>NC_142726.1:12742500-13342500 GCF_055471065.1 Atractosteus spatula | reverse complement strand
GCGAGCAATGGATAAACTGCCTCTTTGGTCTCTCAAAGACTTAGACTGCCTTGGACTAAGGAGACTTGCTCAGTAATAAAGGACCCTAGGATTTGTCAGAGCTTTCTCATTAAGAATAAGACACAACACCTTCTAATCACCTCATGATAACCTTTCTTCTCTCTGTGTTTATGTGTGCATTCTTTGTACTTTCTTTACATTTCTCAGTACATTGCAAGGATCAGAAGTATCCAGACCAGGTGTGATTCCTCATCAACAAGAATGTGACTCTCTACATGACCGTACACATTTATTTACTGCCTCAGCAAAAACACACTAGCATTTTGGTGACTTCAGACTAGTGGCAAACTGACCATGCCTCACAATGCATCTCTGTCTCACAGAGAGTTCATAACAGAATACGTCTGTATTCTGTATCGCTTTGAACAGTAATACTTCCCCTAGAGGGCGTGTGCTCAAGAGACGCTTGGGTGTAACACGGCAATTTTTAAACTTCCCCTTCAAGCGGGTGCTATTTCTTATCACAAGATGTGCGATGATGTAACAGTCAGAAGGTACTGTATGAGACTGTACCTCAGTTTCCTTTATTCCTTCAAACTCTGCTTGACTCTGAACTAGCCAAATGGTTATGTAGTGGTTTGCATTAAGAATATAAATCTAAATATTAAGCTTGGAGTAATTGTGTGCAATTGACTCTTTCTAGTGGTGATTAGCAACAGATGCTGATTTTGTAGTGATCAGAAATGTGGATCTAATGCTCAAGAATGTGATTTGAAGACAGGTGTAATTTATGATGTACAATGTCTGTCTCCTTATGATGGGTTTACCATTCTTATGGTTTTGCTATGGGTAACACCTGCTGTTTGCATAGAGAAAAAAACATTTATCAGGTGCATTCTCACATTCGAATTCCAATCTTTCTATTGTTCCTTTTGCACCCATGGCCAGGAGAGATATTAATAATAGACTAGTAATCACTTTACTGAATAATCGGTTCTAGCTTATTAATAATAGTTAAAATTCTTTCCTGGGTTGCCTCAGACTCAATTTCATTTCAGTACATTGTATCTCCTTAACACTCATTTTTAAAAACATAAACAGGACAGCTCTAAAAATAGTACATGTTGGATTTAAAAAAAAATGTTTGTAGTTGTGACTAAATAGTTGATTCGTTTTCTATGCTCTGATGCAGTGTGGACCGAATCAAAATATTACAAAACCTCCTTTCCTGACCCCTTCTACTTCTTTTCTTTTAATAATAATAGAAATGTCTTCAGGATGGAGTAGATCTTCTTTATTTACCTATTGCATTCTTGTTTAAGCCAAGGGTAATTGTGGTAATGGACTGCTTTAGATGTTTTTTGTGAACTGGCATCAGGCTACATTATTTCACCCTTCACTAAATCCACTTGGTTTTCCATGTTACTGGTAGGAAGCGTTTTAGAGAATTTGAGCTCCTCTTGCCTTATTGAAATTTTGTTTTTAATGTTGTATCAATGTAAAGGTGTGCCAAACATAAAACAGCTGGAATTTTGTTGGTGGAATTTCCATACTCTTCTCAGCTGGTGTGGAGAATTACGAGCGATTATTCATTAATTAATCTAACGCAGGTCTCAGTGCTTCCTGTGTTTCTTCACTGGACTGAAGTCACGGCCCACCTCGTGGAGGAAGTGAGACTTTTTGCGAGGGTGGGGGAGAAGCTGGGGAGGACTGAAGAGGATCCCTCAAGATCAAGAACTTTCTGGTTCATTCTCTGCGAACAAGGCAATTTGGTAATGACAGAAATCATAAAAGTGTTACTGTACGTAACGGACTTTATAATGAAGGTCAGGGAGAGATGACAACAAACAAGTGCACTCAACTTCAGCTGTCAGTAATTTGTAGTCACTCAAGAAATCTATAAATACTTTTCGTGTATGGAGGTTTGTCTGTAAATTGAATAGTATGCAACAGTTAAATTATTGTGTGTCTGTCTGTTCGTCCAGCATATTTCCTTTAGGATTGCATTCAGTGTTGCCCTATAAACACTGAACAGAGCCCTCTGTACAGAGATTATGAGATGAGTAAATAGCTGATATCACAGAAGCTATTTTAAATATCTTACACCAGAGATGAGGTAATGCTTAGTTCCTCTTAAAGCATCGGAGCTTGCAATGAGGAAACAATGGCTAAGGAAATTAAAGGTTAATAATAGGCCTGAGCACTAAAATTCCTCTTAAGTATCCTGTGTCTTCTTTCATTCTTCATATGACAGACAAAACAGAGCATGCATGCAGAGTTGATAGACATGCACTTATTTTAATTTTGTTATTAAAAACAGGTCTATGATATTGGAATATGTATTTTGTCATATTAATACAGAAAGCTTATTTTCCAAATTTGGAAAGAGAAACTTTTCTACAACCAAGTAATATCTACAGTAAATATTAGTATATACAGCCTAATACATGCAATATATATATATTCCCAGGGGAAAGTTATGTGGGGCATATACTTGCGAATGAGAGGAGGTTCAATTAGGTCTTATCAAATGAGAGGAGGCCGTCTTGCCCATCTAGGTAATTTAGTTATTAGTTAATCGATCAAAAGATTTCTTCCAGATGGATCCACAATTGTCAGCTTTAACAATATTATGGGGGTAGCTGCCCTGCATTTCCTGTTAATTTAATTGGTTTATTTTTCAACTTGAAAACCAGAAATAAGTCTGTGGTTGACTTGTCCTTTGAGTTTTAAGCTCTTTAATCAAGCTGGGTCATAGTCATAATCTGATTCACAGTCTTCTTTGGTAAAGACTAAAGAGATTCAGTTCTTACATGCCATCATTTTGTAACTCACTACTGGCTACTCACGGAAGCTCAGCACGTGTGAGCCTGGTCAGTACCTGGATGGGAGACCTCCTGGGAAAGCTAAGGGTGCTGCTGAAAGAGGTCTTAGTGGGACCAGTAGGGGGTGCTCACCATGTGGTCTGTGTGGATCCTAATGCTCCAGTAAAGTGACGGGGACACTATACTGTAAAAAGGCACCTTGGATGAAATGTGAAACCAAGGTCCTGACCCTCGGTGGTCATTTAAAAACCCCAGAAAGAGTAGGGGTCTTGGCCAAATTTCCCCCTGGCCTTTACTACTCTGTTCTTCCACCCTTTGAGAGCTGATGTGTGGTGATATTATTATTGTTATTATTGTTATTATTATTTCAAGTCTGAGAAGAACTCACTTTATCACATGCCTTTGAACCATTTCCATGGCTGACGTGTCTTGGTCATTTTCTTTCATCTAAAATTAATATGTGGTGGCAATTAAAACTGAAACTGTTCGCCATACAGCTGCCTCTGGCGAGGAGCAGACTTTGCTAACTGTGCAGTTAAAAAGTGGTATGCAAACTTAGAGAGCCACAGATCTGCAAGGTTCTGTAAGCCTCTTAAAATTTCACTGGCTTGACCCTGAAAGCAAAGTGTAATATGTCTAATTTAGCAGGCAATAGGTTCAGCTGAGTGACTGCAATCTCATCTACAATACAACCCTGCAACTCCAGAAGACTGAGGCTTTTCACTGCTGAGTTCTAGGCAGAGAGAAAACCTATCACAAAATAAGATTTGAAATAGAATGGAAAGAATTTAATTTGTAACCCTGTCCCCCCAGGGGGATCACACATACAGTGTCAGGGATTAAAGTTTTCAGCACTTGCAAAAAAAAAAAAGAAGACATTTTCCTACAAATGTGAAAGCGTCTTTGTTTTTCCCCTGACTGTATTTGAAGAAATCCGGTGAACCCCCTATGTGTGGAAAGAAACAGAACTTGGCCCTGAGACATTGTGAAATTTTCCTTCCATTACTTGTAACCACCTCATGACTCTGCTTTTGAAATTGAGCTGAATCATGTCGCCAGTACTGCTGATGGCTCTCTCCTCCCTTTGTTACAAACAGCACATTTACAGAAGAAACATGACTCTGCAAAGGCAATAATATATATTTATTATTTAAAAACATTTGAGACACAAAAAGACACTTAAATATTTATTGACCATTTCAATAGGAAAATACATCTATTATTATTAAGATACTTAGAGATAAATGCTTTATAAAGGATCCTGCAAAAGTTCATCTTAGGAAGACAAGAATACAAAATGTGACCTTTTAACAGAAAAACAATTTCTAAGCAACTATGGTAGCTAAAGATCAATTTACAGGGCTTGGTTCCAGTCTGTGCCAGTTTTTCAGCAAATTTGGTTGTGATTGTAAAGCATAACTCATGAAGGTAAAAAGAATTTCAGTTTAGCCTGGCAAAGCAGAAGGTGACACCATCACCACACTATTGAATCTGAAGACACCAGTGTTACTAACTTCTAGCTTAAGCAAGGCTGGGCCTGGTTAGTACTGGGATAGGACATCTCTAAGGAAGTCCAGGTTGCTGTTGTAAGTGGTGTTGGTGGACTGACAGTATGACTGAGAACACTTTGATTTTTGAAAACTTGAAGTCAGATTTGAAACCGGGCATTTGTGCTTATAATACAGCAGTTGAGCCCATCGAGCTGCCATGGAGAGGTGCTGTCCTTTGAATGAGAAATTAAACCGAGATCCTTACTACTTGGTCATTAAAGATTCTGTGACACTTTGTAAGAGTACAGGTACAGTCCCAGTGTCCTGGCTAAAATGCATGCTGGGCTTGTGCAAACTTCTTTACTTACTGTACAATTCCCTACTAATCCAGTTGAACTAACTTCTTGCTTCTGCTGTGCTGTCGAGCAATTAGCCCCTTCACGTCACCCAAGTGAATAATCTACAGCGGTGATGCTTAAAGTCAAGTGAAACTTCACATTTTTACTTAAGTGTCAGTTGCCACCTGGTGGTGACAGTCAGCTATATTTAAAAAATAATTTTTGAAACATCACTGCAAGCTCAAGAGGGCTTTTAAATAAAATCTTAGAAAATGTCCTAGCATAAAAATATATATTTTTAAATACTCTAGAATTGCACTTGAAATAAAAAAAGCTGCATTTGAAGTAATATGAGTAGAAAACTACGACAAACACACAGGAAAACAATAAAATTCAAATTCACAGGTTTCCAGAAATAGCTTGGTGAGCATGAATGGAATGCTATGCAAAATATTAGGCTGGAAATCTGTTTTTCTAGCCATTTCATTTCTTGTGCCAAGCTCCAGACTGCAAGTTATGTCTTCACCATATCCCTGAGATGCAGTCTTTTTTTTCTCCACTCTTCCCCCAGAACGATGCAGAAGAACTTGACACTGACTTGAATTGTTCTTTGAAGGCAGAGGCTGCGGTGTCCTGCGGACATCACTCCCCAGCGGACTCTGGCTCGGGGGCTGACACCATGCTTTGCTTCACAGACCCCGAGGTGCTGTCCTGTAACGAACGGGTCCTCATGGTGTGTCGTAACAAGAAGTATCGCACACAGAGGAAAAAACCTGAGGAACAAACAGGGGTGGGTCTTAACAAAGAGTCTTGCCAAAACATCATGCTGCTAAACGTTTTTAAAGATGAGCTCCTCAATGTTTTTCTTTCTAGTAGCATTACAAAATCGTTTTCAAACATACGGATGTGAAGCTAAGAAAAGAGTCCATTTAGTCCATCTTGGACATTTGGCGGATAGCAATTTACTGATTCAAGGATCTCATCCCATCCAGCCTTTTTTCAACATGGATGAATCTCAAAAGTCATTGAAAGCCAAGATTGTAGATTTTCTCAGCACCACAGCCCCTCTAGTGTTTTCACAACCCAATCTACTTTCTCTTCTTGTACATGTAGTGGAGTAATGTCCATCCACCCATTTTCTAACCACTTCATTCAATTCAGGGGCGCAGGGGAATCAGAGCTGTGAGGTAGCAATGCCTAATGTACTTGTACACTTCCTAATTAAAGGCTCATTTCCAGAAGATCACTTTATTGGCCATATACAATTTCTTGTATTAGGAATTTGTCTTTTTTGCATACCTCAACTTGGTCTCCATGAGTCACACAGACAGGGAGAGAAGCTTGGGGTCAGAGCACAGGGTCAGCCATTTATACAGCACCCCTGGAGCAGTTGGGGTTAAGGGCCTTGCTCAGGCGCAGATCCTGAGCCACAGAGCCACCCACCACCCTGATGGCAGGACCAGTTGAAGTTCGCTACTATAATGCATGTACTCTGCACCTACCTTGAAGGGAGTTTATTATACAAAATGCAATCTGGGCCAACACACGTAAGGCCCCAAAATTTAAGAAGGCCAGCCCCCAGGTGGTTCCAAACAGGCAGGTGAGCCCCCAGACGCTGATGAGCATGATCCGGTTTTCCTTCCAGGGTCCCCTTTTCCGAATAGTATTAGTAATGTACACCAGCATGGCCAGGTTAAGGATGAAGATCACCAAGAAGAAGGAGACGTTTGTGATGTAGTGCACCAGAGGCTTCATAATCCAGCACCTGCAGCAATACATTAAGACAGTATGTGTTAAACTGAAATAAAAGGAGGCACTTTTTTATAATGAGGGTTGTAGGAGAGATACCCAGCTATGCTGATGATGCAGCTACCCTGTCTTCTTTCAAGAAAGCTCTGGGTGAGTTCCTCCAATCAGGACAGGTGGCACGTCTTTACAAAGAGGTTGGTGGGGGTCTGGAACAAGCTGCCCAGCTACATTTGTGAAGCCAGTATCGTGGCTTCTTTCAAGAAAGATCTAGATAACATCCTTGTTTCCAATTCGCAACCAAGCCAGCTGGGCACAGTGACTTCTCCTTTGTAACCTGTCTTGTGTTTTTTATTTATATTGTATTTTAATATTGTGCATTTCAAAGCCACTATAAACTGACATGGGAGAATGCTAGAGATAGAGCCTGGAGACAGCAAATAGACACTTTCATTTACAAAGTTAAATCTTAGCAAACTGTTATTTCCTGGGTCACAATGACAAGGTCTTAGGCCATACTGGCTTCCTTGAACTGAAGAATCTGGGATCCTCTTTCATTAGTGCTTTCGTACAAAGCAAGGTAATGCCTACGTTTCGCACAAAACAAGCCATTTCGGTACGGTTTTCACTTGCACGCTGCTCCACTTACATCAGGGTTTCAGTGTTTTCAGCAGAACGGATGCGGTGCAGGCCATAGACATCCGGAATCGAAACGAGCACGAGAACCACCACCAATGGCAATCCTGGAAAGCACGGTACAATCAGAGTCTTGTTAACTCAAGAATTTGTTAAATTATAGCCCACAGCAGCAGAGCAGTAATATAAAGTGAAATTAATGCTTCCTTATGCAGAGGAAGGGTGAGTTAAGAGATCTATATCACATTAATTTGCTCAACACATCTTAAAGCCTTTTGCTTTGTACTTCTGAAGGTAACCTAGATAATATTTTACAAAGTTTTTTCTTATATGGCATATGGTTTGAAATACAGCACCCTTTTATAAAACACTCAAACAGAGTGTACAGTACATACCGTATCCCACCAGGCAAAGTATTGGAATGTAGTTTTTTACGTAGAAGTTCAGCACATTATACACCAGCCTAAAGGCGTTGTAGGCCTCAATGCTCATCCAGGTGAAAGAACAGAGCAGGGAGTAATGCTGGATAAAAGCCACAAAGGTGCACAAGCTCTTGTTCTCCAGCGTGGCTAATGGCCAGTTCAATAGGAAGAGCACGTTGAGAAGAAGCAGGGCCACTGTGAAATTACAGTGGACCAGTGCGGACGTGTCACTGGAACTTGTTCTGCAAACAAAAAGAGATCTCGGTGATTCTCGCAGCACTGGGTTTTTTTTATTAAGGCTCAGTTTCCATGCAGGTGACAGGGGGGCTGGGCACAAGTACAGATAACAGAGACTCGAATTTGAAATGCGTCAGTGCACTGCCGTTCATCTGTGACACTCAGAAACACTGGCCAGCGTACAGTACTAGCTGGTAACACGTGTTAACGCGACACCAACAAAGACTACCTTTAATTTTTCTTTAAGTTGATCATTTTAAGCCAGCAGCCATATCACCCTGAAACTCACAGCTGGCAGCCCACTGAAACTCAGCAGGTGTGAGCCTGGTCAGTACCTGGATGGGAGACCTCCTGGGAAAAGCTAAGGTTGCTGCTGGAAGAGGTGTAAGTGGGGCTGGCAGGGGGTGCTCACCCTGCGGTCTGTGTGGGTCCTAATGCCCCACTATAGGAACTGAAAAAAAGGGACTGTCCTTTGGATGAGATGTAAAAGGGAGGTTCTAACTCTAATTAAAAATCCCAAGGTGTTTCTCAAAAAGAGTAGGGGTGTTACCCCAACATCTTGGCCAAATTTCCAATGAACTGTACCAATCATGGCCTCCTAATAATCCCCATCTATGAACTGGCTTCATCACTCTGTTCTCCTCCCCAGTAATAGCTAGTGTGTGGTGAGCGTTCCGGAGCACTATGGCTGCCGTCGCATCATCCAGGTGGGGGGACACGCTGGTGGTGGTGGTGGAAGGGATCCCTATTACCTGTAAAGCGCTTTGAGTGGAGTGTCCAGAAAAGTGCTAAATAAGTGTAAGCAATTATTATTATTGATATGGAAAGAAAAGAGTTAAAGAGGAAGACAGTAACAGTCAGCAGGGAGATATACCTTTGTCGTGCGTAGAGGACAATGAGGATGACACAGCTGATGGAGGTGACAGCACAGCCAAAGAACGTCACCCAAGTCAAGGCCACAAGATGCTGCACCGGCCCCTCATTTATTTCCTGTCAGACATGAAAAAATGACAGTCGGAAAAGAAAATTGAATATTTTGTGCGGTTCGGGATTAGTGTTCATCCAGAAACCTCAAATTCCTCCTACTGTTACGGAAATTGTTGATTTGTTTTCAGACAAACAAACTCACATAAGGATGAAATCTGGGGACATTTTAAGATAAGATAAGATCACTTTATAGGATATATATAATTTCTTGAATTAGGAATTTGTCTTTTCGCATACCCCAGCTTGCTCTCCATGAGACACACAGACAGGGAGAGAAGCTTGGGGTCAGAGCGCAGGGTCAGCCATTTATAGGGTGTCCCTGGAGCAGTTGGGGTGAAGGGCCTTGCTTAGGGGCCCAAGACAGTAGGATTCCTCTGCCAGCTGCAAGATACGAACCAGCAACCTTCTAGCCACAGGCACAGATCCTTAGCCACAGAGCCACCGCTCCACCCCATTTTAAAGGGTCTTTCAGTGTTAGTGGGTTACACAGGTAAAGAACTGTGTACTGACCAGCAGAACTGCAAAATAGGTGAGATGATTGCAATGGCATTCAGTTTCCTCCTTGGACTTCTCTTTTGTTACACACCCAAAATCATTCCAGGTGTCTTCTTTTACTGTGTTAGGAAACAGAATTATTATTATTGTTATTATTATTGTTATTATTATTATTATTATTATTACTACTTCAAACCTGAGTATCACATGCCTTTGAACCATTTCCATGGCTGAAGTGTCATGATCATTTTCTTTCATCTAGAATTAATAATTTGGTAAATAATTATTATTATTTAACTAAGCTCCCCAAAATTTGAGGTGCTCTAAGGGATTTGGTAGGAGCAGGTAGTGAAAGCCATTGATACTATATTGTACTTCATACTGATCTGCTGGCAGCATAATGATGTTTTCTTTTCTACATGTAAAAAGGTAAAAGTATCAGCAGAAAAGAATAGGATAGAAGTTTCACCTCAAATAATCTGCATTTTAAAATTTATAATAATGTTTCTTTATTAGCCCTATACAATTTCTTGCATTAGGAATTCATCTTTTCACATATCCCAGCTTGCTCTCCATGAGACACAGACAAGGAGATAAGCTTGGGGTCAGAGTGCAGGGTCAGCCATTGTACAGCACCCCTGGAGCAGCTGGGGTTAAGGGCCTTGCTCAGGGGCCCAACAGAGTAGGATTTCTCTGCCAGCTGCGGGATTTGAACCAGCAACCTTCCAGGCACAGGCGCAGATCCTTAGCCACAGAGCTACCACTCCACCCCCAATCAGACCTTTATTAGGTCTGATCAGGCCACCAGATTGTCATGAAGCACATACAGTATAATGCACTGCATAGCTCAGCACAATTAACTTTCCACATGAATCATGAGTAAATTCAAAATAAATAGAGAACTAAAAGACAAGATGACAGTCTCCAAAATTCCCAGAAAAAGACCTAAAAGGAAATTTGGCATGGCCAAGATAGAAATAATTGCTTATAAAAATTAAAATTTTATTTTTATTATTATAATGATTGTGATAATGATGCAGTATTTAAAAAAATCAGTAATGTTACATTTGCTCTATCAAATCTCTTCAGCATCATTCCAACTTTTTATGGATTCTGGAATTCTATGTTTAATTCATATTATTAAATGATTATTAAATATGTTTTTTACCTTTCATCATGTCCCAGAATACACATTTCCGTGACATATTTGTCTAGAAAAAAAAGTTTGTTAAAATAAGATTGACACCACTAGATGGCTGTCTGGTACTTGCAGTTTCAGCACAAAGCATTAACTGAAGGCCAAGCTTTTAAATGTTTTTAATTTAATTTTTTTACAAAAATAAGTAAAATAAAACCGATTTGTTTATTTTGTTTTAAAAATGTCTTGTAAATAAAACTAAATATTGAGCAATAGAAAAGATATGTAACGATATAACTCTTACACGTAACAGTAGTGATCAATTAGTAAATCAGTTTATGCATATACAGTAAGTCAGAAATGGTCACTGGGGGTCTTTGAGAACAACAAAGCATTGGTACTTTCATTTCAAATGAACTCTTAATCAACTAAAGTTTACAAAGAACCTAAATTAAATTGCCTGAAGTGCTTGACAGAAATGAGTGAGTTTATTGTGGCAGATCCAGCCTGCTGGAGTGTGATTCTTCAGAACCAGGGTTCATTGCTCACTTTTTAATCCTCATGCATGAAAATGATGTTTGTCATTCCGTCAACCAGAAAAAATATTTCTTTCCATAATTCATACTGACTGACTTTCTTTATTCTTGTTCTCAGCTCTCAGTTTATCATGATAGTGAAGGCTTTTACTGATAGTGCAGATGGCTGCATCTTATCTGCTAAGCCCAGTTAGTAGACTTTGATCCATAAATGATGTGGGAACACGGCCATTCCTCATAAAATGAGAGTTGCACTCTGGATGGTGATCTTAAGTAAAAGTTGCTTTAATGTTTCAGGAACTATGATGTTTCCAGTCGGCACCTGAAACCAGGACCAACTTAGCCCAGATCTGTACAATCGCTGGTGAAAGCTTAATCTGATAATGTCGCTTGTGAAGGTAGGAAAAGATGATGTTGGTATACAGTATGTGACACTTCCTCCAAATAAAAAGATGTGCCAACATTTCTCACGTGTAAGAGTTGCTGTAATAATTACACAAAAACACAAAAAGTGCTAATTTCACACAAGAGCTGAGGAAGTAGCATGAGTCTTTGTCATCAGAAACACATGTGTGAATCTCTTTAGTGAAAACACTAAAAGTCTTCAAAGAGTGTTGACCTAAAAACTCACGGGCACTGGCTCATAGTGATGAAAGGTGATGATAACCGGGTCACGTAGATCAGAGATGACTTCATTTTCCACTGTGATTCCCACAACCTCGCTGTTGAGAATCTTGCTCTTGTTGGTGCCCTGCAGAAAACAGAAATTGCACCTTTTATTTCTATATAAAATAGTGAATGATACAACAATCGTGAATGATAAGTTGTGAATTTAAGACTAAAAAGCCGTGGGGGTGTTTATCTCAACATTCTGTTTCTGCTACTATTGCTGACAATAATCAACAGTACTACTCTAATTTTCATATCATCAGTTAAGCCTAATGCAAGTGGAAATAAAAATATAATTACCTGGAAAAGAGGAAAATCATTGTAGTATGTGCAGACCACCTTGGCAGACTTTCTGGATTTTGAGGCCATCAGGGATGGAGGGATATAGATGGTAGGAGGCTTAAAAGAGGGTGCCTGGCGTTTAGCCTGCATCACAGAATAGTCCAGACAGACAAACCAACAAGAAACAGCTTGTCATCATAAGAAGAACATGGTGGTGTTTTGTCAGTGTGAAACAATCACAAGCATGCTTTAACCCTTATTAAAAATGTACATGATGTGAAAATCAGGTGGCTGAGCACACATATGTGCTATATTAACATAAATATTTGCATGAAGTTATTGAGTTGTATACTGTACAGTGAGACTTGAATGATATATTAAAAGCTCCTTGCCCGCGCTTAATGGTACAGTTTTACCTGACCTAAAATTAGCTACATGTGAAAGAAGAACCCTTTCCCACTCTCCCGAAGTGTTTACCACACAGAGCACATCACAAGTTACACTGAAGCCCAAGGCCCAGCAAATACAATCATCTGCAGTGTCTCAAGTTGGAGCTCGGAAATGTTCAGTTCTTTATCTTTTAGTAAGGCCTCACTGTATCTGACAGCACAGAGTCTGTGGTCGTGTTTCTATTCATTCCAATGTCTTCTTCGTGATTCAGTGTTAGAAACTGCAGTGCTTCCTTTTTCTTATTCTGTTCCTTTGCTAGAGAAAGAGAAGAAACGTCTTTGCTTCTTTCACTCAGTGAGATGTCACTGGGTGCCCACGGTGTGATGTAGATTGGCACGAATGGACCTCCTGTGTGCTTACGGGTATGCTGATGTTATAGCCTTTATCTTCCTCTATCTTCCTGACCACAGCTGTGGCACACTGTAAGTCCACAGCTCCAGAGATGTTTGCCTTCATTAGGGTTTCTTCTATCCTGCAGAGAGGGACGCACACAATCTCAGAGGTGTGAGTTCTGTCTGAAGATGTCAGTCTGGCTTTATGCATTGCAACGTACAGTATATAACAAAGTCACTAGGGCACAGTTCTAAATGTAGTTTCAAAAAGAACTGCTCCTGCATCAGAAAACAAATGAGAAATTTCTGAAAAAATAAATCAAGTAAAAAATAACATAGAATAACATACTGTATTTTGCAAGGCACAATGTCAGACACATCTTTACCATGTTCTTTTTTCAAGATGTGGTTGATAATTTCAGACGGGAATTTTTTTGTAGAGGATAATTTAAAGATCAGTTGGAAAACACACTTGATTGATTAATGATGTAATTATCTATTAGGACATCCATTCGCGGTAATGCCTTGCAGCCTTTTGGATGTCACCATGAACAGCTGAACCATAGGTTTAGAAAAATCATCATTCCTGGACACAAACCCTTTTGAAAACTGATGGCCACCAAACTATAACATCACTTTATTAGCCCTATACAATTTCTTGCATTCATCTTTTCACATACAGTACCCCAGCTTGCTCTCCATGAGACACAGATACACAGACAGGGAGAGAGAAGCTTGGGGTCAGAGCACAGGGTCAGCCATTGTACAGCATCCCTGGAGTAGTTGGGGTTAAGGGCCTTGCTCAGGGGCCCAACAGAGTAGGATTCCTCTGCCAGCTGCAGGATTTGAACCAACAACCTTCCCACTACTGGCACAGAGCCACCGCTCCGCCCACTAGTCATACTGACAGGTACTGTATGTCCGTCTATCAACTTGGGGGCATTTTAACAGAACGTGTTGTGGAGCAAGTACTGTAGAGAACAGTCTGTACATCACCCATAGCAGAGCACAACCCAGGTCAAAAATCTAATCTGAAGAATATTTCACTAGTGAAGATATTACATACAAGGATAGTATTAACCATTGTAATGTATGGACAGATATTGTACTGTCACAATATCTATCCATGTTTGCTTGTCATGAAAACATAATGTAAAATACTGTACATAACGCAAGTAAAAAATATAATGCAACAATGGATTTTTTGCATCATGGTGACCAGAATTGTACACAAATGCGGTCATGTGGTGATTTCTTCTTAAGTTAGATAAGCTTGGAAAATTTGGGTTCTTCATCTTTTTACACTGTATGACAGTGTGAGTCTGCGGTAATGTTTCTACTAATTTCAGCATTTTGTGTATGACTCAAACTTGAAACTGGATTTGCTCCTCTGTGCTTCCTGGGGCAGATTGAGTGAAGTTAAAATGCATAAACAATTCAATATGGCGCTTCTACTGTACAGTATATCTGATTAAGAATCTTGCTGCCTGTTTCAGAACAAAACAGATCCTTTTACTAATTTATTTAACTGACCCTTTCATCCACAGCAACTTCCATTTTGCTCCCAGATATGCAGCTTGCCATTTGACTGGAGAAGCCTGGGAGCTTTTCTAAAGAGAAGATACTTCTGTACTATTTTTACTGTCCAAAACTGCTCCTACCGGAGGAGCTCTGTTCCTCTGAAACAGAAGTCTTTAAGGACTTTTTGGGCAAAAACATAAAAGGAGCACATAATTTAAGAGACATTTGGTGGATATTTGTATTACTTCTTGGTACTTGGTAGGAAGAAAAAGATCTGCAGAGGTGCAAACAGGTCTTCATAAATCCTCAAGAACAAGTTAGTTTTATGTTTGCCAAAGTAACCTTTGAATTACTACATAGGCTCTTACAAACAAGAGCGGGCAAATTACAGAGGAGCCAAATATGAGACCTTGGAATTCAAAATGTGTTGATGCTCATGAAGGTTTAGTAAAGTGCATTTCCGCAGTATTTTGATCTGTTTTGACTTGGACCCTCAACATTTGTATGCTTCTTTACCTTACCACTTCATCCCCTGCTTTTCATTACTTCACTGTGCTTTACAACATCGCACTGTGATTATGCCGTGGCATATTACCAGAAATGTAAGTGAAGATGCAAGACATACCAAGGACCAGGAAAACTGGGTTAGCAGACCAGTAAGGGAATCTTTCCCCCTGGAGCAGAATGTCCAACCAGAGACACTGTGCTATGGGAGAGGATGGGCCATCCCTTGGATCAGATGTTAAACCAAGGTCTTGACAGCTTGATCCTAATGACATA
The DNA here is from genome assembly GCF_055471065.1 of Atractosteus spatula. Taxonomy (NCBI): domain Eukaryota; kingdom Metazoa; phylum Chordata; class Actinopteri; order Semionotiformes; family Lepisosteidae; genus Atractosteus; species Atractosteus spatula. The sequence continues at coordinate 13,327,616 of NC_142726.1, read as the reverse complement.
GCATTATCTCAAAGAGAAGGAATGTTAATCCTGGTGGGCTGGATAAATTCTACTTTGAGCTTGTAGTCTGGCCTGACATTCCCTATTAATTCAAGCAGTTAATTATTCTGCTTGCCTGTATTTCAGTAGTTCAGCTACAAAGGAATAGTTCATTTTGTGCAGTCACAAAGCAATTTTTAAACTGGTGCCACATTGGTGCCCAGCACTACAGCAGGTTAATAAGTTAAGCAGTTTCTCACTTCTTCACCTGATCTGCTGTGTAGTGGTGCAACACATTATGAGGAGTCCACTTCTCTGTGGTGGATAAATTGGTTCCCCTTCTACGCATAATGTACTTTGGGTTATACTTCAGGATGAAAAGCACAACAGGAATTCAAGGAATTTTTCTTCTTAGAATTATTGCACATGGCAGGTTTAACATCATGATGTTTTAAGACTATTACTAGTTTCTAACCTTGCTTTGATGATTTGACATTTAATTTGGAAACCGTAAGCTTTAACACTTTGCATACTGTTTTCAGTTTAGGAGTTGAACATCAAATTGAAATCAGTAACACAGCTATAGTCAGACTTACACATCAACTCGATTTAATGTCTTCATATCCTGCCGACTTGCCTCTTTGCAGACGTCTTCGACTGTGATACAAATAAAAAAAATGAATGCATAGCTCTGAATCAGCACAGTTTCTCATTTTAAATATTGATATTTGCATTGAGCAATACAGTATGTATTTGACATGCCATTTTGATGCATCTGCAATGATCCTCATTACAACATCCATTTGTACAGTTAGACATCCATTTGCATGGCAATGACATGTTTTTCTCAGGCTTTGCTATACAGAACACAAATTTACTGCTTTTCAATACTGTAACAGAAGAGAGCTAATGTGAGTTCTGTAATGCTGCTACAGGAGATAGTGGGTGTAAGAGAGACCTTTGGCACTGTGGCTGCATTCATATGAGTGTTTAATCCACTAATAGGGATGCTTTATTTCCATAAGAGGGTCTATGCTAGTGTAGGTGTAGTACTGCATATTGCATTAGATTGCACTGTGACATACAGTGCTGTATTGTGTTGTACACCCATGTCTTGTATTGTACTGCAAATTATTATGCACACTGCTAATATTCTCTAATTCTCATATATTTATTTTACATAATGCTTTGAAAATACTTGTGTAACATGTCATTCCAGTTAAGCTCATTATTATTGCATTGGTATTGTTAAATATGCTGCAGAGAGCATTGAGGGGCACACCAGGGAAGAAATGTGCTAGTTGTTATTATTACTCTTACTACTATCATGATGTAGTTAAACATTGCAATAAAAAATCTGCTTACCACAATCAGATTGTTCTCCTCGGAAAGAGTATTTGGCTTGACGTTTTAACTCTATTACATCTCCACGAATACTCCCATTTGAAATCCCAAAGGTGCTAGATGAGCGTATATTGCTAGCTAGAGACAGTCCTGTGCAGCAGTCCTTTTGAAAACCTCTGGGCCCACACAGAGTGAAGTTAATATTGCTGAATTCAACCTGCAGAAGGTCAAGGAACCCATCCCAGTACACACAGAAATGCATGTCAGCAGCTTGTACTCCAGGCAGTGAAATGCTTCTTGAATTTTCGCAATGGCCCATGATCTCTCCACTGATTTCCAGGGTGCTACTGCCTGCAGTGATGTTAAGTTCGCTGCAGCCACGCCTCAAGTTAGACTGAAGATGCAGGGGTCCATTTCTGTGCTGCCACATGCCACAAAACCTGAAGTCCCTCTCCCCCAGAACTATTGGATGCCATAAAGGTAAAAGCAAACACACACGTTAGAAATCAAGTCAAGCTGTGAAACATCCATGAATAGACCAGCGTGTTTGAAAGAAAAACATTGCATTATAATGTACAGTAGCTACATGGCTACAGGTATAGCCTAGAGTATATCAAGGCCATTATCCATAATTTCCTACTGTGACACCTGCAAACTGAGCATCCCAGCAAAACACAAATCTGTCCTTTGAAGATAAAGCAATCTTCCCAGTTACTCACAATCGACTCGCTGGAGTGCCTTGTTTTTAACAGGGAGAGATCCCATTTATTTACTGTTTCTCGGCCATAGACAGCAAACAAACAAGAGGAAAAGAAATCTGTAGTTATTATGTTCTATCCTCAGATGTTATTTGCTGGGTTGAGTATTTGATTGAGTATTCTGGCATATATAAATGGTAAACCATTTGATGTTTCTGGACATGGTACTTTGCAGACAGACTCTTCAGTCAATCTGCCCTGGGAAACGCAAAAGAGGAAATCCAGTTTCTAACTGTTGTAGTGTCCTGTGAAAGAGGAGTTTTCTCTCTGATACAGCACATATACAGTACACTACCCAATGGGATACGGTCTTAAAACTCTACGGCCTGTTATGATTCACCCTGACGTGTTCCAGTTCAACTACTTCAAAAAGGTCGAGAGATTGTCCCATACTGTAATTCCTTCATTGCAAATCCACCCACACTCCCTGTTTCTATCTCTGTACATAATCTACTGATCGCAGTCTTGGAGGTATTTGTCACACATGGGATTTAAGGTAGTAGCAGGTGTTCTTGAACCTTACCCTGTATGAAGCACGCAGAGAGAAGAAGAAGCCTCAGTATCCTCACCCAGTGTACATCATCCATTGTGTCCTCTGCTTTTTTTTGACAGCTGTGGGAGAGAAGAGGCGCAGGCAGTTTTAAAAAGGAGGATACCTGAAAAGTACCTTTTTGACACGCCATTTTTCATTCTCCTCTTTTTCCTAGTTGCCTGTGAGTTCTATTCCATGTGCCACATTGCTCACAGAGAAGATACCCCAGAATCCCAATACATTACAGATCAGACTTCCACCCACCAAAAACATCACTGTGGGTGAATGAAAATGCCTTCTCAGATCTAACATTCCTGAAATGTTAAATGCTTGTTTATACTGTTTAAAACAGAGACATGAAGCTGGTCTTTGTTCATTGGTTTGGTTCAGAAACCCAGGAAACCACACGATGCACTGATGCATGACAATGGTACCTGTATCTGAAGCAGGAGTTTGCTTCTGTTGTCCCAGATCCAGATACTCACTACTGTAATACTGAAGTCTGGCACACAATCAGATATAATAAATGATTTCCAATGTACAAAAGAAAGTATTTGGCTGAATCAGCCAGGGCACCCAATCCTGGGCTTGGTGCCTCACACAGCTGCTGCTTTTCTTTGCATCTGAGCAATGAATGCTTCAAATGAAATTCAGAACTGAACAAGAGGTTTCTTGGTTGAAACCTTTGCAAGTTTTTTATTTTACTATGGAGGGTTGGAGACCTTTCATACGCTACTTATGAAACACAGTAGTTAAAAGGAACTTCCTACATGTTTAGGAACTGAAAACAAAGAGTTCATATTACACCTTATATCTGGTCTATTAAGGGTTCAATTATTAAAATGAGTGCTCCAGGCAGAACAAAAACTAGCAGGTGTGTGGGTTTTCAGCTCCAGGCCTTGAAGACCCAGTCACGCTTGGATGTAACATGGAAAAAAAGGTGCTGATGTCCTTTATATAAGATCCTGAGCATTTTGCAGAGAGTATTCGTAATGATATGGCATGGGGATTCAGGTATGTGATCCCTGTGTTCAAAATCTTTGAAGGCATAGACACAGCCAACCAAAAAGTGTTCAACAATAGTACTGTAAGTAGTTAAAATCGAGCTTAATTATCAAAGGCTTTCAACAGCTCGTTCTGAAATCGCTAATATCATTATCTTCTTACTGCTGAAAAGGAAGGACCTGTCTAGAAACCACATCTCAATGGCTGCAGCCCTGTGCTCTTGAATCATCAAACCTCAGAGCGCCTGTGGTACAGTAACGTAATTGAATTGTTTTTTTTTTCTTAGAAGTATTCTGAATAAATTAAGTGACAAATGAATTTCAATTGTATTAGCAATCGGTACAGAAAAGTAGATTCTAATTAATTTTGTCTGGGCTAAAATGTGCTATATCCTGATATCACAGTTTTTATCTGAAGTCTAAGCAGTGGAGCCAATTCAGAATTTTTGGGGAGGGAAGCAGAAAGTGAATGTTTATTGGTTCATTTGTTCATTTGCATTCATTGAGAGTTATCAGTACAAATCTCTACCTCTTCTTAGATTTACGACCAAGATGAAAAAGCACCTCTTCTTCACAACCTATTGGTCAGCGAATCATGTATACACAGTTCTGATCAAAACTTGAGGCAGGGATGAGAACAGAAGACCTCACTTGAACGCCACACACAGTCAAATACACTATCTGTCAAAGTAAACAAAAATAACTTTTCCTATCTGTGTCTGTGCCCACAACCAAAAATATAGTAGGTGCAAACTCATGACACTTCAAGTTCTTCGGTATCCGCCCTCATTCTCTGGTTGCACCTCTTGTGTCTCTTTGTTAAAGGCACACCCACTAATCTGGTCTGGTCTAACTGAGGTGCTAATTATTTTTGGTGGTTAGCACATACATTACTTTGAATAAACATTAAATGAAATAGAACCCGGGGATATTTCATTATTCTGTTTGCCTGTATTTCAGTTTTTTAGCTACAAAAGAATAGTTCAATTTGTACAGTCACACAGCAATTATTAAACCACCCCCCCCTTGCCATCACCAGCAGGTTAATAATCAAAGTGCCTCCTGGTGTTTATTTAACCCAAACAGTGCTGTCAATAACCTTTGTTCTCAGTAAATTATTCACACACTTTAATTTACCACACACGGAGTTTAACATGTAGTTCCCACTGGGTCTGCTTTAAATTGCTTACAGAAAAATAGAAAAGCTTCTTTAATAAACAAATAACAGTCAGTAACAGATCTTTGCATTTGCCCTGTGTTCTCAAGCAGTTTTTATTTTATCAGAAAAAAGCACTGGAATCCAAACCTTTGAATATTATTGTGAATAATTTAAACAGCACTGAAGACTGACCCTCCATTTAAACTCTGCAGTAGACTGAAACATGCTGAAGTGGTCTGTTTTACTGCTAGAATGTCTGACTTTATGTCAATATAAGGCTTTTAGATGTCAAAAGAATTTTGAATAAACATTTTTAAAGTTTGGTTTGGGTTATGGGTGACACTGTATTCTTTCCCTGTCAGTATGCTCCACATCTGTCTTGTACAACTCTTAGGCTAAACAAGGCACGTTTCTCGTTTTCATTCATCCTAAGTTCTGAACAACCAATTTGAGTCATTGTACACAGGTTCTAGTGATGAGCAACTTTAGGGTGCAGGCTGCAAAGGAACGAGTAGAGGTTAAGTCCACATAAAAAATAGCCAAGAAAAAACACAACATTTCAGTTGTGTAGTCTTCTTCTTGCTCAAACCTGAAGAAAGCTCTGCTTCCCAAATGATAATAATAATAATAATTGCTTACACTTATATAGCGCTTTTCTGGACCCTCCACTCAAAGCGCTTTACAGGTAATGGGGTCTCCCCTCCACCACCACCAGTGTGCAGCCCCACCTGGATGATGCGACGGGAGCCATAGTGCGCCAGAACGCTCCCCACACACCAGCTCTCAGTGGGGAGGAGAGCAGAGAGTAATGAAGCCAATTCATAGAGGGGGATTATTAGGAGGCCATGATTGGTAAGGGCCAATGGGAAATTTGGCCAGGATGTCGGGGTTACACCCCTACTCTTTTTGAGAAACGCCCTGGGATTTTTAATGACCACAGGGAGTCAGGACCTCGGTTTTACGTCTCATCTGAAGGACGGCGCCTGTTTTACAGTATAGTGTCCCCTATACTGTAAAATACATTTTACAGTATAGGTAATACTATACAGTATTACTGTATAGTACAGTAAAAATGATGCATTTTCCATATTGAAAATCCCTTCAAAACAGACCTTCTAAATATGAAAGGACACCCATGTGCAGAATATTAATTCATTGTGAGGCAGCTGAGATGACAAATAAGGTATTTTTTGTTTCTTGGGGTGTCATTGGTCCTTTAGCAGATTAGACCATTTTAAAGAAGGGATGTTGAGGGATGTTTGCATTATTGCAAAAACTACAACACACACACACAATCTAATAGTGTAGATGTGAGGGAATTAAGAACTAGTGTTCCTGTTGTGTGCCACAAGAGCTCATTGGCAGGATTAAGGAATGAGCACCAAGTGCACCATGTTACAACTGAGTGGATCAGTAAAAAACAGCTGCAAAAGGATGCCAAGATCCTGCTAGAAATAGCAGCTTGAGAAGAACAGAGGTCAGCAGGCCTGCACTGGGCAGTGCTCCAGAAGAACCTGCAATTACATCGCCGTGCTATAATACCAACAGGACATTCTGCAGACTGCCTGAACAAAGTCAGGCTTACATCTGATCACAGTAGCAGTAAAACCCAAAAAGTGATCTGAAGACCTAAAAAGAAACAGACTGTGAACACAAACAAAGCTTCCTGATGAGTTATGGTTTAGGAAAACCTTAGGGATTCAAAACCCTAAAAAAGAGTATTAAACAAACTGAAACCATCTGAAAAAAAAAACAGTGAGGTGTGAGGGAAGTCCTCATTTTTATAAGTGAAATAAAAATACCTTGGTAGGTTTATGTACTTCTAGAGTTTATGTAGCACCTAAAATAAGCCTTAACTGAAAATATTTATATTGTATTAGTATATTACAGTATATTACATCATCAGTCCAATTTCAGAAAAGAATTCAGCTGTGAATTGTAATATTATTCTTAAAATACATATAGAAATATGTCCAAACTACCTTAGAGAGCAATGCATGGTCACTAAGCAGATACTTCTGCATGTATAATTGCAAAATATACTATGATATAACAATGGTAATAATTATTACCATTAGAGTAGCTGCTGCAATGCAGTAACTGCAGTAGAAATCCACTCAAGAACATAAGCTTTTTCCTTTATGTTTGAAAGACCTTGTCATTCATCAATCATTCCCGTCTACTTACAGTACATATTTATCTTTATCTGCAAGCAGTCGGGTTTGAAATTGGTTTTCAATGGTACTGAGATATTGAAATGGATGATTAGCTGCCTCACTGCCATAGTTATGGTGCTACTAGGATCATGGACAGACTTGATGGAGCTTTGTTTTGTTTGTAATTCCAATGGTTTTATTGCCCAGGGCTCAGGGTGTAGCAGGTGTCACCAGATGTTAAAGTATGGGTCCAGTTTTAACTCCTCATTGGACACATAGCGATTTTAACAGTGTGTGTTTCAGAAGAGATAGTTGTTATTATTTTTTTCAGATTGTGATTCAATTGCATTTATACCACTGGTGTTGAATGTCTGTCGCTTTCACGGGACTTTCTAAATACAGGATTGTCACGTCTTGAAAGTCGTTCTTAGATCTTGGACTGGGTGTATGGTCATCAAAACTTAAATAAAAAATAATTTACTAGCGAGTCTTGGGCTCTGGAAAATATACTGATTGCAGCATTTAAATATGCTAGTTCTAAAATGATTTTTTCGGGGAAAAGGGCAAAAATAACAAAAAGGTGAGAGTTCTTAAAATTAATTAACCAGCAAAAATTATCACCATGATCCTCGGTACCTCACCCCACACTAGAAACAACAAGCGAAACTGTAGAAACACTGAGAAATTCACCACACCAGCGATCTTACAGAGGTCTTTTACTGCATTTATAACAGATGGACTATTACAATGGTTTATCATATCAGAGGGTTCTATCTACACAGGGATTGTAGATGACTATACTGAGTGTTAGGCTCTGAGTAGGTTACATTTGTTTTATTATGCTGAAGCTAGTCTGTGAAGTCAAGATAATGAAAAATCTTTGCACCAGGGATCGCGAGGTCCGTCTATCGTCCTCAGTCTTTTTGTTGTCGTCGAGTGGTTAAAAAATGCCTGAACACTATTCAGACCTATCACCCGTCCATGACCGCTGACTCACTATTCCTGAAAGAGTATGACTTGTATGCAAATATATTAAACGAAGCATTTGCAAACCAACAGGCAAAGCGTTCGCATTGCTATGTAATACTAAATTAAACCTCAATTTTCTAGGAATAGACAACTGTCTTTTTACATATTTATGCACAGGACTTGAAACATAAAAATAACGGTTCCTTTAGCGCAACAATCCTTCTGTTTTTAGATGAGATTTCCTCTAGCAGTGAAAATCTCACTTGTGCTGGTGGTTTGCACGGTCAGGTTGACGTAATTAACTTATGGAGTTTGAAATAAAAGGTCAGAAGGAGGTTAAATGCTGTGTTCGCCCACGTCCACCTACAGGCGTGTAAATATCGCGCTTCTTGTTGACTCACTCGCGCGTTTCGCCTTCGTACCCCAGGGGTGTCCAGTCCTACTCGTGCAGGCTGCAGTATCTGCAGGTTTATGATCTCGATGAGCTCCGCACGACCACTCAGTGTTGACTTATTTGGACCCGTTTAACAGCTTCTCTAAGCTCTTCAGGTGCTGCTGCGGTAGAGACACCTGGAAAAAAACCGCAGACACCCCGGCTCTCCATCACCAAGACTGGGGAGCTCTGTTACACCCGCGTCACATCTTCGCTCTCGCAGCAGACGTCTGGCTCTTGCTTCGTTAAAGCGTGGAGTGGGGTTGGGGGGTTCAGACAGCCTTGTCCTTTATGGACGAGGGGGTGCCCCAGTAAAACTCCCTTCCTATCGCGCCTGTTCTCTGCCTTGATTGGGATTTGACTAAACAGACTATACAGATTTGACTATACTGTAGGTAAGTCCAGCAGTGAGGAAGATACAAGGACTTTATCCGTCCGTTTTACCTAGCTGCCAAAGTAGGGAAAGAGAGAAAATTAAGGGAAAGAGAGAATGGAAGTATTCTTTGCATTATCAAGTGCAACAGTGAAATGAATCAGAGGTGATCGCTGGGTTTGACAAGTGTGAGGTTATTCATTTTCTAGCAATTGTTAAAAAAAACCTAAATAATTCATTTAGAAGTATTGTTTAAAGATATAATTTCTCTGTGCTTATCAAGTAATTTATTCAAAATTGCAACTGCAATATGGCAGGATTTCATAACATAACCTAAAAATTACCTTTCGATAACAATTTGAATAGAGCAGTGTGTTTCCCTCTATTTCATTCAATTGGCCACACCTAAGTACTTCCCCTTTAACTCCAACAATTACTGTTTTGCTTCAGTTTTTGTCTTAGTATCTTAGTGGATGTGAACCATTTAATTTCACATCTGACAATCCTTATCAAGTTTTTCCAATCTTTGGTGTTAAAGCTATTTGTATTGATCTGTGTTTTAAGAATTTAAGAATTTAAGAATCCCCCTTCTACTGGCGAGCTCCGAAGCATTGGCTGAAGCAAGCTTGGGCTGAATTTTTTTAAAATGATGTACTGGGACTGGAGAACCAATGAGTCCAGATTGTTCCACAGGCAAGCACGTGAGACACTTGATAACAGCACAAACACCTCCAGATTTTCTCTCACTCGAGAATCCACATCTTCTACAGAAGAGTTGTTTCTCCTTCTCTTTTCTTTAATTCCAGACTGAGTGAGTTCATTCCTGTCTATAAAGAGTTTTAAGGTCCCTTGGGCTGAAATCTTTGTTCACCCATACATATAGGCTAGACAACAGTTTTCAATAGGATACTACTGTAGCTTGTACCAGAGAATCAAGAGATACATTTGTTAAGGCTGTGGAAATGATTAAATGACTGTACTGTATAATGCAGTACATACCGGATGACTAAAACTGAGAGAAAATTGCCTACACAATGTCTTTCACACCATCTCCAGCTGAGAAACTCCCCACAGCCCTTAAAAAACCACTCTGGGTTAATGACCTGATTCTTGACTGCCTCCTCTCTTAACCCTTCTTGTTAAGGAGTTAGTGCCAAAGTAGTTATCCTGACGTTGTGAGCAATGAATTGACTTGAGAACTGATACTGTTCATGACGGGGAGAAAAAACAACACAACCACAAAGGTGCCACTTTACATAATATTGGTGAGAACAATTGTACATGAGAGAAACCCTTTCTGGTGCCCCAATATCAGCTGCCCAAAAGGTGTGTTTTTACAGAATACATGGGTTTGTTTCACAGATCTCATTGGATCTCACCGGAAAAGCCAACCCCCAAAACAGATTGGGTTTCTACATTTGCAATTTTCTTTGGTAATGTGACAGTCTGGGTGTGTACTGTTTTGTAGGGGAAATGAAAATAAAGCTATTAACTTCGCAATAACAGACTGCCACCATACAGCATATCAGCAATGGTCACCTAATTATTTGTACTATTGTACAGTATATCTTTTAACTTACCGCATGAGGTTTATTGGTTTAATGGACATGGCGGCCCACACTTTCTATACCAACACCATATGAACCTCAGTGCACCTTTGAGGGTACTACTGTATAAAGTCTTTCATCCTGCTCAACCCCCTGTTGGGGTAATTAAAAGGCAGGCTGTGCTACTGGCAGCGCGCATTTGCAATTCTCAGTAGCGGAAAGGGCACAGGTGTTATGGCTAACCAAACCGTGTGTGGCAGGAAAACCAAGTCAGCAGACGGCACAATTTGGTATCTGCAGGTTTGATTGCTATGCAACAGAAATTTGACAGCCAGGCTGCCTGACTGTGAATTCAGAAATGCATCATGTGCCGAATAAATTTAAGTCTCACGCTGGTTCATTGGAGATTTAGAGGCGCTTTAGAAGAGTTGCTAGGAAACACATGACAGTGTCTTGTGGGAAAGTGTTCGGTATATTTTTCAACCAGAAGCTGTGTCAAAACATGTGGATAGATTGAGGGTATTTTCTTTTAAGACAGGTTTGATTGAATCATGAGTGTTGCACAATTGCACAAAGTGCCAAACATTCAAGTCATTGTGATGCAATGTTTTTTTTTAATTAGATGCATAACATTTATGCATTTAATGAACTAGAAAAATAACAATAGGCTTTGAGAGGAGCTGAGACATGGGTTCTCTTTCTTAAAACAGGCCCAAACAGCTAAACCCTATAAACTCTCTTGAACTTCCTCATCTCATACATGTCCAGAATTGTGACAGACAACCACATATCATTGAATATTCTCTCACATTATAATAATACAAACCCCCTTATGGAAAATATATGCAAATGATTACCTTTACCAGTCCAGCTTGTACAAGGCTTTGTATCAAAATCACATAATAATTTCATTATGTCACATCTAATGCAGTAGAGAATTGCATTGGAACCTGAGATATTTAGGTCCTTGTTGTGTGGAAAAACATAGTGTCTACTGTTAGTCTCCTTACCTACATGATCCAATTATACTTATAATCTGTTTGATCTTCTCACAGCTTTCCTGCTTTCAGAAACAGGTAAAACAGGTTGAGATGTGAAAGTACTTGCCATAACATATCCATTTAAATCATAAGAACACAAGAGCACTCATAGCTGGACTCAATGCTATGCAGAATGAGTTGCCTACTTCCTTTTCTATGGCTGGTATTTCCCATTTACTCTGCTTTCTGCAAAGCAGGGTAATGACTTTTTTTTTCTCACAACTGAACCTCCAAAGAACACACAAAGAACACAAGATTAACACACTTCTCCCACCTGGAGCCCAAATGGTGACAAAATCAAAGCACCACTGACTTAAACAGACTTCTTTGTTTGTTGCAGGGAAATGAAATTTCAAGAACAAAATACACACAGATGGTCAGAGACAAAAAACTCTACTCTTTTTACGTCTATAATGCATCCGGAAACTTAATTTACAAGGTAAAAGGTTTTCTGTCAAAGAACAGGTGCCTCCAGTCTCTGTGCTGAGTATATATATCACTCTTACCTCATCTAAAAAAGTGTTACTACAAAATCCTCATAAGAGAGGCAGGAAAACTTGCTGCTTGGGATTAACATTTGGTGTCATTCCCCTTTTACATCTCTTTGTCAGTTCTATAATAGTTACGGTATATATGTTATATACAATATTTTTGATTATGCTCAGAATTCCATTAAAACTAAAGACCTGGAAAATGACAGGATAAATCCTATTACATTACCAGATTGTAGTTACAGCAGCTTTCCTCTCACCCTTCTCACTCTTTTTCAAATAAAAAGCAACAAACGCAGTGAGCACAGAATCTATGAGCGTGTCCTACCTTTCGTTGCAAGCTTGTTATCAGTCGGCTTTTCAGCAGATGATTAGTCTCGTAGCGCGTTCAGGAAGTGGCCAAGAGCCTGTGAAGAATATGATAGATGCTGGCAGCTGTTGTGCTCCAAGGCTGATATTCTGGTAATCAGCTACTGCCTTTCTTGAACACAGTCACAGAGCGGGAGAGAATGAAACTTGGAAAAAAAACAGTTTCTCAAAAGCCCTAGCATGACGAATAACTTTGCGTGTACAGTAGATGAATTGACACTACATAGGACAGCGCATCTGTCAGCTCATGTCAAGACTGCAGAAACCCTCCTGTTGTCAAAGTGGTACGATCACAAGACAGGACTTTCCATTCCTCTTGAGTCACTGTGCCAGGACCGGAGGGCACTCGTCTGTGGCTGTGTGAGCCTCTGATTGGAAGTAGGAGTGTGCGTGTTTGCATATGTGTGTGTGTGTGAGTGTGCTTTCAATTTCAATGAATGACAAAAGGGCTGGGGCGGTGAGGGAGAGTGATGTATTCTTTGACTTTGCTTTGCAACGTCCAAGCGGCTGGGTTTTTTTTTTAAAAAGGCCATTGTTCACTGCTTATCGCTGCCAAAGAGAAGGAAGGTTCATTGTGCAGTTCAGCTGTCCCTCTGTGCCTGAATGAGAACAGTGAAAACATACAGCTTGTGCAGCAGCTCGGCATTGAAGTGTGGGGCAGCCCGAGATTATTTAAGAGCAGAAGACAGGTCACAAACAGGAGGCCCATCCAGCCAGTTTGGTCAGCAGTTAACCGATCCAAGGGTCCCATCCAGCTGTTTCTTGAAAGAAAGCAGGGTATCAGCTTCCAAGACATGGCTACGTAGGTTAGTCCGTGCTCTCACAGTCATTCCACGCAATGAGTAGAAAAGGAAGTGTAGTTTATTACTGTACAAATAGAATATAATCAGAAAGAACAAAGAATAAAATTTGTGTGTATTTTGGTTGCTTTGAAGAGGCCTCCACTTCTCAGCTTTTTACATTTTCATTCTGTAAATTACCTTTCTTATTTCAAAGAATGCCAAAGCTGAGTTGGCTGTTATCTCGTTTGCCATACTTTCTACAGAACAATGCCCCCCCCTTGTTCTTTCCAAGGTTATCAACTGCGCTCATGGTCATATCCTCCCGTTTAGCCTATAAAACAGGGCTAAAGTAATAAAAATAAAAGCTCCATTCTCCGGAAAACGTTATCATCAGCGTGCAGAAATTTCACAACACTGGATTTTTAATGCAGAATTCCTGCCTTCATTTTTGAATAAGTAGTTTTTCCTTACATATTATATTCAGTACTGCATTAAAACCAGCTCATATCCACCCACTTTATTAAATACTGTGCATTCCTGTATTAATTTTTTGAATTATGTTTATGCTGTGTATTATATTCAGTAATGCGTTAAAAGGCAGCTCATCTACACATACTGAAAAGCCAAGTTGCATTCAAATTCAAATAATGAAGTCTAGGTTTGCTATCTGGTGTCCAAGAGCTGTGTGCCATTCATTAGGTTTAAAAGAGGAGGGCAGAGAAAGCAGCTGACAAAGCATCTATTTTCTTGTTTTTCCATTCTTCTTTTTCTTTTTTATATCCGCCTGTCTTCAAATCATCAGTTGCTGGTCAACCTGACTTCCTGCTACAACAGTGTGGATGGGCTGAATCACCTACTCTCATAACTTTCCTTAGGTTTTTATATAGAGTGCCTGGCTGTGTGTGTTGAAAGAAATGGAAACTGGTGAGTTGACAATTGTATTTCTCCCAGACTCAAGAAACGCCGCATGTGGTCAAATACTCTGACATTAACTTCCAGATGTCAGCAGAAACTGTAGTAGTTTACTATGATAAGCAACTGTCCTCCTACTAATAGGCTTCATATAAAGATTCAATACCAAGCATTATACTGTAACATACAAATTTAAGTCTAATACTGGAGTTCAAAAACAAACAGTCCTTCATATTTTATTTACTTTGTGAAGTATTCTTGTGATGTTGTTTCATGTTTTCATACATACTACAAAACAAAATGATGTGGGTGTGATGGCATTTTACATCAAGTTTCATTTTCTGTTAACTTCAAGCTGAGACTTGCAGTTGTTTTGGTCCTTGTGCATACAGTGAATGAATGATATTACACATTTTTTCATGCAGAATTCAATCCCCTTTTCAACACTGGAGTACAGTATGGTTCCAATATGAATTTCCACATTGAGTCTGTAAATATGCAACAAACTGCTTTGAATATCCAGCAGGATTCAGTAATACCCTGGTGTGATGCATAATTTGTCCTTTAAAAATTAAAAGATTTGGGCTTACAGCTGACTTGAGTTGTTTTCAAACGAGCTGTGATTGTGCATTTTTTTCTGGATGTATCCAGGAGACATCAAAGATGTCTCATACAAATAAGTGTTAACCACTTATGGAGTAATTTAGACCAGATGAAGATAGTGTCAATATAACAATGGCAGCAATACAGGACACAGATCAAATGATAAGGACAACGCCATGTATTATGGCAGAAGTGACAACTCATGTTATGGAATTCGGTTCAACAGGGCAGTAGCATGTTTTGTCTTTGGTTTCTGTTGCAGCCAGTCTAGCCCTGGAACGGATATAGGCATGTTTCTTGCGTTTTCTTTGTTCCATTTATACACTAAGAGCAGGAACAGCAGCAGGAAGAAAATGTAGATGTGTGCTGCCATCTAGTGGATAAAACATGACATTTCCAACACAGAAAACCAGCTTAAGGCAGAACGTAGAACTTGCAAAATCCTCCAGGCAAGTGAGGAAGGCAGTATAATGCCATTACTTCAATGTATCAACCACAAAAAAAACAGCTAGCTGCTAGTTTGCTAATTTGCTCCTGTGCACTGTGAAACTCAGGTGATGTGACCCCATTGCTTTCTAAAGGCGAATGCAAACACACATATTGGGGAAGATATCTTCAACACTCTATTTCTATATCTCTCTATTTCAGTGAAAGGGGTGGAGATTACAATGTCTGAAGCACAGATGTGGCCCGGCAAGACAAGCAGAAGCTGTTTACTTCAAAGATGCTCTATTCACAAAAATAGCATGCCCTGTCCTCAATTCGGAAACAAGCCAGTTTGAAAACTTAATCATACCTGAAGCCCAGGAAGGTAGACTGAGGAAAACAGCATTGTGCTAACAAAGGCAGATGTTGATCTATGGTCAGATGATAGTTAATTCAGGAAAAGCAGTCACCATTTGATTTGACTCGCTCAAATAACAAGATTTTCATTTATTACAGCAATTATGTCCTTTTTTCCAAGTACAAAACATTGTACTGTAGCCAGTGACTTTGAAGTTAAAACCCTTCCAGGCTTCTCTCTGCCTTTGAAGCTGTCTGAGGGAAGTACTGGGAATAAGAAACATATAAGATAGAATAGCTAAGCAGAGATTCCCAGGGGATGTTGCTGATGTGCACAGAGAGTTACAAACATTGTGAAGCAATTCTGTGACACCACTCGAGAGCTCGATAAAGAGCAGGGGCACACAGATACTTTAAATACTTCTAATTAAGACAGTATTGCAATAATGCTATCAGCTTCTGAAAGGTGTCAGATATTTTGTGGTATAATGAAATAAACCACCTGTATTGTAATACTGTCATAAAATTTCCATACAGACTGGATTCTTGTGGTTCAGAAAATCAGGCTTGTTTTTTCTTGTGCAACTGGTGTTTCTGGTTGCATACATGTCTAGTCCCTTCCTGTGACCACGGCTTCAAAAGCAGACTGCAAATAATGAGGGAAATGCAAGGATTTGAGTAAAGACAGAGTTTGGTGGAGAGGTTTGGTTGGTTCCTTCCTGTGCTGATGGCTCAATACAAGAACACAAAATGGAAGAGATGGTATATACAGTAAGCAGCCTTAAGGCATCTGCTTGGATTTGCTTTGGTCTTTTTGATGTTAGTGTTGTGTTCTCATCTGTGTGGATCTGGCAACAGGAGGTCATGATACCCCTAGAAACAGCTATAGTGATCCTGGTGCCACGAGAAACATTTACAACCGAGAGGAGACCATTCTGCTTGTTTTGGTCGCTAGTAGCTAATTGAGCCAAAGATGTCACCCACCCAGGAAAAAGCCAAGATATCAACTTCAGCAATGTTGTTGGGCAATGTGATCCAAACATACCACCCTTTGTGCAAAATAGTTCCTCTTGTACTGAATGAGATTTCCAAACTCATTTCAGCCATTATTTGAAAGAAGCCAATATATCAGCTTGACAGCTGATTGGTTACCTTGTTCGACACTCCCACAATCCTTTGGGAGCCCTTCTCTCGGTTTTAAATGCACCAGCACATAGTATCCACTTGTGTAATCTGGTTTGTGTTTCACTGTTCTTTCTGAAGAGGTCCCGAGGCTGTGATGGGTTTTATCTCAGATCAGCCAATCAGTTTGTGCTTTTTTACTGTGATGCACTGCATCTGACTGTACCTGGCCATAAACACCACCAAGAGGAGTGCTAATTAGCTTGCTTTGCATCTCCTTGTTGCTCCTTAGATAATTTGATGAAAACAAAAGCAAAGGTGAGATGCAACAAAACAAATAATACTTTAATTCATCCTCATCCTCCCTCGGAATGCATTAGTTGAATTAATACACACATGATCAGCTAAATGACAATAACTCATAGAGCATGCAGATAACCTGAGGTGCATGTGTATCTACTTGTCAGAAATCAGTGGGGATTACATTGCACCTTAAACTAAATGGTCATCTGTCCTGAAAAGCATTCCAAACTCCACAAATAAGCATTTGGACCAATAAAATTTGTTGCATTTTCTCAGCAGAAACAGAAGACATGTACTGCATGAATCCCAAGGTCACTTTGCTTATGGCGAGCTGCAGTCATCATAAGAGCAAAGAAACATTTCTGGCCCAAGGGAACATTCCATGGTTGAATGTGATGCAGTTTTAATGTGTTATTGCTGGAAGAAGCCAGTGTGTTTAGATGTGTTCAATAGGTGTTCAATGACTTTCTTGCAGCAGGGATTTGCCAGAGATATTCTCCACCTGATTCACAAGTTCACTTGACTCTCTTTTTTCCTTCACACATCTTAAACAGACATTCACTGCTGAACAGGGCCGAGATACAGTAAAGATCTAAGGCTCACGTGTCATCTGTTCATACCTTTGAAGTTGCAATGATTCCTTTCCTAATCCGTATAATATATTCAATGATATATAATGAGAGGCATTAAAAAGCAAGAAATGCTAATGGTTCCAAAACTCATTTATTGTATTTTTAATCCCTATTAATATAAAATGAAATAGTTACTGCTCTTTTGTAATAATGAGCCTTATTTTCTAAAAGATAATAATCTACCAGAAGCTGCTAGTTGAAGGCTTTTGTGAAGACAGATTTCATCGAATCAGCCGAAATTTGTAAGTTGTGGTTATAGGCTTGAAGTTAAACAACGGTTTTCTTAACCACAGCTTGACTTGTTTGTTCACTTCCTCCTGTAGTACCCGAGAAGATCTGTCCCTGAATGCAGTCCACCATCTGGTGGTGTCTGTTGTCTCTCCTTCCCGTCTGCAAAGCGATGGTGAAGCACTGAAACGAAATCCTAGGCCTCAGAAGGCGAAGACTGTCTGCAGGTTTAATTGGCGGCGTTTTCCCTCTTTTGTGTGGGATTTGCACTGCAATGGCCCGTGCTTAAGCTGGGAATGGCATTTGTGCACTTTCCACCGTGCCTGTATTTTGCGGTGCTGCCATTATTTGCTTTTGCAGAGCGGAGCCCTTCAATATGATGAAACTTGTGTCTCCTTTTACAGTATGCAGTTTTCATCAGCACACTTTTTTTGTGTGCAAAAGTGCTTACAGTAATGCTCTCTGCTGTTAACCACCAGCCTCAACACTATCAACACCCACAGTTGTCCAGACTTCAAAAGACAGGCCTTTAATTGAAAGAGCTCTGTGGAGTGCGTATGTTACACACACTTACAAACGCCCCTAATTAAAGCAGTATCCTGGCGCTGGCAGGGTGAGCTGCCTCCCTGTTTCCAATTAGACTCCCTTCTCAGCATCTCCAGGATCTCCTGATTTTCAGTTGGAAAGAATGACAGACAGGCATTTGGAGGCTCTGTCAGGGAAGCTGAGAGTGTTGGCAAGGATTTGCCAAGAGCTCGAGAGCTTTGATCCAAGCCGTACTAATAAGCTGTTCAGACTAGGGGCTTCTTTTTTCCTCTGCAAATGAAGATGCAGCAATGCATCTGCTGGAAGGTGCTCCAATCATTTGAACTGCAAAAAATATTATTTTATTTGTCCAGGGCTCATCCGATGAACCCATATGTAATATTCTGCCTTAATGCCTGAAACGGAACCACTTCACGTTAATAGCCTTGAGGAAAAAAAACCCGTGATTGCTCAATAAATAAAAATGTGTTGCTTTCTTTGCTTATTTGTGCTGACTTACGTGTTTTCTCTTGTGGAAATTAGTAAAATCTAGTGCTCATAGGTGGCCATTTGGCAGACTACTGTTTCCTGCTTCACCTTAGAATACAGAAAAATAAAACAATGTATCCACGGAATCGCATATAATTCTTTACTGTCTACTATATGGCAGTAAAAAGATTTTTTCTAACGTTATATTGCTTTTTATAGAAATGCAAATAAAATTCCTTCTATTGAGAGACGACTAACCTGACCACTACCTTGGTCACTCGAGAAAATTAGGGATACAAATTAAGGTTGTTTGAAAAACGTTAAGGGCTGAAACACCCACATCCTCGTCCTTTTAAACCCGCCCACCCTACTGGAGGAGCTCACTTCGATTGGCTACTAGAGACCCCTCTCAACCTATCATTGCTTTCGATTCTCTCCGGCTCCGCCCCCAGCCGGGGCCCCACCTCCCTCTCGCTGTCTTTCCCAAGGAAATTCCTGCTGGAGAAGAAAAAAAAACATTGGAGAACGAAGAGAAAGAGCCGTATAACAGAACAGGCAAAATCCGCTCACGTACACCGCTGCATGTTTGCAAGGTTGGTGCATATTTATATTTTTATTATGCCTTGGCTGGGTATGTTTAATAATATAAATGTTTATTTGAAAACAAGCGTTATCGAATGGCCAAACTGGAGAACTAGCAAGGATACATTGTAGTCGTTTGCACTGCATCTAACTTCAATATAGATACTTTGTTGCTGCACAAAGGGAAATGTGTGGGATTGTAGATACAGCGCGATAAACGCCAACGTGTTGAGATACATTGATGGTGATTTGTACTCATTTTTTTTTAATCCTGAAGTTCATGCACGGGCATGGATCACCCACGCTGAAGGCATTTTACCCCCCCCCGTGTACAGTGGCAGGATATTTATTCAGTTCCTCTCATTCCTGCTCGGCTTTCTCTGCCGTGCGGAGGTTTGCCTGAGTGTTATGGAGTCGTGCAAACATCAGTGAAGGCAGTCGTTCAGGGTGCGCGCTGTGGGGCCCGCGCGTGTAAATCCTGACAGGTCAAAGGTCGCTTCATGGCGTTTTGCTCGCTTTTTCCAGTCGGGGGACGGTGGGACCAAACTTGAGGCTTGAGGACGGATAGCGGTGCCGTCCAATGGCAAACGAGAAATACAAATATACGAGGGGGTGTCATATCCAATCATTTTTGTCCGGGGGTAGAGGCGGGCTTATTCTTGTCAGAAACTTTAAGACGATGGTATTTCTCTTTTTTTTTTAAAGAGTTTGTGAACCACATTCGCTCTCTGTCTGTCTCCAGACTCCCGCACGATAACTCATTCCTGTTGTTATGAATCAGTGGACCTCAATACGTTGAACACAAACAAGAGAACAATCCACAAGCTTTATATATTTAATCTTGTGTTATTTTTTATTCTATGTCAGGGATGCATTCTAATATTGCAAATGAGATGTTATGAAGGCCAGAGGGCTGCTGCAGGAAACAGGCTTAGCCTCTAAAGTTTGATTTCTTTCTAGTGAGTGTTGTGTAACTGGCTTGGTCTGTATTTCACCTTTCATTTCTAAAGTGTTGATCATGCATCTTTTCAGTACCGTAAAAAAGGGAGCTTTGTGGAAGAGGAAGAACTAAAAAAAAAGTACTCTACTTTCTACAAAAGTAGAGTAGGAGAAAATTGATTTTCTCTACAAGATGTAATTCTTGCTGGTGTGTATTTTACAAGTCAAAACTATTAGCATGATTAGCATGATTTATATGAAGTGGGTCCCCTCTCATGTGTAAAATGCTTTGGGGTTCCTTCAAATGAAATGCATTACAGTGTATAAAGAGAGTAATTATGAATACTACCACTTAAAGTAATACTCAGAGACATAAAGATCTTCCTTATTTCTTATTAATAATAGTGGTAGTGTGTGCACTGTTTGTGGCAAGATTCTCAGAAATGTAAAGATGCTGGATGTGTTGTGAAGCTTTGATCAGTTCCCCAGAACTGTTAAGTACATAAGAAAGCTGTCGGTTGGACCTGTCATGTGGAGAGTGCCTGCTGACTGGCTGTTGACAGCGTGCAAACTCCCACTAAACCGAACATCTGTTTTCTCCAAAACTGTCAGCTTTGCACCCGGATGCAATGCCAGAGCCTGGCACAGAGAATGGTGTTAATAGGAGGTCAGTGACTTTCATCAAGTTATGCTGAGCCTCAGATTTTCCATTTCTGGAGTGGGACCAGGAGAAGCATTCCGAACCGTTTTTTTCCTAAATAACCTTCCTCGGGATTGTCAAGGAAAGCTTGCGTCCTGATTTACTGCAATGAAAGGAGATTCCTGCAACGAGCAACAAAGCTGTAAATAATAGGTGGAAAGTATAATGCACTGTCCACTCTAGCTTGCACGATGTCCGGCTTTCTTCCAGCAAGTTTTTTTTGTAAAAAACTGAAACATCTGGAAGCCCTTGCTCTTCATACAGCACCTCCCATATACTCTCCCTGTCGCGGTCCACGCCTCTGCTGCCCGTGCTCTGATCGTTAAGAGAAAAGCCCAGTAACGGAGGAGGAGGCAGGGTCTGTCCCTCTCACCTGCAGTGTTAAAGGCTGTGCTGTGTTCCTCGCCGAGTGACGGGAGGCGCTTTCTGGGCACTGTGCGCTAGCCCCCTTCTTCGTCGTCCTGGGTCTGCGCGCCATGTCTGATCGGGCTGCCTGCTGGGCCTTGCTGTGGCGTTTCCTTCAAGCGCGGAAACCGGAGGTGAATATCCTCTTCCTGCTTCTGGGCCTCTCGTTGGATGGAGAGCGAGGAGGTGCCAGCTCAAACCATGATTCTCTCATTACGTGCATGAATACCTTGCGTGCAACCATACGGGCGATTACAACACATAATTAGTCATATGATTTTGCATTTGTGAGTTACATCTGTTGTTGTGTAGCTGGTATCAAGCTATGACATTGTGGTCTATTCTCTTTTGTCATTGAATTGTCATAGTTTATCTTTCTTTGTTTTCAAAATACAGTGTCCCACTGGAATGCACTTTGTGAATGATATAACCTATGGATACAAGTGTGTCTTTAGCTCTAGAGTGTGATGTGACCTTTGAATATTGAACATTATCTTCGCACTGCATTGATACCCACATAAAAAATAAAATATAACAGAAAAACTGATGTCTTTTTTTAGACCGCTTTTTTGATTGATGTAAAAATAGGGGTTGTTACATCTCTCTCACCTTGTGCAATTGCAATGTCCTACATCACACAAAAGTGTCTGTTTGCCTGTATTAGGTGTCTGCCGAAAAGAGATGTTTGCCCCCACTCGCATACTTGTGATGATTCATGATGATTCGCGCTGTGGTCGCTATGGCGATGGAGTTTTTGGAGGGAGTAGGCCAATGAATTATGATCCATCTGGTGTGTGCCGACACTTGACTGGGAAGGCAGTTTTGTAGCCCATTTATCATTTGTTTTTCCTCTTTAGGCTAAAACACAAATTGTTCCAAGAATAACCCAGAAGAAATTGTCATATTTACAGAGCGCACGGGCATCGTGTCATTTGTTGGAGATTTGGATATTTTAAATTTGTACATTTATCAGCCTAAAATTAAACAATTAATGCAAAACATGACAGGATTCTTCGACCTGTCCTATTGAACTGTCCTATCGAACTGTCAGTGTAGGAGAGAAAAAGAATATGTAATAATACAACATTCAAATATCCTTTATCAGGAATCCTCTTATTTCCGGTAAGTGTCACAGCAACTCAGAACTCCTCCTACATTCATTACATTCATTAGGCGCCAGACAGACCACCTCAGGGCACAGAGAGACAGTTTAGAGATGCCAGTATAGTAGCCTGTGCATGTTATGTAAGCTTACATTGATTTCATGGCTATTTAAAATTGTTTCTGGTACTGTAGTTATCTCTTGTGCCCAGATTACGGGCCCGAATGCATCCCTGGACTGTACTCATGAACCATCCTGCTGAATTCCAAGCTCTGATTGCACTTTGTTGGCTTAGGTGTTATGCTAAATCCCTCTGTATGTGTTACAAGTAAGTCCCAGCTGGACTCTAATCTCAGTCAGTGGTAGGCTGCTCACAGGAGACACAGCTGAGGGCCTTGCTAGGAAATGGGTGTCCAATTCAGTGTTTCTGTGCACCTTCATCGGCGAGAGGCTTCTGATTCCTTTGTGCACAGTCTCTCCATTTTTAAAAATAAAAAGGCATTTTTTTTGTTTTCCTTGTGACTTTGTCTCTGAACAGAAGTCGATGGAGGAATTAAGGCAGAAATATATATTTAAAAAAACCAACTGCGCTTTGAGCGAGAAAGCTGGCGAAGCCTGTTACTTTTAAATTACAAAAGAGCAAAAATGTTTAAGTAACCCGAACATCCTTGATTGAGTTCTGTGACCTGGTGCTTCTGGGCCATCATGCCTGGTTTGCCTGTAATTGAAACTTCAGCGAAGGAAAGCAGTGCGATCGCTTTGACCAGCCTCTGTGACTTTCTGTGTAGTTTTCAGAGCCTCCATCGGTCCTACCAATGGAAAGTGCTTCGAGCCCCCCTTCACATTTCAGTGTGACTTTGGAGTTTTGTTCAGATGAGCTGCTGCTGAGGCACAGATGCATTCTCAGAAGCAGTGGCATGGAGAGCTAGATCAGTAGAAGGCATGGTTTTTAGATTAGGGGAATTAAACAGAACTCATCTCATTACTTAGCAACTCACTAATGTGTTAGATTCCTGAAACACTCTTTTGCGCTTTAGTGGTGCTTAGTAACACGCTTGGAAGGTTGACTTCAGTGACTCTCCTTGGTGGGTAATTGAACTCACAGATGGACACATTTCTGATTGCTAAATCCAGGACCAAGTTCTAATGACTCCCAGATACACAGTGCTGAAGAGGATTTTAAGCCCGCTGACTGGTTTTTATGATCTAACAGAGGTGACTGGCTTAAAAGTGCATTTTCAAGTTTCTGGTATATCGGTATAAGGGACCTATACAGGTAGCTGTTTGAAGATTTTAAAGCAGGTTGTTATGTTGGGCTTTTTACCTCCTTGTACTGGTGATCAGTAAATTTGTTACAGAGTAAAGTGGTTCACACTTGGCAACAGCAGATTTTGTCGCTCATTCCTTGCAGGACCCGGTCTGGGTACCCAGAAATGTATTTGTACGTTGTCTGGCCTTAATGTCTTAATCTTTTCAAAAAAATGTATTTTTTGTTGAGATTATTTGTGTCTGTAAGAGTGGGGATGCTATGTTCAAAAGTTAAGAGAGAAGATTTGGAGAAACAGGGCTTGTGAAATGTCTGTCAAGGATGTTCCTACTAGAGATTGTTGGAATGCATGACAGCATAAAGTCACTGAAGCACAATGCTGATTTTCACAATGATTGATTCTTGTCTGTTTTTTTCTTTCGGAAAAAATGTCAGTTTCTACATCCCTTGCTGTTGTGTGGTGAAAGGAATTCAAATTTGGCGTGAACTCCGAGAAGGGACACACAACAGCCAGGTTGCTCTTGACAAGAAACGGAGTCACAGCAGGTGATCGAATTTGATTCGGAAGGCTGGAAGAGAGATGAATTGTGATGCATCTGACAAATGGCATCCTTCATTGTGAAAAGGAATGCGATTGTGATAGTTTTACAAAATAGCTTGGAGGTTAAGTCCCACTTACCATTCTTAACGCATCTACAGTCCAAAATTTGTAATAAAACGTGCATCATAAAATATTTCTGATTTTGAAAAATGTTATGGAGACAGCGGTAAAATAAGCTATGTACGATGCCACAATTTATCTCGTTATTAAACCCCTGCTAGTCAAAGCCTCTTAGTGTAATGTCTGTGTATAGACCTTTTTTAACCTGAACTGCCAGGATAGTTCTATTTTATAAAATATGGCACATCTCTCCAGTTTTGTGCTGTTGTGGAGCAAGAATCTAATTTGGCTCCTGGGATTCTGGGACAGTAATAAAACACTCCGTGTGCTTTTGGGAAACCGGATCCTCAGTGGGAGCAGTGGAAAGTGGAATTGTGAGGTGGGACTGCAGGAAATGTGGAAGCGGTCGTGGTGGTAGTGGGGGGGCGTGGGGGCAGTCCAGGAACCCCAGACCTCCAAACCTGGAAAACAATTCTGGCTGTGGGCAACAGCACAAACAGCAGGACGAGCAATGGCGGTAATGAGGGACAGCCCCTGTTGTGAATGGCCATTTCCTTACTGTAAGGCAAAGAGCAGATGTGCAGTTTGTTTGTGGGTTCATTTGAAAAGAGCAGTATATCAATGACTTGATTATTAAAAAAGGTCTGTTGTTAGGTCTTGTAGTACTGTACTGCAGTGGAGGAGCAAAGCGATTTACTGTCCCTTGGGTGTTTCCCAGACTTTCTTTGCACTTAGTGCTTTGAGCCTCTGTGCTCTTAATGGACTCCAGATTGGACAGTGTTTTCTATCAGCAGGGTAATTCACATTGGCCTCAGTGATGACAGTGTGCTGGGCAGCCGAGAGGGGAGTGAGCTTTCTGTGGTCACGACAATTCAAGTGTCTCAGTGCTTTCTGCATTTATTTGTGTTATTTTTATGTCTGCTTTTGCTGCTTCAAGCAGCGGAAGAACCAGTCTAGAAGATTTTTAGCACATCAAAACTGCATCTGCTGGATAAAGTTCCATTAATTTAGAAGTGCTTTCTTCACACTACCACGGTACAGTTAAAAGACAAAAAAAAATCTGTTTTGGCACATGTCCGCCTTTTTTAATGACATGCTATGGAGAGTGATCGTGATGAGATGTAATTGGTGCAGTTAAATGTTTCTAAACTCTGTTGGTCCCCTCGGGAGACTGTGGAGGCCCTGATTAATGGGATAATACTGTTAAGGGTATTAATGAACAGATTGGTCCTTGCAAGGGATCATTGAATCCTCTTCACAGACAACAGGGGCTGCACAGAACACACTTGACATGCATATTATCCATTTAGGTTCCAATAATGGTTTACCAGAGAGAATCATGTTGGTCAGCCTGCGAGACTGTACAGTGGTCTCACTGAGGTTTGTCTTGGCAGCACTGTGACCATAAATTCCTCCTCCTGGGGATATAGCACACTTAATGTCATGATCTCTCTCTGTATCCCCCCGGCAGTGAGAATTAGGGGCTTTTCTGCTCAATTGCCCACGCTGGATAATAATTGTTGAGGATTCTAATGCCTGGTTAATGCATCCAAGTGGCTGACACCTGTAAAACCAGGCACCATCCAGAGTCTCCGTCGAAACCAATGGTGAGCTCTTGAAATCGAGGTCGACCGCTCCTCCTGCACAGGATGCTGAGAGGATGATTGAACCCCCAATCAAAATGCAAGATGTATTGCTCAGGCCTCTGTGGTTTAGCCCGAAGGCGACTCGCCCTCTTGTTAAAACAGGAAATACTGTAAGCATTACATGAGGGGAACGTCTCTTTAATCACTCTGGCAGACTGAAACATGTGGCAATTTAATCAGAATCAGCAGGATCCCTTTGCGGATGAGATTCGGGGGAATCGCGCCGGGACTGTGGGGCCACGACCTTTGTTCCGTCTTCATCGGGGTCAGTGCAGCCCTAACACTCTCTCAACCTGACGTCAGTTAAGATGTACTAAACACATCGTGTTCAGGGATGACGACTTCCTAAGCTCTTCCAGATGCCACTGATTTTATTAGTCGCAAGACAAATTGCAGAACGCAGCTCATTTTTATGGGGCAAACAATGTAGTGTTTAGATTAATGCATTGCTGTACAATTAATGGAATTTTTTGCAATGTATTGGTTTCCATTATTTTAGTGGGCATATAGCGATTAGCCGTATGAGCAGCACTTACTTTGAGTTATTTTTTCCAAAAATTTAAAAGATGCAATGGCCATATTCATTCGGATGGATACAGATGCTATATAAAGACTAAGTTATTTAACCTGTTTTCTTATACAGAGTAGTGAATAAATACTAAAAGAGCTTCAAAATGTCTTCAGCTTTTGTGAGTTGACATTCCTTTGACAATCTTTAAAACAAGCTGACCTCTTCTCCGGCCCTCCGTGAGTACAGGTTTGCACCCGGTGAAGCATTTCTGCATTGTGAGTCTGCAGACGTCTTTTTCACATGTAGAAATGAGTGGGGGAAATAGCAGTGTTTCCACAGATGCAATAAGAACGACCAATTCAGGGCGAAAGCTGTGTGCTCAGCAGCCCCATTCAAAGGCAGATGAAACCAGCAGGCGTTGTCAGCGCTCTGTGTCAGTTCACTGCCAGAGCTGATGCATGCCATGAGCGGGGTTTGTGGATTTCTTCTGTCCGCCTTCCCAAAATAGTTCGGGAGAGAGAGTGACATTCTGTGTTCGCCTGCAATAACTGTTCAGGAACGGAGTCTTAGAAAACAGCGTTTTGATTTTGCAGCATTTTACTTTTTTTCTGTGGTCACCTTCGTTTATTAAAAATGACAATCATAGAGCACACCTAAAAAAAAAGTTCATTGTTGGTGGTGGTGCAGGTTGAAGAGATGATATTGGAAACCTGCTGCATCTTTTAGTGCTTATTATAGTTTATTGCAGAGGAAGGAATAAGACATCTGCCCAAAGGCATTTTTTTTTTTCAGAAACGGGAATGCGTGCATTTTAAAGTATGACATAAGCTGTGTCATGACGCGCTCTCTCTTGGTGGCTAGACCGCCGAAATCTTGTTCGAAGTGGGTTTCTCCATTCCTGAGCTTCTCAGCTGCAAGGCTGCTGCTGGCCAAGAGGCAGGTCAGCAGTGTGTGTGTCTCCTCGTGGGCGGGGTCGATTAACATGTGTCCGTCACCCAGATCCTCTTTAATAGGGATATTAAAGACCTGAAGATGCACAGCCTCTGTAGGAGCTCCGGCTGAGAGAGGCTGAACCCTTCTGTCAACTTGCTTGACTGGTAAAAGGCTTACGTAAGGACCAGATGGCCTCTTACTCACTGGACCCCTATAAAGGACACTTATTTCCTTGTTAAAGCCATTTAAGAGCCAAAGAATGGCTTGGATGCAACCTGTCCACACTGCACCCTCTGCTCTAATGAAACTATACAACATGACCTTTTGGCCTGAGGTCAGGGCACTGATTTTGCAGAAAGCTGGTCTGCAGAGAGGAGAAGCTGCTGCACCAAAGTTGTACCAGTTGCTTGACAGAACGACGCATACGCTGAAATTGCAGAACTGTATCAGTGTCTGCTAATGAATAAATAATGTCCATTAATACCGTAGCGGTGCAGCTTGCTTAACGAGCATTGTGCTTCTATAGATCTTTTCCCTGAAGCAAACTACAAACGTCCTGATGTCGTAATTTAACAGTGTGTCGGGCTTTTAGTGTTTTATCTTTCTTTTTGTCAACCCACAGCTCCTTTTTTCCTCTGGTGGTTTAAGACTCTGTGTTTAAAAGCACAGGGCATGGTATACCCCTGGAGCGGATACAGAAATGGATCTTTATTTACGGTAGTGCTTGGAGATGAAAACTGTGTTTGAGTGGCAATTTAACGCACAGTTGTTAAGCATACTGTAGATTATCCTAATTCACAGGAATTTTTTAATATTGTAATAATGCTGTGGATCCTGTCTTGTCTATTGTCTTACGTTGGAATCTGTGGATGTACTTAGGCTGTTAGTAATCTTGTGAAAGATAAACGGTACTGTGTGTCTTCACTGTGGGTAGGATGCCCAGGTAAATGGTGACCCTTTTGATACTGTCCAGGGTCCTGGTGCTCTCTGGCTCTGCCTAGGCTGTCCTCCTACAGAACCCCTAAAGAGCAAGGGTAAGGCTGTCAGGAAGAGCATTTCCTTCCTTCCTTTCAGTATGCTGTTTGGAGTGGTAGAGGAGGACGCTTCTGATTTGTGTGAGTACCTGTTCCTGGCTAAATTTACCCAAACACCCAAATACTGTAAGCGAAAATTGAAGCACTTCCTGAAGAAGAGACTGTGGATTTCAGCTTTCACTTAGTGGGAAAAAAAAAGGTGACATGATCAAATTCCATGGATGTTTAGATTGGGAGTTTGTTGTAAGGAATTAACAAAGTATAACCTACTGTACAGCATGTATGGGTTCGAGCCCTTTCTTCTCCTGCTAAGGAGACCAAAGCTGCAGTCGAATATTCACACATTATCCTTTGCAGTTCATTTACTGGCTTTGTTTGGAGCTTTAATGGTTTTACAGTTACAGCAGGGGCTGTATATGAACGGGATTGTTTTCTCAATAAAACACAACATGGGCATCGGAATAAACTTATCGCTCAGTTCCTAAACGTTTGTTTTTAGGAAAAATAGGACACAACATTTGATGAAATGCCCTTATCAAATTTGAGATTTTTGATTTTTGGCATCATTTTGATTAACCTATCGCTCATGACTCAAGACCATGAGTGACTTAAGGAGTAAATCACATCATTAGTGTGAGAGCTGACTGGACACAGGTGCTGAGGTAATTGAACCAGTTGAATGTTAAGACTGATGTAAATTAAAATGCAGAAAGGGATCAATACCCACTAGATAGTGCCAGGGGACAGAAAACAGAACCTTTGTGCCATCTGATTCGAGTCTGGGCTAAGCGAGTTCACCATTTCTTCATGTCAGAGTCTGTCAATAATAGGCCACGATCTGGGAGAGCAACACCTCACTGAGTGACACTCCATGATCCTAGTGTGACACTGCAGAACTCCACTTGTGGTGATCAATTTTAGCTGTTAGCCTGTGCCTTTCACAGTAGAACCCCTGCTGATCGGCCCTCTTAATGAAAAACATTAATCAGCATAATAAACTCGCCCCTGTCATGTCTGTTCAATAAAATGTCAGGGTGTCAGCTGCAAAAACAGATTGTCATTTTCTTGATAACTTGGTGAATGTGTTGCATTTAGAAGGGATAGGTGGCTGCTGAAGCTCAGCGGATTAAAATGTCTTTGAAGAAAAAGTTCCCAGTGCCGTTTTAGTAATAAGTTGACAGCCTTGCCTTTTCCTGATGCCTTTCTGCAGCCCCAAGACCGGGTACAACTGGTCAGGCTCACAGCATATTCGGTTTGTCTGATGAAAACCATGGCTCCCATAAGGCTGTCTGAACACAGCAGCTGTCCGTGCTCTTTGATTCAGAAAGCAGGAGAAGGACTGTGTTTTCCGAGGAGCCTATCTGCCGATTCATATGGAAGAATTAAGCATTTTTCCAATAACCACACAGTCCTGTAAGCTGTTAAGCCCCAGTGCAGTGCAGCTTCACACACATTATTTTTTCACCAGCACGGGTAGTGATTTTGTGGTTTTCACACCCTTTTTTTATGTAGGCCTGTAGCTGTTGCCGTCTTCTTTGCCAGATAATATTTTCTTTCATAAAGGAGCACTATTTCAAAACTCCAGGGTCCAAAAAAAGTAGCCTTTGTTTTTGTTTCAGCTATTTTTAAAGCATCGGCCTGTGGTGGCAATCTGACTTCTTTATTGCATGCATACACTCTCAATAAACTGCTGTGTTTGTCTTCGGTCCTCAGAAGTGGATGGGTGGGAGGCATAAGGCAACAGTATTCATTGTGGGATTTTTATTGCCTATATTCAGGGAATTAAGGGGGGGTTGGGGTGCCCTGGAAGAGTGGGAGAAGGAGCCAGCCAGAGACAAGCTGTGGCAGAAAGACTGGCGCTCAGAGGGAGCTGGATCGGCTGTGGAGGCGTTCATACACTGGTGCTGGGAAGGAAGCCCCTTCAGCAGATGTTCTCCTCAAAGAGTTTATTGCCCCAGTGTGGAGCTAGTTTATGGGCCGGGGTCGGGAAGGCCTGAGATTGGACAGAGACGGGGAGAAGAAGGGAGGGAGGGATTTGTCCCAAACGGAGCTTCGACTCGGAGCACCTGCTCGGGCACTTTGAGACGGTGGAGGGCACAGCAGCAGTATAGAGCTTATCAGCACAAACCAGGTAAGATGAGAAAAATGACTTTTCTGTAGTTTGGGGGAGAAGATGATGTTTAGTTCCAGATCTTTCTACTTTCAGGCAGTCTTTCTTTGTCCTCAGCCCTGCTCCAAAGGTTTTTGGCTTGGCAATCACTGTGAGTCAGGAAAAAAACAAGTTTCTCTCTGTATAGGAAGTCCACTAAAGCAGTGTGGCTTGGCGGGCCATGGCTGACATGCCTTAATGTGATAATGTGAGCACACATATCCCTGTGCATGAACAAGCTGCAATAGGATTTAGCATACCTTATCATGCTGATGCTACAGAACTGAGTCACAGCTATTTTAAGCATCCTAATACGGGATGACAGTGCAGATATAAAAGCAATAACTGCTTGATTAAAAAAAGGTCAAGACTTTTTCTGTTTTGTACTTTACGGAGATACAACAAGGATAGCCTCTCACCTATTTACACGCAGATAAATGTTTTCTTTTCGGCAGGTAATTGACTTGTGTTTTATCTTCTGAATTGCTATTTGAATTCCACCAGAGAACAGATTTCATTTGGGTTGTTGCAGAGAGGATCCTTTTGCAGAAAAGCTGGGGGCTCAGTGTTGTCTTTTTCTTAATTACTGAACTTACTCCTCAGTTGTTATTTTATTATTTCAGCAGCTGGTACTCATTTGCTGTGTTCATGCCATTTCAAGGCCACCTAGCGCCATAGCATAACTGGGTCTGTTTTGGTTTAATTTGAGAATTGCTTTCATTTGGAACTGTGGTAACATTGTTACCCAAACAAATGGAATCTTTCATTTAACACTGTGTTCACATGTGGCCAGTTCACATGTAGACACACCCTGAAGGTTGATTTATTGTGCATTCTACACACTGGGCTTAGAATCCTATCTGATTTTAATTTGAAGAAATGGCTGTGGTGAATTGAAGGGTAGTAAGAGAGTCACTGCTTGCATAACTCGTCTCATCAATTTCTTATCCCCTGTTCATCTGATCTTCTTTTTCATAAAACCAGTGTCTTGAGGTTGTGAGATTTGTGCTCTGTAGGTCACGTCTTGCAAGTATTTTGTGATATTTCCTTTGATCTGCAAACGCAAGTATTTGTAGTGTGTACAGAGGTAGTTTTTGTGTGTTCTTTTAGCAAGACTGCAGCTTATTCACTTATTAAGCTTATTAACTACACTTCATTATTTGCAACATGCATTTTAAGTATTTCTTTTAACTTAGAGTTTCCGTGATTAATAAACTTTGAATGCTTCATTGTTTCGGACAGTAATAAGTTCTCTAAAGGAAAACCAGCCATTGTTTTTTACACTAAAAAGTAGACTTGATTGTAAAAAGTAATAAATGTGCTCACAACCGGGGTTCGGAGGTTCTTGACTGAGCCGGTAAAGAACAGAGTATAATCCCGCGGGCTGGAATGGACTCGCGTGCGGAGGTTTTCCTGTGGAGAGATGGGGTAGGTGCCCATCCGTGAGGACGGAGAGAGCACACAGTAAATCCACTACCGGGCTGCAGAGCGGTGGGACTTTCGGAGCTGGGCGGGAGGCAGGGGTTATTGGCTGACCCTCCAGCTGTAAATAACCTCTGTGCTGCCTGATTTACCGAGCCGGGCCTTTATCAATAGAGCCATCGCCTCTGCCATCTGCTGGGCCCACAAGGAGATCTGCCTCTCCCTCCCTCCTGCTGTACTCCCTCCCCCTTCTCCTCTTCTAAATCCCAGAATTTCCCCTCTCGCCTCTCTTCTCGCCTTACCTTCTGCTTGCCCGAGCGATGGCTTCTGGCTCCCGCAGAATGAAACCCCTTTTTTTCCCTGCGCCAGACAGTGCCAGGACCTTGGCTCCAGTTCAGCCGGTACTGTGGCTCGGCTCCCAAAAAGATGTCATTCCGGCCCCCTGGCGCTGCCCGTGTCTGGTGCGTGTTAAAGTGAGATCTGAGGGACCCTCCGAGAAAGCAGTTTTATTCTGTGTTCACCCTTCAAAGGATTCACCTCTCATCTGCATTTTCCTAGGTGGTCCTTTGTTTTTTGTCAAACAACCAGGAAATGCAAATACTATAGGCTGCACATTCAGATCACGAGAATATCCGTTAGGTCCACTGTCAGCAAATTCTATATCAAAAGCAACAGAATGAAAAGGCTTGAATGTAGCCTGTGGTGTTCTATAGCTGGAAAATCAATGAAATGGATTTGATTGTCATTCTGACAGCAGTGAGAGGCAGTCAGTCTTTGGCATATTTTGACATCCCTTCAGATGCAAGTAAGTGAAATTGACTAGTGCAGAAAGAGCCTATAGTACAGTTCTTTGGGCTCTGTTTGTAAATTAAGACATTCTTCCTCTTTAGGCCTGGAAAATGTACGGCTGGGTTTTGACAGGTCTTCCCAGATGGCAGGGGTCACAGTAACCCCGAGCTCTGTCACAGGAAGTGGCCCTCTCATCGCTGTCTCTCCCTCGCACTGTTTCCTGTCTCTCTACCTCTGCAAGCTTTCTTTGTCCTACTGAACAGCCCTTTTCATTTCCTCTGTGACCCCCCCCCTCTTGTTTTACTGTTTCTCCCACTCTTCCTCCCCCTTTCCGATTCACTTCTCTTAAGCCTCCTCTCCTGGATCCTGTGTCTGACTGTTCATGCAGACCAGCATGCCATTCCCATTCACCGGTGTCGGCAAAGACCCAGCCGTGGGATGAGTGTGTGCTGATGGGTTTAACAGAACCTTTTGCAACCCTATCATTACGTAGCAGCCCATTAGAGCTTGCACCTGCTCTTTTACAGCCCCCTGTTATAGTCAGGGCTTTATGTTCTTTTTTCCTTTTCCTTGTGATGAATTATTTTGCTTTCAGCATCCAAATGAACGCTAGAAATTTGATAGCCTGTTGGCTGTCATAGTCCTGGCTGCTCTACTAGAGCCGTTCTTGAGTCCAAAGAATGGGATAATCTGTTGTTTGTCCTCTCGGCTCAAACAGACCTGCGTCTGCCTGTTTGGAACTCGCTGTGATCCTAACAAGCCAAGTCTGAACAGATAAACTGTGCCTGCTTTTATTTGGTAAAATATTGGGACCCCAACTGAATAACATTTCGGGACTACTAGCTGCAAAAGCAGCTCAAATGTGGCTTGTCGTATTCATTGAAGTAATTGCGTGTCGGTCCCATTGCGTTCAACTAGCAAGGATGTCTTCAGCTGAGGTTGTGATGAGGGAAGTGGCGTGTAGGATTGGACTGCGTGTCCACCGGTTTTCAGTAGGATTGTAAACTAGTGATTGCTCTGGCCAGCAAAGGGTGAAACCAGCTACGTGTTAGCTGCTGCCATTAAGAGAGAACTCATGGGACAGGTGCTTTAAAATACTTTGTTCGCTGTGTACATAGACAGAGCGGCTTGTTTTAGGATACAGAGTGCAGTTCAGGATTGCAGTACTGTGAGAAGTGCGGCTCTGTTCTTGCTGGGATTCGATCGCAGTTGCCTGCAGACTTGAAAAAAGTGGAGAAGTCATCTATTCTAAAAGACTAAGTTCTTAGTCGTGGGAGGATTTGATACGGTTTTGGGTTGAAGTGTGGCGATGTCACTTTTACAGCCTCCTTAGTGCCACGGAGCCCTGTTGCACAAGCACATTATAGGACTAGTTGCCTTGCTTGGCGTTATTTTCCACATCTCCCTTACTGCTCCTTAAAAACTGCTTCTCGTTTCTACTTCCTACCCATTCTTCTTGCTTTCACTCTTCTTCACTGAACGGCTGTTGGTTTAGTCTAGTGCTATTGAGTGGTGCTTCACATTAGACACACTTTGATATCCAAACAGATGTGCAGTGGGCTCCTGGTCAGGGTGGAGTCAGTATAGCTTTGGATCTACTTCAGTCCTCACCATTGGCCTGCAGTGACCCGAGCTGACCTCCTGCTCTGCCTCTTATCTGACTCTCGCCCTGTGCATTCTTCACTCCCTGTAGTCTCCCCTTCAGGGATGGACCCTTATCATTGCACAACACAGCTGTTACCAGCTGCAAGATGGGAGTGTACAAAGCACAGGGTGTATAACGTGCCTTGGGACTGATTGTCTTCAAACAGCTCACAACTTTGTATTTTATCATAGTCTATGGTTCTCCATTTAGATGTTTTGATTGATTGAGCAGTTCTTGTGAAGTTAGATATGGCACGAGAGTTTTACGCAGGGCTTTGGAAAGGGTATTTTGATACTCTTCGCTCAGAGGAGATCAGGTCTCTTTGCCCACTTGCAACTGGCACGATGTTATTTGGCTTTCAGTACTGAACAGGTCAACACAAATGAACGTTCACAGGATCTTGAGATTGTCATGCTCTGTCAGTGCTCAAGGTTCCCATGCTGTAGCGAATGACATTTTACATTTTTTCTGCCATGTGGCAGTGCATTGCAGTATAAAAAAGGGAACAAAGGCCAGTCTCTCTGCAAACCTGTGAGCTTTGGCTGAAACTGGCACTTTTTAAGTTGCGAGGCAGTGACTGGTGAGAAACTAGCAGACTTGCTTTTTTTGGAAAGGAAGGAAAAGAATCAGCTACTCGTTTTTCTGTGCGACTGAGGTTTGTACCACAGACTAGCGCAAGAGTCAAAACACAACTGAAACATAATCTTGAGGTTGCCTCTTCTCTTTTATTTTTTGCCCTCTAATAGAAAAGCACTCTTTGTAATCAGTATAAAGCATGTTTAAAAACTTCACTCTTTACAGTCTTCTGCTGCAAAATACCCAGGAGGAGTTTTCCCAGTTCCAGAGATCTGTTCTGTCCTCATCACACGGTGTCATTACGCATCCTTAATTCCTTGAATCTGAGCTGTTAAAAAGTACAGTGCGGTCCTGGAGCAGCTGGTCTCTGCAGCAGTTTCATAACATTTGTAGCTGCCCGTGATGATTTTCAGTTTCTTTGTGGAATTTCTGAAGTTTAAATTTTGTGGCGTTCATTTTCCGCCACGTGTGTAATACTTCAGTCTCTCAACTCCGACCCACAGCAAAAAATAACACTGATATAAATGTGTAACGATTTTTCACATCGTGGCCATGTGTTGCTAATCAGGAGCTGTGCTGCAGTTCATTTTCTCTGTTGCGATACAGGGACTGTAGCTTTCAGCTGCATCATTGGGTGAGGAGCTGCCTGTAATACAGTCAGTCTGAACTGAGATAGCCTTTTAAAGAAAAGAGGCCTCTTGCACATTTCTTCTGTGTGGGCTTGCCACGTTGCCAGTTGACTGAATTGTCTGTGAGGACTGAAACAATTCTCTCATTTGGGGGCTGGTGCCTTTGTGGTCACCCAGACAATGCTCCTGGCTAGGGAAGACTGAGCCCAGTTTTTCCTGTTGCTCCTTGATTGGCACCACAGTCTGCCCAGCTTTCTCCAGATGGATTGAATATCGGAAGGAAATTCCCTCGTGAAAAACGGCTATTTTTAATCTTTCAATTCTGAATGCGCTCGACCGTGATACCGCTGTCTTGGAACGGAAATCCATCAGGAGATTCGGAACACATTTCTTTTCTTGCCTCGCTCTCGGCTTTTCCACATCTCAGTTTTTCCTCGGCTCTCCGTTTATATATACAGTATATATATATAAAAAAAAGAATTTATCTTGTGGGCAGCCTGATTGATCCCCGTTTAAACAAATTGTTCAACCCGAATCTGTCCATCTTATTTCCCCTTTGTCTCTGATGCTCACCCTCGCTTCTGTAAAAGTCTGCTTTGTGAGCTCTGTTAAGTGTGGAATCTTGAACTGTCTTGTTTTAGGTGACCGTGGCATTGCAGTGACCTTGCTGTAATTTGTCTATTAATCTTCCTTCCTTCTTGTCGGTCTGTGCAAACTGTACGTGCAAAGTCATGCATTAACTTAAATTACATTCAATGTGAGAAGCTATAAAAACAGAAGAGAATGCCTGTCGGCTGCTTCCCCTGGTGGTGTTTGAGAAAATAAGTAAAACCACTTAATGATGCTCTCTTTATTGCAGTGCTTCATTTGCTGGTGTTTTTCTGTATTAAATGGACATTTTTTCCTTGTTGATAATGAAATAGACATCATTTATATTTTGCAGCAGCCTTCATGGTGGATGAAAAGTTGTCAAACGTAGTGTCTGTTTTGCATCAGAGCCTTCTCAGTAGTTTGTGAGAATTGTTAAGATATTCAGAGTCCTGCATGTTTAGGTTACAGGCATGCTTTATTTTCTTGAACTTTCTGCAGTAATGTACACACAGCCGCGATTTGCAAAGGATGCTTTTATCTAGAAGTTGCGGTGCTGTTGCTTATTCATTTTTTCATGCCTCAACTGTGAAGCTCAGAGCTGCGTTGAAGTCCAAGAAAAGCCGGCAACAGACAAACGCAGCCCACAAACCAAAAAGTGTCCTTGTTAAAACACAAAAAAAAAGAACAAAACCTTTTTTTATTTTTTGTTTTACCTGCGGAGCAACTGGTAATATCCGGCGCAGCTGTGAGTTTGACCAAAGAGGGATACGGAGGGGAGTGCAGAGCTGATAGCATCTTTATTACGAACTGTAGCCTAAATATTAAAGCTGTTGTGAGGCAGGGTCCATGGTGCTGAATATCTGTGACCTTCCCTACCCCCATCTCGCTGGGATTTCAAATCTAGGAAGTGCTTCTGTAATTAGCTCTCTTTATTTCATGGTGCCCCTTCCTCCTGCCCTCTCCTGTGTCGGTGCTTTCAGTATGACAGAGGAAAGAATTTCATTAATTACATTTTTACTTCCCTTTTCTTTAGTTGTTCATCCCTTGTGTCCTTCTCTTCCCTCTTACGGTGCAGAAAGAGACAGTTTGGTGATTTTATTTCTTGTTGCTGCATGTTGTTTCTGTCTCCCCCCCTCTCCACACCAGGGGAGAACGGAAACAGGAAAAAGTCTGGACCACAGATGGAAGACTTCATTATTAAGCCTGTGTGTGCTTGTGTTTATTTCGATTGAGAACGTGGTGGGGGGGGGAAGGGAGTTTGAGCGCATTTGTTCTTAAAATCTACACATCCCGTTTTCGGAACCACGGTGCGGTTTGAGAGTCTTAATTCCGCAGCCGCTGTGGTGAGAAAAAGAATCGGTTCTCACAGCCGGTCTTAAGTACAGACATTAAAAAAAACGGTGTGCTTGAGGGATAGAGATGCCCAACACTTCCATTAGGGATTTGGTTATGAAACTTAGTGGTAGAGTCAATAGTGGCACAAAATAAAAATGTTTTGCTATTATCCAGTGCAAGGCCTCGCTTTTGGACACATTATGAGCTTTTTTGACGGACGCTTTTCTCCAAAGCGACATTTGCGCCTGTTTATACAGCTGGGTGTTTTACTGGCACAAGGTGCGTGAGGTACCTAGCTCAAGGTTACAAAGTTAACCTTCCAGTTAGCAGTCCGGAGTCTTAACCATTGCCCCATGCCCTTGCCTTTAAGTGCTAGAGATTATATAAACAGGGGAAATTCTCTTGGTTTGTACTTCAGCCCAATGTACTGCAACACCAAACAGTGGATCCTCTTTTATCTTTTATCCCCTTTTATCCTCCTCTTTTATCCCCTCAAAAGTGTGTGAATTGTGAGGAGGCCTTTATAAAAAAAAAGATTTTCATCTCACTTTTCTCGCTTGGCACACTGTTGTCCGTGCCCTAACCTCGTTGATTCCAATTCACAGAGATTTTCACAGGGGCTTGTTGAGTTTGCCTTTTTCCAATGGAGTGCTGTGCCTGCTATAACAGGAAGCCATTTGCTTTTTCTGGTGTTGCGGGCAGAGAGCCGGTGTGCACACAAGGTGCAAGACAAACACGAGTCAGCACGTTGAGAGTGCACCCCTTCACAAGCCACGAGCCCGAGGAAGCAAGGTCAGACTTTCAGTTCAGCGTTCATGACACTGGGCACACTATGGATACCTCACTGCGACATTCATCTTCATTCCGGTCTCTGTCATTTATCCTTTAAGCAAACCATGAGACCCGGGAAAGCTCTGATATTTGGAAATTTGTTTTAGAGTTGCCCCAGCATTTACAGGGCGTCCCTAAATTAAAGAAGTAGGAGGTCAGAATAAGCTCTGTCTGGAACCAGCATCTTTAATGTATGCAGTTTTTGTTCTGAATTTTTTTAAATTAATGCTGCATTTGTCAAATCTAAAAAAGTGCCTTATCTGAGGCACTGCACATCGAATGGCTTTGTTTAGCATTGGCAATTTTTCAGCAGGACTAATCAAAAGCCCCCTTGAAGCAGAGATATAAGACTTGTTGTTCAGTCATGCGGTGAAGTAATTCCCCATACATTTCTTTCCTTTTACGAGCAGGAATATTTGATTAGGTAATGAAAAAATGGGCATGATGAAGGCTTTTGATGAAAATTAAAAGTGAACTGCTTCTTTCATAGATCTCACAGTGGCAAATGCGATTACTCCTTAATCATTTACACCAAAAGGGTACTTTTCTTGTATAGGTAAGGCACTTAGGATTGCCTGCCATCCTCTGCATTTTGGTGATTAAGGGTTTAAATCTGCTCTTGTAGGAAATAGTTTTACCCCCCTTTGCTTTTTTCCTCACCATATATTTTGATAAAAAAAGATTAAAAACAAGAAGAGGCCCCGTAGTGTTTGGTAATTAGTAATGAAATTGTAGTAGATCTTCAGCCACACAGAATGGCTTCTTCCATGTTCATACATAAACCATATATCACATTCAACTATTATTTTCATCAGATATCAGTGTGCAATATCTTTAAGGCAAATCGTTTCACTGATTCTCGTATTTAGGTTTTAATCTCTTGTTGTGTTTGTTTATCTAATGGCTGTGCAGTTAAACTTCCTGACTAGAATCTAAACCTCCGCTACAGCCCCCAAAGTCGGTCGTCCATCTATTCATTAACTAGTAGGAGCTTTTTATTCTGAAACAATGGCAATGGCAGAGCTGAGAAGACTCTGTGTAAAGTTCTGTCTGCTGAAGGTGTTGGAAACTGTGGTGTTGACGGGAGGTATTTCTGACACTCAGGGCTGACCAAATAAGCAAGTTAAATAAAAGTCTAAACAAACAAACAGGTTAATTAAGTTGTCAGTTAGCAATGGAGATTGAGCTAGAGCTCAGTTGGAATGAAAACCAGCAGACACAGTATTCCATCAGGACCAGGCTTAGGAACCATCACTTTATAGTTCTCTGGAGTTGGAATGGGTTTATATAGCTTTCGTAGTATAGACCTCAGTATCGTTAGCCAGAAATAAAACAGCCTTCTAGCAGGGAATTTGGAGAGATCTCTGGTTTACACATCGCAGCTACGATCAGGCTTATTCTAGCTCGTGAAAATGTGAATAAAACTCTTAAATTTGTCTTTAGTTCTTATTGAAAGGGGCAAAGGAGTTTCATAAAATTGTAACTAAACATTCGTATCTTTAAGAAGGAGATGTTTACTAAGCCATTACAACAAAAAAGAACAGTATGTTTAGGCTATGATGGACCACTTACAGTATATCTGTTAATAGAATCATTATTTTTGGAGTGAGGATTGTTTGGGTTTTGAATGAGGATTGATTAAGTACTTTATGTGAACTACATCCACTCTTCAAACCTTGCAGAATTGCAGTAGTGGAGCATTTTGAGCTTCTGATGTTAAGAGAACTGTGCTGTTTGACATTGAAAATTTCTTTTGGGGAAGAGGATGAGGAGAAGTGTCTGCAGACGTTCATCATGGTGTTACTCATGAACACCATGAAACTACTGGAAGGGTTCAAAATAAAACAGCTATGTCTTTGCCATATTCGAAGTTGTCTTAGTTAAAGACTGCAGACGCTTTACCCACCAAGAGGTCAAAAGTCTCTTACTCTCATCTATTCCCAGGCTCCTTTGCGTGACGTCACAAGGATTCAAAGGCTGTTGTTCATGTTCAGAAGTGGATTGCTGGGGGTTGCCATAGTTTGTGATAATTTAACGCAACCATACAATTCTGTCACCTGAAATGCAGGTCATTTTTTGCAAGGGCCTTGAGTGAGATTTCCTTCCCTCCACAGTTGCCCGAGGAACCTCCCGGAGGCGGGAAATGGACTCCTAACGGCCGTTGCTCGTGCAGCAGCTCCCCAGCAGCCATGAACCACACGCCTAGTCCCCACATGACTGAAGCTAGCAGGTCGGGGGGAAGTCTCCTGTCCGGCCTGGGCCCACCTCCAGACCGCGTGCGCTCCCCGGACAGCCTGACCACCCCCAGCCCCAAGAGCGGCACCCCCAACTCCAGCCCCCCCCTGCTGCTGTCGCCGGGGGTGTGCGTGGGCGAGGGGGGCGACTGGGAGAGCCGCGAGGAGCTGCGCCTGCGGGAGCTGGAGGAGGCCCGGGCCCGGGCCGCCCAGATGGAGAAGACGATGCGCTGGTGGTCCGACTGCACGGCCAACTGGAGGGAGAAGTGGAGCAAGGTGCGGGCCGAGCGCAACAAGGCCCGGGACGAGGTGCGCCAGCTGCGCCAGCGGCTGGACGCCCTGACCAAGGAGCTGACGGGCCTGCGCCGGGAGCGGCAGGAGCTGTCCAACGAGAACGAGCAGCTGAGGCAGGAGGCGGGGCGGCTGCGCGCTGGCCCCGCCCCCGCTGGCCCAGCCCCGCCCGCTGCCCCCTCGTCCTCGCCGCCCCTGGACAACAAGCTGGCCTCGGAGATGGAGAGGGAGGGCGAGGGCCTGGGCTCTCCCGAGCAGGAGCCCGTTCGGGACGTGGGCACGGAGAAGCCCGACAAGAACAAGGTGGGTTGTGGATGCTGCGAATTGTCCAGTGTCCTCTGGAGAGTTACTGTTCCTACCTGCTCTAGCGCCGTCTTGAAATTTAAGCCTGGAAAGGGGAAGAGTTGTGTTCCCAGGGGAGCCCAATTCTCATGTATCAGTAAATTGCTGCTTGCCACAAAATGGCTTGGCCATATTGCTTCATCTAGTATTTCACTAAGAAACTGGAGACCAGAATTGGCGACCCTTCAAGTGGGAAAAGAGAATTTGTTTTTGCACATTAAAAGCTCCTTGTCCGTTTTTAGGATGGGTTTCCTTTGATGACTGTAGGGGTTATGCTGCTGTATAGCCCCTTAGTTGGTAAGTACTTGAGAGTATGGGGTTAGGCTCCCAGAATCCATGGTACACTCGTTAACAGCTAACAACACCTAAAGCTTTCTGCCTTTATCATTACAAATACAGTACCATCAAGTGAATTGTAATTCAGCTTGTAAACTTGATACCATTTGGTTTTACTATTATATGGTATGTACCTTGAATCCCGAGTATACTTAAGAGAGCACCTAAATCCCATGCCTGTTTCCCGTGAAACTGAGCGTTCAGCAGGAGAGACAGTGTTACGCGGGGAAGAGGCGTGAGAGAGACAAGATGACAGCCCCCCGTCGTGGTCAGATAGAGAGTCTGCTCTCTTTTTTAATTGTTTCAGCAGGCAGAATTGTGTGTGATCAAGGGTTTGCTGTGGATGGGAAGACTGGTTTTCGATATCGAAACTGCTTCTGAGCGAATTCAGGGGCTGGCGAAGGAATCCTGTCCACGATTCCTGAAAGGCGACGCTGTCTGGCTGGCTTGAAAGTGTCAGACAGAGCGCTAGAACAGTATCTCAATCCAGCACCAGCACACTTTGGGGGAGATGTAGAGACGGGCGCAGAAGGGCCGGTCGTTTCTGAGCACAGTCCACTGCTACAGGTAGCGCAAGCATCTTGATCGGAGATAAGCAAGCTGTGACATTCAGCAGCCCGTGACTTTTAGAATGAAATGGATTGAAATTCTTGATAGCAAACAGTTCAAGGAGTTAGAGTGGAAAAGATGCAAACGGGCCCCAACCAGATGCAGGAGCTTTGCAATCCCATCTTCGCTGCACCGTTTTTGAAACCATCCACATCTTTCATCAACATCCCCTGAAGTTTGTTTCTTGTTTCTCTTAAATAATGAACTTGTGCTAAATAAACAGAATTTGGGACGATAATTCTGCTCTAAGGGCCGAGTCCACTTTTATCCCATTTCCTTTCTCATCATGCTTGTTTTACAGGCTCAGACTGAACGCTTCCACATGCCCTAACCAGAATGATTTGTTTACATGCAGAGGCCTCTTGTGGTTGCATGCTGTAACTGCAGGTGGTTTCAATCAGAGATAATTTGTCAAATTCCTTTTTTTTTGTGTGTGTAGGAATTTGGCAATGGAACGCTCCCTTTTGTCCTTTGAAAGCCAGAGCTTTGAAACTGTATCCGAGCAGAAAGACCTAAACTTGTATTACGAATGCAGTTGCTGGTTCTTTTTGTTTTTCATGACCTTTTAAATTTCATTTTGGATAGGGGAAAAATGATACAAAAATTGTCCTTAATTCAAATCTTTTTTGTTGCTTAAATTTTCAGGACTTTTTTTTTTACAAAAGCAAAATCAAGTCAGA
Organism: Atractosteus spatula; assembly: GCF_055471065.1. NCBI lineage: Eukaryota > Metazoa > Chordata > Actinopteri > Semionotiformes > Lepisosteidae > Atractosteus > Atractosteus spatula. The sequence continues at coordinate 13,284,844 of NC_142726.1, read as the reverse complement.
ACTTCTGTTCACAGTGTTATTCATAGATATCCAAGAAAGCCAAGTTTAAAAGTTCACCCCTGTGGGCAGCATTAGAGAATGGCACTGTTTCAAGAGGTTCAGTAGTTCCCTTGCGTTTCCTGTCGCTAAATGAAGCCAAAACCTTTCTGGAATTTCATGTGGGTTGTTTTTTTTTTAAGAAGTAGTGCTTTTTTTCTGGGACAGACTCCTTGGAGCCTATTTAACACTTTTAAAATCTGACACCTGTACCCGTTTTGCCCACGGTAACAGCTCATCAAGCCTTTGCAGTTCAAGCTTGAATCATTTTGAAGAAAATGAGAGATGCGGGGTGGCAGAGTGGCACAGCATTTGACGTTGCTTCCTCGCAGTGCTGGAACCTTGGGTTCAATTCCGGACCTGGGGTTCTGTCTGTGTGGAGTTTGTATGTTTTCCCTGCATTCGTGTGAGTTTCCTAATTGCCTCAGTTTCCTCCCACAGTGCAAAGACATACTGGTAGGTTAATTGGCTTATGAGAAAGTTGAAGTGAGTGTGTGTGTGTCTTTGTTTGTCCTGTGATGGACTGGCATCCCATCCAAGGTGTACCCTGCCTTGTGCCTGTTGTTTGCCAGGATAGGCCCTGCCCCCCCCCCCGACCCCAAATTGGAAGAAGCAGTTAGAAAATGGATGGAGGATGAATGGAATGAGAGTTGAGCGAACGGCACACTGATCCGAGTAGTAGCTTATGTAGTGAGCGAGCCACCTAGAAGCAGCAAAGCTGACTCTGTCTTTCTGGCCTTCAGGAGATGGAGCTGCTGGAGTCCCTGCTGCGGGCGAAGGCAGAGGGACCGGACAGCTGGGATGGGCGCAGTGCCAGCAGTCTCCGTTCCGCCCTCAGCCGCCAGGACCGCAGCCGCCTGCTCTGGGATGACATCACCATCCTAGAGGAAGACACCAGCAAGGTTACCGCCCTCCAGCTGCGCCTCGACGAATCACAGAAGGTCCTGCTCAAGGAAAGAGAGTAAGCAGGGGCTAAGATTGACGCATCTGTGGGATTAGGTAGGATTGGGACAAGTGCGACAAGAGAGGATGGAGACAGCAATTTAGTAGGAAATGGTGACAAGGTAGCTGGACAGAGTGAAGGCATGTGTATTTCTCATTAGGGATTGTAAAAACCCACTTCAGTCAGATATGTCCAGCAGAATTAATGCACAATGTGTGTCCCCGGTTGTAGCCCTTGGTGAACACCAAAGGTCTTGCTGTTAGTCAAATGTAAAAATTGTTGTTCATGAAATGTCACTAAAATTGTTATTGTAAGCCTACATTGGAGCTTCTGTAATGTTTTATAGCTTGTCTTGTGGGTATATGGTTATTGCCTTTTAGAATAATTTTAAAGGGGAAGATTGAATTAATTCCTTTTACAAACTGTAATGTGAATGTTCACATTAATTGCTTGTGAATTCTGTTTACAGAGGGCAGATGTTGTCTTGTTATTTTTTGCAGTATTTTTGCAAACGAATGTCTCTTTGAGACAATACTTTGGGCTTGTACCATTTCACATTATTAGTGTTTCAAGTTTAATTTCTTTTGTCAGTGGACCAATTTTAATTTCCAGCCAAAAAAAGCTACACATGGAGACAGACTTCACTGGCATCGTCTCCTGGTAGATGCGATGAACTGAAAAGAGTCTTGAAGGAAATGGGATGAATTAGCAGCTTTCTGAGAAAAGAAAAGACCCGAGATTGGTTCCATAGTGAAAATAAACCATTAGAAATTCCAAATTCTTTAAATAAAAACCAAGGAGACGCTTGAGTGAGGAATGAATGTGACTCCTTGAATGATATCGGCTGAGTTGAATGATACCAGGGCAGAGTTTTAGTGGTCACTGAAGTGGTGATGACACAAGAGCTGGGTGGGGGCTTTGCTGATCAGTAGTCTGTGCTGAGGCATGGTGGCTGTTTAAAACCAAAGTCTTCAATCCATAATACAGCCCTGGAGCTCTGTATACTTGCGGCGGAAAATAAGCCTCTCAACTCATTAGTGAGCTTTGATGTGAAACGCAGTGGAAACCCATGTATACAGCACCAAGGGCGTGTTTTTTTTTTACTGTTTTCCTTCTGTTCTGAGTCTGCAGTTTTTCTCTCAAGACGAAGGGATGAAAGGTTAGCCGTGCCAGTGAGGGAGGCCGAGATGGCCAGTCAGCTTGAATTGGAGCTTACTAATCAAACGAGAGACGGAGAGATTGGCATTCTTGAGCTGAGCCGCTGTCTGTGCGCGACATCTCCTCGGAGGGTTTTTGGTGTCAGACACATCTTTACCAATCTGCAGACTGAGATGCAGAGCAGCGTGGCTGAAGGAGAAGGCACCCAAGGTTGCCATTTTTGCTTTTCTTTTAAAAAAAGTCAAAACACGGAGAATGTGTAACAGTTTAAAACATGAGTACTTCAGCAAAATAGACGACATCACCAGAGATACTTCAAAACACCTTCCCGATTCATGAATTATTTAGGAATGCATAGTCAATATGTCAGTGTTGTCGAGCATAAAAATCTCCTAGAGAACTAGAATCCTCTGGCTTCATTCCAAACTAAACCACTTCTTAGCTTAAATACTGTAGCTGTTCCTGCTGAAGGTGATTCCATCTTCACTGGTCTCTAGCTCAGGTCCTCCAGTTGTCCTCTAGTTAAAGCTAAATGGCCCAAATTTTCTCTTCTCCACCTCATCTGCTATGTAGTGGGGCTACAGGCAAGGACACTTATCTCTGGCTGGGTCCTGCACTTCAGTGGTGGACAGGCTGGGTCCTTTCCTGTGTGTATCAGTATGGAACAAGCTACCCAGCCCTGCGGCTGATCCCTGTACTGTGGCTTTCTTCCAGAAACTGGATGAGATCCTTCAGTATCTTAACAACTCGCTACCAAACAGGCTGGATGGGCTGAATGCCTCCTCTCGTGTGCAAACGTTCTTATGTTCTGACAAGGGCGCTCAAAGCACAGCTTTGTACCAGCTTCACAGTAGAATAGTGAAGGTCTGCTAATGACATGCAAAAGATGCAAATGGAAATCTAACCTGCCATTGCTGCAGAGTAACATTGTGCAGCTCTGTGCCATGTTCTCCCACATGTGCATCATCTTAGAAACTGTCGTTTCTAACTACCTGGTGGGTAGACTTGTTGCTTATGCCAGGCACGCTTGCATATAAAACGTTTGTGGCACATACCATCTTTGTCCCCGCCCCCGACATGTCAGCAGCCCGACCACAATCCGATTAATATTAGAAAGCAAAAATAATCAAGGCTTAATCTGACACTTAAAAATGTGCAGTTGCATCGTCCCTGCAGAAACTGGCAGAAATGTGGAGCTCTCGCTGGGACATTATTTATGTCCTTGAAACGCCTCACGTGATTTCCAGGTCTTAGAACATGACCTCCATCTTGGGTGTGTTGCCCTCCAGTAACAAACACATATCCCAGAGAAACAGTATTTCATTTTATTTTTTTATTTTTCTCATACCTCCAAAATACAAAATTCCATGGCTCACCTGTTGGTGTCTGAAGGCACGCTGCTGCTGTCACTGGTTATGGTAACCCATCTCTCCACGATGTCTCTGCCACTTCTTTTCTCTGCAGTACGCCATTTTCACAACACAGCTGTCTGAATAGGCCACCTAGTTTTAAAAGGGCATGCCTGTACTACAGAGTTTGTGTCTCTAAATATGGAATAAGTAACGAATGTCCATTACTGTGTACTTTCCCATTGGAATCTAATCCCGGTTTCTCAAGTGCTGTGATCTGAGATACAAAAACAAGATGTGGTAGGACTTTCTTTAATGACGTTTAGGGCTCTCTGGATAAGTGCCCAGATTTTTCATGGAAACAAATTACCATGTTTTGGTGAGAAAAAAATTATCTTGTTGAAGATAAAGCTGGTGCAGTTTAGGCGTTCAAACTGCATAAGTGATTTTTGTTTTGTAATGCTTTCTTTATTGATCTTATTCTTGTCTTTTGCAAATTTTGCAGTGCAGGCTGCTGTACATTAACATATTGGGTGATAATAGTGTAGGCTTTCTTTGCAGAAATATGGAACCAGGTTGCTTTGATGGATGCAAACACTTGGTACACTAAGCCAAAAAAGAAAACGGCTCTTCAAAAGCCAGTTAATGTCTCTGCTCATGGAGAATTCTGTTTAAAGGGCCTTTGCTGAGGTATGTAAAATAACACAGAGCTGCGAATGGACAGTACCTTCTATTCCAATTCAAGAGTAGTGCTTGAAAGAGCTAGCTATATATCTTAACAGGTTATTCCTGCATGGCTATAGGGTTGAAATACTCAGAGGTGACAACATAATTGAGTAAATTAATGGGATGATACCTTCTCAACAGATTTGAACTTTTGTTTTTGAAACATCAATTTATCCCCATGTGTCAGTGTGTGCTTTCTAGCCCTTTTGACGCATGGATCCATATCACTCACGTAGGCTGCCTGTCTATGATGAATGCAGACAGATGCTGTGCTAATTGCCTGTGCTTGAGGAGGGCTTTGAAGTGATTTATGAAAACGAGTCAAAACAGGAGCTTGATGGCCTTTGTTGTGAACTCGCCCCCTCCTGGTGGAACGCACAGATGAAATATAAACGCATGCATAGCTGGAGTCAGAACGTTTCCTCTTTTGCCTCATAGGCAGACATAAAAAGGCATTAGCCTGACACCTCAGTTATTTCCATTAACTGGAAGTGGATATTAAGTGACATTGATTCATTTGCAGCTCCTCGGCAACCTGACCTGTGGTGAATGATTGAGGTGGAACAGTGATGGTTTTTTACATTAAAGCTCCCCATTTAATTTTCTCCAGCATCTCTTTTAAAGTGTCAGTCTGGCAGGTTCTTCCATAGTTGTGAAACAAGGAGTCATCAGGTGTAAACATTGACCTGCTCCGGTTTGCCTTATTGATCCACAGCCATGCAGCATGTACCTAAGGAAGTGGGGTTGTACTGTATGTATTTTTTTATATACAGGAATCTTGAGCTCCTGTTCTGCATGCTAAATAGCGGGATCTGTGTGTTCAGCTAAAGCCTGAGCAATGTGTTTGTCCTCGGCAGGGACAAGCTATCTCTCAGCAAGAACATCGAGAAGCTGGAGACAGAGCTCAGCCAGTGGAAACTTAAATACGAAGAGCTTAATAAGTCCAAACAGGAGGCTCTGAAGCAGGTGAGAGAGTGAGCAGTTGGAGAATTAAAACCCCCCACACATGCACTTAATCTTGGCAGCAGAGTTAAAACACACATGGAATTCGTACACCTATATCTGGAGCCCTGAGATATATTGACCGATGATGCAAAACAAAATTCTGCTGTGCCATTCCAGAGTCCTGGGGTGTCAAACCCTGATCTTAGAGGGTTTGTATGTCTGCAGGTTTTCAGTCTTAATGGGACCAATTTAACAGCTTCTCCTGGAACCCTGCAGACACATTGGCCCTTCAGCACCAGGGTTGAATACACATATATGTCCCTTTGCAGAGACTGCCACGGATCCTACTGGAAATATAACCATGCTTATTACAGTGAAAATGCTAAAGTAATCCAGTGCAGTATAAAGTATCCAGCTAAAGTATCCAGTGCATTTTAATGTGTGAGGATGTTGTAATATCCTAGTAGAAGATAAAAATAGAACACCTGTTTTCTAATTTCTTTGAAGTATGTTTTTGTTTTTTACTCTATTCCACTATTTGTATTTGGTTTTTTTTCTTAAAGCATGATTGCTTACAAATTTAAAGCAATTAGTAATTAAAATCCTTTTGAAACAAAGCATAATATCTGAGCACAAAAATTATGCATTAACTAACATTAGACTTGCACTATAATTAATGATAGGGCGCATATCCATGTTGTGCCAGGATAATTATGCCATTAAACACAACAGTATAATTTTTTTTATTGCAAAATATATATTCTGGTCACCACAGTGGTGACCAGAAGAGGGCTCCCAAGTTTCAGGAAACTGTGTCAAAGGGAGGCCTTAAAAGTACAGGCCACTAGCAGCACTTACTTTACCAGTGGGGTCAACATCAGGGATGATATTTCAAGAATGAAAGGAGACCCGATTTTCAGGAGCCAAATCATGCTTTTCTATCAATTCAGTCTCCAACCACTTTAGATAATCTGCTTCGTAAAGAAAACATATTCGAGGCCCATCTAAAATCCTGTGGTAAACTGTCTTTGATCCGCTAGAAGGAGAGTTTTTTTTTTAAGTAACATTTTTTGTAACCGTGTAATGACTTCAAATGAACGCCTCCAAAAAAGAAAAAAAGAATAAACAGTTTTCTAGTTGTGCCCCTGGGAAGACTTGTCCTGCCATTTTGTGTTTCCACTGGGATGAAGGCCGAGTGATGTCGTGAGGCTGGATGTTTAGTCTGAAATGAAGTGCCCTTTTAGAACCGCAGTTAAAGATCTGCTCTCAGGTCCCAGTGGTATAATGGATTTGACAATGTCTCCATGCTTTATTAGTCTAGTTTTGTCCCTCTTCCAGTGGGAATTAGTTACACAGCTATGTGCAATGTATGGAGCAGACCAGGGCTTGTCCCCAGGAAAAGGACTGACATTCCTTTAACACTGACAGGCTGAAGGAATCGAACCTATTTAGCCTTGAACAGAGAGGATTACGAAGGATGACTTCCAAGTCATCAAAGGCATTGTTCCATTGGACGTCTAAAGAATGAATAGTGGAACACTAACCAGAAGACACAAGTATTAACTGCATGGAAAGGCTTTTAAAACTGAGAACAGGGGGGGTACTTCTTTACCCAAGGGATTGTGCATGCATGGACCAAGATGCTCATCGAACCAATACCAGGGCTTCCTTCAAGAAACAGCTGGATGAGTCTTTGGACGACTTATCTTCTCGCAACAAAATGGACTAGATGGGCAAAATCGGCCTGCCTTGTTTGTAACCTTCTGTTCTTCTGAAGAGTCTGGCTTTGTGACAGAAGGCAAAGCAGAGCAGGCCAGCATGGGACCGCAGGCCCTGGGTCTGCAGCCTTTGTACCCCGGCGCTTTAACTGGTAGCTTTCTGGGGTGGCATTGGTTGTGGTTGCAAAGCTACTGTAATTAAATTACGTCTTGTGCTTCATATGACTCGGCCATTAAAAATCCCACGGCACTGTTTGTAAGAGTTGATGTGTTAACCCTGGTGTCCTGGCTAAATTCCACTCTGGACTTGTGCAATCTGGCCTTCCCGAGTTTCCCTGTTAATTCAGTTGGTGAAGCAATTTCTCGCTCCTCCACCTGATCTGCTTAGTAGCAGGGCAGCTGACGCAAAATGGCCATAACGCATCACGCCTACAGTTGGGGGCTACTCTTCAGGGGTAGAAGAAGTGGGTCTCCTCATATATTTAAGGTGCTTTGGAATATTCCAAGACAAAAAACACCATATATGGAAATGTACTTTATAGTTATTATTAATTGATATAGACTAACTTTATAAGTACTATAAATCACCTGTTCTGTTTCGAAAATTAAAATCCATTTGAATGCAGCCTCGCATTCCAATGGATTCAGTTCTTTATTGGTCAGATGGAATCTAATTCCAAGCTTTATAGCCTACTTTTTATTCTAAGATTCTAGTCTTGAATACTAAAATGTCCAGAAGAAGAAGCATTCAGTATTTATATACAGTCATATGTTCATATATTTTTTCTGCTTTTCTCTGACCACATTTGAGATTGGAGAAGTTAAGATGTGTATATTTTACCGTGGAGTTTCAAGGACTCCCAGGGAATGCGTGCGTGCAGAGACTGTGCTCAGTGTTCAGACTCGGTGCAGTGACGGGGTCCTCTTCTCTCTCGTATCCCCGCCCAGCTCAACCTGCTGAAGGAGGTGCACCAGGACGAGCTGGGCCGCATGTCGGAGGACCTGGAGGATGAGCTGGGAGCCCGCTCCAGCATGGACAAGAAACTGGCCGAGCTGCGTGTGGAGGTGAGGCCCGGGACTAGGGGGTGGGTGTCCTCATATCCTCCAAAAACCCAAAATAAAAACTGACCTTCGGGAAGCACGCATATTCTCATTTGTTCAGAAACATGAAGTAGATCGCCCCAAGTTCAAGTAAAAACCTGTGGTTCCATTGCTGTATATGCAGTTATCATGGGGCTCCCGCTGTGTAGACAACTTTAAGGAATTGCATCATATGACACAAAAGCATTTGGGTCCTTATTTTTAGCCTTTGCAGGAAGCAGGAATAAAAGATGCAGCGGTCTACAGATTAAGGAGGGGAGGCAGAAGAAAATGGCGCTGTAAATGGCATTGTTATTTCCAAGCTTCTTCAGCATCTCCTCCGCGTGGGGATCAGGCTGTTTTGCCAGACAGTTTTTCTCGGGGCTCCAGTTAGGAATAGGCAGGCCTGCCTATGGCTTTTTGTTGATGCCCCTCCCAGTGGCTCTCTTGCCTCGGCTGATAGGGACCCCTGCTCAGATGTCTTCCTGGTTCTCTTTCCAGCGTTCAGCTTGCAGCGTGTGCAGCGAACTGCTTCAGATTTCAAAAACATTCCTCCCAGTGTAAAACAATCATTTGTCAGACTGCATGTTTTTTAAATAATGACCAGTCGGCAATATTGCCTAATACTGTGTATGCATACAGGACTGTTGTACTCTTATTGTTTTGCTGATGTGCAGTCTGCATGTAAGAACTAAGGAAGAACAACAGATTTTAATAAAGCCAAGTACTGAAATGACCTGGACTCAGGCGTTGGCCTCTGATCCTTTCACTGTCATTTCTCCCTCCCTCGCATTCTTTCCAGGGCTATAATTTGTGATGGGAAAATACATCAACAAAAGCTGCACTTGAAGCTCTCAGCACACTGAAATGGACACACTCTTTGGGCTAACACCCTAGCAACAACCTGTTTCACACTGAGAGTGCGTCATCCATGTCAATGCGGATCGCAATAAAACGAAAACCTTTATTATTTTTATTGACAGAAAATGGCATTCCCCCCCCCCCCCCATCCTGAGATCAGACATGCCCATGGGGGGCACGACAACAGACCCCTTGCCCTGCCATGATAACAGCAGGCTTTTTTTTTATCAAGTGCAAGCACAATGTTTGGCAACACAAGGTGTTTTTTTACCCATAATGCAGCCACTCACAATTTCAGTGTTGAAGGACAACAGAATTGAAAAATGCCTCCACGCGGACAGACTGAATAGTGAGTGGGGGTGAATCTGGAGGCCGTAGGGAGAGCGATGGAGACCTTCCTGGGTCGGCCAGCAGGGTGTGTCAGCACTGTGTAACCCCTCCCCCAGCAGGCGGGAGCTATCACGCTCCACTGCCTCTCTATTTTGTCCGGCGCAATCCATCGCTGTCAGCACAGGCTGGATTACAACATGCAATCCTTTTACGCAAACTGCCTGGAAAAATCAGTGTCTGTGAAGGGAGCTCTCTTGGCCAGGGGGTGCGAGGTGGCCCTGGGAGGGTTCAAGCTGCTGCTGCTGCCAGCTAGCCTTGCCAGTCTGCTGGAGTCTGGGGCAGCACTGGCTGCTGGTGCAGAACTGGGGCCCAGGCTTGCTGGTCTTCTGAATGAGCACTCAGCTCGGCTTCTCGGGCTGAGCTAGGGTTAGGGTTAGAATCACCGACACTCTTTGGTTTCACTTATCATGGTTACACTTCAAAAGCACTTCAAAAATAATAAGAGTGTTTGACAAGTAGAATGGTATTTTTTCAATGCTCTTTATGATAGGAGCAGTTTATTGTAAATGACCTTTTACATCTGTAAAGCAATGATAATAACAGTTAAACATTACTTTTTCTTTGTGTATGTTATGCCCTTGCACTTAGCCATAGCATCAACAAATGTTGAGTTTTTGTGGGAAAGCTAAGCCTAATCCTACTTCAAGCCTAGTTCCCAGCCATTTAGTAAGCTGTATGTCAATATATACCATTTGTTTGAGTTGAAAATGTGCCTCACTTAATCAAGCTATTACCCTGAAACAACCAAACATACTGGGCAGGAGTTTCTCACAAAGTCGCCATTCATCAGGGGCCTTACTTCGTCTAAGAGATGAAGAGCCTAATTAAAGATTTTAATGTATAAGACATTAACGTCTGATTGAAGAGTCAGGAAAATTTGCACAAATACACACCCTGTTCCAAGCCTGTGTTTATTTGATTGAACTGGGATTGATGCGTGGATCAATTTCAAAACAAAAATAGGTCTTATCACTCTTAAGCTTTTGTTTTATAGCCTAAAAATTCTTAGTCTTTGAGTGAGTGTGTGTATGTCGCACACAGCCAAAATGTTAATTGAATCTAACCCTCGCTGTGAGTTCATCTGTATCAGAGCCATTGCATGAAGCTCTGTCTGTCCATCTGGACCTCATCAAGGTCAGTCCCTCCATTATCGCCCTCTAGTCTTATTAACCCTGTCTGATGTACAAATATCCTGCAGCATGATTCCACTCAAGCCAAAATAAATCTCTACAAGTGTCAGAGTAATAGTTATTATATTCTTTGATCAATGTTCAGCATACTAAATGAAGAAACCGTTTCCTTCAGTGGTAGCCAAAACATTACATACATTAACATTTTTGCAGTCACTGACATAAATATAATGCCAAGTTGAAATTGCTTTTAAATAAGGTGGTTTGGACACTTTGTGGTTGGTATTTTATTCAGAACTTGCTGGTTGTTATTTTTTGTTAGCACAGTGACACAAACAGAAATTCTCCTGGCTGAGCAACAGTGAAATATTGTCTTTCATCCATGCTGAAAGCGGTTTTTCCTCTCCTTTTTTCGGTGTCTTCAAAAGATGCATCGCACATTTCCAAAGCCCTGAAGTAGGCCTGGCTCCTGAACGCTCGTCTCCAGTTTCCGAGAGAGTTTTATCTCGGATTTAACTTTCTCCCATGCGAGAGGGAGTCTGCCCCGCTGTGATCTAGGAAGTTATCTTTGGGAAACAGGACATTCTTTCTGATGTCTTTGACTGCTTGCCAGACAGAGCAGAGAAAGGGGACGATTGCCCATCTTCTCTCTTAAACGTCCGAAACAACTTTCATGGCTTCCCTCTAGTTTTTTTTTAATACATTTCCCCCCATTTATAGTTTGTAATATTTTGGAACTAAAATTGAGGGCTTTTAATGATTTTACCACATCTTTCTTTAGAGCCGTCTTTCATGCAGTTTGTGAATTTTTGACAGCCGTCTCACTGCCAGTAGAATTTGACACGATGCGTGCTTCATACCTTCTTGTAATCATTTGTTCCTCTAGGCTAGGCAGCTTGGAGAGCCCAGACTGCTTCATTTTCCACTTCGTACCTGTAACGAGGCTGATCCATTAATCCCTCTCTCTCCTGGACCTCTGACTTCCTGGCTCTCTCTCTAACTGTGTCCCCTCCTGTGCTGCTGGCCCCTCAGATGGAGCGGCTCCAGGCGGAGAACGCGGCGGAGTGGGGCCGGCGGGAGCGGCTGGAGACGGAGAAGCTGACGCTGGAGCGGGACAACAAGAAGCTGAGGGGGCAGATCGAGGACCTGGAGGAGCAGCTGGCCCGCAAGCGCAGGCAGGCGGCCAGCGCCCTGGACACCGACCTCAAGAGCATCCAGAGCGAGCTCTTCGAGAGGAACAAGGTGAGGGCGGAGCGGGCCGCAGGCCTGAGCTGATGAATAATGAACCACTGTTCGGTGGAGGAAGAGCGCTCTTCTAAATGGGTTTTCTAATGCCGTGGTTTAGCACTTTGAGAGACAAAGAGAAAGGAAGAAGCAAAGACCGTGGCCTAGGGTCCCTTCCCACTGAAGGCCTTGTGAGGGCTGTTCAGTGGTGAACTTCAGAGACCTCGTTCAGCAGTCGATAATTCTGAATCACCCAGGCAGGTGTGGCAGTGAGAAAATAAAAGAGAAAACAGACCAACCCGGCCATGATTGCTTAAAATGGATGTTTCCCCCTGTCTTTTGTACTGCTAGAGAACCACATTGTACACCAGTAATGTGTATAATGTACACATGTACACAGTGATGTTTTCATGAAGTACTCTCAGTTAGTACATTGCACAGGATTTTAGGCAGTTCCAGAACTGGTTTCAGTTCAGTCATCAGCATCCCCATTTATAGATTTCTTCTCGCTTGAAGACCACGCGCCATAAATAGAGAAAGGCTGTCAATGCACAGTCTGCTTTGAGAAAGGTGAAGCAGGGACGTCCAGACTCCATCTTGAGCCTCTCTGCCCGAGACATTAAGTGTTTGCTTTCACCAAAGGCGCCTATTTTTTTTTTACTCTCTGTCCAGCTATATCTCCGTGTCCAGTGAGTAATCTGCAAGACCAGGTGTGCCTTTATAAGAATCTATTAAAGAAATCTATTAGGAAATAAAAAACACTTACTGGCAGGGTTTATGAGTGCCATTAGGAGTTGAGCTGTTTCAGGAATGGGCGATTTATAGGCTTGGCTTAAAGCATTTCGCGGGGTAGGCTATAAATCTCCCAGCCCGCTTTTCTCCAAGTGCTCAGGGTGCGGCCAAGCAGCTGACTTAAGGCCAGGCTTGGGGAGTTTGAGACTCAAGAGAACATGATAGCAAATTTCCTCTTACTCCCCCATCCTTCCTTCCATCAGTGGGCAGTAGGAATGAAGGGTCTTCAAGCTACTGAGGCTATAGAAGCTGGCTAGTGTAGAAGACCCTTCGGGGGAGGAGATGAAGAGGTAGCAGTGATTAACGTGACCCGTAGCTGAGACTGATATATTGAGCAGGCTATGAAGGTTGCAGCCGAGACAGAGATTAAGACATAATCCAGGAGCCGAGACAAGAATAAACTGAGATTAATAAAAGGGATCAATGAAATAAAATCGCAAAACTGCAAAACCCATCCAGAAATGTAGGCAGGATTTCTTTGATTTGAATTGCTTTTCCCAATTTAAATACCGAGGAAATAAAACCGCTGTTCTCTGCTCTGATAAAAGCCTTTTATAGATCTGTAGCGTTGGAATTGCCTCTTTCAAACAGGGTGTGCCTCTTCCAAATAGTTAAAAATGTGTAATACCAGCATAGGACTGTTCAGTCGTGAAAACAAACAAGAAATTAAAATCATTGTCATACAGAGGATAACATGAGATCCAGAGGTAAAAGAGATTAATGCGGGTTGCACTTGCTATTGAGACGGATGTATGGACTGAGTTATGAGGACGGAAACAGATGCGGAGATTAAGACGCAACACAGACTCTCAGGCAAAATGAAGTGAGATTGATAAAAAATGCATAAAGGTACAGAGTAAAGAAAACAGTCCGCGGCAGGTATATAGATTGATGTCTTCTGCAGGAATGCGCTTTGGGCAATGGGTAAAAAGTTTGGACACGGACACGCCGTTAGATAGAGATGGATGAGGGTCTGGCAGCAGACAGTGCGTGCAGAGATGTAGAAGCATCTTTATGGAAAGCCAAGTGTGTGGGCCGAGGAGATGAAGAAAGATGGAGAAGGGAAGACCAGGTCGCAGTATTTTTATGTACCTGAAAATGGATCAGCTTTAGGAAATTAGTAAAGGTCGAATGGAGATAGCAATGATAAGGTTGTCCTTGCGCTGATGAATCTGCTTCGTTCCTGCAGAAGTGATGGTTTCGAGTTGTATTGGCCCCTACTTGAATTGGAGTGAGGGGCAGAAAGGCATCAGAGCCCGTCCTGATGGTTGTGGGGACCCCGTCTGCCTTCTTTATGGAAATGGCTTTTAATTTTAAGTATCCGAAGGCAGAGGTTTGACCGGGGAGCTGTGTCAGTGTACGGGCTATGAAGGAACAAGCAGAGGTTGACTCCACTCTGAAAAGCAGAAAGAAAAAAATATTTCGGCTGTCGGACCTCCTCCTTCAACTGCTTTGCTGCTTTCTTCTGAAATAGTGTTTTTGTTTGTTTTTACTTAAAGGAGAAAAGGGAAAAGCAGCACATCTAAAGCTGCTTGTGTGATATTTCATGGATAGATATAGATGGATGTTTTGACTTCAGTTAGTCAATTGGTGACTCAAATTAATTTCCAATCACTTTCCTGTTGGGAAAATCTGCAGTCTCTGTATGTTGTGGCTGCCAGTAACACAACTGTTTTGAGGTGCGTAGAAGTCCTGATGAAATGTTGTATGACACTGATTTGATCTTTATTTCATAGTCCTGTTAATTTCTATAATTAATTTTAGTTCTTACATGAAAGACAGTGTTAGTTGCCTTTCATTGAAGTGCCTTTTGTGCTTTACATTCAAAGCATTAAGAGTCTAGGCTGCAGAAGGTGCTTCTACATTGTGGGAAGTTAGTAATTAAATGATCGGGCAGACAGCGATTTCAATAAAAGATCTAATAGCTATGATGACTTAATCTGTATTTTATTTTTAAGGGGCAAGCTCAAATTATACGAAGAACAGTAAAAAAAGACACCCAGATAAACTGTTACAGCCTTTCTCAGTATTAATTGCTCGTCTTTTTATGTTGATATAAAAAGCTGCCAATTCCCTGGGCTATTTCCATTCCATTAAACCGAGCTTTAAAATTCAGATCATTCCATTTTCGTTTGTGGAACGTCGATGAGGATATGTCTGCACTTTAAACAGAGTGGTTCTTTGTGGGGGGAAAAAAAACTAGGGGACAAAATGTACTTTTCTTTTCTTAATGCTCTTGATGTAGACAGAGAACACCTCAATCATATAAAATGTTTGCCTACAAATTCAGTTAACAGAACGTGTGTGCAAAAGACTGCAGTCTCCTCTTTGAATGAAACAGAGGCTGAATTCTCTCTTCTCTCCTGAACAGCCTTTATTTTATTTTCTTTTTTGCTGGACAGGTATAATTCCATGAGGGTGGGGGGGGGGTAAAAAACTGTCTTCTTTTTGAAAGATATCATTTGATACAAATGCTTCTTTGATATCTGTCCGACTCGAGACAGGTTGTACAACCTCTTCTGAGCAATGATGTGTTTCCGTGAAGCATAACCGAAATGCAGAATCATTCCCAGACAGAACAGAAACATGAAAGCAATCCCGCTGAAGGTAACCTCAAGATTTTGGCATAATTTCTGTGTACCTGCCAAGGGAGCGTTTTGTTTTAATTATTTTGCAGAACAGGAGTGCTGTGTGTCCTTTTGATTTGTTTTAACACAGTGTAGCAAGGTGGGTCTATCACAGAGCAGACAGTGTTACATCTCTCTGAAGAGAATTGGAACTTATCACATTGGACTCTGAAGCCCAGGTAGCTAAATAATGAACATGACTACAAGGTTTAGGTATATGTCTCGGAGATGAGACCTTTTAAATAGAGCTCTTTTATAAAAGTTACCTCTACTCCTGTTTTTTTTTACAAAAGAGATTGGCTTTAAAATGGGATTTAAGTCCAAAGCTATATCCCCCCTTTCTTTTAAACAAAATATTGTTTTAAATAGGTTATGTTTTTTCAGCTGTTGGGGGGGGGGGGGGGAACCTGTGACACGGATGATAGACAAAGCATCTTGAAACAGGTTTTTGTTTAATTATTTACAGCTTATTCCATGGAGATTTTCCAAGGTCTTCTCATAATTCACTGCTTCAATGCTGCATAAAACAGTGACTTTGTGACCCCAATCTTTTTAACAGAAATCTTTCTCCCTTCATTGCCCTGCCTGCTCAGCCTGTTTCACATGCACGTATTGCTGCCTAGGAAAATACCATTATTTCACCTGTGCTCCTTTTTTTATATAAAAACAGATCATTAGTTTAAAGAAAAAAAATGACTGAAGTATAATTACTGGTTTTAGGGCATCACAGATTCTGGGAATGACACAAAAGTTGAATTCTCCAAGGTTGAGTCCATGATATTGAATACATTTCCATTTGTTTATTTTTTCCTCTGAGGTATTTGAAGGAAGTGTGTTTTGGAGCCTGCAGAACGTTCGAAGTAAGGCACTGTCCTTCGTTCTGCCCTTAAACTCCAGCCCTTGCCTGTCTTTGCCACTCGTGCTGCTCAGGGCCGGTACCAGGAGGGAATTGTAGGTGCCATAGCTACTTTGCAGACTGCACTGCTCCTCACACAGATGGTGTGCACGACACTGCAGTATTCTCTGCCAGGGAGCCTGATGTTCCTGCAAGGTGTGCATTTTTCAGACTGAGTGCTGTGAACAAAAGACACGCTGCCTAACAAATGGGTGCTCAAGGAAATGGAAAT
The DNA here is from genome assembly GCF_055471065.1 of Atractosteus spatula. Taxonomy (NCBI): domain Eukaryota; kingdom Metazoa; phylum Chordata; class Actinopteri; order Semionotiformes; family Lepisosteidae; genus Atractosteus; species Atractosteus spatula. The sequence continues at coordinate 13,268,738 of NC_142726.1, read as the reverse complement.
GCTAAGCCTCATTAGTGAAGGATTTATTTCGGGGACATAATGTGTAGTCCACATAACTGCTTCTTCTGCCTATATGCATAGGTAAACATAGATTTTATTAACACGTACTATAAAGTTTCACTGTCACAGACATCATTGATGTTCAGAATTAATGTGTTCTTATTGCTGTAAAATTAAAAGCACAGTGAGAGCAGGGGTGAGCCATCTCCGAAACGAACTTATCAGCAGTATTTTTTTTAATAAACTTGAGTTACCTGCAGGGAACGCACTCAGACCACACGAGAGAGAGAGAGAGAGAGCGAGTGAGTTTGCATCTCTGACAGGAATAAAATATGTTAATAAAGCCAGTTTCTGTAAACAATTATAGGTTAATGGTCTTGATAAGTGAAGCGATTTCTGTTGTTTGCACTACCATCTGCTCGACTCCAGCAAGATCTGGGTCTCGTTTGGATTCAAGCTGCTGTTGCTGCTCGAACATTGTTCCCCCCCACCCCCCCCACCCCTTCCGATTGTCTGCTCCTGCGGTGCTGTGCACTTACAAAACAAGCAAATCTGGCTGTCAGCAAGGAAGTGCCTGTCCTCCTTTGATCAGATACCTGAATCCTGCTTGCTGCCCAAAAAATGGCTCAGCATGGTGTGAAACTGGGTTGCCAACTTTATTATTCTCACAATATTCTACAGTTCTTATTAATAATCCATTTTCTTTATGATTATAGCCAATGGCTATACATTGACATTATAGGTAAGTGTGTCATGAATATAGGAATAAGTTGTCCTTTACTGAATTGCTGTGCGCATTTTGTTTTGCAATTAAAGAGTTTTGGCAGACTAAGAAAACCCCTTGTCTGGCACAAATAAAAACATACAGTACTATGTGAACGGTTAAAAAATGCTTTCAAAAACAAAAAGCTTTTTTTTTTAAAAGTCATATAAGCCATTTGTTGGTATACTGACAGTTTTCCTAAATGTTTTAAGTCCTTAAAAAATCTAGTATCTTTGTTCCAGGTTCTGTGACAGCTCCATCAGATTCGTTTTAAAAAAATCGCTTAAATTGGGCATAAATAGAGCTGAGTGTGTTCCCAGGCTTCTCTCTGCAATGTCAGTTTACTCTTCATGCAGTGCACATGCTCCTGTTTATTTTTCATTTAGCCAGAGTAATTTGTTTTGACCAAGGCCACAACCATCAGCAGTGTATTCCTTTTCAGTTCTTCAAAATTCAAACATAATTTAGGATCAGACATATTTTATTTGCATCCGGAGACTTAGTAAAACACAGAACAAAATAGTTGCCATGTCTGGTATTTTGAAAGTATGTAAAAAATGTAATGGGATTTGTAAACTGCATTAGTGCACAGTTGATGGATATTTACTGACCTTCTTATACTGTATTGGAGGTTTGTTTATTTATTTATCTACATAGATACAATACTGGAAGTGTCTGTTATTTTGTGAAATAAATAGCCTTTATCCATTTTTTCAATGTACCATACAGTATATAGTAACATAACTGGGAAAAAATAAACAGGACAGTTTTCTGTATTTTTTTTCCCAGCACAAGAACACTGAAGGGTTCTTTAAGCATGGGGATATTAGCATGGAGTTGTATGGCTTTGTCTTTCCCACTTTGTCTAGAATAAGAAAATGATATGTCAGCATAAAGTCTCTTTCATAAACTGCTTCTTCAGTTTCCCATCTTATGTGTCTAGTTTGTAACAGATCTTTTCAGGATACTTCAGTATCTTCCTACCTTCTAAAAACATGCCGGATGCGTTAATGGGAAGTTACAAATGGCTCCTCTGTGGGTGGACATGCATCTTGTGGTAAACTGGACTTTCTTTTCGTGCTTAACTAGATTGTCACATTAGGTATATGTAAACGTTTTTTGTTTAGAAATTATATAGGAGAATACATATTCTCAAGGCCTGCTGAGCAACTGCTGGAAAAGTCCAATAAACACAATGAATTTTAATGTTTGAAGGATGACTGTTCTAAAATCTGCAGCAGTATTTGATCCATACCATCTTCAGTGGGTGGATTTTGCCCATTAGGCCTTTCATAATGAAATTTCTGCTGGGATGGTTTCTTTCCATGAAATGATCCTAAGCTGTAATTTTGAAGTCTCCTAGCTGCACTGTTGCAACTCGGTGAAAGCCTAAGTGTACAGCCCAGTGGTTACAACTGCTGTTCATGGCCATGACAGCGTTAAAAATAAACTGCGTCCCTGGAGACTAGTGAACAGGGACGGTTTCAATATTTTGGTAGAGGTTCCTTGCACGTTTTCTTCATACATTGAAGTAACCCACTTACTGTGGCTATGTAATGTGTTCTTAACAAACTTTTTTTTCCCCAATAGTCGGGTAGAGCAGGCCTTAATCCTTGCTCTGCAAGATAACCAGCAGCCCCATTATGTTTATGGATGCTTGAAAATAAATGTAGTTAAAGGAATAGAAAGGTGATGTCAGAGATTTGCTTCACAAAACCATTATAGACCAATTACAGCGAATATGCAGAGCAGCTGTCTTCCACCTGTCTGGAAACAAAACTGTCTGTAAATGAGAGTGGGAGAGAGCAGAGAAAGTGTGGGAAGAAGGCTATTCTGTGTGTACAACTCCTGGGTCCTTGGCCCATCAAATCTTCTCGTTAAAAAAAAACTTTTTAAGAAGCCTTTTAGGTTAGGTCCTAAATACCACAGGGTCTGGGAGGGGTGAACAGCATCCTCTCATTTGGAACTATTCTTATTAGACCCACTGCATTTCCTGTGCTGTGCTAAACACAGGTAGAAGCTGTAGCTGTGTTCTCATTAAAATATCTCTCATTTTTACCACTCTCCAGGGAGACATCGGAAAATATGACCTGTTCTCCGGAGACGGTTTGTTTAAAACACAGAAGCCACGTCCAAAAAAAGAACATGCAGTGCATTCAAGCACAAGCTCAAGAGAGCACTGTAAAAAAACATTGTTTATCAGCAGAATGCTTCTTTTCTCTGAGGCAGATTCTTTTTGGGGGCCTAGGCTTGCCTTATGAAGGCCTGTATAGTATGTTGAAGTCTTTCCCGATTGTGGCTATCTACAGTGAGCAAGGACTACAAAAGAAAGCACGTTCAGTTTTCAAGGGACTGGCAATCTCATTCTGTTTGGCACCAGATGTCTCCTCAGCAAGGGGGAAGGTGCAGCATCTTTTGGAAAAACTGGCTTGTGCTTTTTTTTTTCCCAGAGCACAATCCTGTGTGCAAAGCAGAGCAGCTTCTCCAGAGCAGGAAGGGGAGGCTCACAATAAACAGTACAATTAAAGAGTTTTTCATTAGATACCAGACAATTCAAATTCGAACAGCCTTTTTATTTCCACCAAATGCAGTTGCTCTAGGTTGCATCCTGTTGAACAACTGCCTGCACAGCAATGATGAGTTCCTGTTTCTGACAGGCAGAGATTCATCCCTAAAGTGACAGGCTGGTGAAATGTACAGTAAGTAGGTAGGGCTGTCCTGTCAAACACTGTTTTAATGCAGGTCTAAATAATAAAGAAAAAAAAGGAGCTACCTCTTGTTATTGAAACGTTCTAAGAAAGCACACAACGTGAACTCATAAGAATAACACTGGAAAGTTATTACTTGACTTAACCCAGAGTTAACCCAGAAGTCTGTTTCATGCTCAGTAGTGAACACGTGATCAAAATTGGACACTAGTGGGGAATTAATTCTAGGGCTGAGAAATCGAAACATGTCTCTACACAAAGATTTTCGGGTGCCTGGCTCCTTCACATAGCATTGGCACAAATGTTTAGATGCACTTTGCTGCTAACCTGCCTAACAAGCGGAAGAGATGGTGGCTTCCTCTTGTCTTCTCTTGTTGCACTCTTGATTAAAGAAAACAACCGGTTTTGAGGGGGCGTGGTATCGGCAATGCAGGTGGAGAGAAAAAACTAAGGGAGATGGCGTAAAAAGGCACTAATGTGTGTCTATCGCACTGAGTGTTTTTCAAGAATCCATATGCTAATTACACCCTGTCCCTGGGCAGGTTAGAGAAGGGGCTTACTGCAGTGCTAGCCTCAGGCACCCCTGGAGCCTGGCTGCCTCGCTTCTAATCAGCGCAGGTTAGCGCTGCCGCTGTGTGCTTCTCTGCCCAAGGTCACGGCTGCAGGTCGCTCTCATGTGGCCGTACGGTGCGCACCAAGGAGCGAAGGCTCCGCGGACCTGTGGGGAAATGGTGGATGAGACGTATGTGCGTGCAGGTGTGCTCCCATCTGGAGTCCTCTCGTTGCTCCGCTAGTTTTATCTTTTTTCCCCCCATTGCACATTCAGAGCACATGCTGGATTTTTCTTTTTGGGGGGGGGTCTTATTTTTGCCAGCAGATAACGCCTCAGCGCAGCCGGCTGCTCTGGTTACACAGAAGGGGAAGGCATCACCCCCCCCGCTGACAGCTGGCTGCCCGGAGGAAGGGCCAGACTGAGGTGTGTGACCGGCTCTGCGGCTTGTCGAGGAGTTACCTGGAAGGCCCTCCTGTAGTACGGGAGGCTGATGTCCGTGTTGCGTTGGTGAGGACAGCCAGGCGTTTTGACTAGGTCCCCAGTACTGAGAGGCTGGGATCATCGAGCTAGCCTGGCGGACGTGATCGTGCAGTCGTTGTCACTCCTTTCTCTATCCCACGGTTTAGCCTTCTTATTATTCCCTGGGACCTCGTTTTGCTGCCTAAGGGTACTTTGCCTCATGATGCCCAATTAGATGTCAGAATTCAATAGGCCTTTTTGGAGAGCCCGCAGTGCCATCTCATGGCTAATCATTCTAAATCTTTATGTGGTCGGCTGTGATAATTGGGCAGTGGCGGGTTCAGAAAGGGAAATTAGTGGGGGGGGGGGGGGGGAGAAATTAATTGCGTACCGCTGATTGAAGTCCCTGTGTAAAGGGGCATAGAGAGAATGGCGATTGGATCAGAGAGGCCGGCCGGCGGGCGCTGGAATTTTGAATCGAACGCAACACTATACTTCGCAGGTTCTGCCAGCAGCCGCTTTCTTCCTCCATGAAGAAAAGGTCTACCCGAAGTTCGGGAACAGCCTTGACGTTTAAGCCCGTTATCTTGACCCGCTCAAGGCTTCCCATTGGCAGTGTGTCAGGGTGGGTGTCCGTGCCAGCAGTGCGGTGGCAGTGACCCCCTCAGGCACAGTCGCTCTCTTTGTTTCTGCGCAGTGTAATATATTCACCGACCGCGGTGTGGGTCTGAGACCCAGTCAAGGAGAAACATTTAACAGCCAATCTAGCGTGACTGGAAAGGCAAGTCATTTCTCATGCTGCAGCGATACATCATTTATACTGTGTGTGTAATATGTGCTTGTGTGTGAAATTATTGTTTTAGAATAAAAAATGAAATTATGAAATGTGATTACTGGTATCAGTAAATAAACATGCAGTCTAAACATGGTTAACTAGAGACCATTGTAACCCTGATTGGAAATTAAGGATGCTCGAAACGAGGGTCCGTTAGACCCATCAATAAATCAATTGGGGACTCATCAGTGCAGTGTACCCTTGGGTGTTGCCTGGGGTCGTTACTGTTTTGTCCTTCATTTCAACCGACAGCTCCAGTGGTGAAGACTAAAATACCCAACGCTTAGTAAATAGGCGTCAAACAAGATGATATTTAAAGATCGTGCTTTTCGCCAACTTTCAAATAGTCCCAGGTTTTCAAGTCAGTTGGCTGCAAGCTTCTTTCCGCTTATAGGTACATACTGTAAGCACAGGACAGGTACAAACTGTCAAAAGACAGAATTGAAATTACAAAAAGGTTGTTCTTTTTTTTGTAGTCTAGCTAATAAACAGGCAGCAGAAACCAATTAATGTATGGTAAAAAATTTTGACAGCTTGTAAATTTGTGTTGTTCAGTTTATTTTAAAAGTTCTTGTTTGACTTGTTCCTTGGCTAAAATCCAGGCTTAAATACCCTTCAGTGTCTGGACTCAGGTTGTGTGTTCCATAGAAGGCAGTTCCTGAAATAAATCATTTGTATTTATCAGGACACTATATCAGCAATCAAACTTTTAAAATCTGCATTAGATAAAATTTAAACTGACAATTTTCGGGATAGACTTTTCATGCTGCAGTGCAGAGTGTATATTAATGTGACTGAACCCTGAAAGGTTTCGGAAAGAGAAATATCTGAAGTATTAATTATTTCAACACTTTTTATTTTCATAATTTAATTTTTAATTTATTTTTGCCACTGATTTCTTATATACAGTACTCACCCAGTCCAGATTTGTCGATCATGTCCTTATATCCCCACTCCCAGTCCTCTTTGCCTACATGGGAAGAATGAGGAAGTGCCAACAGGCTCCGCCCACCCGCTCACCCATCAGGCACTGCAGCAAAGGTTTAGCATTGATTGGAGGAGAGTTTCTGCCTTTAATGATGTCATCATCATAAGGCCGCAGGCACCCATGGAAATGCAGAGGACATTGTCATGGAAACGCAGGTGTCGTTGTGTTGCTGGGCACCAGGAGAGCTCTGGCTGACTAATTGCAACGTTGTCCCCGGTGAAGGCAAACCAATTTGGTGCCAGTCACATTTGGCTAGTAACATAACCTAGGCTCGAGTTCACAACATCTGAAATATACCAACTAGCAAAAGATTCAAACAGTAAAAACTTACAGCTTTAAAAAACATTTTAAATATTGTGTTTGATTGCAGTGAGTCCAAAGGACCCGCGTCAGTGGTGGTACAGAAGTGAGTGTTTGTGTTTCAGTGGGCTTGAAGGCCTCTCACTGCCTGTCGCTGTTGGGTTTTTCTGGCGGTTTGCCATCCTGTCTTTTCCTCTTCGACGTTCTCTGTGACCCACATTTCCTTTGCAGTGTGCCAGGGGAGCCAAGGTACAGCCCCAGAGTCTGGCACCTGTCTCAGGAGACATCTGTGCCGATCACATCCTGGGCACCAGTGATTACAGCTGGTGAAGTTCCCCTGCCACTCCTGGTTCGAGAGTCGTCGTTTCTTTTTCTCAGTCTGTTTAAACCCTTCCCACTTCACAATTTGTTATTCTTGTCACATTCACAATTACTGAATGCTTGACGCGTTGGATTGGAATAGTGTTTGTTTTTCTCTTGCTCTTTTTTGATGCCATTTCTCTCTTTCTCAGCTCATTGCAACCTCCTAATCTGTACTTCTGTTCGGAGGGGAAAATTGCTCTCGAGAAATGTCACAATGCTTTAGAACAGCTATGGTTTTTTTAATGTTGTCATTCCTATATTTTTTTCCTTTTTCATCCAACTATTTTTCTCCATCATTCTTACCCTCTTGGTATGAAACCTTTCCCACAGGGGCTTTATTCTTCTTTTGTTCTTTCTTCTGTTCTTCACCTCGGTGCTTTTTCGCCAGCCCTGCCCCCACCACGTTTGATGCTGTTGTGTTAGATCCTAAAAGTGAGGGGCGCAGGTCACGGGGAGGGGGGTCATCTCTGTTTGGCTGTGACCTTCAGGAGTTCTCTCTGGGGGTCTGGTCCCCCCATCATTCTGCTGCTAGGCACCTAACAGAAATTCTGGAGTTTCTCCAGCTGTAATAGGCCAACACAGGGCACTTTCTAAAGGTGGCAAGCAGGACTCCTGACACTTTCTCTCTGTAGGTGAGAATAACGGCTGTTTTGATCTACAAATCTGACATCACACTGGGGTTTAGACCAAAAAAACAAGAAAGGCCAACGACAGCTACGCAAAGGTACTAATAATACTGCGCATTTTTCCTTTCCCTTCAGCCTTCAGCCAGGCTTAAGAGCCGAATGAATTGTCACCTTTTTCAGTAAGATGAACTTGCCTTCAAATAAATCTGTCATGTGCCCTTTCTCTCCACATTAGTAAGAGAGACGAGAGAAAAGACACCCAATCATTCTCTCTCTTATTTTTATGTCTGGTCCTCACTGCCTCTTGTCCCCTGTGATCGCAGGGCGAGTGTCTCTTTATTAATGCATGTGTCTGGGGCTGGGTGTGAGCCATCCACTCTGCTTAGCTTGGAGTCATGTACTAATTATTCATGGCCTGAGTTCCCTCTGCATTCCCCCCCCCCCCCCCCCCCCAACGCCACCGGTTTGCCAGTGACCATCTGAGTCAGCCCCTTCTGACTCCTTCAGTCTGACTCTGCGTCCCTCCACCTCCTTTTTTGCAAATGTTTTCAATATGAAGTGGAGCAGAGCCTGCCTCAAGCTTCAGTCAGACAGAGACGTACATTGTGTGAGGTCAGTTCTCAGTTTCATTTATAATGCATAATGCTGCCTCCGTCCCTGCCTAAATGACTGAACAAGTTAACTGGCATATCAATTATTAACTCTGATACAAAGCAGAGTTAAGACTCTGCCATCCTCTGAGTGTTATGCAGGCACCCGCTGGTCACTATCGACCTGCGGCTTGGAAGCAGAGCACACGTATCTTGAAGTCTCTGTGACACATACCCAGCTGCTGTAAGCTCTGTTGATGTGTGTGGGCTCCTCTGTCTGTTCTGACGTAGCTGAAGGACCATGTTCACATTCTGCAGGAGTGCTTGAGATGTCCCCTTAAAAATAAACTGTGCCAGTGGTGGATGGAAATCCTAGTCAAGAGTGATGGTATAAAATGCCAGTTTTGCCCAGACCAACACTCATCCTCATGTTGGGAAGTTACTGTATATCTCCTTGTCTCATCTGTATTTAATTTTATGTCCTGGAGATAATCATTTCCCTGCTGGTGATCAGGAAGGCTTAAACCTGTCTACTCAAATTCTTTAACATCAAAGGGGCCAGGATTCTACTATGTGGTAACCTGTCATTTTTGAAAGTTTAAAGGTGTTTACTTTCATTGCCCTAAACCTCTCTACCTTTACCCTAGACCTTAAAAGCTCCATTTGCTTCATTTTTTTTTCCTTTTTAAATCCGCACGATTAACGCAGATCATCATTAATCTGTACAGAGCTTGGTGTGTCAAGTGTGTAGAGGCTGTACAGATTGATCAGCAGTGTCTGAGAAGTGATGTGCAGCAGGGCTCAGTCTGCAGGCATGTGAAGTCTCGTGTTGTCTGCCTGCTGGCATTGTCTACTTGGGGAATTTGCAGAGCTGACATGTCTTTCGATGGCTTTTCTTTATTTGATTAACTACGAACGGAGGGAAGTCAAAAAGTTGACCGATGGGAACCTAATTCCATACATCTTTGTCAGCCGTGACAGCAGATGTCATCGGAATCGTAAAAGTGGTTTTCTATTGTCCTTCGTTGTTCTGTGAAACTGTACAGAAGGGGAAGCTTTGAGAGGAGTATATCCCTTTTTCAGTAAGGTAAAGCATCCACTTCTCACCTTTCATTTATCCTGAAACAAAAGGATGCGTTTCAGTAGGATGTGTCTTCCATGTGTTGTTGTCTGCTGAGTTGATTGTTGGCTTTCAGCCTTAAATGCATATATACATGTACTGTACATAAGAACACAAGAAAGGTTCGAAATAAGAGAAGGCCGTTCAGCCATTTGGGTTGTTTGGTAGGTAAAAATAGTAACTTGATCCAAAGATCTCATCCAGCTTTTTCTTGAATGAGGCCAAAGTCAGTCATATGGTTGGGTAGCTTGTTCCATGCTCCCTCACCCCTTTGTGTAAAGATGTGCCTCCTATTCCTGCTTTTAAATGCAGTTTCTACTTGTTTGCCAACATCTTGTATATAAACAGGTAATGTCAAATTTGTTCAGAGTAGGCTTACAAAGCGCCTGATTGCTAGAGTGGCATTTTAGTACAGTACATCAGTGGGTCACTGCACCTCTCTCTGGGCTGCTTTCAAAAACAAAGATTTGGGGGGGCTTTTATGTGGTCACAATCTACACTTCTGCACCATCTCCCACACAAAACACTCAAGTGCAGGCAAACTTTCTAAACCTGTCATTCCATAACACGGGAAAAACGGTGCTTGGAAGAGCAGTTAGCATGAAAAAAAACAGCTCTGCACACGTGCCTGTATGACTAATGTACAGTTCTTCTCTCAATGCAGACTGTTTGACCAACACTGATCCTAAGCAGGCAGTAGTAGTTATCAACTAGTAATGCGCACATGACAGGAATTAATATCGCTGAAGAACTCTTACTTCCTCTCTGCGTCTTGTGCTGCTACTCCACATTGGAGAGGCCTGCTGTTGGTGACTAAACAGCTGCCTTTCGCCGTCCCCCCTGCAGGAGCTGGCCGACATGCGCCACGTGCACTCCAAGCTGAAGAAGCAGTACCAGGAGAAGATGGCAGAGTTGGCGCATGCCAACCGGAGGGTGGAGCAGCACGAGGGCGAGGTGAAGAAGCTGAGGCTGCGGGTGGAAGAGCTGAAGAAGGAGCTGGCGCAGGCTGAGGATGAGGTGAGCCTGCCAGGATCCGGGCCACATCCGGCCTGCAGGACAGCTCCGTGGTCGGGTATTGGACAATGCGCCAGAGAGGTCCATGAAGAATAGGTTCTAAAATTAGGTTTGCCATTGTTTTAGGATACTGAAGCCCAAAGCCCTAAAGTGTACTGAAATTTTACATGGCAAAGTGTCTCTCATGGCTCATTGGGCACAGATATGTACTTCCTGACCGGTTTAATAGTGAGAAGGCAGGTTTGTTGATTGATTGTTCCCTGTGCTGGTGAGCCCAAAGCGTGTCTTTTCTTTAAAAAGTTCAAAGTTTGGTAGCTGAATTGAATTAAAATTTGAATGTGTTGAATAAGAATCAATGAAAACACCTGTTTATAAAAAAAAAACTTGATTTTAAGTAATTCAACAACAGTAAAAGGTAAGACCACACCCCACCTGAGTGTTGAAGATGGCCGGGTTGCTGTCAGTATAGCTAGAGGAAGCTTGTCCATGAGAGAAGTTGCCAAGAGAACGAGATTTTCTGCCTCAACCGTCAGCAGACTAAACCTGGAAAAGCAGGAAGCTGGCTCTGTAAGGGACCAGCTTTCTGGAAGTCAATTTTTATATTCTTTTTCCATGTACACAGTGTATAACATTTTATTATGAAAGCATCTCATGATTATTTGATCTGTATATTAATTTACATTTTCTTATTTTGATTAATATAAATTATTAAAATATTTGCTTAAATCCCTCTGAGTGTAGCATTTCAGTTTTGCATTTATACAGTATATATAAAAGAGATCTCCGTGGTGCCAGTATAGCATTATCAAGCAGTGGTAAATGTACAGTGTATAAAGGTGTAGAGGTTGCTAAACAGAGACTGAGTGGGAGTGTTTGTAGAAAGATGCCCCTGTGCCCTCCATCATGTTTTTGTGTGTTTCAGCTTGACGAAGCTCATAATCAGACCAGAAAGCTGCAGAGGTCTTTGGACGAACAGGTAGAACAGACTGAGAACCTGCAGGTCCAGCTGGAGCACCTGCAATCCAGGTAAACCAGCACACTCCTTGCAGGCAACATGTTTTACATCAGTGATGGATGTTTAAGCTGTGCGTTTTTCTGCCATTACAGGTTTGCATAGTTTTAAAGCGGTTATTCTTACAATAGAATCGCCAGTCACTGAAATATTTTACTGTGCCTTTCTTTCTAAAGAAACTACAGTTGCTGTAATGCATCTTGACGCGTCCCCAGAGCTCATCTGAACACAGACTTTATTAGACATGGTGGCCATTGTGCTTGTCAGTTGCTTGACTACTCTCCACCTCTGCTCCTGACAGTCTGTCACCTGAAGTCCCAGCTCCGGTTCCTGCCATGTGACGTGACTTGAGCTCATCTCCTGACCTTCTCTCAACAGAACCCAGCTTTATTATCATTCCCTCTCCATTCCATCGCCGTCCATCAGCCAATATATCGAGGCCCCTCCCTTTTGCTAGCCACTGGAGTGCTAGTTACCGTAGTAACGGAGAGATGTTGTCCCACCTTAAAGCTCTAAAGAATGTTTCACTGTGCTAAAAGCACAGCTCCTGAAGAGAAATCTCACATGTATCAATGCTTAGGATTCTTTAGAAAGCAAGAGACTATGATTCAGGTTTTTATAATTAAGTGCTTCAGTTCTCATCTTCCCCACCTTTATGTGGCGACGGCAGAGATGAATGACCGAGGCAGTGATTTTAAAATTGAAATCCATTAATAGACTACACCCAATCTTATCCACAACACAGTTTAACCCCATACAGCTGTGCTGTATTAATTCACTGTAGGTGACATTGAATTCTAAAACAGAGTTATCCAGCACTTTGCAGCGCTTTCTGTGAAACTGTTTGCTAGTGCCCCTTTCCTTGAAATTCCAATTACTGTTTAAAGGATGATCCATATTGTTAATGGAAAAGGCGAGAATAATGTCGCTTGACTTTGACTTTTGTAGCAGGGTTGTATAACTCGCATTTCTTTCGAGCCAGTGTCTTTTTGTTTTTCCATGTCTTTCTGATTTTTAATAACTAAAAAGAGCTATTCTTATTGACGAGATTTCGAATGACCTCGTTTTAGATCATAATTGCTCATTGAAAAAAACACCGGTTAAAGCTGTAGTCATCTTTCTGTTCTTTATAGCAAAACAAGACAGATGTTTAAGCAGAATTGGCTTAATCTGTTTCATTTTGGGCATGGCGCTGGTTGTTGTTTGGCCTTTTGTCCAGGCTACAGTGTATGCACATATGGAATTGTGGTGAAGCATGTGTTGAAGGCTTCTACGGGATTCTTGGTTGTCTCTCGTCCCATTGGTGAGGATCATTGTGAAATGATAGGAGGACTGAATTATTAACCGACTGACATGGCTAGGTTGCATCAGGGTGGATTACAGCAGATGGCTGTTGGGAATTTCAGTCCTGGTGTTACAGTTTCTGTGCAGCTAATAATTTTGCAAAAGGCTGGTTATAGACACAGCTCAATGGCCAGTGGCTGCCCCCTCCCCCCCATTCTCCCACATATGAAACAAGGAGATGGGCGGCAGTGAAATTTGGAGAAAGCCTGCAGAGATGTGCCACTGCCATTCCGGAAGGCTCTATTATTCAGCTAGAATACTCATTCTGTTACATAGTTCTTAAAATAGTCAGACACTTCTCAAAATGAAAAACTTAATCTATAAGTGCTGCAATCATGCTATTAATCACTAGCATTTACATGAAGAACAAGCAAATTACTGGTCCACAAACTGGCTATGGCTTAGAGGATCATTAGAGAGCACAGAACTGAATAAGGGAGAGAAATGAACCCCAGCTGCATTTGTAGCACTTAATCTGGATGTTGACTTAATTAACCCATTAAAAATATTCACAAGGCATTTATCTCTATAGAACTTTGATGGTATAATTTGACTATTATGAAAATAAGTTTTGCGTTATTGGCATTTATGCTAAGCGCTAATCCGTGTGTGTTGCAAGCAGACCTACTGAAGAGACAACCGGAAATAACCTTGAAGGAAAAATGTGTTTGCAGATGGGAAAGGCTGACGACCACCTCTGGCTCCTGCAATTTGCTGAAGAGCCCAACTCCTGGGCCGCCTCAGTATATCTGCACTGTCAGTCCCTGCCTGCACTCCCGCCTTTATCTCCAGTGTCCTCTGCTCCTGCTGCTCCCTTATCTTGTATTTCAAGCAATGCTGAGAGAAAGCGCAGAAAGGAAGACAGTCTTCTTCAGTGAGAATGGATGCCAAAAAACGCTTTTCCATAACTATCATTCACACTGCCTACCGTTAAAGACGTGTACAGTTTGAGTGAGATCATATTGCCAATGTGTCTCTTTCACTTCAAACTCTTGCCACTGTAACTGTCCTTTAAAAGATAAACTAAATAACAAAATACCCCCAAATGCACTTAAACTTCAGTTTCCACTGTTTCTTTGTGAAACCTGCTGTTCACGCATCTGCCTGTGGAATTAGAAGCTCCAGATTCTGGGCTCTGAGTATTGATAATTTAATAACAAATCCTTGGCTACCTAAAGCATGTACAGTAAATACGTTAGTTTCCAGGGCAGGGGACGAGCTCTGGCCTTAACCCCGAAGCTCTGTGCTGGTTTTCCCACAGAGAGTTGTTGTTGTCTTTGCAGTCTGTCCTCTTGTGATTCGACAGTCCTGCCTCTGTGCTGAGACGAGACCTGGGTGTGTCTTGGCTCGTTTACTCCCTTCAGGAGAGTGCACTATTGAATGAAGCTTTATATTTTTTCACACTTGGTAGAAAATCGTTTTATGACCCTACACTCTGTAATCAGGAAGCTCATTTCTGAATCAGTCTGAGGAAGGATATGAAGGCATGAGGAGGAGGAACCAAGGCTGTTTGAGAACACAACCTTAGTTCTTTTCCAGCCCCTCTTCTTTGATCAGGCTCCGGATCGATCTGCTCAGGGTCTCCAGCCTGCTTATTTCCATGCAGACTAGGGATAGTTTTAATATTGATGCAGAAACTTTCTTAGATTTGTTTTTCTTTCCCAGAAAAAAAGAAGTGTACACCAAATAACAGCATGACTTTAAATAGGGAATTGCATTAAATAGGAAATTGTATTTCTCATTTCATGTGTCCAGTGTCTTAAGCAGCAGTTTTATAGGGGCACTGTGGCCACTGTCCTGAAGCCTTCATTGATCTCCGTGTGTCAGTTATTGAGAAATATTCACCTCAGAGTCCTGCAAGTAATATACAGCTGAACTCACTGAGGAAACAATAGAGCATTTGGCTCTTTTTTGCTGGATATTACAGATAGAACTGCCTCAATAAATTCTAGCCTTGGCTAAAGCAGTAGACTTTGAAGAGACTTCTTATTCACTAGCAACTTTAATATATACGCTTGTGTTTATCCAGGATGTAACTTGGGGACATAAAATCATGGCAGTTATACAGCTCTTTTTGGAATGGCCTCATGCAAATAAAGCCAGTTCAATGAATCACAGGCTTCTAAAGATGGAAATTTTGTGTGTGGGCGCATGATCAGGAGAATGTTAACTGCTTCCAAATGCCCTCATGCTTAGCTGTGAAGTAAGAAAGAGGGGTAAATTTTAGTTCTTTATCGATTTAACTTCAGAATTCAGTTGAAACCCGGTTCGCTCACCAGAAGGTCACAGAGGGATGAAGTTGCCCTTTATACCACAGTGCCATTTGCTTATTTAACAAATTAAAAACATATGATTAGCATTATAAAACTAAACAAAAGGAGGTGGTGTATTTAGTTATTTTGGGGGGATGCCCTTTTAAGCAAACAAGATGGAGATCATTTTCATGCAGCCAGTGTTGTCTTAATTGATCACGAAAAGCAGTGACCCGATTTTCTAGTTGAATTTTAGGTGAGAGCTCCACTTGTCAAAGCTGTTAAACTTGATGACGTAGAGGGACAGGATGCTGGAAGATACTCGGCGCTTGTGCTGTTGAAATGAGCATCTGAGCTAAAGCTCTCTGAGACTGTGTTATGTTTATAAGAAATATTGTGAAATGAGAAACAACAAGGGAGTTTGAGTTGTATTTTTTTGTTAGAGTGATTTGAAAATAAATCCATATTTGAAACAGGATGCTGGGGCAGTGAGCAATTGTCAGAAGAAAGTCTCGGATTTCAAGAGAGCTGATATTGTCAATAAATAGAAGCTGCATTTAATCATCTTCTATGGGTCAGTTGTCTCTCCACCTGTCCTTGCTGAATAAGAGTGAACATTTTCCAAAGCTTGGGAGCTATAGTTTTTCATTTTCCTTCTTTTTCTGTACAGCAACATGATATCCAAATTGCCCTGGCTCCTACATAAATTCCTGACAAACTTTTTGCAATTTTTCTTGCCTGTGGAGAAGATTTATGGCCATTCACCTTAATATGACCTAGCTAAGTGTCTGGGCTCAATATAAAAGCTTTTAGTGAGCGGGTGACTATGGTCAAAACACCATTATATGTAATTCAGCACCATTAAAAGCTCCAAATTCTCGTCAGTGTATCCCAGTGCTCATAGAGGGAGGATATGATCATCTTCATATAGCTACTGTGCCGGGGGTCTGTGGGTTGGATACAGTTTCTGGCTGCAGGAGATGAATGCTTTCAATGCTCTCTGATGACAAAGGGCCAAAGTATAAGCCTTTTGTTAACCCCTTAATGCAGTGGCTGTGCTGCATCTGTTTTCAGCTAAGAGAACTGCATCAATTTGGAGTTTTCACCCTGGATAATAATTTGCCTTTTCAAGTTTCTTTGACCATGTAGTACACCCATTGTTCCTCCATGTTCCATTTAGAAATATACAGATATAATATAAATAAGAAGAGAATAATAGGGAATGGGGATTGTCATCCTTGTCTTAAGATTTTTGCAGATTTTCACAAAGCTGTCCACGCTGTCCTGTTTTTTGGGGGGAGGTTGAGATTTTTTTCTTCATTTCCAGGACTGGATTTCATTTTTTCATTTTAAGTCTCTGCGTCAGTCATTCCTGGTTATGCAGGGCCTGACTGGCAAGCGCGCTAAGGCTGGATGCCAGGTTCCATCGCGTTTCGCGCTTTGCTCTCAGGTGTCTGCAGAAGATGCATCATGTTCTCTGTTAAATAATAAATTAGACCAGACCTAATCAAATAAAGGGGGTGAACGGACGCACTGCACTGTAGGGCTTCAAAACACACCTCAGACCTGGCAGCCCGCGTTGCTTTTCTCAAGGCCTTTGCAGGTCTGGGACTAGGTATAAGGCTGCGGTCATTTGTAGAATCTGCCACAGATTTTATTTGGAAGCTCTGTGTTCAAAGTTAACAATTTTAAAAAAATGCTGCTCCGATCGGGTAAAGAAATCACTTTGTTAATCATTCAAGTAGTAAAAAGGTGAATGAATAGATGTTTTTTCAACCCATCTGTAAGATAAACATGTAAAACTATAGAATCCAGTGTTCCAGTGGCTTTGCTCCAGTAATACACAAATGGAACAGAAGCAGGGATGTACACCCCTCACCCTAGCAGAGGTGGGACAGGGAGAGACTGAAAAGGAAACAGCCGGATTCTGACGGTATATCTCAGATTATAAATAAATAACTTTGCAAATGCTCCAAATGCCGTTGCCTTGCCCTGGGCTGTGTTCTAAACTGCGTGTGTATAATTTATCACCTTTCAGCCAGCACTGTAAAATCTGCACAAAAGGGAAAAGCTTTTGGAAGCAAGGCGATATCTCATTCTTCTAATGAACACGTATTTACCTTGATGACTGATAAGTGTACGTCCTTATAATTTGCACATAAAGTTTTGTTTGAGGAATCATTCTCTGCAGGTAGGGTTATTCACTTGTAAGTTATGACAGATGATACACAGGGCTACGAACGGGGAATTTGGTACTAAGAATCAAGCGCTTTCAAATGCTTTTTTGTCGTTTTGTCATTGCTGTCCCAGCTGCATTTTAATCTGTGATCGTATGCATGTGTGTACGATGTAAATATAAGATGCATATATATCAAAGTCTGCTCCCAAACTTGAACTGTCTAGCCACAGAACAGTAGATTGCAATATCAGTAGGTAATACTGATACCTCCACTGAAGCACGATGACTCCCAGTAAGAGGCTGTGTTTTGTGGCTTTGTGAAATTGGGGGATAACTGAGTGGTCCTGAGATTAGCTCCGGACGGACTGCTGTCCTCTGCTGCTTCCTGGTATTTCTCGTCTCTCAGCTCGCCCCGGCCGTTGTTTTCCCCAGGCTGCGGCGGCAGGTGAACCCCAGCCTCTTTGGAAAGATGAGGAGCTCCCTCTTCAGCCCCGAGGAGCCCGACGAGCTGCCCAGCGACCCGGATGAGGAAGAGGAGGCCCTGCAGATCCAGATTCCCTAGGAGAGAATCCGAGCAGCGGGAAGATAGGCAGGCGGAGGACCGGCGACCGCAGCAGACGTGGCTAGCCCAGGTCTGTGTCGAACAAGCACACACTGCGCTTATTGTAGCCTTTAGCCTCACAGACACCCACAGGATCACCAGCACTGGGGCAGGAGGACTCCTTGTCTCCAAGACCCCAGTCCTAGAGGATCAGTGGCCAGAGAAGATCTGAGCTCTGCTGCCGGCGTGCCGATTCCAGAGCTCGGCTGTCGCAGAGGAAGAGCATTGCCCTGCCAGGGGGCGGGGGGGGTCCATCTTCTTTTCTTAGCTACTTGCTTCACTCCTAAGACTCTTGTGGGCCTTTCTGCTTACTTGGCTCCCTGGATCGTCTTTCTGTCTTTCTCCACCTTGGCACAGCTGGGGGAAGAGTTCTCTCTCCTTTCTTTTGTTTGTCCAAAAACTGTGAGGATGCCTGAAAATGTAAAACTGCTCGTGAGGGAATTTTAAGAAGGCTCACAGTGTGCCCCCCCCCCCTCCCCACCCCACACCACCAAGCCTCACTCCCTTCGTTTGACACGGGGACATTGGACTTGATTCTGCAGCGCCCCCTTGAGGAGAACGCCCGTCTTGCGACTCCGCACGCGTTTTTGTCATCACCAGATTCTCTCAGGGGAATATTGGACACACTCAGATACAAGTATAATAAGAGCAGCTCGCGTTCCAACAGATTAGCAAATTTCCTGAACTTACAAAAAAAATTAAATCAAAAGAACTGGCGGACGTCTGAAGAAATGACTCGATATCCAAAAGCAATAAGACAATTTCTTCCCCCAGAAACTGTAGTTAAAGCCATTCCTGGGGACCAAGCTATTTGCAATGGTTATAGCTGAAATTATTTATCTTTTTTTTTAATGAATTGTACTACATTTTTCTATTTAGCTTCATAAATATTGTATGTTAGCTGGTTTGTGTAGTACTGTAAAGTGCTGGTGTTATCTGCCGGGTGCTCTGATGCTCTGAAGCTGTGGTGTAACATCACTGAGGTCTTGCTAGGGGGGTCAGTACCACACCCTTTTCGAGCACGTTCGTTTGTGCTAATTGTAGGGAATAGTACAATAGCTTTCTAAAAGTGCATTGTTTATGTAAACCATCCAGGCCAGGCGAGTTAGACCTGGTGAAGCGGATTTTATAGGGAGAGAAACCCCAGTATGGTTGTGGAGCAGGTTATCAAGTCCCCTCAGTTGCCAATGTGGAAAATGTCATCTCTGGTCCGGGAAGCAGAGTCATTGGCAACAACCCTCTTCACACAATGGACGTTGCTATGGAAACGAACCAAAAAATCAGGGCAAAGAGGGCAGTGGAAAGCTTGAGAAGCATCAAGAGCTGTCATACTTTAAGATTTTCTTTAATGTATGTGGAAGTGATTTCTAAAGGACTCTAATTGGAATTGCCTTTTTTTCCTGTGGCAAAGATGGGCTGTTTTTCTCCTTTTTGTGATGTTTTTGTGTTGTTGGCCTTGTAATTTCCCCGTCAGTGGTCATCCAGCTGCTGTTGCAGCTGTGATCTCTCCTGTCGATTGTGTCCTACTAGGCAATGGGTGCTATCCCACACCCTCTGGGGTGAAAGTCGCAGGGAGAGCGACTGTCAGCAGACTCCTTGTTCTTACCTCAGCCAGGCCACTGGCACTGCAGTCACACCCTGCCAGGCAGGTTGTAGGACAATGAAGAGAATTCAGATAAGTTATTTCCTAGTGTGTTTGTGCATTGTTTTTTTTCTCCTCTCCTAGTAAGTCTCTGGCTGTGGTCCCTCTAGGTGCTATTTTTTGCTCTCAGCTTTTTCAGTGGGGGTCACAACTGATAAGAGTGCTGTGTGTCATTCACTTTAAGGTTTTTTCAGGCTGTGCTCAGTGTCTATGACAATGACGTCTTTCAGACATCTTCTAGACTTTGACATTTCATGGGGCGCAGAATCACTACAAAGCCAGAAGCTACAAGCAACTCCAAGCCTATAGCTGTTCAAGTGCACAAAGCTTTCATGTCCAGTCAGCATTTGTACTAAA
This sequence comes from Atractosteus spatula, assembly GCF_055471065.1. NCBI lineage: Eukaryota > Metazoa > Chordata > Actinopteri > Semionotiformes > Lepisosteidae > Atractosteus > Atractosteus spatula. Next base: position 13,249,032 of record NC_142726.1, on the reverse strand, counting down.
TTAATGGTTGAATGTTTTCCTTCTAAGGAATTAGAGAAGATGTGTTTTTACTCAGAGTACACAGGGATTATGAAGCATCAGACCTGCTGGTCCTTGTTATAAGCACCATCAGTAAAAGAGCTTCAAATGAAGAAGAACTGGGGACCAGTCCCAGCTTTTCCAATTCTGTCTAGAAACCATTCTGTCTTGAATGGACAGTTTGAGTGGGGAAAACTGTTGCTGATCTTCACCCTGGACACAAGGGCCAGGCACACTCCCACCAGCTCTCTCCTGAGCTGAATGAAATAAGATTTTTGTTGAAGATTTTAAGGAAAGCAAAGCGAATGAGTAAAATGAGAAAAAGGAAAATGGATATCGAGGAACCTACAGAAGGAGTTGGGAACCCCATTAACAATTCAGTCATCCTGCGGGTCATCTGCTGTGCAATTCGGGGTCAGCTTTCGGTTTCACAGTCAGTCACTTTCTAAGAAAAGCAATAATAAAAATTGACCCCTCCGTTTGTCCGGTAGAAAATCTTTCCATTTCCCTGAATCTTCTCTGTAGGAGTCCTAATCCTGTTGTTTCATTAAAAGTTGAGGGTTCTTGTGGCTTTGTGAATGGAGCACTTTATAGGCCACAATGGAGGACTTGTATAGTTACACAGCAAGGAGCAATGGAATCCCTCTGGACATTAGAAAATCTCAGGAGAAGCTGCATGTGCTTCCTCATGGTCATGCCAATGGCTAACCCATTTTCTTCTCCTCAGCCCACTGGTACAGATACTCACAAAGACGGGCAATACGAGATGACAGATTAGACGGCAAGAGTTGAGAGACTGCTTGCAACCCAAACTGATAGTAAGAAACTGAAATGAGGTTTTGTGTGTGTGGTTAAATGAAAAAAAAAGTGACAAGCTCCACTTCTCGTGGTAAAAATAAGCAAGGACTGCTGAAGTACTTCGATATAAGTCGTGATGGTTTAAATGGCTCCCTGAATCTTCCAAGTCAGACTTCATCACATCATATTACTCAGAATGTGTCACTGTGCACAATTGAGCTCTTATTTACACCTGAAGTTCATCTCCCCCTTCCTCCCAGATTCAAGGTTGGTGGTATTTTTGATTTGTCCCTTGGTGGCTGTTTTGATAACCAACAAGCTTTAGTTCAAGCTTTAGAACTGGACCTGAATCCACCAAGATAATTATAAGACAAGAAGCTGCGATTTGAAAAGTTGAATGTTTTCATTGTTACTGTTAATATTTACATAGCTCTTCTTTATTTTAATAAATTCCTTTTGTAGGTTTGTACTTAAAAAAGGGTGTAAAAGATATGTTTTACCAAGTCCTGTTTATTTATATTTTAGCCCTGGATCTTCTCAGTGGATCTTGAAATGCTGAGTATTTTATTTTATACAGTACATAGTTGGGGTGTGCTTTTTGTAAAATGTGCTCTTGAAAGGGAATCCTTTGTGTCAGCAAAGCAGGTTCTGGGAAATTTGCAAGATCACAGGTGCTGGAGCACAGTGTGGTCTTGGGATTATTGTGGAAGCTGAAAGCCAAAACTGGGGTTCTGTCAAAATTTGGAATGTTTAAAGATGCTCTCCAATTCTGGTGTCCAGCATATGATTCTGTATTTAATCCTTCAACTGAAAATGAAATCAAACTGCTTTTGTTTGGTTGAGGGCTAATAGTTTTCTTTTAACCATCAAGAAGAAGCTCTCTGTGTATTTTTCAGTAGTGCTTTTCGAGTGGTTTGAGGAGTACAATGTTTTCCAACAAAATAAGACCCTAACTCATCCCATTTCATGTACCACATGGTGCTTATTTCTTAGACATAGCACGTTTTATAAGATCATCTCAAGGCTTTTTAAAATAACAAAACAAAGTCTAAGCATTAGATGCACTTTACGTCCCATATTAAACACCAAACTTAGCAGAATTCCCAATACGAGCATTACAGGTAAAATAGCACAGTTTTGTAACATAGACCATAAGACAGTTTAAGCAAGAAGTCTGAAAATGGATAAATGGACACCCTGGCTTTTTTCCACTAGTTGTCTTTCTAAATGATGACATCAGATCCTGGGTCTACTCAACCAGTGCATTCCCTAGACGTGTGAAGTCCTGCTTTATGCCATGCTTTATCCCTGCTGTCCCAGTGTTTAACAGAAGTATTGTTTAATTGATTACTTTCTAACCCCAGAGTGGTCATTTATTGCATTACAGGCTAGTGTTTTGGGAAAATATTTTTTTTAATATAATTTGATCCGTTACATGTAAACGTTACTTGTGGTAGGGGATTACTTTTTAAAATTAATAAGATGGGGGAAAATTATTGTAAAAAGTCATCTGTAATCAGTGTATGTCTATGTGAATTGTTAATTTAATATAATCCCTTGTATACATTACAAGTGTAGTGGATTACTTTTTAAAGTTACTTTGCCCAGCACTGGTCTTGTACCACATTAATTTGTTAAAAACAGACATGCTAAGACACTTCATACATCTTCAATTTTGGCTCAAATCAGCGTTTTTAAAGCAGTGCTTCATTAGATCTACTGTCTTTGTTCTATTATTGTGGACGCTCTGTTTCCATTCCACGGCTATTGGCAACCAGTGCCAGAATTTGTACCTGGAGGGATATTTGTAGTAGGTAAAGCTGCAAAAGAAAGATAATCCAAAAATGAAGGTGATCTTTAGGCTCTGTAGGTCACACATTTATAAGCAGCATGTGGCTTAATTATTCCTGAAACTTTTGAAAGGTTTCTGTCATTAGTTTTGAACGACTGACATTTTGCTTCTGCTGGGGTGCATGCAGAGAGGGCCTGAATACCGTGATTTAACCTCTCGTCACTTGATTTGATGACTTGATGAATATTGATTATATTTCAATAATTTCAATTATTTGGCCTTCCCTACTGGAAGACTGCTGTGTAGAATATCCTTAAACGAGTGTGTAATGGCCTCATGTGCTATTATTTCAGTCCTGTTCCAAGGACTCAGTGCTGAATGGTAAAATTAGCACTTGCAGAATCCTATTCCTTCTCCTAATCTCCCTGTGCTTTATAGGAATCTTTTCAAAAGCACCAGGCAGTAGCTTGGAGATTGTTTTGTGGTCCTTTTGCTGAAGGAAAGAATCACCACTTACAAAGCTTAGGCTAAAGAACCAAGAAGTCTATAATCATTACCTCTTAAGTGTTCAGTTTTTTTTGTTTTCAACCTGGGCAGGTGTTATTTTCCCCTCTTCATATGGTAACTGCCTCCCACCCCCTCCATTTTGGAGTACAAATATGGTTAGTTAATTCTTTGGTAAAAACTCAGCTTTTACCGAAAGACCTGTTTTCCTGACACAAGCTTTCCTTTTTACAGAGCGCGATACTAAAAATGACTAATCCCTTATACTATGGTGTGTTACATACAGTACCTTTGGGGAAAAAATATATTTTTACAATTTTTACATGGTGTTTTGAATTAATGTATCATTCTCTAAATAAAAATCATGTCCCTGAATCGCAATAGTCTGCCATCAGTTACTTCTGCTGTTCTGTCCCTTTTCTCTAGCAGACCCAAATGCTCACAATGAGCGACAACAAGGAGTCTGTTTCATGCATTATGAATGAGAGGAAATGTTCCAGATAAGCTATTAGCACTGCTTTTCTACCATCAAGAATGGCATCAGTTTAGACCTTGGTGGTTTTCTTCCAGTTCATTTGTTTGAAATGTTTATCTTGTTTCAAGGATCTGCTTTAACAGTTACATTTATGTATATAGGCAGAAATCCGGAATTGTGTATATAAAACTCAGCTTCTTGCCCTGCATTTTTTTACAAGTATTTGGTTCTTAAAAAAACATCTACTCTCTTCCGATACACAGCCAATTTCATTGTCTGGGTCCACTCTTTTTTTAGAAGAAAATTGCAGACCCTGCTATAAATACGGTCTGTTTCTCCCACTACATTCTTAAAATAGTGCCTCCAAATGAAATGAATGTTAGAGTTGTCAATAAGAACAAAAATTAAATTTAAACATTATTCATATGCTAGGACAGGGGTGTCCAATCCACTCCTTGCAGGACCAGCTCAGCTCTTAATACTCCAGTTCAATCAGTTCATTATTGGTTTCATGAGATCAATGTAATAGCTTAGAAAACTTGTTGCCCACCCCTGTTCTAGGACATACTTGGGTAAATACAATACAAAGTGCACTAAAAATGCTAAGCAGTCCCCAAGCACTTCCAAGCATGGAGATCTTTGAACCTGGAAGCATTAAGCAATTATCCCTTCAGGAGTCAGTTTATTGTGGTTTATTCTGTGAATCCTTAGGGGTGCTCTTATTGCAAAATGGCACGCAATGACCATAATCTGCAAACAAAGAGAAGACCATGCTGCTGTTCTTTAAACAGATTTCAATACAGGGTGTGCTCAGGCTTAATAACAGACCAGGCTATTGTAACCAGTAATATAGAGCACACTGGTTTGTGACATTTTTAAAGCTCTTTCTTTTTCCAGAGTTCAGGCAAATGGATTAACCGAGTATACAACTTCACGATTAATGTGGACCTTTTTTTTTAATAAGAGCTTCAAATTGATATTAAACTTTTCAACAGATAGCAACACTTTTGGTTTTCATATAAACTGGTAGGAATCCTTGTTCGGTCAAGCTGGGTAAACATTGGTTTTGCTTCTGTACAGTTTTATGCATTTGTGTTTGTGGGATATAAACTGAATTGTATGCCCCTAGCTTTATTCATGTTATACGAGTAAATCTCTTGGTTTTGAGTGTGATCTGCTGCAGCTAATTAAAGCGTTTGGGGAGGCGGCTGATGTAACAACAGCTTGAGTAGCTGTGAAGTTCCTCAGGTGAGCTCCAGATGGTGGGAACACAGGGGCTGCCGGCTGCAGACTGAGCTCTGCGCTTCAGCAGGGGTGCTGGGAAACTGATGCCGGAGGTCTGGAACATCTGATCATTAGCACATGTGCTGTCAGCGCTGGCGCTGCGGGCTGGAGCTAGAGGAGAGACGACCAGAAGATTTCTGGAGGTTATGGTACAAAGAAGATAAGACCGTCGCCACTCCACTCCACAGGGTTTACTTAGTTCTCTGCAGGCGTACTGAACTTTCTTTGGATCACCCATATACCTCAGCACAAAATCCGCTGCAATATTTTCTTTCCACTAATGGAGGCAGATAATCTTTTAGTTGGTGAACAAAGTGAGTGTTTATTACATACCTTTAGTACATGCTTACCATTTAATAAATGGACGCAGTTAAAGGGTTTGATTGATTTATCATTCGTGTCTAGGGGGGGGATTGGCATCTCTTTTCGAAATATGTTGAGATCCCAAAGAAACGACAGGTGTGCAGTATAAACCTGCAGATTGAGAATGGTACAATGCAAAGTAAACTGTCGCCTAGTCGTATTCTCCTTCTCCATCTTTTAGAGAATCCAGGCTGCAGTGCTGCCTTTTCATTAAATGTAAAAATGCTATGACACTGAATATAAAGATGTCACATCTATGATGCAGTAGATATTGCTCTTAATTACAGTCGGTTTCTCAGTCTATGCCCCTCCCCCACCTCACTTTACTCGGTTTAATATTCCCTGCCTTTCCCATTGCCTTCGTCAGCTTTACTCCATCATTCTCTCGGCTCAGGCCATGCATATATTTGGGTTTCCACCGGGGTCCATTTCCAGAGGTGCCCACCGGCCCTTCCAAAGCTGATACACGTCGCCATTTAACTGTGTGGAAGCGGACGTGCTGCCCTGAAGGCCTCTCCTTCCCTTATTAGAATTCTTATTATACTCCCGTCATTGGGAATCAGATGTCCAGCACAGAGAGTTCCGCGGTGTGTCCTGGTAGTCCGTGCCTTTCTGCGCTTCCTAAGGGAAAAAGGGACGGAGATCATGGCTACTCTCTCTCCTCCCTCCTTCTCATCTCCATTCCTTCTTGACTCTCCGCTTGTGTTATTCATTCTCTCTGTCTTACTGCACCGGCGCCCTGGAGTCTGGGGTGTAACTTTCACAACTTTTCCCTTTTTCATGATTAAATCGAGAAAGGCAGGGGCGGGTGGCCTGGGTGGGGGTGGGGGGGGGGGAGTGTATTGTATGTGTGTGGCAAGGTTTTGCGGGAGGAGGTCTTCGGGATGGGAATTGCAGAACTGAGGCTAGGAGATGCGACGCCAACCGGAATGAAATGCGAGGGCCGCTCCACTAATTGAGATCCGCCCGGCTCCCTGGCTCCCGTGCCAGGGGACTGCAGCGGAGCAACCAGATCCTCCGCTCATGCTCCAGCCCTCAGCTGCTGACTCTGGGAAAGTCATTCATCTGACCCCCTTCCCCTGCTCCCTTTGTTTACAGAACAGTAAGGGGGTGGTTAGCGCTGACGGCGTGGGGGGGGGGGGGTGGGGAGGCTGCGAGGTCACGGGTTCGGTCCTGCGGCCTCGGATGACTCGGCTCAGCGCTTTCACGGAAGATACACAGAATTCAGAGGCTGCTTGCGCTGGTTGGCAGGCAGAGTGGTTTGGGTGCTGTCCAACTGGAAAAAAAAAACATGCATTCTTTAAAAATACCTCTCTACTAATGCATCTGTGCCATGTTTGTCTGTATGTAAGTGTAGATGTCTAAAACCAATGCAGAAAGTCTTAGGAATATTTCATGTGAATCATGTATTATAAAGCATGGTTGGTTTGGTTTAGTTCTGTGGTTTGTTTGTTTTATTTCTGCTGTTTTTCTGCCTACAGGCAGGTACCGTTTTCCTGAGGTTTGTAGCTATCTGCCAAATACACGAGGTGGTATTTGTGCATATGCTGTGCTGTGGTATGAAAGCATATACAGTACCATGAAACTCATAAAGAAACGCGCACCACAGGTATGGCCAGTTCTTGAACAGTCCTACAGGGCTGTGAGTTTGACATTCATCGGTGTTCGGAAAAGTCGCTCTTTCAAGGTCAAGTCTGTGGCAGCGCAGAGTCTATCCTGGAAGCCGTGGTCATGAGGCAGGTCGACTCCCTGCGTGGGCTGCCGGTCCAGTGTAGGACATACCGACATGCTCAGGTACACTGCAACAACGTAACCTGGCCAGCTTGTCTTTGAAAGCCAGGAGAAAGCCTCCACATGGAAGGTCTCCCGGTTCGCAATCGAACCCTGGACCCCAGAACTGGGAGAAAGCAATGCTAAACATTATGGCACCCTACTGCCCGCATCTGAAATCATCAGGGTCCAAATGACTGAAGAAAGAACAGTGACCGGTGGAAGGTTCAGCAGCAAGATAAGGAATGAAAGACATAGATAAGGAGACATATAAACCCTGTGACAGGCTTTATCCATTGTTTCAACTGACAGGGATTAGTTTAGTCTATGGCCGTTACAGCCATCCTTTCCACTGCTATGTGAAGCCCTGTCCTTTTACGCAATATTTATAATAAAAAGGTGTAAGGTTACCTGTCATCATTTTCTTTTGTTACTGGTTTTGGGAGCATTTGAGTTTTAGATAATCCTGAAATAACTCGATGTGATAAAGCTATATAGAGATCAATGCTGCATATTGTATTTTTTTTTCTTGACCTTGCAAAACCTTAAACTACATTTCGCAGGGGCTAAACAAAAAGATGGGAATGGAATAGGTGGCATGTAAGAGCTCTGGCTTCCAATTCATTCATCATTCTGTCTGAAGGGTTGCATTGGCAGCCTTTTTCCGTTTTGAATATTTAAGTAATGCAGAATTTGATAAAGGCAGCTTTCACAAACACATTACATCTCAATTTGGCCCGCAGTGCTGCAGAAAATGGAACTCCTAAGTTAGCAGGGCCCACGGATTTGCAGATAATGATGGTGATTTGTCTGGTAATGACTCAAGATGTGAAATGATGCACAGAAGTGGCCTGCACCTCTGCATCAATTTCTGCATCAGTCTCTGTGACATATGCTGTGTCATTAATAGAAGAGAAAAGAATTATCTTCCGCTCAGTGCCTGTTGCTTACTGAATGGGTAAAGGCCTTCCACAGACAGCACTGGCCTCTCTGGAAGAACTTGCTGGCGAGATGCATTTAGAAAGCAATGGGGAAAAAACCTATCTCTGTGCTGTGAACAAAGATTGATTTGACTACCTTTAGATCCAAGATGTCACTTTTACTAATGTATTTGTGTGTACGTTTTCCCTCAGAACACTCAATTACAACTTCATTGCTTGTTTGCTAAACACTGCAGGACGGGTTAGCACGACAGCTGTAGATTATTGTAATAGGGGACACTGCATTCGTTTTCTAGCGAGTCTCTACATTTACCTAAATGCACAGTAAATTCCACCTACCTTAAAGGGCTATAAATCCATGATTTGACTTTGGAAAACTAAGGCACCTCAGAGTTCAAGTCATTCTGGTGTCTAGGTTTTTAACCTGAGGGTATGCGGTGCTTGTTTTTGTTGGCAACATAAGAGAATGTTTGCCTGTGGCAAAATGATGCTCTTATATTTGTACATTACTGTTTCTCAATTGGAAAACAAGAGCAGCTACAACACCGATTGTGTATTCAAAGTTTCGTCTCCCTGTTGCGCTTCAAACTCGAGGAGCTTTAAATAAACCTTTAAGGCTTGCTCATTTCACACCCAGAGCTCTGTAAAAATCTTAACTGTGATTGTCTGAGAGGAGGCTACGGCTGTTTTTTCTGGGCCGAGCTGAAGGATTTGCATTCAGGGAGGTGCTGCGATTGTGCCTCGTTTGCCACACCCTGAGGTAAGTTTGTCCGTAGGACAGAGAACAAAGATGGGCATGCCTCTGCTGTTCTCTTGGCTCTGCAGTGTCTGTCTGGGATTGAGAGTGCCTGGCACGCTGAAGAATGTCACATGATGGCAAGAAGCCAATTAGATGAAAGGTTTCAGATGTTCCCCAGAAGACGCTATGTCTGGCCACATGGAGATAATTACAAGGCCTGTCACCTGACTCCCCACCTCCTCTTATTATGTCACAACTCGAAAGTGCTGAGACGCATCTGAGTTTCCTGGAGCCCTGCCTTTCAGCCCTGTCAAAAAACAGTCGCACAGCCTGTGCCATATACCATGTGCCAGTCAAAGGAGAGCCTCAAAACAGATCTGTACCACGAATGTGAAATTTAGCAGTGAAAAGCTTTCCACTTTGCTTCGACGTCTGTTGCAAATGAACATTTTTCCTATTTCACACCTTGGACAGGGACCAAGCAAGAGAACAAGGTCAATAGACGTGGGTTGCTGGTGCCTCAGTCATAGATAATTCCCTGCTTGTGGCAGAGATAGGGTGTGTTATGATGAAAAAATCCTATCTTTTGAGGATGGCTTCAAGACCGCATTAGAGTATCTGATCTGGGTAAAAGAAGACTAGGAGTATTCTTTCCAAAGAGACAGAATAATAATAGCTTGTAAACAACAGCTTCTTGCCTTCAGCTGTACAGTCTTAAGTATGTCTGAATCTTCTTTTCATGACTGCTTTCTAGAGTAAACAGCTCTTTCCTGCTACTTATTTTCACACCTGCAAAACGACAACCTGATGCTTTGGAATCCTAAAAATAAGAAATCCAGTCGTGGGCTGACAAAATCTAAAGTGTTAGGAAAAGTTTTTCACTTTTTTAAATTCTGTGGAAGTGTTTTAATTTTATCCCTATTAAGAAAACATTGTAGCCCCCAACCAGTTCCTGTCTACAGTGAAACACAAATGGTTTTAGAAGTGTCTTTAAAAACACAGCACATTATCTTCTTATTCTGGTTCAGTTTGATTGAATAATAAATTCCAGTAAATTATTCAACGTCCAGCAGCTCTTCATGGGTAATATAATGTAATTAACATATTTCAAGCTGTAGGGAGATTAGTCCTCAACTGCCATGACATCTCCAAATATGAAGCTTGAAATTCCTTCTAATAAAAAATGTCAGATTTTCTCCCTGCACTTTAGAAAGACAAATAACTGAGAGTACTATGTTGAACCAGCCTGTAACAAGGTGTATTTCTACCTAGTTCTTTGTCTGTCATCAGCCTCTGGTTCTCTACAGACATAAATACGGTTATTTATACATGTACATATACAGTTATATATATTTAGCTTAAATTACCAAATTAAAATTACAGTTGTATATAAAGTAGATATGCTGTAAATACAGGTCCATATACAGTTATATATAGGTTTACAGTTACATATACAGGTAAAATACACACATCTACAGGTTTTGCTGAGTGGCAGATCCCACGGGGGGGGGGGGCTTGGATGTCAGCGCTCTTGCCTGACAGTTCTAGATTCTGGGTTTGTACATGCTTGGGGTGCCTTCATTGTTTAGTTTGCATGCTCCCCTACCTCCACTGTCTCCCAAAGGCATTCGGGTTTGGGCTGATGGATGTTTCTAAACTGTCCCTGTGTGTGTGTAGGCACTCCCTCTGTCCTGTCCATAGTCCTGCCTTGCACTCTGTTCTTCAGGGATGCTACTGTGATCTTAACGAGGAATCAACAGCTAAATCGTGATGGATGGTTACTGTAGAAAGGTGACTATATTGTAGAACATAGCATGATGCATAAGAAAGTATATCCCAACCTTATTTCTAGTTGCCAGTGGTAACAAATTAAAGGCTGTTAAAATCAACTTCATTTGATTTCACACATTCTACAAAACAGGTATCAGGTCTGAGACCAGACCACACTGATGATGAATCCCCTAGCGTATGTACACAGAGAGGTAAGTGCTGTTTCTTTATGCCTTTTGAATCTGTAAAATTTTCCTTTTTGAATTTTTAATCTCTTTGCAAAGAGTGGTGTGATTTTAAATATGGAATTGTATAGTTTAACACAAAACCCATTGGAAGTAAAAATGTAGGGAATTGATAGTGATGAAATAATTTTCTTTTGATATACCCTTATACATATGTTTTGTAGTAATTGCCATATACACATATATGTACCAAGGTATGGAGCTAAATTTGTATCAATCACAAAACTCTGCCTACCTAAGATAGCACCAAACCTTACAATTTGTGTACCCCTCTATTTTCATACGGAACGAAAGCAGAAATTTGAGGCAAGGCCTGAGGCAACCTGATGGCCTGATGTTGACTATGACTATCACAGCTCCTTAGTCCTGGGTTCTATTCTGAGGTGGAGCAGCTGTTTGTGTGGAGTGTTAATGTTCAGGTTGCTGGGGTTTTTGCGAGCTGCTGTTTTTTTCACTCCTCCAGAGGACATACATGTACAGGTGAAGGTTAATTAGCTCCCTGCCCTGAGGAATTTAAAAGGGATTTATTCCCTCTGCCAGTGGTAGAGTATCTGATGGGCCTCATGAAGCTGAATAGCTTCTTCTCTTCAGTGGCTTTTCTGTTGTTCCATAAGAAGTATCTTCAGTTCGGTTGACTTCAATCCAATTCTGAAACGGAAAAATTATTTTCCTGTCTCAGTTGAATACGGTCTGGATAGTTTTCTTTCTTTATAAGGACTTATTTTAGAAACATTAAGAAAAGGTGCCTTTAAAGCCTGTGTTTTTACAGGCTGTTTGTCAGTGGGATATTCTTCATACTTAAGAAAACAGTTGGGCAGAGCTGAAGAGCATATAAATATAGTTACAATCCCAATTGTCCAACGTGGTCGTCTTATCTGTGGCTTTAAAAGAAATTCATACAGTAAGTGTTTATTCAATTTTTAGAAGGGCAGAGTGTGATTGATCCCAGAGTTCTCTGTGCTGAGAACTGTAATGTTAGCAGACATTTCTCTCATGTTTCTGATGAAACCCTCTGCTCTGACATTATCATGGAGGAGAGGGTGAGAGAGAGACTGTGAAGGAGAGCGCACCAAGGTGCCCTCCGCTCATGCATATTCTATCAAGTTTTTTATGCTTGATTGGCTGTTACTTTGTGGAACGAGTTGCTGTGTCTTCTCTGTGAGAAAATTTGCAGTTTTTTATCACTGAATGACTCTCTGTACAGGTGCTTCTGCTTGTGAATGAGTTTTCTGCTAAGAGGAATACAGCACAAATGAGGGGAATGCAGATTTACTGTTTATAGTTATTACTGAGTGTTTAACAAAAATTGTTTAAGATATATAGACGTTTGTCGGATTTAATTATAGTGCCGCACAGAAATTATAGAAAACCTCCATCTGTATCAGGAATGCACTTCTAAGATGCTAAAGGCTGTTAACTTTTATTTTACCACCAAGATTGCTTGGCAAACAAATGTATTTTTATGTTTATTTCTCCTTATACTGTTATTGCCTCTTAACTGAACTGGGCTGACTTGATTCCCAGGAAATGATAGTTTGTGCTTGTGAATTCTTTTTACACATGAAGCGTTTGAATGTTGCTGCTGCTCCTATGTTCTAGAGAAAGCCTTGTTATGAATGAGATTATATAATCTCGAGAGCTTTCCCTTTGGAAAAGTAAAACGGAATTGAATTGAATCGAGTTAATTAAATAGTTCCCTGTCTTTTGAGTACGATTGGATCAATCTCTCTAGCAAGGGAAGCCAAGAACAGACAGGTCCTCAGAGCTTCCTTCCTGGCTGTCCATCTTTTACTGAATGTTTTTATAGAGTAAAGCTCCTCAACATTTATCTTCTACATAAACATACGGTTTCCATGAAGGACTTGTGAAAAAGCATGCTAATCTCAGACAGCTGTGACAGTGCTAAACAATTTTCTGGTTAGACAACACCTGTTATAATGTATTGTATTTGGCTCTGGTCACACTAAAATATAAAATAGAGAACATCTGTAGGACTGCTTACCATGGTTATCAGAGCTACATGTATTTTTCCAGGACAGGAGGAGGGGGAAAGGCAATATTGAAAGTGTGGGAGAACAAAGTGTCAGGCACTTTAGGCAATGTGAACAAAAACTGTATACTTCTTAAAGGTCATATAATTGAACCTGTTGCACTGGGCAGGAGAAGAAACTCACCATTAGATGCAGTAATGGGATAGTTGAAGTTACGTGACTTTTATTTTGGCTGCCCATACATAACTTAGGCTCCAGTGAAAGAGTGTAGCTTTGTAGTCATTAAGCTTTGCCTCAAGCATAGGAGCTGAAATATTGCAAAAATATTTGGATCTCAGATAGACAGTGATGGTTAATATTCATCACAAAACAAAAAATATTCTACTTTAGCTGTCAGGGGCATTACTGCTATTTGGCTTCTTGTGTTGATTTCAATTCATAAACCAGTGTTATTTAGGAAAGCATTTATGCAAGAAGTCTGATTTTTTTCATTTCCAAAATTCGCTATGTGTGTATTACAGGTAATGGGGACTCCCCTCCACCACCAGCAGTGTGCAGCATCCAACTTAGCAGGACATTGCTGTTATAGGTTTCTCTGCAAAGCAAAATAAAAGTTCAGAATGGAAAATGGTGATACATTACTCAAAGACATGCATAAAGACAGAAGGTGTCTTGGTTCTTTATATCTGTGGATCTCTCTATAGACTCTCCACCAGATGCTGAATAAGTTCCAACAAAACTAAACATAAGTGGGGCTAGCCATTTAAACTTGCCTCTTTTTGCCTGCGACTTCCCCACATTTCTGGTGTATTCTGAGTGCACGGAGGAAAAGTCCACATGCTTATGGTACTGAAACAGACACCTTCATGTCTACCAGTTTGGCGGATCAGGAGTTAAAACAGTATTTTGTGCCTTTCATGTGATCTGCAAGCAAGATTCTTGAAGCGATTAGAAAGACACGTTAGGGCCTGAAGCCAGCAGACATAGCAATAGCAAAGGGGAGAGAATAGAAAGTTGATTGGCTCTCCGTCAGTGAAATCAAGGCAATTATTTAGTAGCCCTGAGGCAGAGATTTGTACAAGAAATTGGAGAATCCAGACACAGTAGTATAATATTGTTCAATATTTAAAAAGGAGGGGGAAAATCCCGCAGCAAAAACAATACAAGGAGTTCAAAGACCATCTAGGATGGCTGTTAAGCTTGGCCCGTCTCTTATTGGTTTTCTGACCACTGTCTGTGTTCGCATCTCCTCCATTCTCACTCATCTTCCCACATTAGAGTGCTTGTGTTTACTGTTATTAATTAAAGTGGGGAGTGAGGTGCACTTCACAGTATGTCATCTTCAGGGATATGTCCTTCTCTGGCTGTCCCTGGATACTGTAAATAAGATTGCTGTCAAGTCAAACTCACCTCGGCCATGCCAAACTCTCACTGATGGGTAGGCAAGATGCTTGTTGCACAGCGCTTGAGAGCACTGTTAGTGATGTTATTTTTACATCAGCCCCTGGTAGCATTTTAGTCGCGATAATTTTAGAGTTGGAGTGCTGTATCAAGAGACAAGTGCTTTGCAGAAACAAAGGTCAATTTAAGCAGCAAATAATTCTCTACCTCTTGCAGAACACTTAAAAATGCCCCCCTGGGTCAATATTCAAGGGGAATAACATCTTAGATGGATTGTTTTGTCCAGGCACTTTCTCTGCAACATGTTAACAAATGTTTGTTTTGATTACCTTCCTTAATTTTTTTTTCTCAGAACTCCATGTTTAATTAAATAAACAGACCATGTGGTGAAGAGTTCCTAATAGGAGCATGGTTTTGTATCGACCTCCGGTTTGAGTATCAAAGGAATTACAATGTGCTTTGAAGATGGCTGGATTTCTAAACAGCAGTAAACATGTTTTGGTTTTTATTTTTAATTCCAAAACTCATTTTATGTGCTTTATGTGAAGTGTATGGTTTTTCCTCAGTTCAGTTATTTAATGGGAATTGAAAGTAATGTGGATGATTCATTTTGGTTTTTAAATAAGAATGCAACATATTCAGAATAGGTTCCCACATTTCCATAATTCATCTGGAGTTGCCCCAGTAAGTCCCAGGGCTGTGTCCCTCAGGTTCAAACCCCTTTTATTGCTCTTTTCTAAGCTAACAGCCATATCACCCTGCAACTTACAATTGGCAACCCACTGAAGCTCAGCAGGTGTGAGCCTGGCCAGTACCTGGATGGAAGACTTCCTGGGAAAGCTTAGGCTGCTGCTGGAAGAGGTGTTAGTGGGACTAGTAGGGGGTGCTTACCCTGTGGTCTGTGTGAGTCCTAATGCCCCAGTATAGTGACGAGGACACTGTACTGTAAAAACCCTCCGTCCTTCGGATGAGACGTAAAACCGAGGTCCTGACTCTCAATGGTCATTATAAAGTCCAAGGGTGTTCTTCGAGAAGAGTAGGGGTGTAACCCCGGCGTCCTGGCCAAATTTCCTATTGGCCTTTATTAATCATGGCCTCCTAATAATACCCATCTATGAATTGGCTTCATCACTCTGTTCTCCTCCCCCCTAATAGCTGATGTGTGGTGATAGTGCTGGTGCACTATGGCTGCCATCGCATCACCTAACTGGGGCTACAGATTGGTGGTGGTGAAGGAGAGTCCCCATTACCTGTAAAGCACTTTGAATGGAGTGTCCAGAAAAGCGCTATATAAGTGTAAGCAATTCTTATTATTTTTTAGGGTTAGTTAATAGCAGACTCGCTGTTGTGCCACCTACTCAGGAGACAACCACTTATCAAGTAACAACCCATGACAAATACCTAGATGTTCATATGTACCTCATATGTACCATAGGCTTTATTAGATACACATTTGTGCGTAAGTGTGTAGCCATCACACCAACTGTCTGGATCCTCGCCTGTTTCCCACCGTTACCCCAAGTGACAGTGCTGTTGTGCCCAGAGAGATTCTACAGCGCTCTACAAATACTACCGTGTTTTGTATTTCTGTACCAGAGAAGATAATTTCCTGTGACAGCAGATTTCCAAGTAGGACAGGCTACCCTCACAGGCATTGCTGAATTTGGAACTGAACCTGCACATCAAAGTGATTCTGACCAAGAGGAATTTTTGTTTTGCTTTGTTTTGGGTTTTTTTTTTTAAAAGGCCTGATTGTTATCTGTTAAACTTGACTCAGACATCCAAGTGAGCTTTAATGAATCCCATGTGCCACACTGTCTGCCAGGTCCTGCCCACCTGGCGAGCCGGTCTCTGGTGGGTAGGTGCCCGTCTGGATAAGCATGGCTCGACTCAGCCTGCTGTGCTCTGTCTGCTACCTTTAGGGATAATTACAGGGTGTCTGAACACAGGACTGCAGGCCGGGTCTGTAACTTTCTCAACAACTGCAAGCACTCACTATGGTGCCCTCACACTGGGAGTGAGCTTTAGGTCAGTTACAGATTAGAGGCCAGACATGATAAGAACCATTTTTTTTTGCTCTTTGTCGTCTTTATTGGTCACAAAGAGTTATTTTTATTCTTCCATCCCAGAAATGTGGATTCCTCGCATATGCCACACAGGCAGAATTGGAAAAACGTTGCCGATCGACCGGTGCAAGTTCTGAAACAAGGTGTTGCAATAAATCATGACTCCTGTATCTTCACAGCCTTCCAATTCCAAATCAATGCTTGCTTCAATAGACTATGGGGCATCAGAAACACAAATGGTCTTTGTTCCAATACTTGTTTGCTGGCCTTTTCTTACCTCTCACAATATATTTATGCTTGGTTTTTCAAAGGCAGACTACGTCAAGAAATAAAAATGTTTTGAAATAAAGATATTACTCAACTCAGGGATGAAACCTATGGTCCGAATGTAAACCACACACGTTTTGCAATATTTTAACAGATGGCTGAAAGTATTCTCTTTCATTTTATTATAGTACTAAAAATATTACTGTGACATTGCAGCAAATGTGGTGCTCTAAATTTGTGCTTATAAAGCTGCAATTATTTGGAAAAACTTGGTGTCATTGCTAGAAAACCTACTAATGTATCACCGACTTTGAATGTATTGGCAAATCCATCAGTATCCAGCTGCCTCTAAAGAAATACTTACATGATGATCATTAATAGAATGAGAAGCATCAGTAATATTATGCTTTATATAATATCATATTATATTAGTAGCAGCAGTAGTCGGGTAGTAATCAATATTGTGGTTGTTGCTGTAACAATAGTCGTTTTTGGTTTCTTATTATTTTTATTCAATCATAGATTTGGAAGAAATACATACATCCTGTAGTTTTCCAAAATCCCTCTTATAAATATTTGTGTGTCTGAGGTTTCTGAAGCCACTTATGTTGTCTATGTAATTCAAGTTCAAATAGCCAAGCATGCAGCAGAAGTGACTTTGCACGTAAATGAAATCTCTTGTCTGTTTTATGCGTGTGTTTGCTGGTCAAAATGAGACGAGTATTATTAGTTGTTTTTTTTCCCAGTGGATTTTTGGCAGGTCATTAAATAAAAACCAGAGTCAGAGAAAACAGTCCTGTCCCTGTCCTACTTTAAAAAAAAAACTTATTTTCTGCATTTGATGCTCCTGCAGTATCCAGAGGCTATGAGACAAAAAAACAATGTGTCCCACTGTCTCTTTAAATCCGATGCCTGACTTAATTAAAGCTGTCTCTTTCTCTGTGTACTTTTCAGACAGCTGGTGTCGATTAGGCTTTATTTTTGCAGCATGGGTATGTTTTTCCATTTATACAAATGCCAGCCCCTCCTCGCCAGTTCCCTCCCCAGCATTGCCCTCTCCCTGCACAGACACACACACACAGCCTGTACTCATACTGAGAGAGAGGGATCAGCGCTCTTTGGAAACAGTATCAAATGACTGAGAGATTGTCATATTTCCTGTGGCTTTTTCCATATTTTAATCTCCGTGTTTATAGAAGTCAGTTTGTGTGTGGGAGGGAAGTTTATTTCTGTTACAGGATGGTCAGACACAGTAACAAGGCTCCTCGTTTCACAATGTTTCTCTCAGTCTTCTGGATTTTTTTCCTCTCTACGGCATTGGAGGGTGAGGGCTCCCGGCATTCCTCTTTGTGTATTGGAAGCTCTGCCAGCCTGCAGCCTTGTTCAAGCCTTTCATTTACGTTTGCTGGTTTCTGACCCTCTTGCTTGTCAAGGGGTCATTCAGTTTCATGTATGGGGGGGAAACAAAAGAAATTGTTTGTATGATATTGATATTTCTTTGTTATTATGCCTTTGTATAAAGATGGAACAGCTCACGCTTTGTGTTCACTGGACTGTTGAATTGGCTTTTAAGCTCTATAGGAAAGCCAGTCAGTCCAGCGAATAGAGGGCTCAGAGAGTGTATGGAGGTGCTAAACCAAGCCCAGTTCTTTACTTAGTCGAAGCCGCTGTTCGTGCTGTGCTACACACCACATTTGTATATGACAGATGGTTCTCTTTGGTTGCAATTTGAGAGAAGAATAACAGAACCTGGCCACTAAATGATTCACAGAAAGCAACTTGGCCACTGTCTTTCTGTTTAGGAAAGTGAGTGATGTGTCAAAGGATTTTTTGGATTACATTTGCAAATCAAAATTTGATTGAACCATCCAAGGTAGTTTGATTCCCCCTTTTCACTAACATCCAGCTCTCCATCTTCTCACCACTTCATCCAGGTCAGGGTGGCCTGGGAGTCGGAGCCTATCCTGGCAAGCAACGTATTTTCATCATTTTATACAGAACATATAGTAGAACGCTACAGATGGAATGCATCGGTTCTTTATGACAATGTCTTTCCGCAGGTTAAAGAATGATATATCTTCTCATTATGCATAAGGGTTCCTGGAATATCTCAATTACTGATTGTGATGTTGGTGTTTTCTTTTTCCTTAAAAAAGGAAGAAGTATAGAATTACACAGTGATGCTTTGGAGATCTTGTTGAGTTTATACTTCAGGATACATTTGAAAATAGTATATGAGTGATGGAATGCTATAAGCTCCCAGGCCTTTCTATTGAGAGACAAGAGCTTTTTTATGTGGCTTGCCTGTGCATCTATAATTATTTGGATATTTTGTCTTAGCTCACTGTTCCCTCATTTGAGCATCTGGAGTACACAAAGGGGTGTCATGATATTAGCTCTTTGATTGGTTTCTCTTCTCTCCTCACCCTGCCCTGGAAATCAAAGAGAGAGATGCACCAGGCCACATAATCGCAGATCAGCACAGAAAATACAGAGCTTGTTTCTCTGCTTCTCAACATGCTTGGCTTTTCCTTGATGCCCTGGTGTTGTAAGCCATTAATATACCAGCTGGTTCCCCAGCTATCGTGTGTATAAGTATACACATATACAAGTATAAATATAGGTATTCTCTTTGTGTGGTTGTGTTTCTAAGGTTCTGTTTTGACCTATGACTGAAAATCCAAGGACAAGGGCAAATCCTGTGAAAGAAATGGAATCAACATCTTTATTTGCAGAAAAGCTGCTTGTTATGAAGAATTTAAAGATTCTGAAGGCTTTGTCCGAAAACTCCTGAGGACCTTTTCTTTTCCTTGTCATTAACGTTTTTTAAAGGTATGTATAAAAAAACGTACTTACGTGCTATTTGTCCTTCTATTGAAGTGCTGCTCTACTGAAGACTACACTGAGGTGAAGATTCTGTAGATCTCTTTGTATTGTCTCTTCCTGGAGGAAGGGGTTAATCCTTAAAATTTCTCTTCATCCTCCTTGTAATTTACCAGATGTGGTCCTAGCTCCCTCTTTCAGCCCAAGACTCACTCTGTCCCAGCAGCCGCCCTGACAGCTTCATTCTCACCCATGGCTGTTATGTCACCCTGCCCATCTTAAGGATTTCTAAACGTAATCTGCTTACATAATTGACTCGTACAGGCAATCACTTTCAACTCGATTGAAATGTCAGTGTATTGTTACCACTGTGTTTTCCTCCCCTCCCTCTCCACTCAGTTCCTTGTGCGCACATGATGTGCATCGAAACCCATTTATTATGTCCCTCTTCCAGGATCCCTTTACGTAAAAGTCATTTCAGTTCAAGAGGGCCCATCGATAAGTCAATCAATCAGCTAATCAATTGACCGAGCACATCAATTGATCAAGCTCTGTTAAATACAACAGGCTGGGATAATGGTGTAAATGAGTTTGTGCTCCACAGTTGCGGCAATTCAGGAATCAATCTGTTGAAGCAGGAATGAAACAGCCCAGTGCTCTTGTCCACACTGTTAGAAGGATCGATCAGCTTCAGCAGAACATGTTCAAAACGGTATCAGCGATGTCCAAAAATACAATATTCTGTGGCACTGGTCCAGGATTTTTTGTGCTGGTGTTTACTACCTTGCAAATGAGGAAAACTGGGGGGGATCCGAAAAGTGTTAAATCATTCGTGGAAACATTAGAGAAGTTCTGTTCTCTGATGATGGTATAAACTGCAGTTTGCTTTGCGCAATATGCATGTAGACAGTATGTTTATTTACCATCCACTAAGTGTAGCTTCTTTCCAAACAGCTGTTGCCCACTCCCTACGAGCTGGCTGCACTGGGAGTTTCCACAGGCAAGCAGTGGAAGGAACAGGACTGGGGGGAGAGAAATCTCCTAACGAGGGGGGGGGGTGTCCTAACAAGCTGCACTGACGTGTTCTGTCGCTTTTTACCCCTAATGGCTGTTTCACAAGGCTCACCGCTGTTTTCTGTCAGAGCAGGCCCAAAGGGACCTGTTAGTAAGTCCAAATAACTTCTGTGATTTTCTTTTCGTAATAGCTGCAAGCTCACATTTACTCTGCCCTCGTTTCTGTGTTTGCTAATTGGAAATCGGAATTAATAACAATTCAGAGCGGGTAGAGGAAATTCTAATTGAAAAGCAGCCCTATCAAACAAAATGATGACATAGCTTCTGTTCATCATCATTGTGTTGGTAATACTTTTAAATTTATTTAGGCAGGATGCTGACCAATACTAACACTAATGATACTACTATTCAAATATTGCTATTATGACTACAGTCCTGCTATTGCTGATTATTATTACAATATGCATTCCTCATCCTCACTGTAATGAAATAGCTAACCACATATAGAACAGTGAGTCACTGTACCAAGCAAACCTATCCTATCTTCACTGATGCATAGCTTTTATACCATGTACACTTTCATAACATAAGCTGATTTAAAAGATTACAGCATTTCATCTATCCTACTGTAAACACGGCCTTAATACTTTAATCCAGCTGTTTTTGTGGCTGTACCTTCAGCAGATCAGCTTTTGAAATGGCGTAACTCAAACCGAGCCTGCAATCTGTATGTGCCTTTTGCCTCTGATAACATGACTCATATCTAATGCATGTTGCATACGCGATACATGCAGGTCAGTGTAAAGGCTTCTGTATAAAGCAAGCTGATAAGGCTAAATGAGCAGTGCGGCCAGTTTTCACTCAGCTGTCCACATAGGACATATTTAAAAATGGCTTGCAGCATCTAACATGTGAAACAAAATACGGAGCAAGTGCTCCAGCTATGGGTTAAAGGGACATTTATGTGTTGAATGCATTTTATGTGAAAATGGAAACTGTTTACATTTGTTTTTCTGTTTGGAAGGACTTGGAATAGGGGGAAATGTTTTTAGGGGATGAAACGTTGGACTGTGAGGCATGTCGTCGCTCTCGCTGTCCTATGTGCAGAAGGCGAGTGTACGACACAGCACTGTATCAATGCTATCAGCCAGAGAGATGGAAACATACAAGAGGCTGATGTACCAAGGGTTGTGGCGGTGTGGAGCAAGCTACACCAACCATATTGGTGAAGCTGATAGTCTGGCGTTTTTCAAGAAACAGCTGGATGAGATCCTTGCATCAATGAACTATTAATTCGAGAATAGGCTAGAAGGGTCTAATGGACCCTCTCATGTGTAACCTTTCTTATGACTTTATGTTCTAACATAAACCTTTTGCATGACAGAGTTTTAGCTTTGACATGTATTTCAGTGCCTCGTTTCTCCTGGTTTTTGTGCAGGACAGGGATTTCTTTTGTTTGAACAGCCGATTCATGACATCTCCCCATTTCCTGTGCTGGGGCAGGCCGGCCTGAGTTTGTAAACACTGGTTTAGCATGGGTAAGCAGTGACATCCCTTCTCCTCCCCTCACCCCCAGGGTATCTCTGCCCCTGTTCTCCGCTGAAACAGGAGGTAAATAAACTGTGTTTGAGGAGACGTCTACTGTAGAGACAATCAAATTGAAACTCATTGAGAGAAAGAACAACACTAAATCTTTCCTGCCAGGATGTTGTGACAGATAGCACACTCTTTGTTTGGTAAAGGTGTCAGTTTCACTTAAAACACACCGATTTCCCCAAGCCAACCCTTCAAACAGCATCAAACACAAGTGTGTAGGGCTGCAGAGCTGGTGGGGGAGAAAGACAGGCGGAGTCTCTTCATCGGATGAAGTGCAACATAAGTCAAAGCTAAAGCCCTCTGAAGCAGAATGCTTTTGGTTGGTGGACCAATGTGCAAACCTGAGTTTTTCAAAAAGGCTAAGCCATTTCACACAGAACCCAATCTATTAGGTTTTTTTGTGTGTCCCCTTTCTAGCTTATGATATTGTACATAAATTAAATACAAAAATACGGGAAAAAAGAGCTTGTAGCAAAATGTATGTTTTTTAAAAAAACCAAGTAGCAGCAAATAGAATTAACATCCATTCCATTATTACCGTGAATGCAAGGTCACACTATTTATCCAGTCCCCACGGAGTTTCGGGGAAAAAAAAATTCAGATAGGATCAAGAAACCACTTGTCTTAAACCTGACTTGAGCCCCAAAATTCAACCCTGAGATGAAAAGTTCTGTAAGTAGTGTGTAAATGCTGATCCTTACCCTACCTGGGCTGTCCACTGAGCATTTCCGCGAACTCTTTCTGAAGTTCTCTGGGCATAGGATTTTGACATGTTCCCCACACCAAAAGGAATGAGTGGGAAACAATCAAGACCACGGACAGAAGCCATTGTTTACAGTTATTAAATATGGAAATTTCATCATGAAACATTTTTTATTTGGCAAAATGTTGACACGTATAACAACGTATTACCGTTATCAGACTGCATACATCTTCAAATTCATAAGGAAGAGCAACACACAATAAACACACAATAATCAAATGCATTTAGGAAAGTTTATTGAAGCTTTGGCCTGCTTGGTGGAGGGTGACCAGCTGGCTGTAGGACAAGGATGTTGGGACCCTCAAGCAGAGGGAGGAGTGAACCAAGGTGCAGCTGTGAAGGTGGAGGAGGGATGCAGAGAGATGAATGCAAAGAGGAGAAGAGCTTACTATGGTATTTACAATGGCATGGAGACTTACGAATTAGGGAAACACAGGTGAAGGAGAATCATATCTCTGTCCTCCATCCCAAACATCTGTTAAAAACCGTATTTAACATGTATAGTTATTTTAGGCTTCCTCCATTCTTGCAGATGGGATCTGATGAATCAAAAGCCTGAATTTTCTGCACATCAAAGAAATCAGAACTCAGCACCACCCACTCAGTTTACCTCTTCAAAGGCCAGCGCTGAGCTCCTTAAAACAACCGTTGAGATTAAATAAATAATTCTAGGAGACCTTCTATCGATTAGCAATACTGCCGCCTAAACAACAGGGGGAATGTTGCTTTGGTTTTTGGCAAATCGTTTAATTAAAAAAAGCAAGAAAGTAATCTCACACCACTCTGATATCACTGATTGCCACTGGTTTAAACTGACATTAATCAAAAAAATAAAAGGCTAGAGGCAATGAATCTAAAAGGGAATAAAAAAGAATTTTGAAGAACTACACGCGCCAATCCTAATATGTATGAGTTTGGAGTGTTACAAAAAATAGGAACTGGGCACTGGCAGTGAGAAGCCCAGAAACTTGTAATTTAACAGTAAGGACTCAGGAGATGGCACCTTATGAGCTGCTCCTACTTTAAAGACTTTGTCAACACCACTTTGGTAATGCACTGCTGGGTCAGAGGTCACTCTAAACACCTCACAAATTTCCCTGGCCTGGTGACAGGAAGTCAGAGCTGGTGATATGATGGCTGGATCTCCTCACATAGAAACTAAATAGGTCACAGCTGTTAGGAGTTTCCTGCATTCTTACAGGGACTGTGGAAGTCCATGAGGTTTATTTGTGAGGTTTATTGCTTTATCACTGCGTTCTTTCTCAGGAGGCATTGTTTTATATGTGTATGTGGCTGAGCCTTTTATTTGAAGCGACTTACTGTACATTTGCACATATTTCTAAAGCTGGGTATTCAACTGAAACAATGCGGGTGAAGTACCTTGCACAAGGGTACAACAGGAATGTTTCACCTGGGGGTTTGAACCCACAACCTTCCAGTTAGGAGTTCAGAGCCCTAATCATTGCTTCCCACTTCTGCCCCAAGAATTTTTGATTCCTTAATTGAACTAATTACCAAAGCCATAGAAGCCAAAAGCTACCAGCAGCTGCTTTCTGCTCTATTTCAAATGAGCAGAAAAGTCTTGCATTTTTCACACTTTCTAGTGT
This sequence comes from Atractosteus spatula, assembly GCF_055471065.1. Taxonomy (NCBI): domain Eukaryota; kingdom Metazoa; phylum Chordata; class Actinopteri; order Semionotiformes; family Lepisosteidae; genus Atractosteus; species Atractosteus spatula. The sequence continues at coordinate 13,224,805 of NC_142726.1, read as the reverse complement.
TCTTAAAATCATAATTATAGGCCTTGCTCTACATTTAATATATAATCGAAAGCAGTGTGTTGTTATGCTAACAATTAGGCTACACACAAGAATGGTATTTGAATACCATTACCTGTTCTTTATATGCTACAAGCGTTACAATGTTTTTATTAGTAGTTTGAAATACCATTGCCCTATTGGAAAGAGTACTCACTACCCCCCACCTGACACACACACATTCTCATGAGGAGCACTTACAGCTACTTTCCAGAGCTATAAAAGACCTTATTGGTTTCTTCAAAAGGGCTTGTCTGACAAATATATGACTTTTCCAATACAATGAGCCACTTAACACACCCTCTATTCCTCTAATAAATACTCTCCCCTCCCTTCACTGATGTTACAAGTTATATGTTCTTATCTAGGCTAATGCTGGTGTTTCTCAGTGAAGCCCTGGAGTGGTCTGCTGGCTACTGTTTGCTGTTTGGTTCTTTGATTTCCATCCAAAGTACGGACTGGAATGAGATGTTCTACCTTTCCAGAGCATTAATTATTCACCTGGGTGAGTCATTCCCATTGGGAAGTCCTCCAGGAGAAGTTTTTACAGCTGCGCGGAGCTCACAGCAAAGGAGGAGAAAGAAAAAGAAAACTTGTGCTGTCATCCTACACAAACAGTGTTGCCTTTCTTTGACGACAGCCTTGTCTGAGGTGACAGACAGTGAGAGCCAAATGTCATGAGTCATGGAATCAAAACCAAACAGGTCATTCCTTTTGTCCAATGGGCTCAAAAGGTTTGCTTCAACGTACATTACTGATCTTTATTCGACAATATAATGTGCCAAGTGTTCGTTCCCTTAATAGCAGTGAGTCTTGGGGAGACTTTCGCCTTTGTGCTATCAGATCTGTAACTACCAAAAATATTAAAAAAAACTTATTTCTGAGATACTGATATTTCTATGCAACAATAACCTTCCATAAATCTATAGTATAGGACACATACTAAAATTTCACTGAGTATCTTACTTGATATTCAGCAAATAGACCAGTGTTTCTTAAATGCATTTTTCACTTTTTGTACAGTAGTCATCATTTATCATCACATACAGTATGTGGGATGTAACTTTTCTATATTAATATATTCAATGCAGCACATGTCTATAAGAAGAACTTTGGTCATTCACATCTAATTTGGAAAAGAACTGCAATTTGGCAGTTGTTCTTTTATTCAAATGTTTTACGTGATTCTTTTACAAACAAGTTAACCTATTTCAAAATGCACACCATCGTTCACAGCCCATGTAATCACTTCAGCTAACTTACTGAAAGTTTAGTGCGCTCTTGTGGTGTGTAAATAATCACAAATTAGCTACATGCACATATATTAGAACCCTCTCAAGCTGTATAGCTGTATATTTTTTATACTGGTACTAAAGAAATCTCAACGATGTAACATTTAAAATGTTTCTATAATACAGTATGTGCTTTAGTTATGATCCAATAGTCTGTAAAGTTATTTCACAAAGATTTTCAGTCCTTGCCTGTTCACTGTGTGTACAGTCTTGGCCCTTTTTATTGTTAGTATTGCCTTCCCATGAGTTCTGGCAATCCGAAAGCCAGTCTAAGTAGGCGTTCCAAAAAACAGGGACTAACTGAATCTTAAAACACTGGGGAATGTGTTTATACCCCAGTGACACCAGCATACATCCATAACACACACGATAACCCTGAAATACAGGCTGGAGTGGCTCAGATTAAAGCTTAGCCGACAGTCCTGCGTACCTCCCCTACTGAGTCAATACACTGATTCTCTTATTACTTCTCAGCCTGGGACGCTTTGATCATGAAGGGAATTAACGTCTCGGTAGGCATTATGCCCTCCTGAGCTGTGGGCCTCAGCTTTCAGTCCTGCGCCTTTTAGCCACAACTCAGCTCATCTGCTAACATCCCCACATAACAGGCAACCGGAGGACGCTGTTCAGTGTTATCGGGGCAGAGGCCTGTACAGCATTTGTGATAAGGTACATTATTGAGATTTGCATGGAGACATTTAACTTGCTAAATAAATCCCACAGCTGAAACACTGACAAGAGCAGCAGCATTAATTCCTACGGGAATTCTTTTTGCAGAAAAGCGTTTAATTATACTTTCCTTGGAAATCTTCACTGTAATCAAACAGCCCTGGAGGGGGTGTGGGGAGATTTCGCTGAGGAGGAGCATTAAGTATTGCACCGTCTAGACTGCTTGGATTAATCAATTATTAAGGAAAACAAAGAAAAGCACATTAAAAAAGTTGCTCCATGCTTCCACGTGTATATTTGACCAAACTGAGGATTGCGTTTTGACTGCCAAAAGCTTGTGATTCCATATGGATTTGTTTGCCTGTTTCAGCCACCAATACCCTGAATCCAGTGTCATTTGCAATTCAGCCCTTCAAAAATAACGCAAAGAGAAAGTTACAGGTCTTATATTAATCTAGCGTTTAGCATCTCAAATTGCAATTTCTCTCCTAGATGGAAACATTAAGAATTCGGCGAAAAACTATTACACTCCGGCAAACTCCCACCCACTTATTCGCCCTTTAAGAATCAGGATTAGCCTGGAATAAAGTAAAAGAAATAAAATAAACATGCAAGCATGCCAATTAGACGGAAGCACACTGTGATTAGCAGGCTTTTTAAGAGGGAGCAGTGGAAGGCCTCTGAAAGTCTGAGGGAGTTCTTGATTTGATTCACCCTCCTGAAGCACACAGTGTACTTACCGAGAGGAGATGCATGTCTCTTGGGTCCCATTCAATTAGCCTCCAGCTGGGGAAAAATGATTTAGAAAAATATAAACTCGCATGGTAAATAGCTTGAACGAGAAGTGATTTTCATTTCCAATAAAGTTGACAACAAGAAGTCTGGGAAACAGAGGATAACCCTGCAATTAACCCCTTCGTTTCAAACACTTGGTAGCTTGATTTTATGAAATTAGGACGCACTCAGTAGACAATCATTCCATTTATGCATCTGGCCCAGGTCGAAATAGCTCATCTCCAACAGGAAAGTCATCAGATTACACTGAGGCGTACTGGTGAGTAATATCACCCAAGAATCATGTTTAGAAATACAATCGGCACTCGGAGTGCTAGCCGATCCCTATCGTCCAGCTGTTCAAGCTCTGAGCAAGTCCTTGGCTCGCTGTGATGGGCGTCGTCAAGAGAGGGTGTGACCTGGAAGAGGTTTCTTGTGTGCAGTAATGGTGTCTGGCACCTGAGAGGCACCTGTAAGCTCGCAGAGAGAGGGGACTGTCCTCCAGCTGGTGCCATCTCTGCCGCCAGACAGCGTGGAGCCTGTAGTGCATCACGTCACATGATGAACAGGCCTGACAGGCGAGTGTTAAAGGAGCGCTGCGTGGGCACTGATTAACAATTAGAAATGCCACACCGGGTGGGGATTAAAGTGGGTAATAACTGGTGATTCCAAATTGTAGAAAAACGTTCAAATGCATGACTCATACTCTACCTATTAAAGAAATTCCGTCTCTGAATAATTGGGCTCAATGTAATCAAAGTGCTGCCTAAGATACTTTTCTGAAATGCTCATCTGATGCGCTCAGTTAGGTTTATAGCTTTCATTGAGGAAGCAGTGGTTAGGGTTCTGGGTTTAAAAGTAGGAAGTTGTGGGCCTTGTCTATTTTAAAAATGTTTGGATTCATATCCGTTAAAAAAGAAAAGGCTGGCTGACATTTTTCAGTATCAAGTCCTGCTGAAGTCAAACCTTTTATCAGGCTTTCGACTCAGATGTATCCCAGTCTATCAACCTATAACAAGAGTGGTTCCATTTAGGAGTGTAAGTACTATCGGAATCTTAAAAGGCTTCATTAAAATGCTTTCTGGGGGCACATGGGGTCACAAAAACTCAAGAATGTCATGTGGCAGCTCAGTGTAAGTGCTGTTAGCGTACTGTGCGCTGCTGCCCTGCTGCTCAGATATCTTGGTGTCTGTTTCCAGTTCCACACCAGCCTCATCTGTCACCATTATCACAAGAGCCTATCTGCTGGCTGGCTCCAGAATGCTACAGTGCAGATTCCTCTGTCCTGAGGCCCTGCTGCCTCAAGATTCTGTTTTGGAATTGAAACGAGCCCTCACGTGAAGATTCTGCCCATTTGGAACTTGGCGATCTGTCCCTTTTCTGTTTCCATTGGGCAGGGCAGTGTTTTACAGGCTGTGTGGTGTTGGGCTGTGGACTAATATTGTCCTGTTTCTGGAGCCTGAAAACCAGTTTGTTCTGTACCTGCAACATCATGGCTCTAGATTTCTCAACTCCGGGGACTTGATTGTGCACTGCTGCTCACATCAAACTGCATTAAACACAGCAATCATAACGTTGACCGTAGCTGAAAAAGGAACGTGAACTCTAACCCTAATCTAGATATTGTCCGAAATGTAAAATTAATCGAAATCCAAAAGTTAATTGAACTAATAAAAGACACGACTAGGGCTGCGCTAGAGATGGGTTCCTGTCTATTACTACACTTAATGACTTGGGAGGATATTTGACATACAGACTTTGTTTTTTTTTTAAAAAAAATATTCAGTGGATGGATGAAACAATACAATGACTCATATTCAATTCCAAACTGAATTCAGTCCATCATAATCACACAAGCCCCCCTCCTCCCCTACAGTCACAAGTGATGTTGTAACCGCCACATTCACTTCTCTCAACTGGCAGGAGTATCCGATCTTTTAGCATGTAAACTATGGAAGACAGAAATAACTACTTTGAAAAATTGCAGCCATACCAATTTTAGGAATAATATTCATGAAAAATTAAAAAAATAAGATGCTCTTTTTATATTTCATTCTTTAGCACAGTTCATTCTATTTAGATAGAATTGTTTAGATTTAATGTAGATTGTTTTGTTGTTGTTTCTGCAGGTTTTAGTATCCTTCAGTGATTCAGAAGTTTGGTGTGGCCAGGATTTTGTGAAGGCTGTTACAGCAACATCTCTCTTGGAACATTGTGCGCTCATTATAATTCACTCCGTCGTAAATAGGCCGCGTTTCGTCTCGGGCTGGGGCTCTGAGCTCGGCTTCCCGGGAGAGAACGCTAGCTGAAAATTCTGCCGTGTCACGAAAACTCCATCCGTATGGAGCTCCAGCCGAGCGCCCCTCGGGGAACTGGCGCGCCTCTCTCAGCCTCGACAGCCCCCAGCGGGAGGCCTGAACTGGGCTCGTCTCTGTGTTCCGGCGGTCTGTCCCGACTCTCCAGAGGGCTGCTCTTGGGAGAGGGTGCACGCATTGTCATTTAAACGGAGCTTCTTTTCCTTTTGCATTCTGAGAGGCTGGCATCGCCGCTCTGCTTCTCCCGAGTGAAGGAAAGGACCGAGGTCTTGTTTTGGAGAATATAAATGCGGTTGGACTGATTGTCAACAGAAGCATGAAATAAAATTAAGTGCCTGGGATATACAAGACGAAAGTCCTTTCTGTACTACTCCTGGGGTATTTTAATAAAGCCTTCTGCCATGGCTGCATGTTTTTGTTGTCTCTGGAAAAGTTGTCTAGTTTTTTTAAGAAAGCATTCCATTCATGCCGTCTGCCTGATGGCTCTGTAGACGGCGTAAAGCAAAATGCAGACGCTTTGTTTTTCAGTACTGATGTCTGACTGCACGCAGTGCATTTCCACGCATTTGGCTTCAGTGACAGAAAACCGACTTCTTGCATTGTCTGTATGGGCGCTACACACTGAAGGTGTGCGATTGAAGGTCTTTGAACAAGGATCGTTGGAATATCGCGACAGCACAGAAGTTGCGTTTCTGACTCGGAGACGGCCTAGAAAACATTGTAATGTTCCTTTATATTGGGGGAAACGGAGGTCTAGAGGAATGCAGATTCAATTTGCAAGTCCACAAATATAGATATAAAAATTTTAAAAAAGCATCATTTTAGCAAACACATGGTTCTCAGAAGATTGCAGTGAACTCTTGGGTCCACCCAGAAACAATTCTTTTCCATTTTAACTGTAGGTCCAGGTTGCAGAGGTGATTTTCTAATTAACCATATCAGCTCCACCTCTGGTGTCATTGTCCTTTCTTACAGGTTAACTCTGACAGCACACATAGTAATATCCATCATAATAGAGTGCTATTTGCACTGCATCCCTCCTCCCCATCATTCATCCTATAATTCCTATTTTTTCCAGACAGGTGACTGCCAGCCTTCAAAAAGTAAATATTTATGTTTTTAATCATACAGGGCGTCGTAAACTTGCGTATGTCTTTATTTTGTGCATTACTTCCCTATAATTTATTTGAGAGATGAAATGGTCCCAAAATCTTTCTTATCAGCAAAACCAGTAGCCGGGTTTCGGCTTTTGTATGGTTCACTTTTGGGACTGTGCCCATTTGACACGAACCAACTAGCCTGTTAGCAGTCTTTTAAGAAGCAGGAGCCTCACAGGGTGCGTTTAAAGGGATTATGCGAATATCTGCAGGTCTTTATCACAAACCTTCCTGCCGGAGATAATTACACTCCGAGGGAGGAGTTCAATCACTGGCCTTCCAAGTACCGTAATCATTCGATTACGAGGTAATCAGAATAACCGTGAGTCCGTGGCATTAAACGGTACACCTCCCTCCCCTTCTCCCTTCGTTTGATGTCGTGTAGATTTAAGGGAATAATAATTGTAAGGTAAGGATCACTTCAAGTTAGGAACCTCTTTCATTTATTTTGACTTGTATTATTATTGAAACGATCATGAAAATATAAAACATATTCTGGCATTATATGGGTTACTATGAATGAAGTAACGACACATAATGTTTCACGTCATATATAAACATGTTTAAAATTGGAAAAAGGACTATTGCTGTGCAAGGAGTTTTTTTTTCTTTCGTAGATATGACGCTGTAAGATTATGAAACGTGTTGTGGAGAATACTCGTATATCCTTGATTAGGTGCTCTTAGCAGATATTTTTCTTGAAGAAAATTCCTTATTTCCTAGGTTCTTAAGACGAAAGCCAAGGGCAGTTACCCGAAACCAAGAACACAATCTAAACGTGTTGTACGAAGGATTTTGGACTGGACTCGAGGAAAATGAGCAAAACCCGTGTGCGCACACATACTGTGATGTGCGGTAGAATGGGACTGTGCTGAAACTTGTCTAGCTAAATTATAGCTTGGCTCCGAGAAGCTACACTGAATACAGCTCCGAGCTATCAAGCTGGGCTGGAGCCTGCCGTCGGCTTACAGGCAAGGATCTGCCTCTGCTTTCTGCAAATACAGACAGTCGTACACGCTCACAGCACCCTAGCCTTCATGGGATTATTGAACAACTTGCATTTCATTTTACCCCGGCAGCCGTACTGCACCTGAAGGTCACAGACGCATCCGCTGGGCTGGGGAGCGACGGAACTTGTCAGGGTCGCCCGCATCAAGCCGCGCCTGTGACTGCCCGTCTCCCAGGTAGGCTGCCAGTTTGGTGGGGACTCGGCACCACATAGCAGGATGTGTCGTTCCTAAGCGTTTGCGCACGTATTGGAGGTCTATTAGTAGCTACAGTACCTGCCTTTGGTGTGATGATTACGCGTTTTCTCCTTGAATTAATCTAATTGTGTGTGCAGAAAACGATTGCCAAAGAATCGTTTATCACCTTTTCCGTTCCCTCCGCACTTTGTCATTTTTGCAGCCTACCAAAGATAATTAACGGGGTTTACACACTTCATCTGATCGTTATTGCTGTATCTGTTTCTAGGCAAGATTAGGTTCTGATTTGTCTTTTGATCCAGCAATTCTTTATTGAGAAGCAAACGGTGAAAGACACCTTTTATTGTCTGATACATTTAGAGTTGTATTATATAGCTTCTTTGCGGTTCTGATGCTTATGGCTACATTTGAACGCATTTTCTCAGGGGGCAGATAATACCAATATTAAAGGAGAATATTTAGAAAGTTTACTTTATAATATAGGCTGAACAGTATTATTGAGCATTAAACGCCCATTCACGACTTTTATCGTTATACTTTGCTCGGCTGATCTAAACAGCGTGTGTGTAGGCGTTATAGCTTTGTGCTGTAACCTTTGACGTGTGTAGTACCCCCAAGAACTTGAACTTTGTCACTCAGGACCAAAGCTTACATCAAGTTAAAAATGCCAAATATTTTCTCTCCAATACATCTGGCAAATAAATGCATGCAGGTATGATGCTGTTTCCATTCATCGTTCTGGTGACTTCATCCACTTTGCTAAAAAAGAGGTTCCGCACGCAGAATTACAGGTGATCGATCGACCTTCTTCCATTCATGAACACGTTTTAATTTATACGGGCGCGTAACGCGTAATTTGAAGACAGGATAGCTTTCTTATTGACGAGACTGGTATCTGGTATTACAGCTGTTTATCTTACGTGGTAAACAAAGATTTGGTAATCCAGACCTGTCCTGAATATTTTATAAGGATGTTACAGTTGGGGTGGGGTTAGATCTTTTTTTTAAAAAAAAAACTATTTGTAGTCAGGGTGAAGTCCGAATTCAGCTAGAGCTTAACTGAAAACAATCTTCGCAGTTTAAAATTGTTTCTAGCAAACCCATAATCTTATCTTTGTCTTAGATGATATGAATGAAAACTGTGGATCATAAATTCAAGCAAGATCTTTAGCGCTGCGCGAATCGTTTCGTGGAGAATCTCGCTGACAGATCTATTCTGCAGATTCCAAAACAGCAATATTGACATCTGATAAATTTTCACAACATTCAAAACACAAATGCCCAGAACGGCTATACTAAACGGCTATTGATCTGTTCTGCGGATGAGAGAAAACAAAGAGGGCTCAACTCTGACATCGTAAATTCCGTTTTAAAATAGATTAGATGTATACGTTTTCCCTTCGAGATGAAGTGTCGCTAATAATTGCTTCTATTGTGTCTTCCAAGACAATTAATTCTAACTAAATCCTTTGTTTTTGCAAACGAGAATCGTTCACTGACGAAAGTGTTCTGCTTTATCTGCTTTGTTGTAGACATTCATTTAGGGATATAATTAATCTCAGCGCAAAATCTGCATGATAAAAAACAATATTGTTTAATAATCCAGCCGGTGTTTGTGAGATGATGGTTATTTCCCCATATAAAGTTGAACATGCTGTGCTACCTTGAATCAGAAACATGGACTATTGTACATTTTTAAACACAAAAATAAAAATAATATGCAGAATTAGCCCATACATTTCCCAAACGGTAACATTTTTCAGAATACCAGGCTTGGAAGTGTCTTCTAAGATAGTTATTAAATGACCTGTTCCTGGTTAGAATGATTTGTACACATCTCGTATACCTTTAGTTATATAGAAGTATCGTGAACGTGTCATACTTTTAAAAATTGATTTTTCCCTATACAACTGGATCCCCGAGATAGGGATTATTGGTGCTTCATGAATGATTCAGTAGTATCATTACTGTGATTATTTGATGCTCTTTGAAAGGAAGCATTGCACCTTACAAAGCTAACCTGGCGTGACAGTGTTTGATAAGCAAACACTGACTTTACAATTTATATCTAAAGTAAGGCTGCAGATCTGCTGTTATTGCACAAGCATATTGAGACTGACACACAAAGCCGTGAGTGAAAAACAATTCTCCCTCCTCTTTGAAATGAATGAATTCTACAAATTTGAATGCACGGTTCGCCCAGCGGATGTTCTGCTATTATTTTCTAGAGAGAGGCATTTCCATTTTTATTATCTTAAATGTAAACTGTACTTGGGGGAGGTTAAAAGAGGAAGCAAAGAAGAAAATTGTGCACTAAAGGAACCCCCTGCGGTGTATTTAAACAAGAGTTTTTCACTCTTTCAACATTTATCAGGAGCGGTGTGTCATTCTCACTCTAAAGGAGTCGATGGTTGCTTTCATTAAAAATTGAGACTGCAGACTATGTAGCATCATGGTCCTTGTATACAATACGTCTCCACCCTCTCCCTGGTTGGGAGCTTAAATTGCACCAGAGTTGTAGGGATTTTTCCCAACTGTGTTGGTCGAAGATGAACGGAGAACATCCGAAAAGTGTGTGGAGCACTGATCCGAGCTGCTCTTTTCAAGCTCGGCAGACGGCCTAGCTGAATTCGGACCACTTGACCTCAGTAACACTGTGTTAGTATTGGCAGTTTGGTCCTGAACTCCTGACAGTCAGTCACTGAAGAGCACGTGTGTTAACTGAGAAGCTGAGGTAGGGGATCAGACAGAGTCAGACCCTCACAGCCGTCTTTTGCCCGATGCCCAACCTGTATTTAAAACCTAGTGAGCCCAGATGCACATGGAAGCATTTTGCTCAGTACCTTCAGCAGACCATTCATTAAACAGCTTGGAGGGAAAAATGAACAAGCGTCGCTAAAGGAACATCTGTTCTTTCTCCTCCGCGCACCCATTTTTTAAAAAGTCATTCCCTCTGCCGGCGTGCTCTGGTGCAGTCCATCATGGGCCGCTATGCCAGCGAAAGAGGAAAGAATCCCCAGCTCCCACTGGTACTTTGTTTCGAAGCTCTTTTACAACACCCAATCGATACATTTGTTTCGCTGTCAATGACTAATATACAATATTACTGTACATGCGCCATGTCCTGTTGCTGCCAGGTTCTAAGAATTAAACAAGATCTGTCCTGGAAAATCATATACTGTCATTGGGTGCCTGTGGATACATAAATCGTGCACTGTGGGAGCTGAACAAAGAGGGCTACTGTGATTAATTGCAATACCTTTGTGATAATTGGAGAGTTTTAAGGTGGAGAATAGGAAGGATACAGAGAGTATATTGTCGTGCTGTGCAAGGGAAAGCTTGTATAGTTGGGATATATCTGTGTTTTGAATTAAACGGATGTTACAAATGTCTTTTAGTGTCCTGTTTGATGGAGGTGCTGTTAAGTTGACTGCTAGTCTGCTTTAAATGCCTCACTTAAAGAATGGCTGTCTGTGCTGAACGAAGGAAACTAGCAAGATAAAGTAGGTGTATAGCCGATCAGTGATTCCCAGCCCTGGTCCTGGAAGAAGGTTGTCTTTTTTTCTTAATTTTTAACTTAACCAAGTTCTTAATCAGAGATCAGTTGATTTCAGTTTACAATGTGGGACCTATCTGTGAATTTCAAAGGGGTCAAAGGGGATTTGTAATTAGTATCACCCCTGTACCAATTTCTGAGTTCCAGAACTGACCTCATTTACTGTAGGTGCGTTGCCTGAAAAATAACCTCTGCAGAAGGAAAAACACTTACTGGGGGCGTGTCTGATGCACTGTCATTCCCACTTGTGTCTGTTCATCATTAATTGATCAGCTGGTAAGGGCTGTTGACAAAAAAAGGCAAGCAAGTGAGGTGTTTTTTCCATACTGGGGATAGCCAAGGTAAATAAAAGTCTGAACAAGCAAGCAGCTCTGTTAAGTCATCAATTAGCACTGGAGATTTAGAGCTCAACCGAGACTGTGTTCCTCCAGGACCAGGGTGGAGACCCACTGTAGCAGACAACAGGTGTGATTTTAAAGTGGAGTGGCAGACAGGTCTGAAGAGAAGAAGGTGTGTTTCTGGAAACCCATTCTCCAAAATCAAGCTGCGGAAAGTGCAACAAAATTGCCGCAGGCCTAGGATCGTCCCTCTCCTCACCCTCTCTGCTTTAAGCATCTCCCAGTTTGAAATCGTAGAGTCAGAGACATAGTCTGGGCATTCGCCCCAGCCCTTCAGCACTCCTGCAGCTCTCCATGGCAGAATAACACAGCTGAGCAAGAAGAGATCACCAGTACGAGGGATTATGGGAGTTGTTTCCTGGAACCAACCAGCCTGCCCTCACACACCCTGAGAAAACCCTCTAATCACCACCTAGACTCCAATGCAGCATTTCTTGCCTGTGAAACGACAGACTCGCCTGTCGATTGGTGCTAAGGATTGTTCAAGGCATATCAGACTTTTTAAAGGAGTTTTAATTGTTTAATGACAGTTTGTTAAGGTGTGGTTAATATATTTGGCAGGTTGTCCTGTCTTTTTTGTCCACCCCATTATATTTATCTTATACAGTATGATTCAATTGCTTCTAAATAGCTTTTTCCATTCTCAGTGCTTTTTTATGTTTCTGTAACCATAGTACCCTTAAGAAGGCTTCAACTTAAGTACTGTAATTTCTTTTGATTGAAGAGGAGCCTTCAATTAGTCTGTAACGTCTTGTTCTTTTTTTTAAATTTTCCAAGGCAACTGTCTCTCAGAAAAGAGAGGGACAGCAGAGAGCCGAGAATTTTCCTACATCCTGGAATGAACTCAAGGACGTAGTCTTGTCCCAAGGACAGAATTCCTAACTGTAGAATGGTTTGGGCTCTTTTCCTGTGTAGCTTGAGAACTCTCTTTCATCTGGGTGCCTGAGTCCTGTTTTGCTCCCAACATTTAATGAGTATCTGCTATAGGTGCATGGCAGAAGAAAAAGAGGAAAAACACCCATGTGAAATATCAATAGACGTGGAAGTCACTGCATACTGCAGATAGGAAGCGTTTTTCTAGTGGAGCAGTGGAGAAGAGATTTTTTGTTTCAGAGTGGGGAGCTGTGGTTAATATCCTGGACCCGTAACTGGACGGATTTGGGTTTGAATCCAGGTGAGACACCGCTATTGTACCACTGAGGAAGGTGATTCACCAGGATTGTTCCCGTAAAATACCCACCTGTGTAAATGGGTGCAAATTGCATTCACGTTGGATAAAAGCAGCATTCACTAGGAATAACAATATCCAAAAATTGAGTGAACTGAAAGGCTTATGCAATGTTTTAGTCATTTGGCTCAACCTGCTTGGCTGAGAGCTGTCCTCCTGCCCCCAAGACAAGGAGGCTGGGACCCCTGCAGAGGGAGGAGTGACCAAGAGGCAGCTGAGGAGGTGGAGATGGGGTGGAGGAGGGAGGCAAAAGACGTATATGAGGGAGAGAAGGGGGTCACATACAGTACGTATCGTGTTTTAGGAGAGGAAATGACATCGGCAGTGATTGCGGATTACTGACAGCCGAGTCTCATTGAACTTGCCTGCTGTCATCCCTCCCTCTTTTGTTATAAACCTTACAGGCTCTGGGAAGAACTTGTGAACTTCATAGCAGGCTGAGTGCCAGGAGCTCAAAGCTATGTGGAGGTTGTTCTTCAGTGTACCGTGATTGTGTCTCTTTGAAGGTGGCCTGCCACATCGTGGTGTCCTTGGTGTGAGTGTGGGACTTCAAATGTTTCTTTTTTTTTTACTAGACGGTAAAAGAAAATGACACAAAGCAACAATAAAAAACAGCACAGATATTGACTCTTCCTTTAACGTTAAAATCATTTGACAGCCTTTAATCCCTGAAGGCTACTCAGTTTAAATGTCAGTGGAAGACGGTTATAAATTCTTTATGGATTGTCTGTGTCAGTAAGGTTCGGGTAGTTATTAAACCAAACTGCACTGGCAGACTTATCTAGCAGGCAATAACGGTAGCTACTTCATGTGTTTATACCTCAAATTGAAGGCTGCTGCCTCCAGTCAGTGCCTGGATATTCTTTGTTAGAAAGCACAAATAACAAGCACCTAATGTTCTATCATTGTAGTTTAGTATAATGATAATTTAGTTTTACTCGTGCTGTTCTCCACAGCAGTATTTTAAGGTCGCACTTGCTTTGCAGGACAGTTTTGCTTCTGTTCGTTATTCACACGTCATTCAAGTTCAAGTGAAGAACGTTTTGCCTTAAAGTGTTCAGAACGTCGGACCTTTTAGTGCTGTTGTGGTCTGGTCTTAAGTGCGTTAGCCTGAAAAGTGTGCCATTCTGCAGTAAGGCAGTATACAATAGAATACCTAAGCAGGATGGATTTTATTCCTTTATTTTACCAGGTAAGTCAGTTGAGATCAAATTTGCATTGGCAGTGACAACCTGTGTACAGGAGGGCTTTTCCTGGAACGACTAAGTGAAGTACTTTGCTTGAGACTACAATGGCAGCTTCCTGCCTGGGATTTTTAACCCCCAACCCAGAATGCTCACCACTTCATCAAGATGCTTTTTATTATTACTAGCAAACATATTGTAGCTTAGGAACAAGTAATAGGTTTATTCCATGCTGAAAAAAAGAAGAAAGAGAACACAACGTTTCGGCCGTGGAGCCTTCTTCAGGTGTGGCTCCACGGCCGAAACGTTGTGTTCTCTTTCTTCTTTTTTTCAGCATGGAATAAACCTATTACTTGTTCCTTTGCAGCCTACGCATGCTGACGCAGCTACCCACCTGAACCTATATTGTAGCTTATACACTGAGCAATGAGGAACCGAATAACAGTTCAAACCAAAGGTGATTGATGAAAGTGACTGGTAGCTGTGTCAGAAATCACCAGTGAAGTGAGAGTCTAGGCTTATAGTGACACAGCAACTTAATGTACTCAACACCTACGCTCCACTAAGTGTAGTCTGAATGTTTTGTGATTGTTTCAGTGGCCTCTTATTTGAATGATTTTGTTTACCATTTGTACAAATGACAGAATAAAGAAATAGGGTTATTGATTGATAGCAGGGCAAGAATTCCCCTCTTGTTTCTGAGATGTCCCCCCCTTCCAGAAATCCGCCGGTTACTGGGGTGTGGAAATGTTGGTGCTGTGTGTGTTGGACAGTGGTGTTTGGAAGATTCCAGTGTGTCAGCTCAGTCTTTGGGAGCCCAGGGGGGCCCGACACTGTCCAGCTTCCTTTCAAAGCTGCAACCGAGTGATACTTTTCATTTTGTGGATTTAAAATGTGCATAAGCATAGGACTATCATACCAGCCTGATACAGGTCATGGTCTTCCAAACTGGTACCCAGTTACCTCCTGAAAGCCGCAGGGAGGTTCACTTTCCTTCTCTGTGATGGGAAAGCCTTGAAATGAATTGAAGACTGTGCCTGAGGGCTCGTACACGGCCTTGTCACATGACCTCCCCTGAGGTCTTTCAGGTTCATGTATTCATTGTTCATTCACCTATTTGTTATCCACTAGAACACATGAGGAAAGGACATTTTATTTGGCATATACATACTCATTGTTATTATTAGTGTTAAATTATTGGTGTTGCTAAAAGAGTTGTTGTCTTTTGTTCTTGTATATTTGCGTTCATTTTTTCTTGTTTTTGTTTCGGTCCGCTGTGTTTTCTTGTCGACGTGTTTCTTGTCTTGCTTCTGCTGTGCTATTTTGTGTGAGGTTACAGCCCTTGACTCTCTGGTTCACACAGATTCTTACCTGTCCATCAGGAGGAGCCAGAGGTAGAGCTGAGGGTCTTTATTTAGAAGGAGGTCAGTCTTTGTTCAGATCTAGTTTTAATTGGAAGCTTGTACTGTTCCACTTCTTGCTTTGTCTTAAGCCTGGTTTTCTTTCTTAGTTGCTAGTGGCGCGTTCCCTGTAAAACCACGGTTTGGCTATTTTTGTGTTGTCGGTATTGTCTGCTTCTTTTTCAGATATTTTTCTTGCCCTAGTGCACTTTGTAAATGGACATTTGTTTTGAATTGCGTGTTGGTTTCTTTGTTATTTTTGATGACTTCTGTGAAACCCCAAGACATCTGGTCATCTGGTTCTGGGCAGCTACTGCTCTGAAATTACAGCTATGTACCGTATGGTATAGTCCATTATTTGATTTTTAAATATTATTATCAGCATCTGAATGTTACATTTTGGTTTGATGTTTAAAGTGGAAGGTCGTTGTTGAAAGTTGCTGACTGTCAATTTGTCCTCCAGGCAGAGGGGTATGAGACAGTCTGATATATGCAAACCCTTTGCTACATGTTTGCCACATTTCTGCTACATGAACCAGTGGGCACAAGTGGAAACTGTGTGCAAACGCTTTTAAAACTGAGAACAGGAGGCAGTTCTTTACCCAAAGGGTTGTGGGAGCATGGAACAAGCTACTCAGCCATGTTGTTGAAGCTGAAACTTTGGTTTCTTTCAAGGAACAGCAAGATGAGACCCTTGGAGATCAATTAACTACAAACAGCCAAACAGGGTTGATGGGCCAAAATACCTCCCCTTGTTTGTAAACTTTAATATGTTCCTCTTCATCTTCTGTCTTGCAATGCCATGCTTTTTTGTCTGAAACTGAAGTGCATTTAAGAGGATTTTCCAAAGAATGGCTCCTCTGCTGTTTTGTTTTTCTGTCGAGCAGGTATTTGGATAAGGTTTGTGAAAATAAGCTTTGACAAGATCAAACAATTGTGTGATTGAGACCTTGGGCATTATTACACCTACAGGGCTGAGCTTTTGAGAGCAGAGAACCTCCTACAGGCTGTAAACACAAGTATAGGTTGGAATGTTTTTTTTCTTTCTGTGTTACAGTATCATATTGCAGTTTTAATATTTTACACAAAGTTTGCCTGTGAGGAACCAGATGTCAGTCACTGTTTAATTGTTTCTGGCATTTCCTGTGTTTGCAACATTTTTTTTTGCTTGGTTTCGGTTGAGTTTCTTACATTCAAGGGGGAGAGTTTGCTCAGGTATTTCAGAAATTTGTTGGGTTTTTTTTTGGCCGTTGGCTGTTTATGTAGAGCTGTCTAGTTTGACTTGGTGATCTCAAACAGCCCTTTAGGCCAGCCGGAGTCCCGAGTATATTGGCTGAGATTGAGTGTTGGGAGAGTGACACACTGATATAACCAAGCAGTGGTGCGCACTGGACCTGTCATTAGTGCTGTGTGATGCCAACACAGTGAAGAAACTGCTAAACAGTCATGTCTTACAGAAGCAACTGAAAAAGTCTTTTGGTATGGAACCTAACTGATACCCCTTGAGAATTTTTCGTTACTACAGCGTGCTCTTGATCTTCTTAACATCTTAATATTTTTTTTCCCAAACATGGTACTGTACCTACCTTTTGCTGTAGGTTGTTAGAAAGAGATTCCTGGGGGAATTTATTCAGAAGGCTATTCCAGGACTGTGGAAGATGTAGGCAGCCCATCAAGTATGAAGGCAAATATTTTGAGCTACATACTTCTCCAGGAATTATTTCATTTGTTTATACAGAAAGATGAACCTTTTTATTTCTCATCTTTCCAAATATTCAAAACTTTCCCAACACCCCTGCAGTCTCCAGAGGGTTTCTAACAAGACTTTGGGTTGTATATGCTGCGTGCTAGATTTTTTTTCCATGTCTGGCAATAATTTCTCCTGTTGCTCACTTGTATTGATTTGTGGAAAACAAGCCCTTGTTGGAGTATTAGCATTTGAAGGATAATGTCATATCTGCAGTGAAGTGAAATTCAGAACTGTTGCTCGCAAGCACGAAGTGTCTGACATTAATGAATCCCCTGTAGCCCTCCTCTGCCCTCTTCGAAAGGAATCTGCCAGATTTTTCCTCCTTCGTGCTCTCAGGCTTACCAAGGCTACATGAAAATGCGTCATAAAACTCTGTTTTGTCACATTTTTTCTCTACAATATGTGATAACTCCCTAAACTGTTATTGATTTTTTAAAAGGGGCATCACAATATACTGCAGCTTCTTGAATTGCTCACTTTTTAAATTTTATTTATAACAACAATTTTGACTTTAGCTTTGAAGGTAAAGATAAAATAGCTCCAGAAGGGAGGTGGCCTCCGACAGCTGAAAGTGCACAGGCCGTGATAAAAAAGGAAATGTGAACTACAGAACCAGGAATATCTCTGAAATGCTAAAAATGCTTGGTGTTAGACTAAATGAGAAGAATTGCAGCTATTCATTTTGCAGTGATGTGGACCACACCAAAAGTAAGAATTGAATAATTAGAAGACATAAATCAGACATCAAATGACATATAGTAGCAGAGAATTGCGTTTGGATCTTAATTCTGCTGAAGGCAGAGATAAATGAAGTATAGCACTTCTTATTTACCCAGAGGTTTAACAAAAATGCAGGCAGATCTTATTTCAAATGCAGCTCGTTTTTCAGCATTTTATTTTGCCAGTTTTGCTAGAAATGTTTTGGATTCACCATGACTAAAAGCCCTTAGAAGAGGGGAAAAGATTCTGTTGTTTCAGACAGCTTCTCCTTTTTACCTACATGCACAGACCAAAATGACATCCAAACTGTTTTTCTTTTAATACCAAAACAGCTACTGTGAAGCAACAATAAAGTGATTGAGAGGGTTTCCAGATAAAATATTGCGTCAATCTTCTCTCTCTGGGGCTGTCTAAATAGAAGGGTTATTTCACTAACGTTATAATGTTCTTTTGAGTTCGCTCTGTAGCGAGTCCATATTGTTTTGTCTCATAGAACAGGCAGCATTTAAACCACCAGTGCAGTCAGAGTTGATGATCAGCTGTGGCTGAGGATTTCTCTTGATTTTGAGCATCTGCTAAACTTCATTCATGAGCATCGTTGCAGTCTTGTCCTACTTTGTATTGTGGTAAATAATGCTGTGTATGTGCATTCCTATTGTGCATGCTTGTAATGGATATCTAAAAAGTTCTGTCCCCCCCCCCCCCATAGCACAAACATAAAAGCTTGTGTAAATAAAAAGAGCTGTGTTTACTTTAAGTCATTAACTGGTTTTCTCCCCTTCAATGAAATAGCCAAAGCTATTTGTTCTTTATTTCTTGGGAAAAACATTTTCATTGTTGTTCTGCCTTAATGTCGCCCACTAAATTGCAGAAGACAAAATTTTCTTTCATTTAGTTCAACTCTTGACTCCGGGCTGAATTAGAATGTGGTTGCTCATAAAAACTGCTGAGAAATTGGCATCCAACATCCTGGCTCTCAGATTTGCAGTGTTGCACAAATAAGCATGTTGTGGACCCAGATTTAAAGTGCCGAAGCACTCCTCCCACTCTTTTCCTGATAGTTGCTATTCAGGATGTACAAAACGAAGGATTAGGCTCCGATTCGGAGTTGAAAAACCGGACCTTGGAGAGAATCTCTGGCTAATTCTCGTTGAGCGGAGTTTCTTTGTAATGACTGTAAATGGCTTTCAGTTTCTGACAGCCTGTTTTGGGTTTCAGATCAAACCCAGAGGAGAAAATATCCTGATTGGTGTTATGAGCTGCCTTTGAATTTTATGTCCAAGTCTTTTTTTATTATTGAAGTGTCTCAAAAACCTATAAAACACATGATGTCGTCGTGGACATGTACTGTGTGCACAAATTATGAGGCAGATGCCTTATAATAACTCAGCAACATGCTGTGAAGAAAGACTTTGAACTAGCTGAGAATTTAAATGTTTTGGAGCGTGTGCTTTCTGATTACCATCTTGACACAGATCTTGATCTGACCTGGTTATGTTTCCTGGGTTCTGTTGCTTATCTTCATGTGAGATTATTTCTGTTGCCAAGACTCTGTGTACCTTTCCATTGTCACGTACCCTCTTGAGTGTGGGGTTTTAAAGAAACATATTTCTGCCTCAGAATATTCAGTTTCATTTTTTTCCCCTTTGGCAGCTGAGGTAGGGGAATTCAGCTAAAGCCTGAATCTAGCCTCCAAAACAGGCATTTTCATTACAATTTGATTCTCTAACAGAAAGGTAAGCCTTTCATGAATGTCTGGGTCCATGTGAATTGCTTGTTCAATGCAGACAATAACGAAGCATCTGCAGGAAAAGAGACTGAGGTCATGAAGAGTTCTTAGAGACCTTGTCTGGACTTTATGTGGAAAAAGGGCTGTCACTCTGATATTCTAACCACAATGATCCTTAACATGTTTACATTGTGAAACCTAGCATATTCACTTTTTATTAATTTCAGTTCTAATAAAGTTCCTTGCTGCTGATTGCTTCCTGTGATGTGCACAAAATGAACCTTAGGACAGCCTTAGTGAAAGCTTTAGTCATCTCTTGATCTTTCGAAATAGTGCTTTGGCTCTAGTTTATTTTTCATGAATAGGTTTAAGGATTCAGGTCCCTTGACTCAGTTATGATTCTGCTATAATTTTAATTCTCTGAATTAAAATGGCTCAAGATTTTTTTTAGTTTGCTTAAAAAGGCATTGTGGAGAACACAGAACCCAGGGCCAGCCCACTGGTTTGTTAGACTTTTTTATTTTAATGGAGGAATTACAGCAAAGAACAAGAGGAAATATTTATAAAACCGCCTGTAACATTCCAATGCAAAGGGAAGGTTAAAGTGTATTGAATTTTAAAAAGCAAACCAAAAGAGCAAACAATTGCTTCACTGTATTTATGTGGAAATTGCATTTCTTTCCTTTGCCTTTAGGCATGTGATGAATAAATGATTATATTTTTTCATAGTAGAATGTCAGACTCTTTAGTCAATATTGTAGGATGTGTTTTTGTGTTCTTGTGTCATATGAAAGGCTGTTGCGGGGTTTGCGATATTCAGAGGTGTGGGACAGGCAGTGCAGGAAGAATACAGCAGGTATTTTCCACGGAGAGGCTGATGTGGACGAGGAGAGGTGGCAGTGTTTGGGGGTGAAGTCCTGGGGGGTGAAGATGCTTCACTGTGAAGGTCTTCATCTCTGTTCTTCAGGTGCTTCACTGTGAAGGTCTTCATCTCCGTTCTTCAGTTGCTTCACTGTGAAGGTCTAAATCTCTGTTCTTCAGGTGCTTCACTGTGAAGGTCTTCATCTCTGTTCTTCAGGTGCTTCACTGTGAAGGTCTAAATCTCTTCTCCAAGCTGTTCTGTTTCCTGTTTTTTTAAGATCATAATAATTGTGCCCATTTACTCTGTTAGCAACCTATTAGCCTGTCATTAAAGTGGCAGTACTTGTACTTTGATCACAGCAAAGCTTATTTTCTGCAGGAACAGGGCCATCTTCCCATTTTGATTAAAGATTAATTCTTAAATTTTAGGTGGTATGCCTTAACTTGAATGTCTATCTGTGATTTAGGAACTGGTTAATGAATAAGAAGAAGTCCAGTTAAGGGGTGAATGCTCATATTGGGGGGATGTAATTAGTGGAGTACCACAGGGATCTGAATTTGGACCTCTGCTCTACCTAATTTTTACCAGTGATCAAGATTATGATATAGCTCGTAAGCTTGTTAGATTTGTAGATGATCCTATAATTGGAGGGATAGCAAACGCTGTAGAAGCTGCAATGGAAATTAAAAAATGACAAAATTAAACAGTTGGCCTGTACCTCACAGTTTACATTTCTTTATAACCAGAACCAACAGTGAACCATAAAACAGAGAGAGAAAAACTACAGGGCACTACATGCCGAGCTGAGAACAGGAGGTGCCCTTTCATACTAAGGATTCTGGGAGGGTGGAACAAGCCAGATACACATGTTAAATCCCTGATTTCTGTGGAGCAGCGACCAGATGAGATCCTTATATCAATCGAGCTGGATGGAGGAATGGCATCTTCTTGTCTGTACCTTTTTTTTTTTTACAAGATTTACATATTTATCTGAAGTGACAGAAATTTGGGGCAGGTGTGGTAAAATCAAAAGCTGGGTTTAGAAACCTTAAAAAAAAGGACTCTGACTTTCAGTCAGGGCTGGGTAGTGAAATGGTTAACCCCGTCTGATAAGATTGTCCAACAAAAGAGGTGCTACTAATCCAGTTTACAGCTCTTTTTTTTTTGCTAGAGGCGGCTGTCTGCACTAAGCCTAAAGGTTAATGCTGAGGGTCAGGCAAGCCAATCCCAGGACGCTATTAACACATCATGAGCAATGTAGGCACGACTCTGAGGAGGAGAGCTGAGGGGCTGCACTGGGACCAGCCTGAAGGGACAACTTAGATTGAACGCTTTCATTAACTTGGCTGCGCTGCATTAAGTATTGACGCGTTAAAGATTTAGCATTGAACCTTTAGATCCTGACCCACCCCAATTTACATCTATTTTTTTATCTATGTAATTGAATTTCTAAAAGGATTTTAGTTTTTTGTGTTTTAGGCTGTCAGATGAGACCTGGGCCATTAAAAATCCCCTGGTGCTGTTTTTAAGAGTCGCGATGTCCTGGCCTAATTCCACTCTGGTCTTATACATTCTGACCTCCCTGGAGTTTTCCCCTTTTCCATGGGGTTATCTGTTATCGAGAGGTGCTGCATGACAGTGGATGAACTGGGCCTCTTCTTATCATTTGAAAGTGGAAAAGTGCTTTGAGATCCATAACATGTGCAGTAGAAATGCACAACAATTGTTATTAGTCATTCCTTTTTGATAGCGTTATATGCTGTAATCTTTATCCGATAATATTTGCCACATAAAAAATCCTGCACTTCCATCTGATTCTTTTAAGCAGTTTTAAAATCCCCACCCCGATAAAGCATAAGGATTCATCATTTTGAAAAGCAAAATGCTCCGGAGTACATTGACCAGTATATGTGGATCATATTGTCTCTCGGCCAGTAAATCAAAATTATGCAAAAAGCACACTGGTGTAAAACAGAGTATGATAGCCAAGCAAACCCTTTTGCAATGTGTGTATTTCTCCCAATTCTCTGTTAAAAATGTTCGTGCTAGTCTTGTAAAAAGCAGGATTCTTAACAGCAGGATCTGTAGGCATTTCATTTTCCTTCCAGTCTGAAGTAGGTTTCACCTCAGTACTTAAGGGCATCCTGCTGCACTTACAGAACATCAGAAGAACATGCATGGTTGTTTGTACAACTGAGTTATTGAAAGGCATGTCTTTGAATTAATTATATAAGTCATGCATGTGTTTTATTCTGAAGTATAAGTATCTTCATATTTCTTGTAGACACCATTGCCTAATAAAGTGCAAAAGCTTTGAAAATCAGACTGCTTGTCCTGGATCATTGATTACCAATAGACAGTTCTCTGCAAATGGAAGGCTTAAATGTTCTTTTCAAAAACATGTTTTTTTTCACTCTCTTTATCCTGCTGTAGAATGAGAACTAGCTCAGGCATTTGTAGGGTATTTTCATTTCATTGAGAAATCTTTAAAGACAGCCTGTCTGTTGGGAAAATGTTTCTTATCTATTTGTCGTTCTTACTAGACTTGCTTCAAGTGTTTAAATTAAAGAAGAACGTTGTTAACATGCGGCTATAATCCATTTTGTGCACTGCAAGTTCATGTTGATGCTAATTAAATATTCCTACAAATAGATGTGCATGTATAAGATCTGCTAAAGGTAAATATAATACCTAAGTGGGTAGCAAATGCAAAAGCCACACATTCTATATTAAAAATGTTTTGCGTTTTGTTTTATGTTGTAATGAAAGTGAGCAGTGGAAAATATTTTTAACTGTTTTAGCTGATTCCCTCTGATAAAACGCACACACGCACATCTGTTATTCCTGGTGAGACTCCCATCCTTTGTGTGTGCTTGTGGATTGACAGTAATGACCCGTCTGTTTGTTTTGATAACTGGAGCAGGGTCATAGATTATTTTGCTGTGCGTGCCCCTGCAGTAGCTAAACTGGATTCCTTCCCCTTTTACAAGAGATAAAGACCTCCAGTTCTTGCATTATTTGCATGAGGTGGGAGAGGCTTGTAGTCAATGTTGACTTTAAGCAGTCTGTCATGGTGTTGGGACTGTGCGCGTGTCAGGATACACGCTGAAGACAGCACCTCTGACCGCTACCATTTCAAATGCCGCCCTACCAGAAAATCGGTGAATACCCCTAACAGTGGATCACTTCACACACAGAGGTGATTATGTTGCAAAGCTTGCATGTTCATAAATGACTGTGGAGATACTCCATCACCCAGCCTACTCAACAGTTGATTCAGCTCTGCATTTGATGTGGGGATTAGTTCTGTAGCTTAGGGTGGCCTGAATTTTGCTTCCTTATTTGCTTTGCTTTCTTATTAGTTTTTCTTACTGCTTGCAAACCCTTGAGGCTGGTTGAACTGATGCATTAGCCAGGTCTGCCTTTGCCCTCATTGAGGTACCAGAAACATGTGTACCAACAGTAGTGCCTCTAAGTCGTGTGGCTTGGATACAGGCTTTCTAGTGCTCCAGTCTCACAGCTCATAGATCACTGGTTCACTTTCAGGTGAACCGAGGTGAAATGATCATGCATGTGTGTTTCACAGTCTACATGCTGTACCCCTCAGAACGCCCGATCGTATTCTGAATGCCTGTCCTTGGGAAGATGCTGTGCCTCTGAATAGCTGTGAAATCAGTTAATCTGTAGCTCAGTTGTTAAGCGTTCTGTTAGGGTTTGCTTAAACTGGAAAAGCCAAGGCGCTCTGTTAATTAAAGAACAAATCTTTTGTTTAAACAATTAATACTTAATGCAAACCCTGCAGATTGATTCGATGTGGGTCTATAGGGAATAAATGCCAATTAAACAGTATAGTACTGTGCTAACTGGATGGGGAGGCGGGTGGAGGGGGGTGTTGCGAGCTTTTGTCCTTTTCTGTCCTGTGCTTATTTTTTTGGAGGACAAGCAATTATGTCTGGTGAATATACCAGCCTCAGTGGCCAGATGTGCAGCATAATGAAGACTGAAACATGGATTACGTGCAGGATTTCATCTAATCAGCTTGGCCAAAGATACAGTTGGAGAGTGGCAGAACAAGGATGGGTGTTACGGATATGCTAAGAGAGTGCGTTTGGCACTCATGATTGCGGAGGGTGGCATAATAAGACCCTTTCTGGTGCTCCTTCAGCAACAAAAGAGCTTAATTTGGTGTAAAATTGGGTTTGACAATAGGAAACTGAAGCTTTAATGTTCTCTACTCCAGCTCTCCTTCACTTGCTGAGAGTGGGAGATGTTTGGCATCCATACACCCACAAAAACATGCCCACGCTTGCTCAGGGGGTTTGATCTGCTGGTGGTAGTGGCAGAGTTGTAGGATGCCAGCCAGCTGAACCTCGATAGAGGGAATCTCAGTGAAGCAGCCTTTCTCTAGATCTGTCTCTCTCTCTTCCCTCTCGCTCTCTCTCCCTCTCAGAAAGCTTGTGAGTCAAGGCTGCTCCCGGAGTCACTCAAGGCCAGCGCAACTGACAGGTTTATCAGGGTCAGAATAAAGCACTAGGTGATTCCCTTGTACATTTCTCTTTCAGACGAACATGGATATCCTTAGCCGAACGCGTGAGCAAATCTGCTTATGACAGAAATCGGTCATTTCTAGCTTTCAGATGCATTGCCAACACAAAGTGTTTTCTTTCTCTGCTGTGTACCCTGTGTTTTGGAGAGCCTTCCAAAGACCTCTGCGTTGGGTTTCACTATGGAAACAAAAAGGAAGGACATGTCATTCAACAAAAGAGACAAATTTGCTTCTTTTTGTTGTTTATAAAAACCTTTTCAAGAAGCGTTTATCTGCTGCTTCTCATCTTACCATCCCACTTTGAAAAACGTACCGTATAGCATCAGATATCCATGCAAATGGTGCAGAGATCTTTCATTCTTACTAAATCTAAGATTTGCTTTCTGGTGGGGGACAAAAATATGGGCATTTTTTTTTCAATGGATGCGTGCCTTGAGAATACTCTTGTGCTGAATGGCGCTACGTACAAACAGAAATTGACTTGAAATTGGAAAAAAACAGTATATAGTCTCCAGTATATACTAACAGCAAGAAAGGACGTAATAAAATTGCTGCAAATATTGTTTTAAAATGTATTCAACATTTGAAAATAATCTACAGTTGTTTTTTATGTTTACATAATGGGGTGTTGTTATTTTGCTATATTTCCTACATTTTTACCTAAGAAATAAGTACACTTAAAAAATAAGTACACTTATTTTTCTCCTCAATTTTGCTCCGCTCAAGTAGGAGACGAGGATATTCATCAATAAATATCCTTCAATATTCCAATATATCTCCTAAGAGCCCAGAAGATGTTGCAATATTTAAACACAGCTTTATCCTTAGTACTGTAGCTCTGCCTCAAACTATCAGCCTGGTTGATTTCACACACCAACTGGTTCTCACTGGGTGAGAGAACTGTTCTGTGAGCCTTATTTCACTGGAGCATTGGTTTGGCATCAGTGCTGCCCCTCCCATTCACCTCCCTGGTGGGTTATTAGTCAAGTCTGAGCATTAATTGGGTGAGAGGATTTGTTTTTGTGCACAAATTGAGGGTGGGGGAGAGGGAAGGGGGGGGGGGGGGGTCTTTAGGGATTCCAGGCTGACGCAGACGCTGGTTGTTAATCTGTCTCCATTAATTGCATCAAGATGAAAAACTAGAAGTCTGCTAAATCCAGCAGTTTATTACAGCCTGCCTATAATGCATAATTAACCTTCAGAGTTCAAAAATCTTAATTTACCTCTCTCCTTTCAAGGACATCTATACGAATAGTTCACTTCATTTGATCTTTGTTCCATTAACACCTTGTATGCCTTTAGCTTAGGAACCTGTAGGGAGCAACACCTTTCCCTGACAAGTCGATATTGTGTGGCTGAACTTGCAGCTATAAGTACATTTCTGTCAGGTGCATGCAATGATAAAGGAGTTACAACCACACAGATGTAACACACTCTTCACAAGGAAGTGATAAAATAACCAGCCCTCCACATGTAGGTTTAGTAGAAAAGCTTGCATTGCGGAAATAGGCAGCAGTAGGACTAAAACTAGAACCTGCTACTGATTGGGTATTGCAAGATCAACATTATTAATGTGACCCAAACACATTTCCTAGTTTGATGGAAATAAAGCCAAACCCATTCAGAATGGCTAATCCCCAGTCCTGTTTTTCAGAAGTCGAGGCTGTTCGACATTTCTTTCCCCCTAAACTCATCAAGCTGAAATGACTACCCTCTCTATCTTCATTTTCAATACATCATTTTGTTTCATCAATGCACAGAGTTTTGTTTTGGAGCTCAGTAACTACTCTCTGGGAATTAGAGTGAAGTGGTTCATGAAATTGACCTGAAACTGACAATCAGTCTCTTGTTTCCCTTTCACACAGAAAATAAATGTCTGTCCTTTCTCCTAGATTAATGTTCCATAAGATTATGTGATTCCATTGTCTCGACTTCACCTGCCCTTAGCAGGGTACGTTCCCTTCTGAGAGCACCTAGCTGTCATGTCTGGTCAGCACAGGGCTCTTGTACCCAGTCTTTAACGTTACTCTACATGGATTTTAGTGCAGTGTTCATAAATTACTCATGCTGTCACCTGTCTGTCATGGGTTAACACACCCACATATCCCAGTGGAGTGGTTTAAGCTTATCAGGCAATAGGCTGGTTCATAAATGATCCCCATGCACCTGACCTCTGAGTGGGTGTGGGTGAGATAATAGTTATCTAGGCGGCACTTGTCTCTCATCAATCTCAGCACTACAGCACAGAAAATAACTTGCAACAGTGGTTTTCAATGCTACATTTCTGAGTTCATACTTTCTGTTGCCTTCCAGTCTGATTCTCTTGATTTTTCTTGTGTGTCTTGTGTCTCCTTGATGAAAATCTTTTTATGGATGTTGTTTACTAGAAATTCTAGACCAAACCTTTGAGGAAATTTGCACGGAAATGAATTACCAGTGTTTTAGTTACCAAAGCAGCTGGGCCAAATTCTTGCAGTGGAATACAAACTAAGATACTTGTTGACTCTCTCCCTTACCTTTCAGTATGGTCGTAATGGACTGGTTGGCTGTGTTTCTGCTGTGGCCTTTTGTAAACAGAGTGTGGAAAAAAAAACCTCATGAGTAGGAAGAAGAAATTCCTCTGTTTAATGGTATAGAGAGGATGATTTTTTTCGAAATAAGGTAAATGTAACTCCTTTAGCTCGCCGAGCTGAATCATTACCCAGTGAAAACCCTGTTTGTTAAAGCCCTCCAGGTGTGTGCACCTCATCTCAATAGAGCGGCGAAAAGCTGGCAATGTTTCCTTCTGAAGGCATGAAAATCAAATCTCTGCTGCTGTTTTCAGGTATGAGAATGTTGTAGTGATTAATGCTTTCTCCCACTCCTGTAGCAGCACCTCTGGAGCAGTGTTTTCACCTCTGTCATGCAGGGCTGGGAGTTCAGACTCTGCTGTGGGGAGTCTCATTACATAATCCATCTCCTCCTAACAAGACTCACAGTCTGTGAGCACCCTAGATTGCCGCTCTAGCTCCTGGACTGCACTGGATTTCATACATTTCCAATGTGGGTAACAAGTAGAATAGGAAAAATGAGAGGCAGGGGAGGTTGATTATGACATGATTTTGTGAGGCCATGTGCTGCTGCACTATTTCACAGTCTTTTTAGTGCCCAACAGTTCAATTTCAGTTTTTTTTCCCCCATGAAATGCAGTAGGCCACTGCTTGATTTGAATTTAAGCACTCTTGATCTGAAGAAATGAGTTTGGAAATCACGCGTGTGTAGGCTGCTTCTGTAAACAGCTTGAGATCAATCAAATTGCACTTTCCCTAGATAAGCTCCCAAGCTGGGTATTGATGGTTATTGAACAGGAGATGGTCAATCACTACATCACCATAATCTTCAGAGGCATCCGGCCATATAATTATGTGGGAGGCACAGCAAAATCAATTTGGGTTTGTTCATACCTTTATTTTAGAGTTTTTGAGTTCAGCTAGATCGATTTGCATAATTCAGCGGCTTCTGATTTTTAAAATTATTTTGTATGCTGCCTCCATTTGCATATCTTAAAGCCTTTCAAGAGGTAAGGTCTCTTCACCTATGATCTAAATCATAATCATATTGTGATCCCAATATGTGGTATGATATAAGTAATTAAGGAGATGTTTCCAGTCCTGTGTATGCCAAGAACAGCAATAGCATGTGTTTAAAAAAGTGGAAACAGGAAAATCACTCTCAGCATCACCATCTCTCATCTCTTGATGCTGGTAGCAGTGTTGTCTGTGTGTGTTAGTTGCCATGTTTTTTAGTGAAAACAATTATGGGAAAACCACCTTAAGTGGGGCCTTAATTTTTTTTACATCTTCAGCTGTCGTGAAACATGCTTGTAAGTCTGAAAACTCTGTATTTCCTCCTATAATGCAAATGGCCCTATGTTAGATTTACTTTTATCATACAATTGCAGGCAAAACGATCTACCCCAAAATGCACTTTGGTCTTTATTTAGAGAGGTACACCTATCACTGTAAAAAAGCATCAGGCTGTTCCAGGGCCTTTGCTTAAGTAACCTTGTATTAGTCCATCAGTTGAAGACCACTTACATTTTGGAACAATACTAGCCCTTCTTGTCAAAGTTTCTCAAATGGACCACTTAAAGTAATTATAGCTCTTTAGAGTTTATTTAGTTTAATTGAGAAACATCAGTTTACATTAGTCAGTTTCTCCCAGTTTGGAAATGCAATAGAATTTGTCATTGTCTGACTTCATTTTCTTCCAATTAGCATCATGACTGGAACACAGCGCTCTAACATATCTGAACAGAAAACTAAGAACCAGGTGCCAATAGGTTTTCAAACTTGTTTAGAGCCGGCAATTGGAGTTAGATCAGGCTGTTATTGCAGGCATTATGAGCCTGTTTGAGGACTACAGACACAGGTAAATGCTAACCACTTCCTATCTGATAGCCCAGGTATAGAAATTCTCAAAGAGTCAGTATAGCAGAGTGTGCAAATATTCATTTAGAGAAGAATAAGCAGTCTCACACCATCAATTGAAGAAAACAGCTATTGATCTGTATCGATTTTGAAACGGTCAGTTGGTAGAATCTTAAACTTTATTAAAAGAGCCCAGGCATTTAGCTGAGAGCAAGGTATTGGAAGAGAAAATTAGAATAAATGTTTTTTAAGGTTTTGTTTTACATTTTTCTCTGTGTGTTCCACCTTTTCGTATTGAACTTTTTTTTTCCTTTTGAAGCCCAAAGCAGTGGACAGTGTGAGCCCTGACACTTGATTAGTTCATTTTACCACAGGGCTTGTTTCCACCACTAAGTTGGTGATATAATCCCTTGACAACAAACCAAGAATTCTAATGTGGTCATATTTGGGCGGTGTAGCTCAGAAGGCAGGCAGCTCTTTTGATCAATTACTTCTTAATGTGTTTTTAGTTATCCAGGGTACAGTAAAGGGCCTGTAAACTCCCACAATATAGCTTTTTCTGAGCATTTCATTCCATGCAAATGTTCTAATGGAGTTTACAATGAATGTTTTGGGGGTGGATGACAGCAGCCAGATTCCATTTGCCTCCGCTGTTGTAAATCGTAATGCTTCTTGATGTCATTTTCTCACTTAAAAAAAAAACTATAAATCCCACTGATGAGACTTTTCTCCTTTGCATGTGACTTTTGCATCCCTCCTCCACGCCCATTCCCACCCGTGCAGCTCCACCCCGGCCCCTCCTTACTCTGCAGGGGGGGTCCCATCTCCTTGTCCTGTGGCCAAGGGGCTCATACTCAGCCAAGCAGATTAAGCCAAATTTGCTTTGAATGAAGGCTCAGTAAACATTTTTCAATACATTTTAACTCTTGGGAGTTGTTATTTCTTGTGAATTATTACTTAGGCGACCCTGTACCCAGTATGTGTTTGGTTTACAAAGCTAAATTATTTGGGATTAACTTTCTGGTGCTGAAAAACTGTGTGCGCATGATCTAAATAGTAGTGCAGATGTGTAGATGCTTTGATTTACATGCTGTTGATAGTTCAGACGTTAGAAGGGATTGAGTAAGCAGACTGTTCTGCTCTGAGAGGTTCTGCTCATTTTTAATTTTCAGTTTTGTTAAATGTCGGGTCACGTCTTTTGTTTAAATGTTTAAATTTAATTGTTTTTTTTGAGTTTGTAAGTTAGAGTTAGATGTGCCGTTTGTTCGGTACAGCCTTCATATTTGGGGGTTGAAAATGTAGTAAGAAAAAGCATTTTACCTTGAGTGAGGCCCTGCTCTACGTTTCCTCCTCTGATCTCTTTAGATGTGGGAATTCGAGGTTGAGCTCAGACAGTATCGTCGTTTCTTATCTGTAGATTGAGACGGATCAGAATGTGTTTTATTGTGTATTGTCTTCACTTCACAGCCTGCCACCTTTTTAAAGCTTTCATTCACAAGAAACTACTGTTTCATGTGTGTGGGTTAGTTCTAATTTCACATAAAATGAGCATTGGCAGAGGCATTTAGTCTCATTATTTTGTCTGGTTAATGAAGTCCCTATGAAAATTTAATTCTCTCCTCTTTTCTCCCAAAAGGAAGATTTACAATGCTGTATTCTAAGAATATACTAAGTGCCTGTAGGAAGACATTATCACATCTAGCTCTTTAAAGAAAGTCAATGTCTGCTAGCAGTATGCTTGAAGATAAAATTGCACATGGTAACTGCTTGAAGTATGATTAGGATTTGATCTTGTTCAAATCTTGTAGCCCAGTTTTGTTAGCTCCAACACTTTTTCCTTTTCTTCAAGGGGTTTGTTCTCTTGCTGTAAAAAAGATAACTGTCCTTTGTGAAATGTGTTTGGGGGGGGTCCATCCTTGCCTCCTACAGTCTTCTTGTTTTGAAGCAGAGTTGCCGTATTTTTCTTTCAGAAAGGAAGGAAGGACGGCGGTGATGGAGAGGGAGTGAGAGGAGGCCGTGTTCGGGAAAGACGGAGGGAGGAGACGGGAGAAGGGAGGACAGGAGGAGAATCGCTCCAGACAGGAGGACTGGATGATAAAAACCCAAGGCCTACAGACATGGCTTCAAACTTCAACGATATTGTCAAGCAGGGCTACGTTCGGATGAGAAGCAGAAAATTAGGGGTAAGTCAAGTGCGACTGCATTTCAGGCTTGCCTGGGTCTGGGATTTTGGCTTCTCTCCCACTGCTTCACAGTTGCTATTTTCCAGTAATCTGAAATTCCGCGTGTGTCTCTCTCCATGACCTTTGGTAACGCAGCTGCGACAGGACTCAATTGGGTAGCCGCGCAAGGCCTAGTTGATTTCAGTGTGACACAGTGAGAAGCAGAAGCTGTTTCATGAAATTTCTGATGTGTGTGGGTTACACCGCAGTGCCTTCCAGGGCAGTGGAGGTGGCTGTAAAGGACTTGAAGAGTCGGAGGCAGTGGTGGGTGGCATAAATGATATTGCACAGAGCACGTAGACTTATATTTAAACTGCTGCATTAATATTCCATCAATTATGGATTTGGGCAGTTCAGTTTTCAAGATGTACTGAAGTGGGAGGAAGCTGTGCATTTGAGCTGAGTCCCCTTAGGACTGATGTTACACTTCGTTTTACCAGGCATACTGTATATACTGACTGATTGAAACATGAGTTTTCCACCTTGTTTCGGCTTGTTGTAGACCCTCCCAGAATTTCTATCATTTCTGTTTTCTGTTTCAGTGCCTATCTGTTGGTTGTGCCTGTTTACTTGTTAGTAACAGAGCTCTGGGACTGAGCCTTCACCCAGCGAGGTTGTTGCTGAGTTCTGTGTTAGTCTCCAGCATGGAATTTTCTGCCCGTCACTGTGCACAGGATCATAAATCCTGACAGATTAATCTCGACAACATGAGACTGTTTCATTGTCGGTTTATTCTGCAGGCGGTCACTGCTCTCAGCATCAGGTGCCAGGTTATTTGTATTGGGGCTTCAGAATACCCTAATGCAATTGTTTTTCAGCCTGCCTGGACATTTAGGCCCCAATTATCAGGATTTGGGGACACAGATGTGCTCCATAGCTCCTGGGCTGCAGATTACCGTGCCTAAAGTAGGTTTCGTTTCAGCCACTCAATTTTTTCAGAGGACATGATTACAAGTGTGCTGTCAGTAGGTCTGTTTTTTTCTGTTCCAAGTAGTGTGTGATGCTCCTTTTACAATTGGAACAAACTGGGCTTGTTTCTTGTTTGATTTATTTAGCTGATACTATGTAGCAGACCTCTGTTTGCTTATCTACAGTAGATGTTTTTAAAAAAGTTGACAACTGACTGTCACATTTAATGTGAAAGAAATACAGTTCTAATCATGGAAAAAAAACATGATAATGTTCCTTATTATACAGTATAGCAACCTCAAACTATAAAATGCAGCATGTACTGTATTCCTACTCCTGAAGTTTCTTTTATGCTATTGCTTTGACTTGCCCTAATACAATGTAAATGCAGCTAATCCTATGATCTCATTGAAAAATCTATATTGTTGAAGAGCACAACAGCAAAACATTAATCTCTTAATTAAAACCCAGAGAAGCCTCAGCCTCCACATGGAAACTACTGTTTTGTTGTTATCTGTGCTGGGACACACAGGCTTGAGATCATCTGAGTCGGGACACGTGAGGGCTTCAGGGACAGAGCGTCCACAGTGCAGAGCATCTGGCCTGACGGAGCAGGTTTAATTGAGCCTCGGGCTGTGCTAAAGTGAGGAGGGATTACCTGTTAAACCTGCCTTGTTCTTTGGCAGCAACGAGAAATAAGAGGATAAGCAGCAAAAGACATCTGAAGCTCACTTAAGGACCCTTTTGTCCCTCTTTTCACAATAAGTGGTTATTTTAACATTTAAAGAATTTCAGAGAATTTCTCCTGCAACTTTATTTCAGATTGATTTTGGGGGTACTTTAGAAGCTCTCTCTCCTTAATCATGCAAACAACAAAAACCTTGTCACTCTGACATCTTCCTCAGTTGACATACAGAAACGTTTTAATTTTAATCAAGGGTAAAAGCTCCTTGTAATAATAAGAATTCTTTCCACTTATATCGTGTTTTTCTGGACACTCCACTCAAAGTGCTTCACAGTTAAGGGGGACTTTCCTCCACCACCACCAATGGATGATGCGACGGCAGCCATAGTGGGCCAGTACTCTCACCAAACTCCATCTATCAGTGGGGAGGAGAACAGAGTGATGAAGCCAGTTCAGAGATGGGGATTATAAGGAGGCCATGATTGGTAAAGTCTAATGGGAAATTAACACCACTACACTTTGAGAAACACCCTGGGATTTTTAATGACCACAGAGAGTCAGGACCTTTGTTTCTATCTCTCATCCTTTTTGACAGTATAGTGTCCCCGTCACTATACTGGGGCATTAGGACCCACACAGACCGCAGGGTGTGCGCCCCCTTCTGGCCTCACTGACACCTCTTCAGTTCCTTGATTAAAGCTTCTTCCTATCCTGTTGTCTTGAGTGCATTTCTATTCAAGTGTGGTGTGTCTGGCAGCTTCAACTCCTGATTCCTGTTTCTGTAGAGCACTCAGGTCTATGATTAATGACAGCAGATCTGTATAGGGCAGGCTCTCTGCTGGACAGGTCAATCGCCTGCTTGAGGTCTGTAACATGATGGGTCTCCGACATACGTCCCTCTGGTCCTGCAGGGACTGCCCGCACTCTGAAGGGACAGCATGTGGTGAGTCTGTCCAGCTCCATCCCTCAGCCCATCTGAACCCTTGCCAATTACTGGTGGTTTTCAGCTGTGACACTGCAAGGCTCCACCTGCTAGTCTCCCATGGGCCTTCAGTGCAGCTCCTAGACCTGGGGCTAATTACATCATGCATGCCCGTTTTCTTCAGGTTCAATTAAGACGAAGAATTCCTTTGAGTAATAGTGTTGTCATATTAGAATTCACGCTTGCATTTCATTGTTGCCTTGCTCAGTAGGACAGTATTTGTAGCTTGTCTAAAAATGTTTATTTTACTTTGTATGCTTTCTGCTTTGTTTTGATTGTATTGAGGCTCTCAGACTAGCAATCGGGATAAATGAACCCTCCTTTTTGTTTCCAGCTGTACTCTACTGCTCAGGTTTATTACACTGCTGTGTACAGTACGGATTCAGAAACAGAAGATGAGCAATTAGAGTTTTCTCGCGCTTCAGAACAACGGCGATTATCTGTAGCAACGTACAATGGGAAAAACTTGTTCCCTGGGTTGGAGAATTAACAATCTGCCCAGAGTCAGAATGGATCTCTGCTTTTCTTCCAACTTTCACGTGCCGTGGCAACATGCACGAAGGTCCAGCTTTCCGATGATACAGTTACTGTGCTGAGAAACTCTGATCTGCTTAAGCAATCGCCACATCTGTACTGAATCGTTTTCAAAGCCCGTGCTTCTTTTTTTTTTGTCCTTCTGATCACGACATGACGGTGCACTTTGTGCTGCACGAGGAGCGTGGCGTGACCGTGGCTGTACACGGAGTGCGCCGCTGTGCCCCAGCTATTCAAGATTTTTCACCCCCGGCTGTATTCCGTGCGACTTCCCAGAATGCTTGTAGTGACCATGGAAAAGATCAGCTACCAGGGGACCTTCATGGTACAATCTCGCATTAATTGCAACCTCTGTAACCGGCTGTAACGAGCAATGCTTTATTCGCTCGCAAGCATCAGGCTATGCCACTGGCCTTCTTCTTTTGTGCGGCTTATAACACTGTTGCAGCACTTCTGTTATTAAATTATCCTCTGATAACAAACCCCAGGCAAACTATTACGGTACTAATAATGCCTGATGGCAGGCCGCTTATTAGGTTCCAGCAAGAGCTGCTGCTGTTACTGTATGTCTGTCCATCTGTCTGGCTGCACACAGAGCCGTTGGCAAGTGCAGGGCCGGATTTCGGTGTTCGTAGGCCCTAGGCACTTTCACTCCGAAATGTGCAAAAAGAGGGGTCAACGCCAATTGAATGACATCGATTGACATGGTGCATTTGAAATTATTTTAACGCTAAACCACGTGATTGATGGAGTGAGTCAAGCGGCCATCGCTTCGATACTTCTAGTTTCTAGAACAGCTGCTGGATAGCGTATGATTATTGATTTGGAGCACCGAGAGTCGATCGCGAGCATGTTCTTTCAGTTCGTTTTTCGTTAGTCACTAGTGTTTCCCTCCTTCGTAGGCCCTAAAACTTTCGTAGGCCCTAGGCACTGTGCCCTACCGTGCCTAATGGGAAATCCGGCACTGGGCAAGTGGAGCCCTCATATTTGCTAACTGAGCCTGTCCTCTGAGCTCCAGGTCTCTAATTTAGAAGCGTGGGAGCCGAAATCAAAAGTGCTACTGGAGGGCAAGCCGAGCGACAGCCGCAGTGGTCCTGCACTGCACTCTCGGCTTCCCAGCGCTGTTGGTGAGCGGCCCGAGTGAGATGTCGTTACAGTTTCGGGATCGTACCATCATACCCCTCCCTCATTCCCCTTTAGTATTCGTTTTGTGCTCCCAGGAAAAAAGAGGAGAAGAAAAAAGAGGGGGGCGGGCTGGAGGAACAAATCAAAGGCCCCCATTTCGACATCAAACAGGCTTCCCCTTTCAGCTACTTTGCTTTTCAAAATTTATGAAAAGCACTTCTGTTGCTTCTCCGGGATTTGATAATTGTCATTTGGCTTTCTTTCTACTCCCTGTCCCTCATGTGAAGATCTGCCATGCTCAGGAAAGGCCCAGAGAAGGAGGATCGGGGGCTTTGATTATTTCTGATGGCTTGCTGCTTTCATAAAGTCATTTGCCGTTTGGAGCAAAACATTATAGCTCTTAGTGCGGCTGTCTCCCGGCAAACTCTGAGTTTGATTCTAATGCCAATGAATTAAACCCAATTTCCTTAAATATTCTGCTTCTAAAGTGTTTTGGGTGTCAGTTTCTCCAGTAGGGTGTAATGAGATATTAAAGCCAGGATGTGACAGCCATCACAGAGAACCGCTCTTTCCTAGTGGGCTGTGCTGTGTGATCTGTAACAAGATGAAACGATTGTTAATTAAGTTAGTATTTTGCTAGAGCTTAAACATGGTTTTTAGTAAGTTTTTTTTTTCCCCACCAAGCGCTTAATCTGCAATTCAGCGAACCTTTGTTCGACAGCAAACAGCTCTGCGTTTCTGTAGTTGAGCATATCCCGTGAGAAAAATGTAACTCTATGGAAATAATTATTTTTCTGTTGCTCTACATCACCCCACCTCCCAGAGATTAGTGACTGCCTGTTGTTTCCTTTGATGTGGGAAATCTTCATTGAAAACGTCCATACAGCTAGGTTTTAATATGTTTTTTTTTGGGGGGGGGAGTTTTTTCTTAACGGTCAAACACAAAGCAGAGAACACAAGTGGAAACTACATGGAACGACAAGGTCATTAAGTGATCTTGACTCCCGACTGAATTATTATTGATAATAGTCAGCAAATGAGAACAGGGGCATTTCTTTATCCAAAGGTTTGAGAGTACAGATCAAGCTGTCCATCCATGTTGTTGAAGCTGGATGAGATCCTAGGATCAGTTACCTACTGCCGAACGGGCTTCTCAGTTTTCTCCTCACTGCCCTCTGGTAAGCGTTATAGGAGCATAAAGGCACAAACTTCCAGATTCAGCGACAGATTCTTCCCACAGGCTGTCAGATTACTGAACTCAACCCCTACCACTGGCTCACACTGATGCTTTTTTTTCTCACCCTGCTTGTCTGACATTTTTTAAAGTTGTGTTATTGTTATTGTGTTAGTGTGTTATAGTTTTTAGTTGTGTTATTTAACTTGTTGTTGCTGCTGTTCTGTGTTTATGTTTTTTGGTGATTCCTTTAATGTCTTTGTTTTGGAGCACACATGCAAATAAGCATTTAATTGCACTTGTGCATATTACAAATGAACTGGATGGGCCAAATAGCCTCCTTTTGTTTGTAACCTTTATTATGTTCTTATGTTAAATGTAGTAGAAATCTCAACCTGTCCTGATAAACAAGGATAGGTGTCCCTGTAGTTTAGCTGTTTGTGTATTGATTGCCTTACTATAGATTGTATTTTATGCTATGTTATTTCATATATATACAGTATGTCAAAATATAGTACAGCTGGCACAGCCAGAAGACTTCCAGACATATTGAGACTCCTCCATTCACAGAGCTATTCAGAACACACTGTGTTACAGATCCAGCATTTTCTGGGCAGCCAGGATCCTCATTACATGCAAGCATATTGTCAAAAAGAGGGACTTCTCCAGATCCTTGCTGAGGCCGACAGGTTGTGCAGACTTAATTGAGCAGTGCCAGTGGCTGCTTTGCTTTGACTCATTCGCCACACCATGGGAAAGCAGGAAAGGAGAATTAAAACACATCCCTCCATTCCCTTCCAATAGCCTCTCTGCCCCACTGAAAGAAAATTAAACATCTGTTTCACAAAGGAGTCTCTCTCTCTCCTTCCGATAGCGACTTGGGTCTCTTCCAGTGAGCTGCTACATGCATGTTTGTAATATGAATGTGACGATGGACAGCAATATCCTGCACGCCTCCCCCATCCTGATCCGAAGCCAAAGTCTCTTTCCTGACCTTGACTCTGGACTGAGCTAACCAGGAAAGATGCTTACTGGGCTCCCCTCATTTTACTTCACTTATTATTGATAATGATCAGCAAAATTGCTTCTGTAACTACAGATCAGCAAAAAATGTTGAAATGTAGCTTCTGAAGATATTGAAATTAGGGAGCACAGAAAAGAATATGCAATACTTAAAACCAAATGCCTTGAGTTCCGGAGTATTAACACACATTTGCTATATGCATACTATAGTGGATGCTTTCTGGAAAAGGTCGCTATTAATCTGGGTACTGTCATTGTCGTATAATATGTTCATTTTATATATCTGTAGTTTTCTAGAGTTAAAATAAAAATAATACCTTAAAATAATAAGCAGTGTGTCAGCTGTGATCCACTGTGCTCATGGTTTTATGGAAAACCCCCTCAGTGATCAACATTCCTGCATTGCTCTGCTTGGAGAAACTGCTGCACTCTGGTGTTTGTGGTACATAGGATGCAAATGAATTGTGACATAATTATCAGCACTTGTAAGTCAGCCAGCTTGCAGTATACAGTATGCTGCCTGTTATTTGAATTTGATCTGTTTAATGTTATTTACCGTTATAATTCTGTAACCAGGGCTGTGGGAACTGACTAAATCCTGCTGTTGTGACAAACAAACTCTAGGAAAAAAGGATTAATGTAAATATTTATGCAAAGGCATGTCTTCTAGCTGTGGCTGTGAGCCTAACCCCAGTCTCCGAAATCAACTCGGAGAGAGCTGGGACTTCAGTCTGCTGCTTGGTGGCTTCAGCAGGACCCCATCGATATGGGGGTGAAGACCTGGGAGTCGGTAGCCTGTCCCGTCTCTGCTGGGGTATGTTTATGGAGCAAATAAGCAGAGGAGACCTAAAAAAAAAGCTCCCCTTTGCTCTGCGCTGGCTTATGACTGCTGGCTGCCCCCCCTCACTCCCCCCGCTTCAGCTGAATGAATGTGCTCATCAGCCAGGCAATTTCTGCTTCATTCTTTTGTTGACAATGCTCCCAAGGGGGTGTTCAGTTGTCTGGAAGAAGAGGCCGCGTGCTGACAGGATCGTTCTAACTCTGCCGCGCAGCGCAGCCACCATCTGAACAGCACTGCCTGGACAGCAGCAGTTCCCAGCAGTCCCCTGACTCTGCTGGAGCTCATTCCAGCTCAGCTCCACACCTCCGGCGCTCACTGATGACTCAACTGATCTGCTCGATCCTTCCCCTTTGTGCGCCATGCACTGAAGGGGTTTCTTCTGAAGTTCGTCATCTGAAACCAAATCTGCTCCCGAGCGCTGTCCTGAGCTGTAAGACAAGTCTGAGAGAGCTGGCTTCTGGATCCTGCATCCTTGCGAAAATCCAGAATCTATTATCATTCTCCTTAGTTGCCTGTCAATTAGTGCTGATTCACTTTTAGGTGAGCAGCTTCTTAGGCTTTGTCTACTAAATGCCTGTCTCTCAGTGATGAGCATTACATTTTGTACCTTGTTGTGGGGATTGCAGTGTACTCAGTATACAGTCTGTACGTGTGTGGACATACACTGTAATTTAATTGTTGATGTCTAACAACTGAAAAGAGAATACCAATGGGTTTGGTAACTATATAGTAATATTTCATTATGCTTCATATAGGATCAATAAAAATATCTCTAGTGACTGATGGAACTGCAATATTGTAGTGTGTAATTATTGGAGATCCATAAAACACGTGTTTTCGTGCAAAGCAGATCTTCTCTGTTTCACAAACATATAGACTACACACCATTGTTTTAAATATAGAAACATAACCAGCAATAAATATGTGGCTAAACCTCTTTCTAAGGGTAGTACTAAAGAAATGCTCCCTTTTGCTCTGAATACACATTAGCAGGGCTATGCTAAACAAAGAAACCCAAAATGTCCGTGTTAAAAGATTACAGATGGAGAGATCAATGTAAGAGACAATTACAAACACAAACTTTCCAGTCAGTTGTTTATAAAAGGAACAGTTAATGGTTTTATATACTCCCTGTGGCTGGTAATTGGAATCACATGTGTGTGTATTTGCATAGGGAGGTCTGTGAGGCAATTATACAGCCCAGAGACAATCTTTCAGGAGAACATTGTCTGGACTGAGACTTCATGACACAAACTGGCACAAGCACATAAACTACAGAAATATGTTGTCAATCTTATTATGAAACATTCCTCCAAACTGTAGTCATTGTTTTAAACTTATTTTTTTTTGTAGTTCATGGATTGAATTGGTCCTCCTGGGATGAGTAATGATGAATTGATTCACAATTCCATAGCTACAAGAGCATTTAGAAAAAGGAAAAAAAATGTGGTGCAGCAAAAATGTGGTGAAATTAAATTAAATACTTGATTTTGCAAACTTCATTTAAATTAAACTGAATTTAAGATGTTAAAAGTGGAGAATTTACTTCAGGTAAGTACAAAAGATCAAATGTTCTTCGTAACAGCAACTAAGGACTAAACAAGCACTATAGTTAGACCTCAGTATATAATCATGAGCCTGATGGTCCATTTCAGGAGAATCTCAGTATCCTGCAGCATTTCTACCTGTCAGCTGACTTAATAGATCTACAGACTGTATACAGGTGAGATTTGATTGGAGGCATTCTAACACTTTGCTTTAGACCTGGAAAGTTTTTCTTGGATTTATGTCTTCATGCCAGTGATTATTTTGGTCATCATCTTAAAAAGAGTATTTACTGATCAAAGTATTTAAAGGCCTCCTTGAGCCAATTAACAGACTGAAGTGAACACCCCAGTGGTCCTCTGGGATGAGATTCTAGAGAATGGCAGCAGTATTGTTCACGTGCGGCTAGGATATCTAAAGGTTTTGCCCAGGGAACAGTAACGAGAATGAATCAGAAGCAGGAATCTCGTCGTGTACTTAGCTTTGAAATGAAGTCTCAATGCTTGGGTTATGTTTTAGGAAGAATGGTCATTTGGGAAGAAACGCTTCCATACAGAAATCAGCTGGTGATGTTTGTTTTTTTTAAAGAAATAACCACAGGGATAGGAGTGGAGAGTGTTCGAGAGGACGCAAGACTTTCCATGAGCTGAATGCTGGATATTTCCACATCAAGAGCTTAAGGCTTCTGTAGAGCGTGGCTGCCCCAAAGCAGGCCTCCGAGTGATAGCATGTCCACTGGCGGCTCAAGAGAGGCCTGTATCGGCACCGGAGGCTGAGAGAGAGGCTGGCGGTTGCAGCACACTGAGTTTACTTTGGCTCCAAGCTGAAGGTCCCTGTTCAGATCCAGCAGTTCCACAACAAGACTTTATTAATTCCTAACATGGATCATGGCTTTGTAAGATGTGCTGCATCGGTTCCGGCTGCCACATTGATCTTCTTTCCTCCTCTTTTTGTATCATTTTTTATTCATGGCTGCTTATTAGCATGCAAGGTGTCAGTGCTGGAGAGCTGACAGCAGTGTTTTAGCGATTATTATGGAAAGTGGAGGTGACAGGGTGCTGAGAATTGAGCGTTCTAGTGCTTGTTGATGAAAGGGGCTTGATATTACTGGAGGGGTGCTGAAGTCGATAATTGTTGTATACATGGAAGAAAGAAAACAATCAGATTGGTTTTGCCAGTGCAGCAAATGTGATGTTAACTGTGCTTGCGCTGCGATTACAGAAGCTCCGCACCACCTGTTTGACAAAAATGGTAGGGTTGGTAAATGTTTCCCAGGGACTGAGAAATCCAGTTCTCTCTGCTCTAATTGTCTTCAAAGAGTCCTGTAAAGCCGACTGTGGGAGAGATAAAGTGCACATTAACAGGCCTTGTCTCCCGTAAGGTATGCAGAAGATCTGTGTGGTTTATGGTGCAGGCATATTTGGCACAAATTTATTTTTGTTGCCAGATCCCTTCTGCTCTCCTCCAGACCCTTAGATAAATGTACACGACCACAGCCACCACTGGAGAAGAGCCGGAGCCTGCAGCTTTTTATCTTATTCATGTGGATCAATGGCAGCCCTATGGCTGGAGAGCGGGACATAATTACCTCTTTCACAAAATCAATGCAGCCCCCTGTCCATGGGCAAGGAGAGAACACTCAATTAGGTGATGGCGGGAGGCATTGTTCGACAAAAAAAACCAACTCTCCGCAGAGCAAAACAGAGCAGCACGCTCGTGTGCCGCAGCCTGTCCTTTCAGAGCACAAGAATGGTATTCCTGAGCCGAGGTTACAGTACGTCTAATTGAAGCTTAAGCGCACTTGCTTCTTGGGGACGTAGTGCATCTTCTTTCAGAGAACACAAAGCCCCTTTTAATTGACATTCATTGAGGCTCAATTCACTCTGCCCCTCCTGTGTCCTTGGTCTGATGGAGTACAGGGCTGAGAAAGCTTTCCTGCTTGTGAAAGTGAACTGAATATCCCAGCAACATGTGACTCTGGCAGGCAGCGTGGATTGGAGAGCTATTTTTAAGGGTTCTGGAGTGCTCTGCCTACAGAGAGAAAAACAGCTGATTTTTTTTTTTCACACAGCAGTGTATTGGGTATGTCAGTATTTTTATGCAGGTATTCATTTTTACTGTTGCTTATTAATACCTTTATATTGCATACATATGGTATTAATTATATAATGGTAGATGTATGTACATATATACTGTATACACCCGAAGAAGGCTCCACAGCCAAAACGTTGTGTTTTCTTTTTTCTCTTTTCAGCATGGAATAAACCTATTACTTGTTCCTATGTATACATATATGTGAGTATAGATAAAAGATGTCATGCGTGCCCTTTTCATGCATGTTTAAGTTGGAATATGTATACCAATGTTAAGACCCAGGTAGAAAAAGGGTAAAAAAGTTAAAAGAAGCGATTAATGGTGAGATATGCCTAAGACACATCAGTATTTATGTGGAAAAATCACGTAAAGACACTCATCTAAGGGTGAAAAGAGATGGCTGATACATTGAGGGTTTACATTGAAATGTGCTTCCTTTGTTTCCTGTGAGGCAGGGCATCAGATGGCCTTTGACTGACAGGGCTAGATACTTACATACCTTCGGGATCTGAAATCTACGTGCAAACATGGATGAAAACCAGAAGCTGGTGTACAGGGAGAATGTGCCGCAGGAGGGTGGAATTGTACAACAGACATAACCTCAGCTCTGCTGAAGTGTTGTTTCCACAGTGCTGTGCCCTTGTTATTCATTAAAGCAGTTCACTGGAAGAGCCCCAGTGGGGCACCCGCAGAGCAGAGATCAACATTAAAGTCACGCTAAATCTGCTCCTTGATTATTTGTGTGATATACAATACTGCTCATCTGGCACCCCATGATTCTCCTACAAAGGATCACAGGTTGAGGATTCATTTTCAAAATGAGCTGTTAGCCGCGGTCGGTTAATATTTTTAAACAATCCCCAGAGACCGTCAGATCGCAACTTAAAGTACCTTGCTGCTGCGCAACATTTCAGTGTTTGCTTTTCTGCAAATGCTTAGGACAAGGAGACTACATATTGCCCTGCAGTTACCAGAGATCTTGATTCTTAACGGGGAGAATGCAGAATAGCTGGCTATAGTGCCAATCTGAAAAGGCCAGAAAGTGTATATTTTAGGTTATCCTCACATAGAGTGACATTTAAAAAAATACATTTTATTCTGCTGAATTGCTCTCGGCAAT
The DNA here is from genome assembly GCF_055471065.1 of Atractosteus spatula. Taxonomy (NCBI): domain Eukaryota; kingdom Metazoa; phylum Chordata; class Actinopteri; order Semionotiformes; family Lepisosteidae; genus Atractosteus; species Atractosteus spatula. Next base: position 13,181,321 of record NC_142726.1, on the reverse strand, counting down.
GAAGATGAACAATTTGAAGGAATCAATTTGTATAATTTTATTCTGGGCACATGAAGCACCCCCTAGCATGCTTAGATGACTATGTGAGTCAATAGCTCCTAATTAAATTGTAAAGGCCCCACAAAGAATGGATGGGGCTGTGAGATTGGTTTCGGGCCAATATAGGTACAATGCCTTGCAGCGAATTACAATGGGAAAGTGTTGTACTGTGATAAGCCTACTGAGACGCTACATCTCATTAACTGTGCCAATATGAGACAAAAAAAAATATATGTACAAAACACTTTTGTCTTATGAAAAAGAATTGCCTTACAGCTGGGGAAAAGGGAAAAAAAGTGCTAATAAAAAAAGGAATCAATGAATTAAGTTTCAGGAGCAGATGGTCCTTAACTTCAGTTTTATCATGGAATGTATGCTATTCTCCCAGATTGCCCTGTTGAGAATAAAGCTGGGGTACTGTCAATGCAATACTGATTTTTTCTCAGATAGGTAAACTGATTTAATCTCACTTTCCCTTTCCACTAAAACAGCACATCTGTTTTTATTTTGTTTTGCAGGTAGCTACTTACTGGTGTTTTTGTTTTTCTTGTTTGGCCTGGGCAAACAGATTTGACTCCAGTGGCTCAAGGTGAAAGGTTAATGGTATTATTAGAAGCTTCTGTTGGAAAGATATTTAGATGAGACAATGACCAGCTTCATCTAGGAGCAGAGCCCAGCAAGCATAGACCTGTCTTCTACAGCTGTAATTAACAGCCTTCAAAGCGAGTTTGTCTTTCAGGGCAGGATTGTTCGGAGGGCTGTGCAGAGGCAGGCGAGTAGGGAGAGATGGTCAGCATGCTAATAAAAACACAAGCCAGATGAAAAACCGAGGCAATTGATTTTGAATTGCATTGTTCAGTAGCGTGCTCGACAGAAACGACCAAGGAATAAATCTGTGCTGCCTGTACAACACTGAATCCCATACAGTTAGTCGTGATGAAGCGAGATGCATAAATACGTTTGAAGTTACAGGAAAGGTAAAATGTAATCAAACAGAATTTTGAAGGATCAGGACTGCAGCAGATTTAAAAACACCAGCTCAAAATTGTGCTTTCTTTTAAGACTAGCTTCTATGTTGGTTTGGAGCTGGTTTTTAATTGCCAAGCAAAGTAATATTCCAGCAGCAATTGGAATGATTTACATTTTTCTGCTTGTCTTTTTATTCCATGCACAAAGTTTGTTTTTCTTTTTCTTGTATTTTTGCAAGTTGTTTCTCTGTTCCTCAAAACAAGGAAAAAGCCAGAAATGATATGCTCTGTTGACACTGTTCTTTCATTTGTTATTGGGCAGAGGAATCAGATCCCTGAAGTTTTCTGCCTGCAGTCATGCTCTGCTGTTGTGTTTTATAATAGCCAGTAAACAAATAAAAAAAAAACAGGTATAAAGTTACATGATTCTGTTTTGACAAAAACAGTTGACATGTTATTGAGGTTATGACACATTATCACATGGTTATCATCTGTTTTTTTAGTGTTTTTAAAGTTAAATTGTACAATAATAAAATTATTGAGATCGATAGTATTTTGTCAGATTGTGGAGTCTTCTCATGAATTTCCCAGCATTCATATGTTTAGCCTGTGTAAAAGTTATGAATGGATAATAAGAAATGTATTCCTACTTGAATTATGAAGACTAAGAGGCGTCAGTAGGGGGCAGCAGAGCGCTCAGCACACTGGGGAGTGTTTGCACAGCAGTGTGTGTGTGGCAGGGCTGCACAGTTTTAGCAGGTGCAGTTACAGGTGCAGGTTTCCCTGGAAACGAGAGCTCTGGTTCTGAAGGACATCTTCAACGTAAATAAATAAAAGGACAGGTCTTTTTATCTTACAGGAGCGGAAAACAAATGGATTGATGTGATTAAAGCAGTGGCAGAAAGAATTCATAGCAATCTTTTGTGTCCATTCATTTTTGGGACCGAATATTTCATATTTCATATTTAATTTTTAGACAAACTGGTGGTTCTGTTGGGCTTTGCATTACTGTGTGGGGGTAAGGCAAGGTTAGCTGAGAACTGGGTGTCCGTGATACTGGAACCTAGTGTTTGATCAGGAAAGGTAGAGAAGGTTGGTCGGACCTTTGCCAAAGAGGCAGATCAGTTATATTGATGCCTTTTACTTTCAGATCTATCGCCGCTGCTGGCTGGTGTTCAAGAAATCTTCCAGTAAAGGCCCCAGGAGGTTGGAGAAATATCCAGATGAGAAGTCGGCCTATATCCGAGCCTGTCCAAAGGTATTGTTTTCATTTAGAATTGTCTCTGAGTGATTAGGGACTGGTTTTCGGCACAATCAGCACTCTGCTCCGGTCATATTGACTATGAATATTTTTTTTTCTTTAAATAATTCTATTTCACGGAGATGCCACACATTGTTTAGTTTCATGTGGTCTTTTTTAACTGAGCTGAGCGGGAGACAGCAGTGGCTGACCAAGGCCGTCACGGAGGAGAAGGACCAGTGCAGGTCCTTCAGCAAGAAAAAAGGAGACCAGCCCACTGGACAGCAGAGACGCTACAATAGTTCAGTAATATTACTGGTAGCCAGTTAATGTTTGTGCAACAATTCTGTATTATTGAATGTAAAACTGCTTCATCAGAAGGCAGAAGCGACGTATGAAAGGCTGTCAGACTGTCAGCATAGTCAGCTGGAGTTGGATCCAACGGTCTGAAATCTCATTTATAGTTCCTGAGCAGGAAGCTCCTCAGCCACACAGAAAGGGCCAATTCTCGAAGGAGCACATCTGAAAAAAAAAGCTGAATCTGTCTGTAAAATCCTCAATCAGAACTACCTTTAAAAAAAGGAAAATCTTAATAAAGTCAGCTTCTCGTTGTCGTGGATACCAGAAGGTTTAACATGACAAAGGTTGCCTCCTGATTCCCAAATCCCCAGAGTTCACCGCTTGGTTCGTTTTTTTAAATGCCTTGCTCCCAGGTGACGGAGATCAGTAACGTGAAGAACGTGACCAGGCTTCCTCGGGACACCAAAAGGCAGGCGGTAGCCATCGTCTTCACTGACGACACCTCGCGGACATTCACCTGCGAGTCAGGTCAGTCCTGGCCCTGGTCACCCCGCGCCCAACCAGGGCCAGGGTCTCTGCTGTCGCCAGAAGAATTCTGGTCTCGCCACATTCCACTCTGCATGTTTGTGTCAGCCACTCTGCTTGGCATCAGCGTGGAGCAGTGGGCAGAGCTCTGGGCTCATAACTGGAAGGTTGTGGGTTCAAATCCCACTTAGGGTGTTGCTGTTGCCAGCTGAATATGTTAGTTATAGTCGCCCAAGTCATTCACACCCTACTAGGCAAATGGACGTTAGTTCAAGGAAGGGATTTAGGGGAAGAACTCTATATATTATGCATTTTAAAATCAGTTAAAAAAAGAATGGATGAGTCATTACTCCTACAGTGGAATAATGACTGTATAGTGGAACTGTATGTACTATCCCCTGAATCATATCTCAAATGGTCCCAGAGCTTACAGACTTGTTCTAATAGACCAGCTTGGCTATAGGTTGTTCAAGCACAGCCAGCAAGCAGGGCTGTCTGTAGTGTGGAGTATCAGGCAGAGGTTTTAGTGGCATTGTCAGAATTCAAGACCAGATCATGTGCTAAAATCTGTAGACCCCACATCCGCTGTAGTTCCATTTTTAAAAAACCTCTCCGTGAATCGAAGCCCATAGTCAGTGGCAAGTAAACGCTTCTCTTTAGAAGTGAGGGGATCCCCTAGTGCAGCCCCTTGGCCGACAGCATCTTTCCGGACACTGACCTGCTCTGCCTGCGTTCCCTGCCAGAGCTGGAAGCGGAGGAGTGGTATAAGATTCTGTCCATCGAGTGCCTGGGGGCCCGGCTGAATGACATCAGTCTCGGGGAGCCTGATCTGTTGGCGGCGGGGGTGCAGTGTGAGCACACAGGTAAGGAACATGCACAGGTGCCACTCCAGGGCATTCGCCATTGTGTATTCATAGGGTAAGAGCGACAAGCTAATTGAATAATATGGGAATAAGATGGGAAATGCTTGAGCAAGTAAAACACCGACTCTGTCCTCCTTTTCTCTGCATGGCTGTTCTGAATTACTTGGCTCCTGACTGGCGGCTGTTCTCGCCCCCTGCCCCCCGTTTCCTCTCCTTGGCAGAGCGCTTCAACGTCTTCCTGCTCCCCTGTCCCAACCTCGACATCTATGGAGAGTGCATGATGCAGATCACCCACGAGAACATCTACCTCTGGGACATCCACAACCCCCGCACCAAGCTGGTCACCTGGCCCCTCTGCTCCCTGCGCCGCTACGGGAGGGACGCCACCCGGTTCACCTTCGAGGCAGGGAGGTAAGAGCCGGGCAGGGGAACACAGACAGGTCGGCCTGCCCCACTTGCCCTAATGCGCTGTTCAGATAGGCATTGATGTCGTAGAGGTAAGACAGTTTGCAGGCCTCCCTTCCTGCAACTCAGAAGAAAATGTGCGACTCTTGTCAATGCTAATTCATAAAGCACTTGAACATATGAAAGAAGTATAAATCACTTTGTCTATGCGGTTTATTCTCTTTACCAAAATCCAGTTTGCTAAGAGGTTCTTCCTGTTGTAACTGATTTTGTTTTTTGAAAATATTGAACACAATGTATTTTTAGGCACTAGTTTAAAGAGGGCTTTTTCTGCAAGGCAGAGCTGCGCTGCAAGAATTATTCCTTTGCAAAGCCTTCCACCTGGTGGCAGTGAAGAGGCAGTGCAACCATTAGTTCACTGGACAGTGCATTGTAACTGTGCTAGCTGCACAGATCAAAGTCTTCAGCTGTGCTTCACAATTAATTGCCATGAACTAATTTCTGTTATCGTTTGACCAAACTGTCTTTGATTGCACTGTTTTTTAAAAAAGAAATTACTCTTACTGTCTGTGAAAAGAAGTGATCAGTGCGTTAAAAGAAGTGGTACATCTAAGCTAATCAGATCAGAAGATTCTGAAAGCTAAATTAAAGAAGACTGCTTTGATGTGTCCTACAACATGTGAAGCACAGAAATCCTCTATAACAGCTGTTCATATAATGTCTGAGTCGGGGACAGTTCCCCTGTCTCTCTGACAGACTGTGCCCCTGTCTGTTGCAGGATGTGTGACAGCGGTGAGGGACTCTACACCTTCCAAACGCGTGAAGGAGAGCAGATCTACCAGCGTGTGCACTGTGCCACACTGGCCATCGCTGAGCAGCACAAGAGGGTCCTTCTGGAGATGGAGAAGAGCAGCAGGGTCAGTCAGGGTGGCTTCTTACAGGCTAAGCATACATAGATAGATACTTTATTTATCCCGTGAGGGAAATTGCAGGCATGATATCAGACAGCTTCCAATACATGCTAATAGGATTTAAAGTAAAAGTAAAGGGAAATGGGACCATTCTGTCTGTGCAGTCTTTATCAGATAGTTTAGAAAACTCTCACGGAGGCAAAAAATAAAACCTAATGAATGTCCCAGTGGGCAGACATGTTTGTTTCTCGTTAAACTGACTTTATTTTTCAGGCATTCAGGCTCATATGGCTCTCACCCCAGAAATTCCCTTCCTTCATCGTCTAGTCATTCAGTGCAGTTGAGCCAAAACTTCAATTAAAATGTGGATTTGTTTCCTTATATGTACTTTCATAAAATAAACACAGGTATATATGTATTTGTTATAGTTGATAGTTAATACTGATGCTATTAATATTTTTTTTCTTTGCCATTTAAACCTGACAAGTAATGTCTTTCAACCCTGAACATGCTCAGTTTGAGCCTTCAGCTATTGTTTAAAAATATGCACTAAAATTCAAGAACAATGGGACATCACTAGAGGGCAATACTTTGGAAGGGACAATATGCTTATACATATATACAGCCAGTCATGGAGAGATGTCACTTGGTAAGCAACTAAATGAATGTATTCATAACCTGGCAAACCTGTGGCCAACATGAAGAACGCACTTTCCTTCCAGCTAAAAAGCTGTTTCTCTTTTTCCGGTGTTAGGTGCTGTCGAAAGGCTCAGAGCCAGGGTCCTACCCATGCACGCCGACAGCCATCCTGCCACGCAGTGCCTTTTGGCACCACATCACTGGCACACAGGGTGGCGTAGACACTGGCAATGGTAAGGCCGATGGACCATGTGAACTGTGTGTGTGAATACAGCCGTCCCGTTGAGTAGCTGGTTTTCCTTAGGAATCTCTGCTGTGCCGGCCAGTGCAGGGAGATGATGCCCAGGCCGTGGAAAGGCTCACCCCTGCGCTCTCTCTTTCTGTGTGCAGGCGACATGTTCTCCAGCTCCCAGACAGACTCTGACTCGGACCTGCTTCCAACTCGCCTGCCGTCTGAGCGCCGCAGCGCCACAGCCCTCAGCCGCCACCCCAGCTCCTTCCCCACTTACCCCGGCCAGTGAGGGGCGCTGCAGACGCAGACTCCTTGCCTTCCCCCCCTTTAGCCCTCCACATCCACTGAGACTGGACTTCAGAGGCCCACCCCTCTGCCAGGGGGAGGGGGGGGGGGGTGCAGTCCTGTTGGAGACAGGATATGGAGGGGTGCGGGCTCAGGCGCTCAAGGAAGGATGCCCCCTTCTCGAACAAGGAGACCCCAAAAGCTTTAGCTCAGAAAAGAACAGCAGCCAGAGTCTGAGGAGTAGAAGGGGAAGCTGAGAAAGATGCTCTCTTGTCTGTTGAAGAAGACCTGAGATCTCGACAGCCTTCATTTGAAAATAAGGAAGTTTGAAGCTGTATTTGTGCATTTATGCCTAAAGACTCATTGAGATTTTTTTATTTGCCTTGGTTTTTCTTAGGACTTTTTTTCTACCACAGACACTTTATAAAGAGTGCGTCTCTGTGCATGATCTTCCAGCCATCTGGAACAGAGTCCTTTTGAAGTTTTGGGAAAGCTGTCTTTGAGCATGTCTCGTGGAGGAATTTTGTTAGTTGGATGCTGAGCTGGAATTTTTTCTTCAGCTTCCACTGGTGATCGGAGACGATGTGACCAATCAGGCTGACTGCACTGGATTTGAAAGTCCACAAAAGATGCCTGCATAGACTTCTGTGTACAGCAATGGAGTGCCTGGTGTGGTTTTATTTTTGGTTGTGGATTAAAATGTTCCATTTCTGAAAAAGAGGAAAGTGGTAATACAGCACAGAGCAAGCTAAGGCCATGTTGTGTAGCAGCACAATATAATGCATTGCATTCTTTAATCCATAACCTCTGTTTTCTTAAGAATAAAGTCTGTATGGTCACAGTTTTTCCTGGATATGCACAATGACCTAGGTCACTCTTGCCTGTCTGTGTATTCATTGTGACTTACAATTCCTTACCTGTTTGTGTTTCAGGAAAGGATGGGTATTTAGTGGATTTCTTACTGCTGAAGATCATGGGGAAGCATATCTGAATCCATGCTTTATTTCTGTTTCTTGTAGCTGCAGAAACAAGCAGAGAAAGTCTTGGCTTTTAATCTGTGGAATCTTAAAAGTGATGACAAGCCCACTCAAGGCACAGGGCTAAGGCCTGGTATTGCCAGTTCAGAAGTCTTGCCGAGTGCCAAGAGAGAACAGAAACATTTGGTTGTTTTACTAATTTCCACTGTACTGTACATTTGAGTGTGTGTTGGATCACGGAAGTGACATTCCCAGGGATGACCTCCCAGGGTGTCTCTTTATTTTTGTGGTTAAACTCATGTGCAGTTTAACTTTCAACACACACACACACACGCACGCAACAGAGACATGGAAGTGGCTCCACCCGAGTCCCCAGAACACTGGGCTCCCAGTGTTCAGGTCTCATTTGGAATTTCAAGACAACATGCTCATTCCCTGCAGGGAAGTCATTGGACCCTTCAGGGAAGTCATTAGAACCTACAGGAAAGTCATTAGATAAGGTATGAAAGCAGCTTCAATGAAAAGCTGGGAAGGTTGGGAAAAAAAGGATTAGGGTAACTCCAAACCTTCATTCTCTCTTGACTCATTTTCACACTAAATTCATTCCTGACTAAACAAGGAATAATTTAATCTTGGATTTGGTGGGTCTATATATTTGTCATCTTATTGGTATTGATTTTATTTGCGGCTGTTTTTCTTTTTTGCTTTCTTACTTTTAAATGTTAACATTAGGTCTTGTTCTAGACCTTCATGTTCTTGAAGTAACATTTTGCACTTGGAAATGATTTTAAACAAACTGTTTAGACAACTCAGGAGATAATCTCTTTATATTTTAAGCATTTTCGTACTATTGAGTGATATGCACAAATCTCGCAGCCTGTCTTAGGGGCAATTAACTTGTAGAGGTGCAAATGATAAGGGCTCTCCTTGTCCCAGCTACCTGCATAGGAGAATTTCAGACCAAATACTTTCTTAGGGCTAAGGTGTTCCACTTCCCTTGGATTCTACTCGAAACCATAAACTACTGATTTCTTAGAGCCAATGTAGGTGGCTCAGAATTGGAGAACTGTATTAAACTTTATTTCATTATTATCTGAAAGCAAATATTTAATGAGCTTTACTCTTACTTATCCCATCCAATTCAAGTTAGCATGATCTGTTGACTTTCACATGAAGCTGTTCCCATGTAATTTATATGTTGTTGTTGCAAATCTGCAGATTGAATTATGTGAATGCAGATTCAGTTATGATGCTACCAGGACATGGTTTTTGCGGTGTTGTTTTTGTTGTCCGCACAGAGTGTGGCATCACCACCCCTTTTAATTTGACAACCAGCATGGTAGGTGATTTGAAAATTGGAAAAGGTTGTTCATGTTATTTCAAGGAAGAGTGGGTATCCTCCGCCTGCATGAAACTATATATATATATAGAGTATATTTCAGACTTCATTTTGGCAAGCAGGACATTCAATCTCCTGAATGAAAATATGAAATAAAAATTGTGCATACTGTGGCTTTTGTAAAAAGCATGAGCAAGTATCACAGATATTAGGCATAGTTAAGCCCAAGAAAACTAGGTATAAATTAAAACAGATAACGTAGGCACCACTTCAATTTAAGAGCCACTCTTAATGAAAATCAAGACACTTTTCTACATTTAAAAACCTTCCCTGTGTGTTGGCCTGTACCAGTGTCATCCCTGTAGCATTTGTTTGGAAAGCGACGAACGAAGGACTCATAAGTCAAAGGTGGTTAGTGAGTTTGAGGAGACACTGTCTTTAATTGTGTTGAGGGAGTGAATGTATTTAACAGTGGAACACCTACATTTCTAAGGCTAGTTATATAATGCTGGAGTCCAGTAAAAAAAATAAATTATTTATTTCGCATTATCATTGAGAAGGGCTAAGATATTGCTCAATATCTCTTCCCTCTGTAAGATGTATATAACCTGGGGTATTGTTGTCTCTGGGTTCTGTGTACATAACGCTATTTATTTTATATGGGGTGCACTGTATCCTTTAGGCAGTGGATATTCTTATGAATGTGTGTTCCTGAATCTGTACATGTGTGTAAGCTTAGAGAAGTGAGAGAAATAACATTCAGATGTCTTATCACTTTTATTTCTGTAGAGAACCTGCACACAACCCAGCTGTGCGTTTTGAATTGGCAAACCTTTTGTAGATTCTCGGCCTTGGTTTTGATTTGCTCTGACAGAGCTGAAACAGCAGCCTCCTGGAAAAGATGCCGCTGCAGAAAACCTGTGTCAAAACAAAATCAGCCTAGTAATACCGAAGAACAGTGTCAAAACATTTGCTGTTAGACTGAAACTGCTGAGAGGGGTATCAGATTGATTACCAGGCTAATAACACTGAACGTGACAGGTGTCAAAATGTTTTCTTGCAGGATAGCTTCAGTTAATGTTGCAGATCACGCGAGTTGATGTCTGAGGTTCTACTGCAGCCTTCCAAAAGGTTGCATTGTGTCCCTGTTGCCAGGCCCATACAGAAATGTTACTGCCTCTTCTCAGTCTTTCCATTACAAAGAGCTCACCTGCAGCAGATGTGTACTGTAGGTACCTCATTCTCTTCTAGGACTTGAATTTTCTGCCTTAAGACCATTTTTCTCTTCCTTTGTCAGAACTATACCTCACTGTAACAGGTAATGTTTTTTTCTTTCTGGCGAGTGAAGTCGATGTTTTCTGGGATGGTATTGCTGGTGCATGTCGAGCCATCCTGATTAGTATTCTGTGTGCCCTGTGTATGTAATAAAGGGATGGGGGAGACAGGGCTGTGATCGATCATTTCGAATTGATAGTCTAATGACCAGAGGCCGGTCATACACACAATATTTGCCTCGAAGAAAAAAATGAAGAATTTCATTTGAATCAAGAATTTCAGAATAGCAGAGAACATCAGTGCAGTTTTAGAAACTCGTAGTGGACTACAAATTGACCTACAGCAAGATTTGTTAAGCACTGTTACCCTGGGAGGAAGCACATTTTAATTAATTGTACTGTAGACCTTAGTGCACTTCTTATATCGTAGTCTCAGTTAACTCCTCTGACAGCACTCACTCTATAAAAGACAATTAATGTTCCCCCATTTTCAGGCGACTTCCCAGCAAGGATCTGGTAACAGATAAGTGAGCACTTCCTTGAGAAATGTGGTTGGGAATAGCCAAAGTAATGAGTTTCCAAGTAAAACAGAATAGAACAAGAACAACAGAAAACAAAAGAGTGTTGAAAAAAAGAAGCAACATTTTGCAAAGGAAATGCTTTTTTGATCAGTTATGAATACACTGTCATTCAACTGTATCTGAAAAGTTCAAGAATATTAGAAAGAATTAGGGCCCCAGTGCCACAACCATACAAAATGGGGGTGGAGGAAGGGGGAAATACATTTCGTCTTCATGATAGTGCATGAGGAGAAGGGATTTGAAAACCACCTTGAAATCTGCTAGATCACTGGTCTTGGAGCTGACGGAAAATTCAGATGCAAGCCCCCAGAAATCAGTGTGTAGTCTTCCTAACCAAGTAAACACTGTACCCACAAGTAATTAAAAAGCAAAAACATCTTTAGAGTTCTCAGTGCAGAAAATGAACTACTTTACTTTAGACAGTACAGCATCTGGTAATCTGCTATACCTAGATAGGTATAAAAATGTTTTGAGCGTTCTTCCCCTCACCTGCTGCAGACGAGTTAGAATATTGTTGAGATGTGCTCTGCAGTTCGTACTGTATGATGTGAAAAGGCGATTTTTGGACTGCGGAGTTTTGGAATCTGAATTGAGACAGACTGAACCTTATGAATTAACAAAGGTATATTTGAGCAAAGAAACCAAACCACTTTAAGATGCATTTAATTTCATTTTAATTTCACTTTAAACCAGTAGCCTATGTTTTTGTAACTGATTCTTCTGAAACACATTAAAATGAGCCGGATAGCCTACCTTATTGACTAACTAATATAGATGCTTATTATTTTTATTGCAGTTATGACTAAATTATGTATATAAAGTAAGGGCCATCAAGCTGAGAATACTTGAGTGCCAGTCTTTCATTTTACACTCTTATTTTTAATAACTACATTCTGTACAGTGTGAACTTTGTGTTTATTTATACAACTGTGTGAAGAACATGCCTACAGCATGGTTTTGTGTAGATTTCATTTTGAAGTAGGCCTGTGTTTTCTTTCACTGACAGTATAAATAAAAATCCCTAGTTCCACAATAAATTGCAAAAAGAAGCACCTTATTTTTCCACTAAATGCCCTTTTAGTGATAAAATGTGATAAAACTGTGGCCCTGCATGTAATAGATTATATTTTAACCTTTATCTGTAATCTTATAACCAATCTGTCCCACAGCACTTTGAAACACGTGAATCCAATTTTCCGTATAACCATATAACCGAGCGGACATATTACAAAGATGAGAGATATTGGACTCAACAACTAGAGAGCTCTAATGTTCTATTCCACCCATTTCCTTATTTTATGTACTGTAGATCACCCTTTTCCTGTGTTTCTGCTTATGGTAATGTCTGGTGTTCTCAATACCCTGATATATCTGCATCACAAATTGTTTAATGCGACGCTCAACTTGGAGACCAAATTTGCAAGTTCATCAGTGATCTGCTGGGCTGGTGCAACAGCCGCAGGGATCTTTTTTAGTTCCTCAAAGAGCATGTTGCCATGGAACACACACTTGCATGAATTCTGTTCTGATGTGCCATGTGTCCTGTAATGTTTGTGGTTTAACATTTTGCAGTTTTACAATAAAAAAGATAAAATGCTTCAAAGGGGGGTTTCACTTGCTGTTACTGACTTACATTTAGCTGCCCACTGCTGAATAAGAGCATTGCCAATGCAAGACCCAAGCAATGACGCCACGAACAGACTTGCATTGCACTGTCCACCACATTTAAGGCAACACAGAATTCTAACAGGGCCTATGGACAAAAATCACCCTGCGTGTTAAACAGTGGCAAACACTGTAGACTTCTAGACCAGCAGGAGAACCTTCGGAATTATTTTTTTGTGACAAACATAACACTCCTGGAAGTGTATCATATTTTGTCATGAATGGCGCTTGCAAGATATTCTTTAGATATTCTTCTATGCTCAGGGACACATAGCAGTCAAGCCAATCAGGACTTAAAAAGTCACATTTCTGATACATGTGTTTTGTTGGAAACACCCCTGAGCTGGCCTGGATGTGTTTTAAAGATGCGCTGTCCAACGCACTCGAGATGTCTTCGTTTCCTGCAGTTCACTGGTACATTAGGCCTGGTGTGTCCATCGCCTCTGGTGTACAGGGGCTGCTGAAGTTTTCTCTTTTTTCTAGAGCCTTTTGTTCTAGCCTTGGTTACAGCTTGTTTCCTTAAGAATAAAAAGAAGCCAAAATTAACAAAGTGTTTTGAGTATGCTTGCAGTTCAGATGTGCTCATCCTGATCTCATCATAATCTGTGAAGCATTGAAAGCATAACAAATGAATAATGGAACCTCAGTATATATATATGCTTGTAAATGCTTATTCTGGGTTCACATTGAAATGGAATCTGTCTAGCTGGTGTATGAGATAACATTCTTACACTTAGGATAACAATGCCAGTATTCCTATAAAAAGTCAATGTGCATGTCAGGTATTGGTGTGACCGAGCTGAACCCAGGGTGGGCATCTCCTCAGTGTTGAAACACTGCACATCCAACATAAATAGTTACCCCAGCCAAATGCTCTCAGTTTAAGGAGATATCATTGGATGTAAGTGTTGAAGGCCCTGATGATCAGCAGGTGCAGGTAAAAGCCTTTGATTGCAAACCAGGTGAGTGAGCAGAGGAGGCTATTGAGTGCAGGCCGTGTTTAAGACATAGAGATCTCTAGGGAGGCTCAGAAGGAACTTCAGATTGAGCAGGAGCAGTGCAGCACACAGGCTCATACTGTATGCATTTCCTGATCAAGGGGAATTCAAAATTGGAGAAAGAGCTGAGTGTGTTCTTCATTTTTCCTGCAAGAAAGGCTAGTGCTGTGTACTGCACTCACAATGTCACTTTTTTTACCAAAACTATTTTAAACTCTCAGTTTAAGTGATTTAAAGTGTTTCATGCATGTTATATTCTACAGTTCTGCAGTGGTCTACATCATGTCTACACTGGGGTTCAACAAAGATACAAAGAAAGCTGCTTACTGTATTTCTCTCCAGTTAAGTGGATAGAATGCATTCATGGTCTTGTTGGTAGGCAGGCTGTGTAGAGTATGTGAATCTGTAAAGGAAATGCAAACAGGATGAAATCTTAGCCAACTTAATCAGGTTTCCCCATGTTTGTGTGTGCAAGGAAGACACAAAAAATGTCTGGTGAATGACAATCAGCCTCATTTCAAACATGACCTGAACAATCTCACTGCCGAAGTCATACAGAACCTGAACAAAGCATGCAGGAATAGCCAGGGAGATCTCACAGGCAGGAGAAGAGATGTTTTTCAGAATAGTGATGGTTGCCGTGATCAGAGTCAGTATTTTGGGAATCGGTGGAGACAAGTGTTTCTATTCAATGCACTGGAAATACACAATGTAGCATTGTATAATTTTGGTGGGTAGCTGCGTCAGCATGCGTAGGCTGCAAAGGAACAAGTAATAGGTTTATTCCATGCTGAAAAAAAGAAGAAAGAGAACACAACGTTTCGGCCGTGGAGCCTTCTTCAGGTGTGAGAGAGACAGGGCAGTAGGCAAAGGTAAAGTAGCGGGAGAACAAAGGTTGGGAGGGAGGAGGAGTGAGAGGCGGGAGCAGGGGACAGAAAGAGAGGCCAATCAAGAGGTGTGATGCCCAGCCATCTACATTGGAGAAACAGGAAGGAGACTCGGAGACCGTTTCAGAGAACACGTCAGGGCTGTAAAGATTAAAGATCTCTCCAAGCCCATTGTTTCTCATTTCACCTCTGACGGCCACGACCACTCTAATCTCTCCGTCTGTGTTCTCAAAGACGGTTTTCCAAACTCATACATCAGAAAGACCACCGAAACTAAAATTATTCTGCAGCTAGGATCACACCTTCTCCCTTCCCTTAACGACAGACTACTGTTCTTTTAAATTTTCTCCATTCATTGGAAGTTTCATTTCACACCTCTCTGCACCCATTCTGACTTCACACCTCTTGATTGGCCTCTCTTTCTGTCCCCTGCTCCCGCCTCTCACTCCTCCTCCCTCCCAACCTTTGTTCTCCCGCTACTTTACCTTTGCCTACTGCCCTGTCTCTCTCACACCTGAAGAAGGCTCCACGGCCGAAACGTTGTGTTCTCTTTCTTCTTTTTTTCAGCATGGAATAAACCTATTACTTGTTCCATTGTATAATTTTGTCAAAGTTGTGTTTTTGTGCATTTCTGTGATAAAATGCCATGATTATATTATTACATAAGAAAAATGTGTTTATTCTCTTAGATATCTGTTGAATACAAATAAATAGCCTTTTCTTCACATTTCATATGAAGGGTGACAAAATTACAATTTTCACTACCTGAACATTATTTTATAGTACATACTGCTTTTGGGATACCATACATAAGCCTTCAAGATATACAGTATGCATGTAAAAAATCAGATTTTCAGAAAGTGTTTAGCTAATGTCAGCTTTTAGTTTTTTTCTCAATTAAAAGAAACAGACAGAAAATGAAGCTGCAGTTGGGGCTTTGAACACTCGGAAGTACAGCAATCTCTCAAACAGACCTGGCCATATGTTGGAGAATAGGGTCCCTGATTGCATACAGCTGAAGCCCTGTGTGATACTCATTTCAAACACCTTCATTAAGGTGGAATTTTTCCATTTAATCTCAATTCTGTGATGCTGGAGATGGACACAAGGCAAATTTGTGGAGCCTCATAGATGCACCACAGGACAACAGGGTAAGCACTGTGGCCATGAAACTTCTCTGTATGGATCAACAGACCTGTGTTAGTCTGCTTTCTCTGACTTGAACTTAATCGGGACGAAGTTCCAACTGCATCTGTCTGAAGAGAACCTGAAATAATTAATACCACATATCTCATACACCACCTAATTAAATTAATAAAATAGTATGTGTGGATGAAATGGATCCTATCCTATTTATCAAACATTTTTAGATACTTTTGGATACAAGCACTGTAAAAATACAAAGAATTATTATTATTATCATTATTATTGCCAGTAGTAGCAAAGTGGACATTACATTTTTTAGGTTCTTGAAAAGTTTGTATGTTCTTCCTCTTTTTAACAATGACAAAAAATGTTTCAGACTCAAAATAATGTTGATTTATATACTTATTGCCTTTTATTTATAATAAAATACCCTTACACTTATATAGCACTTTTCTGGACACTCCACTCAAAGTGCTTTACAGGTAATGGGGACTCCCCTCCACCAATGTGCAGCCCCACCTGGATGATGCGACAGCAGTCATAGTGCACCAGTACTCTCACCACAAACCAGCTCTCAGTGGGGAGGAGAACAAAGTGATGAAGCCAGTTCACAGAAGGGGGATCATTAGGAGGCCATGATTGGTAAAGGCCAGGGGGAAATTTGACCAGGACACCAAGGTTACACCCCTACTCTTTTCAAGAAACACCCTGGGATTTTTAATGACCACAGAGGGTCAGGACCTTGATTTCACATCTCATATGAAGGACAGCACCATTTTTACACTATAGTGTCTCCCTATTAGGTATTGGGACTCACACAGACCACAGGGTGTGTGCCCCCTACTGGCCCCACTAACACCTCTTCCAGCTGCAACCTTTGGTTTCTCAGGAAGTCTCCCATCCAGGTACTAGCCAGGCGCACACCTGCATAGCAGCAGTGGATTGTGAGTTGTGTGTTACAGGAGCTGCTGGTACTAGTAATTATAAATACTAAAACGCAATGAAAAAGCAATTATCAGAAATAATAAATACTTAAACTGTCCCTCACATAAAATCACAGAAATCATTAAAAGACACTACCTTTACATCACAACTTTCTTTCTTTCTTTTTCAGTTTGGGAAAAACACTAATGAATGAATCCCTGACTCCTCGCTCGACTATACAGCCTTTCGGGGAGTGGTGAAGAGTCATGTGACCCGGTCAATATGGCTACCATGAGCTAGCTTGTTTTGAAGCGGGTCTGTCAGTACAGTCATCTACCTGAACTGCATCTCTGCTCTTTATCTTCAAACACCTGGGGGCAAACGCTGAATCGACTCAGGTTAAAGGGAGCAGGTTATCCGAGAATACCTCGATGGTTGTCATTTGAGGTTGACACTGAAATCCGTCGGTTCTGCTAGTTTGTGATCATCACCAGTCTGTCATTTAGAAAATTAAAATAATTACTTGGTGTACTGTAATACTTCTATCAATATTTTTGAGGAATTAGTTTTTTGTTGATGTTAACAGGACCTATGTTCTGCAGTCTACATGTGCATGCATACTGTAGCTTTTAAGCGAACACTTGTCTTTATTGAATATAACGTATAATTGTGGCAGTTATTTGAAGTTCGGTTTATCTAATTGCTGCTCAGGGGCGATTTTTTCCCCCAAATCGCTTGACGTTTTTCGTTTCTTCCACCGCACAACAGTGTGTCACCTGTGGAGAAACTGAAAGAACATTTTTTCTTTACCGAATACTTAACATGAGTTAACCCATCAAAGATCAAAGGTTCTGTCAAGTAACTAACTCGGGAGAGTTTATTTGGTGAATTTACATTTTATTAAGTATTTTTATTTTATTTTTCAAAAACCTTAGAACATATATTATCTGAAACGGGTAAGAAAACCAAAGTCCTTACGGAGAAATTAACATCGAAGCATTAAAACAGCTGAATTGGTGACGAAAAGGAAAGGCTGCGCGTTTTTTTATTTCTTTTTGATTGCGAATTGCGAATTTTGCGAAAATGAATACGGAAAAGGATTTCTCACCTTTGACTCCCAACATCGTACGAGCCCTCAACGATAAACTGTACGAAAAGAGGAAGGTGGCTGCCCTGGAGATCGAGAAGTAAGAATATGCATAACTTTATGTGTGTCTTTATTAACATGCACCTAATCATAGCCAGTCTATAAAGAGATGTGAAAGACGACGGGTGCAGGTTTCCTATGGTGTGTAACGGGGGGGCTGCAATTTGTCACTCCTTATTAGAGTTTAACTGGTTCTAAGAAGATGCAAGTTTTTACATTGAATAATATTTGTGTTATTGTAGCAGTGACGAGCAGCTGTCTCCTTTGATCAAATCTGAAGAATTTATAATGGGGAAAACTATAGAAGCTTAGCTGCAATATGATGAAGTGGTAGATATACCTAATGGCAGAATATGCACTAACGCTAGTTGGAAAGGTTTTGGCATGGCGGTTTCTATGTAAAGATCAAGTGGAAAACCACATGATTCCAAACTAATTAGGAAGCGTGGTAAATAGGATGGACGTTGCTTTCTATTTTCACTTTGGGTTTATCTTTTTTTATGAAAATCATCAGACGGGTCCAAACGGGAAATGGATTAATTTGTTCACAGCAATGGCGTAAATCGCGATTGCTTATTTTAATATTGCCCTGCAAAGTCGATATTGATTCGCGGAGCTAGCGAATATGTTCCAGACATTAATTAAAGAGCACATTATATAGTCTGTCCCCTCAAAATAGTGACGCACCATTGACCATAAACAGTGAAAGAGAGAGTTATGAGTCTGATCTAAGTGTCATATGACTGGAGTCAGAGGGTGAGAGACTGAGAGTTCTGATGCAGAATTATTGAACCACGTGTCTCCAGATACAGCAAGCAGGAAGAGGGGGCTTTCTGGCAAACCATGATTGCAGGCGGTTCAGTGTAGACGTAGGCATGAATGTGATTGCAATAGAAAATGTATAAATCTTAAATTGCTTACAAGAGTCAGTCTCAAATCTCTATAATATCAGATTTGTTTCCAGAGTTTCTTTTGTTCTGCTTCTAAATCCAAAATCAGTGTGTCAAGTGAATGGCCATATCATTATTCTGTGTAACTACTAACTACATTTTTTCTCTGGCAAAAATTCCATCTGAATGCCGTTATCTTGTGCTTCAGTGTGAAGTGAAGCAGATGAAAGCTGTTATCTTCTGAAATCTGAGATAACGGATCTTGACCAAGATACCTTGTGTGGCAGGCTGGTCTTGGAAGGGACTGTCATAGCAGCTGACTTGTCCCTAGGAGCTATCAGTAGACATGAAGAGTGCTAATTAGGTAATTAGAGTAATATTGGTGGTTAATTCCACATTCTCACAGGGCAGTTAATTAGTAAAATGTCTGGTTTTAATTAATATTTTCACTAAATTGGTGGCGCTTGGGTTTTGGTCGCTGTCTGGGGAGGCTGCTATCGACTGAGCTTGCTGGAAAGAACTGTGCAAGTGCTCTTGCAGTGTCCTGTATTGTGTGTTCAGATCTCTGAGGGTGGGAACTGTCATATCTTGACTAAGAGAACTGATAACAGAAAACAACAGGTTCTCCCTCCACCAGATGAACAAAACTCTTCTTTTATTTATCCTGCAAATTATCCAACTTTGGGTTACTTTCAAAAGTGTACAGTATACCATCACTACAGTATATTGAGAAGGTCTTCTTGACACTGCAAAGCTTTGTAGTTGAGTTCCTTGGCCTGTACTGGATCTTGATCCCTTTGTGTCGAATGTTGCTTTTTTTTCTTAATTTCCTGCTTTGGTCCCTGTGGATCAGAAGTTGGTGAAGGTTAGCACTTTTCTTGTCTTGGCAAATTTAACTTCTAATTTAACTTTTTTAGGTAAAACCTTAGTAGCAGGCCAACTTTTTGATCTTCTCAGTAGTTACAAGTTTATAGGAAAGTTTTAATCGTGGTTGCTTGCAAATCACTGCAATGAAGGACTTTTGGTATTCTTCATGTGGAGACAGATGCTGACAATTTCTCTACGAGTATTTTTGTTAGATCTTTTAGATACATTTTAACACTGCTTATCATATGGGTGAATATGCATAAGTGTTCTCTGAATCCTCTATTATTTAGTATGTTGACTATAGGCTGCTTCTAATAACATAATTAGAAACATTGTCTTGATTTTCATTTTTATGCTGTTGATACTCAGACTTGATGTACAGTATCACTTCCATGACTAGCCATTCATGGTCTTGTGGAAAGCTTAAGCGAGATACAGACAAGGAAGGCTACAAGTCGAGTCATTTTAGGTTTACTGTGGTGCGTGACAGATGTGAGAAGGCAAATGTTTTGTATGCTTTGTTTTGCCTCTGGCAGGCTGGTGCGAGAGTTTGTGTTGCAGAACAACTCCACCCAGATCAGGCATGTCATCCAGATCTTGGCTGCAGAGTTTGCCCTGTCTCAGCACCCTCACAGCCGGAAAGGTGGGCTCATCGGGCTGGCAGCCTGCTCGATTGCACTGGGGAAGGTAAGCACTGCTTCCCAAACAGGTAGGCTTTTCTGAAGCCTTAAGCCCTTTAGTGAGGGTACCTGCTGCACACATATGGCAGAAGTTAATTTCTAGCGGTTTACCAAGTTTTCATCTGCTATCAGATAGTGTTTGCAGTTTCCTGGCATTGCAGTTTCCAGTTTTTAGCCTGGGAAAGAAGTGAGTTTGCAGTTTTTCAATTTTACCCTCAATGTAATGAGGATTTTTTAATACAGTACATACTATTGGAGCAGTTCCCAGGTGTTAAGCCGTGTTTACCGATAGCCAAAGAGCTTTCTTTGGGAAATCACAATGTAACTCTGAAGAGTATGTTGCACTTTTGTTAAATTTGATCTGTCCTGCTTTGTATCCAGAATTATGTATATATATATATTTTTTAATTGTTTGAAGTGGAGAGAAAAAGAGTAGAAAGACAAAAATACAAAGTGAGTTTCCTTGCGATGTCTTCTAGCATGGTGTCCAGCCTTTTCTCAATCCTGATCAATTGCTAAGTTCCACTTGTTTTAATGTTTAATGATTGTTTTTTAAAAAGTGAGTTGCTTTTTCATGTTGAGATGTAGCTTCATGAAGCATGCACGGTAAACGTATACTAGAAGAGAAACAGTCGTGAAAAGTAGTAATTGACGGAGCTCCTGGATCGACTACTTGTTTGTCCTGTGCAGGACTCTGGGCTGTACCTGAAGGAGCTGATCGAGCCTGTCCTCACCTGCTTCAATGACTCTGACAGCCGGCTGCGATACTACGCCTGCGAGGCCCTCTATAACATTGTGAAGGTGGCGCGGGGAGCAGTTCTGCCTCACTTTAACGTGCTGTTCGACGGTCTCAGCAAGGTACTGCCGCACCACACAAAAAAACCTGGGAGGTGATCAGAAGAGATCCAGTGCTTCTGCGTCTTAAACTGCACGCTTACAGTCTCGCCAAGCCAGTTGGCTCTTGTGGTTTAATGGGAATTCATATGTGCTAATGTCCTGATGACCTGGTTTCTGGACTCAGACCAGTGTTTAGTATAACTATAGAGTGAGGAACACTCTCTAGCTTTATTTCAGTACAGTACCATACAATGCATGTCTGTATGCAGACCTGTTTGTACCAATAATTATGTGTGTTAGAGAAGACAGTGTTAGAGTATTCTCTCATAAAAACATCCAGTTGCAATCATGTAGATTTAGCCAATAGTTGTAGAACTTGCTTTACTAAAGATACACTTACTTTGCAGTGATATTGAAAGCACTATGAAAATGCATTTTCTTCAGCTTATTCAGTGTTCTTTTTAATTAATAGTAATCTTATTTTGTTTTAACTTGTATGGTCCTGTTGGGTAAATGTTTTTCCCAGAAATTTTTATCACTGTTTGAAATTGTTACTTAAATAGTACAACTAATGATTATTGGTAGCTAATGTTTTAAATCATTGTGATATTGTTCTGTAAATCAAAAGTACAGTACTTCTATTTTATCCCCTAGTCACTGTCACTGAGCAATCTTAAAATCCCTAATTATTTAGATATTAAAAGGAAACAAGTCATAGCTATTATTTTTTTTAAATACTTTATTATGTAGCTAGCGGCAGATCCAGATCCTAATGTGAAGAGTGGTTCAGAGCTCCTGGATCGTCTTTTGAAGGTGAGTGACAGCATGTTTAATTTAATCAGGATCTCACATGATTTTGTCAAGTTATCAAACCATGAAAACCTAAAGGATTCATTTCATCAGGTTTATTATTACTATATATTGTTCTTTTAATGGTGTGCAAATTGACTCATTAAGGAATTAATCAGGCCATGCATAGCAAGGAACTAATACCTGTATTTGAAAATTTGCAGAAGCTATGAAAAAACAAGCCCCATTGATAATGAGAAGTGAAACAATGCCAAGGGCAGTGGTTTATGTAAATAGTATCAGAAAATAGTTTCTACAGCTGCTTTTGTCTTGAAAGAAAAATGCCCAACATTTATAGAAATAGTGAATTTACCTTAATATTTTTTGTACTGTATGTTTGTGAGGGAAAGAGCACCATTGTGGCATTGCAGAAGGATTTGAAATGTTTCTTTTGTTCCTCAGGACATTGTGACCGAGAGCAACAAGTTTGACTTGGTGGCCTTTGTTCCTCTTCTGAGGGAGAGAATATATTCCAACAACCAGTATGCCCGCCAGTTCATAATCTCTTGGGTGAGTTCTGCATCCACAGCTCTCAACAATGAGGACATGAAAGAAGTGCTGGTGCACTAGGAGTGAGTTCATTCAGATATACGTGCAACTTCATAGGCATGATTCTTGAATCTTTTCACCAAAAGGTTTCCTTCAATTATAGTACTGTGGTTATGTGTTGTTCAAGCAAAGGACACGTCAGTTTCAGAAGGTGTCTCTGTAATTAAAGTGGTGTGGGTGATAGTTTGTGGTTCGTTTGCTCATCTGTCTCTCAGTGTTTATAAGGCATTTCTGCGTATCGGTCCTGATCCTGACCATGTCCTGCTCCAGATCCTTGTTCTGGAATCGGTTCCAGACATCAACCTGCTGGATTACCTGCCTGAGATCTTGGATGGGCTCTTCCAAATCCTGGGGGACAGCAGCAAAGAGATCCGCAGGACGTGAGTGATCCTTTGGGTGTTTCTGAGGGACGGTGTAGTTTTTTTACAGTTAGTGGGCGAAAAAAAAAATTGAAACACTTTGGTAAGCGAGGACCACCAAGTATATTGAAAACAAGGGCTTCCACATGGGTAGGGCTTATGTGTTAATTAAGCAGCTAACATTCCAGCATGCTCAGAGTCAGGTATGAAAATGCTGGACAGGCCTGTCTGCCTGTAGTTATGGTTAACAAGTGTAAGAGTTGGACCTTAATGACTTTGAAAGAGGCGGGATTATTGGTGTGCATTTGGAAAGATCCTAAACTGGAAAGATCCTGAAGATCATTAGCAAAGGGCAAAAGTGGGTGGAAACCATTATTCTGGGCTTTAATGATATTCAAGGCAGAGGAGCAACTGCAGATCAATTGACTACAAATTTCAATCTTTGAAGAAAGCAGTTTAGTCAAGAACCGATCAAAATCTTTCATCAAAAAAAGTTGCTAAAGAACTCTGTAGAGTTCTGTAGAGTTCTCTGTACAGTACAACTCTGTACAGTCAGATTGCAAATCTTTCACCGCATCTGGCAAAACATTGTTTGTGAGTCCAGTGGTGCAAAGAGCACAGGCAGTGGACTACCAGGCAGTGGAGAAATGTGATACAGTATGCGGAGATGATTTGTTGAGAACATGGTAAAGGACAATTTGAGTACACCCGTGGCATCAAGCTAAAGAATCAATCTATTGAGCATGAGTATGTTTTCGGACAACACCTGAGACAGCTTTATCCACCTCCATCAACTAGCCTTGAGTTCACTTTATTGTGGAAGAATGGTGCAGCATCCCTCCTGCAGAATTTCCAAAGCTGGTAGATTCAATGCCACAGTACATACAGGCGTACTGGTGGCCCAGTGCCCCATTAAGTGAATTAAGTCAATTAAGTGACTTTATCTGCTGTTTCCATTTTTTGCCTACTAGCTGTAGTTCACATAATAATCAGATGTTGTTAAAATAATGTTATCTGGGTTGGCCACCTGTGTCCAGAATAAATTATTGTATAATGTATTGTGTACCAAAATGACCATTTTATACCTAGATTAAGCTAAGCATTTCTTTTTGTAAAAGCAAGACATTATTTACTTATCTTACAAAATAAGGCTTGCAAAGCTTTTTAGTCAGCTTGTGTGAGCCTTTCTGAAGTTACCCTTCTCCTTCTATATTGCTGTATTGTGTGAGGAACCACAGGTACCTTTTTTAAAACCAGGCATTTTTTTTTCTATTTTGAACAGTTTCTGTTCTGCATTGTTTTGCATCTTCATGGAAAATTAAAATGGGTGTGTTTGCTTGTTTCCAGTTGCGAGGTCGTTTTGGGGGAATTCCTCAAGGAGATCAAGAAAACACCATCCAGTGTTAAATTTGCTGATATGGCCAACATCCTAGTCATCCACTGCCAGGTGTCAGAGGAGTCCAAACTGAGTAAGGCATCCATTTCTAAGCACATGACATTTCCCTTGTGCAAGTCATCTGTTGGTTGCAGATACTAGCAGTGTAATTCATCACAATCAATGGTGAAAGCACAAAAAACAATTTATAATTTGACTTCCAGACATCAATTATAATGTTTTCAAGTGTAAAAAGCACCTACTTTTGTGCAGTATATCCCAACTGGAAAGGTGATAGCAACATTGCTTGCAATCTCTTGTGGTGTTTGATGTTTAAGCAGGTGTTGTCACTCTTTTCTCAGAATTGTACTATTTCATATTCCTTATATCTAAAGTCATATGCGTTCTGATTGCCTCCTTTACTTAGTGGGGAACATACGCCTTCAGAGATAGCGGGCTATTGTCTCTTGTGTTTCTGGTGATAATGCCTGTTTTTTTTTCTTTCTCTTTGAAGCGAATGATCTAATCCAGCTCACAGCCATGACATGGATGCGTGAGTTTATCCAGCTTGCTGGGCGTGTAGTGCTGCCCTACTCCTCTGGCATCCTGACAGCTGTGCTTCCCTGTCTGTCCTATGATGACCGCAAGAAGAGTATCCTCCAGGAGTCCCTGTGAGCATCTTAACTGAGAGTCTGGATTAGTATGAGAGTATTAATATGAGAAGGATTAGTTCAGGGAAAGGTCCTGGACCTTCTTATCAGTGGCAAAGACAGCTTCTGGGGCGGTGTGGTGGCTCTGTGGCTAAGGATCTGCACTTGTGGCTGGAAGGTTGCTGGTTCGTATCCTGCAGCCAGCAGAGGAATTCTACTCCTTTGGGCCCCTGAGCAAGGCCCTTAACCCCAGCTGCTCCAGGGGTGCCGTATAAATGGCTGACCCTGTGCTCTGACCCCAAGCTTCTCTCCCTGTCTGTGTGTCTCATGGAGAGCAAGCTGGGGTATGCGAAAAGTCAAATTCCTAATGCAAGAAATTGTATATGGCCAATAAAGTGATCTGTTATTTTGCTTGATCATTCGGATTCTCACACTTACCAAAATCTAGTACTACAGTGAGTTAACGGGTCTTATAACTCTTTGTTAATTGGTGGTTTCATTATATGGGTGCGATAGGCAGAACAGGGTCTCTATTGTTTGAACAGTAGGGCTAGCATGGAGAAAGGCAGACAATTCCATTTCTGTGTTGAAGGTGGGAGAATGATGAGGTGTCCCCCACAGTTTTAGAGTTTATCTGACATACCTCACTTACATGTGCAATTAGTACTCATTTTATCCCCACTAGATATCAGTTTTGCCAAATGTATTCATTGAATCTAGACTATCGTATTTCAACTTATTTTTTAGGTAACTGTAATCATGTTTTGTGTGCATTGCATCCAGTGGTCCTGTTGAAAAGCAAGCTTGCCAGGATGGCTCATTCCAGCAAATGGTGAAAAGAGAAACAAAGATCCATTTCCATATCAATTCAGAAACTGCAGGAGTGCGATGCTAGTTAAACAGCGATCAGTGTGACGTGTAAATGTGAGTTGTGACTGCTGAGAGAACAGCAGCTTGCTTTATTCTCTAATTAGCAGAGTTGTTAGTTTTTAACTGAGAAACTGAATCAGGTGCAAAATTTTCAAGCAATAAATCTGGTGAACTTCAAAACCCTTTTTTCCAACACTATAAATGGAGAGGTGTAAAGCAAAGCGGTACTACTGAGAGAGATGTCAACACTGACAATTTAATCACGGCAGCGCAGAGTTACCTAAAAGACTGGGATCACTTGTCTCATTTCTTATTACTGCCTTCAAAATGGCAGTGGACACATGCATGCAGCCTACCACATGTGGAAATCAAAACAACTGTCCTTGAGGTAGATGCGTTCAGATTCATTTAAACTGTTTATATTATGTTTTTGTTTTAAATGTTGTGACAAAGGACTGTGGTTCAGTGTGAAGGAAAGACCTTGGAATCTGTAGGTGTGTGACTTGAGATGTGTGGTTTGAGTGCTCCACTGCTTTGTTTAAGAAGGTGTTAAATAGGAATTGAGCAGGAGCCCATCCTAGACTTGGCCTTGCCCCTTAACTCTTAACACACCAGGCACCAAGGAGGCTGCCAGCGCCTGCAACCAGAGCCTGATGAAGCTGGTGACTCCAGAAGATGATGACGAGGAGGAGGTGGCCCAGCCAGGTGACAGCCAGCTGCAGGAGGACTCTCTGCCCAAGGTGCAGGACAGCCTGGACAGTGAGTGCTTGCTTTTTGAGGTTGGGCGGTTACTGGATCATATACCATTTGGCGGCTTGTGCACATTCAAGCTTTGAAGAAAAGGTTGGGTACTTATTTGCTGCTAATGCTTTTAATAACAGCTGGTGTTTGTGTAAAGGACCTGTGAGTGAATTACAAATATGAGAGGACCCACTTCATCCACCCGCTGGAGTGCGGGACCCACCTGTGTAGTGTGTGGCAGCCCCTCGGCGCAGCAGATCAAGTGGAGAGCTGAGAAATTACCTCTGTTGAATTAAAGGGGAGCTGCACTCCCAATTTTCAGACCGTTTATAAAATCTCGATGACAAAATAAATTCATTGACAGTATTGCAAAATTTTACAAATTTTAGATTAAGCATCAAAACTTTTTGAAAGTACTGTGTGGTTGCCATGTTGTAGGGAGTTCTGTGTTCTGTGAAGTAGAGAATTACATTGTGATGTGACCCCTTCCTGCTCACTAGTCACTGTTATAACTGTAATCAATATAAGAGCAAATAAGTACAGGTTGTGCTGCAGACATTTTAACGCAGAAATGTTCCAAAGTGATCTGCATGCAAAGTTCCATTTATCATCAAAACCGTCTTGAAGCTGAGATAAATATTTCTATTGGATTAAAAGAAATGTATTTGCAAGCCTGCTTCTTTAAAATATAATTAAGCGGCTTCATGGCACTGGACGTTTGGTTGACTCATTCTGGATCTCAGAATATGGCGCTGCGCATACCTGGAAAATGTGTCTCTTGTCTATTGGAGTTTTTACACGTTACTGTGTACATTTTACTGTCATTGTGGCTTGGAAGGCACTGATCAGTGCCGATTCTTTCCAACCCTGCAATACGAACATAGTGTTGCAGTTTCCCTTTAAGGAGGAAATTTAGAGAAGCCAGATGTGGCATTCTCTGTTTCTGCGTAAGCTTTAAAGAACAGTTGTGGGGTGCGTTTCCATTTTTCTTTTCCAGTTACCTGCCGGTGCAGAAATAACGTTGACTTCTTTTATTTCCCCTATGAGTGATCGCAAAACTAGCTGCTCCATTAATTGTACTGTTCCAGATTGGCATGTTATTTTTAGAAGCAAATTGTCAGTTTTCAGGTTTGCACCTAAATAAGGCTCCACAGCCAAAATGATTTACTTTCTTTCTTAAATAGGAATCTACCTATAACTTGTTTCTTTGCCTCTCTTGCCCACATGCAACTCCCTGCTCTTCACTTTTCTTAATCTGGTTTGCTTTTAAGAGTTTGCTATTGCATCTAGCATATAATCTACCATAGATAACAGTACAACTGTTCTGTGGTATCAGCTATAGGCAATTTAAAATAAATCGACATAAAAAAGAGTTTCTTTCTGCATTGGCCGGGAATCGAACCCGGGCCTCCCGCGTGGCAGGCGAGAATTCTACCACTGAACCACCAATGCTGAGGTGAGTGCAAGACTCTCGCACTGCTTCTTAGAGAGAGGGAGAGCAGAACTGCCACATCATCAGGGGAGGGGCCGGGAATGGAAGAGTGTGATTCCAAACCAGGGAAGAGCTCAGAAATGCTTTTTGGTGTGTTAGAAAAAAAAATCTTTCGTTTTGTTTCTTACCTTCCATTGTAGACTTTACATTTCCCCGCAAGGTGGTGAGGCAAAAGCTGAATTTAATTTTTGTTACAGATAAGTTGTTTATCCAATGATGTTTTTTTAAAATTATTAAAGGAAAGTCTCAGTTAGGGAAAAAGTTCAGCAGCTGGAAGAAAAGTGGAAGTTGAAAAAGCAGATGTGTAGTACAAAAAGAAAAGGGGGGAAAAAATGTTTTGTTTGCATTGGCCGGGAATCGAACCCGGGCCTCCCGCGTGGCAGGCGAGAATTCTACCACTGAACCACCAATGCTGAGCTGGGAAGGCTAGTTTTCAAAGAGCAGCCGAGTGAGAGGCTCAGTTCCTATGCGGTTAGAGGTGGGTGTCCCCTCCTCCTTCCACATACTCACATCACACAGTTCACTTGCTTTCCCTCCTGCCTGCTGGCAACTTGGTATTCTGCTATCGAGATGGTCGTGTCTTCAGTCGTTTGCTGTCTGGATCTAGTAACTGCAGCTCAGAGGAGGAGCTCCGCAGGCCCAGGTTCGATTCCTGGCCAATGCAATTGTTTTGTTTTCCCGAAAATGAACCTGTAAAATTTCCGAGTCTCACACTTCTGCTCCCTGCACTTGGAAACTGTGAGATGCCTGGGGATTGTGAGATGTGTGGAACATGTTTAAGAACAATTAGAATAAAGCAAAATAACGAACTTTGGCTTGCTCCTGAACAAACCCTGTTCCTTTTTTGACAAATGTGAACAAAAACCCAATTAATGCTAAATTAGTACCAAATGTAAACATGCAGAGTTTTTCATTTATTTGATATGGGAATAACTAACTGTATGGTGTCATGATTCTTAACAGGAAGAAGTGGGTGGATAAAAACACCCATAATAAATTATGAAGAATTTTAAATTAAGAAATTATGAAGGCCAATTTTTAAACCCTTTTGTTAACCTATTCTTTTCTATGCACCTAGTTTAGCCTCCTTCAAACCATCCCAATACATCCCAGTTCAGGACTGGTGAGACTGCCTTATGTCTTTTGGAATGTAACAAACAGTCTTGCCTGTTTCCTTTAGTGGAAGCTCATGCATACTCAGTGTCAGTCCCTCCCTCTCTTGGTGATGTGGCATTCATGTTCTCCCTTCGCCTCTAGGATGCAGTTTGGAATCACCCTGTCAGCAGAGCATTGGTGGTTCAGTGGTAGAATTCTCGCCTGCCACGCGGGAGGCCCGGGTTCGATTCCCGGCCAATGCAAGCCTTCCCTTTTTTCAATTTAAAACTAAAGACATTTCAAGATGATGCAGGAAGGACAGAAGAAAACTCTTTATTACCGATTTTGATTCTAACAGAATGCTGAGTTCCTCATTTCTGTGTCTCTTTCTCATTGTTGCGTCTTAATTCTTTAAGTACTCTTTTTTTTCCTAATTGATCGATACAATACTGTGGTGGTGCAAAGGATCACACTACACAGGTATTCAGAACTGTTAAATTGAACCATCCTAAATTTAAAAAAAGTGTGTGAGTGAGAATGCAACTGCTAGCCTCCTTTGTTTCCCATACTTTGGTATGTTTTATACGTTTGGCTGTTTTGTTCCGTTTAGATGCTTTATGTTCTGTGTTGTGGGCAAGTGAATTATTTCAATAGATCACTATTTATTATTACTTAATTTTTTTAAAAGATCAGTAGATGTTTGAACTAGCACTGCCAATCTAATGTTCATTATATCATCATTCAGTCAGGTTTTATTTTATTCAATACCTTTTCAAGGTGATCTTTGTATCAGAAAGATTAAGTAGGTCTGTTCAGACCGTTAACTCGGTATCCAGTCCTACGGAAAGAAAGTCTAACAAATATTTTTTGGGGCTTGGAACTGATTGCTTTTTGTTATAACAGAAATTAAAGCAACATTGGTTTAGATGAACCTTTTAATTCTAGAAATCAAATGTAGCACTGGCAAAATAAGGGTGACACCCTTTTTCTTATGCAATGGAACATGGTTTCGGACTGTGTTTTTAAAGAGTAGATTAATAATCCAAGTGTAGAGGATCTTGCTCAAATTCTGTTTGAAAATCTAGAAAGTTTCACTTACTAGGACAGGACTGCATAGTATTTTCTTTTTTTTTTTTTTTTGCAAGTCCAGGGGTATGTTTCAGGTACTTGGACTTTACGCTTGATTTTTAAAGTAACACTTGCATCATGTGGCTCACTCTTCCCCTTGGTAATTTGCCATTGAATCTGTTCCTCTGATGTGAGCTGGCAGTGGTCTTCCCCCTCCTACTGGCATGCATGCTGACTCTTCTGGCTGTTGGCTAACCGGTGTGTCTTTCATTACGTGATGCTGTGGTGAACTAGTAACTGTGGCTCTGCACAAAAGTTTTTCACCTCAGCATTGGTGGTTCAGTGGTAGAATTCTCGCCTGCCACGCGGGAGGCCCGGGTTCGATTCCCGGCCAATGCAAGTGCAGCTTTTTTTTTTTCTTTCTGTTCCACAAATGATTTTATGACGTTTTCATGTATAGTAATGTTTTTTTCTTTCATTTATTTAGTGTTTTTCTTGCACAAAGTGCACACTCCTACTGTATACAAAATCTTAAAAACAAGCATTCTCCTTATAGCCTAATCAAGAATTGCGTTTGGTTGACGTCCTCCTTAATTTAACCTTGTGCTTTACTTTCCAAAATACAGGATGAGATTTGTCCTGGGCTCAAACTTGAACCTTTTCTGCTGTTTTTAATATGTATCAAGTACTGTAATATAATACTGTAATTATATACTGTAATATAGTGTAGTTTATCCTCGTGTTTCTGGAACATCTTTTGTGGTATAGACCTGTACAGAATACTTTTACAAATGTTTTTTTTTAAACTTGATATTTTATTCATCAGATGTGCAGTAATATATGATGCATAAACAGTTCAGAATCAGATGAGATCTGTAATTGTATAAAGTGTTGCATTTTCCACAAGCCGAGATCTGGAGCTGATCTGTAAATGGAAAAGGTGGGGGGGGGGGGAAGCTTTTTAAAAAGTATCGCTTGTGCATTGGCCGGGAATCGAACCCGGGCCTCCCGCGTGGCAGGCGAGAATTCTACCACTGAACCACCAATGCAGATGCGTATGTATGCCTGTTGCACTCCTGCTTTGTGGGACGAACAGCAGGAATGCCACATCACCAGGGGAGGAGGGGGGCTGGGAATGGGGGAAGCCACACAAGAGAACTGAATCCAGTAAAATGGCTGTAGGCTAACAGCCAGCCAATGGTGCAAGATATTGCTTTCCAAAAGATAAGAAAAGAGATCGTGTGCCCTCACCACAGGACCCTTACCTGACACTTAACAGCTTAGCAGCTATGAAGGTAACTGGGTTGAATGTTGTTTTATTTATTTATGGTATCACAAGTTTTCTCTTTGTACTTCCAAAGAATATTTGTCTCGTGGATTTCTCATCACTTTTTGTGCAGTGTGCAGCCAGACATGTATGTGTTTGTCTTGCATAGGTCATAAGTTGATGTTTCGTATGTTGGTTGTGGAAAAAAAATTTGCTTTGCATTGGCCGGGAATCGAACCCGGGCCTCCCGCGTGGCAGGCGAGAATTCTACCACTGAACCACCAATGCTGAGCTGGTGACATGTCTTTAAACAGCAGCCTGTGTAAGGAGAGAGAGCAGCGCCCCCATATCATAACATAAAGTGAATAGCAGTGCTGTCACAGATTTAACAATTAGAAAAACATTTTTAGACATTATAAACATTTCCAGCATGTAGCATTATTATTCGAGAGGCTTGTTCTCTGTTCCTCAAGCTGTGACAGGAGATCTTGCAGTGCAACAGTAAGTGCTGTCCCCTCTTCCTTCATTAGCATAACAAAGTCTTTTTTATGGTGTGCTGAGGAGATTACACTGAGGGGTCTGGTGCCCTTAAGGCGACTGGCTGTCACAAACTGTAGCAATGAGGGCTTGTATGACACAGGTGAGCCTTCAGAACTTTCTTTGTTTTGCAGATTCACTTAATGCTTCACAAGACTCTGTGGGCTTCAGCACTATCAGCTTCTTTGCTTCTACAAAGTAAGTTCATTTCCACATTTGTTTCATTGAAAACTTTAAAACTTTAATTGAAATAAAATTTAAAAGCGTTGTTTAGGATTTATCATTTCTTACCAGGGGACACAGAATATAATGGAAATTACATAGTGACTGAGGGTTCATTTTGTATTTCAAAACAGCATTTACATCATGTGTTTTTGCCACTACTTTCTGATAAGGTGAAACAATCAACTTTGTCAGTGTACCTGTGAAATTTCTGAAATAGACACTAATTCCAACTTGGCTAATTTTGTCAGATTCCATTTCTCATTAAATTGCAACTAACCCAGCCCTGAACAGAAAATATTTAACATGACTATGACACCTCATGGTTTCTTCAGCCTTGCTCTAAATGGAAACTGTGCTCCCTCATCTGGCTGTAGGAAGGTGCTGCAGGGTAAAGCTGTCTAAAAATTAAATGAAAATGGGAAGACTAACTGTATTTCCAGGTTTTTCCCTTCTGATTATTTCCTCTTTGGCTTTACAGCAGATGGTTGTCTTATAACTGTAGAGGAAGAATTGAGGCCTATTTTTTATTTTCAATATCAACCCTTCATTCTTGCCAGCCATAGCACTGCACGTCCTTAAAGCTGGTCTCCAGAGAGTGGGCTGTGCATGTGCTCCGAGTGACTGCAGTTCGGGGGTGCAGGGGTTAGTCTTGTCCTGTGTTAACAGGAGAGCTGCATGGCTCAGTATCTTCTCCCTGGTTTAATACAGGTTGCGCTTCTTGTCTCGAGCTTTGCTTTGGCTCGTTTTTCACGTTCAACTCATCATGTCAGTTTCCAAGTACTTCCAAGTACAGTTTCCTCTTTTTTATCCTCTGCCTCCTAGTCACCTTAGTCAGTTACCCACTGGATTTGAGAGAGAAACATTATTCTAATGCTCTCCTATGCCCACTCCCACCAATAACATTGCTCCATCTTTCCTTTGCCCATTAACTTCTGTGTCCTGCTTTTATTCCCTGCCACTGTATGTCCTTCAGATTGTAATGATTAATTTGTAATGGGACTATGTGTCTTTTTCTTAAAATAAAAGACACGATTCAGGGTTTATCTACCTACAGCATTGTATGATGCCTCAATAATTGCAGGGCATTTTACTGATTGACTTGCTGTCAAGGTTTTTTGGTAAGTTGGTAAATTGAAAGATGTTTCAAATTATAAGAATAAAAATCGTCTTGTCAGCAGTTTTTTTTGTATACCTCTGGTGGTCCTCTGAGTTTCAGTTTTTCTCAAAGGTTTTATTGGTCCCAGAGGTGGTATACTCTTAATCCGTACTCAGTAGTATTTCTTTTTAAAGAAAAGAGGCCAGTTGATCAAAGGATTTTCTACTTAGGATTGCTATACTAATTAAAATAAGAAAACTAACTTCTTTCCTGAAAGCACCTAACCACAAGCTCATTCCTCTGATGTTTCATTTTTTAGAATGCAGGATAAAACAAGTAACACCTTCAACATCTTGCAGGAACATTCATAGTATTTGGTGATGCCTTCTTGATTGAGCAATGAATTTACTGTAAAAAAACAGCTCTTAAAGTTGGTAACTGACCAAAGACTAAGTATAATAAATACAAGTTCTAAGCATTTGTATAACACTTTTCAACCGGAAGAGCTTCATGCCTGGTAATGGACCCACTTCAGCTGCCCCTGCATTGTAGCCCCTACCTACAGTAGTTTACTCGCCCTTATACACCACAAGGTGGAGGATGTTTTAAATTAAGACCTCAAGTTAAATAGAAGAAAATTAGTACAAATCCTTTTCCTCCATTATGCCATTATGTGCATAGCAAAAATGGGCATACTCTATGGTGGTTGTGCTGTGTATGGATGATGAAAGAAGAAAAAAGAATATTAATTTTGTCAGCAAATAACCGTGTAAAGCAGATTCTTTTACTATCCATACAAATGGTTGCAGAATGTAAAAGATTTTGAGAAAATTGACATGGTAATTTTAAAAACATCTATACTTCAACAGGAAAATGCAACAGTGGGATCACTTTGTACTTCTTGTACTGCAGTTCTAAAGAGGCGCCCGTTAATGGTAGATAAATCAACCATAGGCAGTGTGAAAACAAATGCAGTGTCTGAAATATTGTTAACAATGTGTTTATTTTTAAATAAAATACCATATTCTGTTTTAGCTGCAGATAAGCTTCATTAGGCGATTCTCAGCCTGTGTTCAGTGGACTAGTATTTTTTGCTACTAAGTTATCACAAGATGCTTAAACTTTTCAAATGTGAAAATGCATCAAAATGTCAACTCTTCAATTCTGTTTTTATTTTTGTAGCAGTGTTTAAAATTTGCATTATTGTAAAAAAGTGCATTTTAAGTGTGCAAATCATACATCCACATATTGCTGCAAACTGGAAATGTTCATGCTACAGCAGTGACAGCAGTCTCTAAGCAGTGCAAAATAACTGCAGCAATTCGCTTTCTTTCAGCAGTCCATCTTGGAGCAGCTGTTGGATTATCTGCAGTTGCATTCTAGCCACCAGAAGTTTTTTTTACCCCACAGTGACGCACATAAAAAAAACATAGTTATTCCTAATATTTAGTTTTCCTGCATATGTGCCCTTGGGAGGGAATTTCTTTTGCTGAGAAGAACACATGAAGAAGGCATATAGTTGTGTGTTCATTGTTGATGCTACAGGGTGTTATCTGTTCTTTAAGCACATGACATGCAATTCAGCTGCCACTACCTTTGCCTGTGGACTTGGAAGCTCCAACTGTGCTTCTTAGCTCTTTCAGTGCATCACTGAGCGACGGTGAGACAGTGGTACAGGACACTCCAGTCCTGTGTCACTCCTGGCAGTCTGTCTCTTAGCTGTTGCTGGTCCTCCCACAGGGGGGCAGTGGGGGCACGCGGGGATCCTTTCCACACTGCACAGCAAGATGCGGCGCCTTATTAGATGTTGTATCTTTGTCAGATCGCTCTACTGCTGCACCTGACTTTCATAAAATCATTGGCCTCTAGGAACAAAGACGAATCCACTAAGAATGGGTCATGCCTCCATGCTTTTTAATGTATAACTATTTCTACTTTGCATATACTGTATAACTATCATTTTATGTACCGACCACCCTCAAACAACAAAAACAACGAAAATAGTTTGTGAGTGCTCTGGAATTAATTGGAAATGAATTAAACTTACACCACAGTATGTTGGGTTTCAGAGAAATGTAGGGAGTTTCTTTCTTAATGACTAGGGTTCAGTATGAAGGCATGCTTACACATTCCTTAGGCTGTTTTGCTGTATGAGTTGCTTTAATTGAGTGTATTCACTTTTAATGAGTCAGATTTTCCTTTGTGGTAATTGCTACCCACATTCCTTACAATTAGCGTGATCTCCCTGCTGTAGTGTGGGATTATTATGCAAAAGAATCCATTTCCAGATATGAGTGCTGGAAATACTGAATTATTGATTTACCCTTTTTACAAGACAAAAATGTACATATTTGATATACTGTCCGTTTCTGTGTTGTATTGTTGCTAGAATAATTTAAGATAGTGCTTGCTGTCTTGTTTCATTAATATTATATTAATATAAGGCAACAGCATAATACCTAATTCTAACATTCAGAATAATGCCACAACATTTAAAAATGGCTTGTGGATAAGAAGAATGCTAATCAGTAGTCAGAAACATTCCCCTGTTACCCCTTTTCAAGTTGAATAGGGTTAAAAATCACTTTTGTTCACCAGCTGATTCCATAATCAGTCACAATGCCAGTGATAAAAGCAGGTTGTTGTGCGGAGAAAGACCTTGTGCTGTTGTAGGATAGCTTGCACAGATCACGGCTGAATATCTTACCCGTTGTGCATGCCAGTAACGACCGGCCCCAGGTGACCATGGACCTGGATGGTATAGTGCAGGTCCTGGACAGGCACCTCCATGAGTCCTCGACTGGCATGATGACCCGCATCGCGGTGCTCAAATGGCTCTACCACCTGTACATCAAGACCCCGCGTAAGGTGAGTGCTGCGCAGACTGCCTCCTTATACTCCATTTCTGCTTTCTTCTATTTCTTAGATATTTATCATATATATTCTTACAGTATGTGTGATATATGATATCTGCTTTGTGTTTTTATTTCTTGTATTTCTGACTGCTTTCTTAAATTTCTTTAATCTGTTTTTTTTGGGGGGGTTTCTGGTTGTTATTTGGCAAGAGGTTGGTTCATGGCCATTTGACATTCTGGGATGTGACTTTCAAATTCCATCTTGCACTGTTCTCTGAAAGACTTTGGTTGTTTTTGGCAAATTCTTTCTGTATTCAATGCTTGATATAGACAATGCATAGACAATTGATGCTTTTATTGTTACATGGTTTTTCTCAGCTTTTTTTTTAGAGTGCATCACTGGTTTTGGATATTTGTGTTATCCGCACTGCAGACATACCAGTGTAACCAGTACGTCAGTCTTTCAATTCAATTCAGTTTATTTTTCACAACAACAAGGTTGCCCCAAGGCACTTGACAAAGCTGTGTGACAATACATGACATTACAATACAGAAAGAGAAAGAGAAAACGCCAGAAGACAACGGAGGAGAAGAGCCAAAAACTCCTCTGTAAGGAGAAAACAAACCTCTAGGGGTCCAAGGTCAACTGGCTGCCCAAACGCTCTGGGCACGCTAAGATTTTACAATTCTAAAAAAGTACTAAATGTGGAGTATTAGGTCTTCCATCCTTCTGTGTGCCAGTACTCCATCCAGATCTCTGTAGACCAGCAAATCCACCTAAACGATAGCTAATCCTCCTAAACGATATCTCTTTCACGCTCGCACGGTTCAAATGATAAGCTATGCTTCTTGATGATTTTAAACTCTTCCTCTTTTTCCCCTTTGCAGATGTTCCGCCACACTGACAGCCTCTTCCCAATGCTCCTCAAGACTCTCTCTGATGAATCAGATGAGGTAAGCAGAGTTTGCCAACTGGTCAAAAGCAGTGACTATGCCCAACCATAACTCTCTTTATCTCCTTGGCCTGACCTTTTGCACTCCCCCCAATCTGAGTTCAATCCATCTCTGTACTGCTATTATTCTTTCTGAGATTTATGACAGCACCATCTTTTTGAGCTAATCCAGAGCCCTACTGAACATCTAGTGTGTCATCTACACTACTTCCAGGGAGTCAATAAAGAGACTGACTCAAATTTAAAAACGGAGAATGACTCCACTATGTCTAATGTCTGTAGATTGTCAGATTTGCAGATTTCCATGTTGACTCTGTGCACTCTTGCTTCATTCATAGGAAAGCAAAACTGTCCCCATCTCTAAGTTACCGTAGCTGGACAGAATGACAGCGTTGGTCTAAATCAATCCTTTGTTTCCGTTTCCTGGCCCTAGCCCAAGCCAGCTGATTTGATGTACTGTTCTGAAGCGAAAGGGGTCTTCAGAATGAGCTGAAAAGAGGCTGTGTCTCATTTCTTTGTCAGTGGAGATAGAAAAAGGAAATTGTGCCTTGTGGGGTTTTAAAAAAGGATTTACTTCATCTCATAAACGCGGCGTTTTGGCTGTGAGAGAGCGGGGCTGGCGCTCACTCCAGTTCCCTTCCTGTGGCATGGATCGCCCACAGCATCGCGGCTCTCTGTGCTCTGCCACCACACTTCCGCGCACAGCTCTATTTTTAGGAAAGTCAAGCAGGGCTTGTGCTTCTGGTGCATTTTCCACTTGTTAAATTTAAATATTTATGGAACATCTTTGAGCAGTAGGAAGTTTGATTTTTAAAGAGGTCCTGTCCTGCGGTGGGTCTTTTTTCAAAGTGCTCAAGATAGCTTCTTGAGCACGTTCTCAGTGCTGAATTTAAAACAGTGCTTCTCTGTGCACTGGCTGTGGGATTGTCCTGTAGGCAGACATTGCCCGTCTGAAATGTATATACAATTTGTTCATAATCATGTTTTGGGGAGTACTGGTAATCAAATACTTTAAAGAGCACTTAATAACGGTGCTTGGAACAGGTTTGTTTGCTCCCTTGAAAACGATTGGCTGAGTTTATTTAGTGCCCTAGGCTTATCATTTTTAATTCAGACACTTTAGAATGTTAACTTTATCTTTGCTATCTGAGACTTTGTGCCTGAAGGAGTATTGTTGCAAAATATTTTTTTTCCTTTAAGAGTCTCCAATTAAATGAACCACCAAATTTGGACTTATCTAAGCAAGTTTTTTATTTTCTTTAAGTGCAAGTTTCATTTCTCAGTTTTAGCTGTCATGCCCTGAGACCATGGGATTTGATTGCAAATTTGATTATTTGTCTGCTATGGTGAACCAGGCCTATTTTCATTGAAAGTGAAAGCCTTATATACTGAGGGCTTGGGGTTAGACAAGGAAACTTACTGTACAAATCAAAACTTGAAATATAATTACACTGGAAATGCACAGTACACTGTACTAAATCTTTGCAAGCAAAAATAGCCATGGATTGCATGCAATCTGGGATGGGTGGTTCCTTGTTTGAGAAAAAAATGACTGTGATTATGAAAAGCTAAAAATTGTGCATTCCATTGCGAATCTTCAGGGCCAGTGGATAGGGAGTGTCTTTTGAAACTAAGAAAAAAGAGCCGGTAAAAAAAAGAGTTCATTATTCATTAACAAAAAAGACAAGTCTATACTTTTTTTTTTAATTTGAAATAACTACATCTGTTTATTTCATGGACAAATACACAGAAATAGTCATTTTGTGTTGAAGAACATCCTTTTAGTAAATGTAAGCAGGAAGACTGTATTTGAGATGTTATCTAAATGAGTCTGTAGCATTTAATTTGTGCTGTATAAGAAATTATTTACAGCATTGTAAATGATAGGTATTTTTCTCTGGGTGTCAAACACCTGTAAGAATCTTGACTCAGCTTTGAGGAAAATTCCCAGACACAAGAAGAAATATTAGAAACAGCAGGTGCTGCAGGTAGATCTTTCTGTGAGCATTTTTTTAATGTACCTGACTGGAATTTAATACAAACTTAAGGTGTTGGAAAGATTGAATAATTTCACAGAAATAATGTTTCTCAGCTGTAACAGTTTATGTGCATTCTAATTAATGGAAATCTGAAAACAAGACTTTGCTTTTCAAAAGAGTAGTGGTCAAAAACCCTTTTGCTGTGCTGTCAGATCTTATGCCAGATTTTAAGTTCTTAAAAAAGGTGAATAAGAAAATAAACAGATTCAAGGGTGTGCTGTATAAAAAAAATATTTGTATTGTTTATAATAATAACAATAACACTCACTGTATATAGTGTTTTTCTGGACGCTCCGCTCAAAGCTCTGTCCAGGTAATTGAGACTCCTCTCCAACACCAATGTGCAGCACTTACCTGTTTTAGGCCTGTGCCTGTTTCTGCTCTTTAAAGTAACTCCCATATGAGAAAAACAGTCCATCTGATAAGATTTACCACGTCAACTGTCTCATTATTTTGCACTGAGAGTTATTGAAAGAACGCCGAACAAGCATGGAGAAGTTGACATCCAGGAAACAGTACCGGAGGTGATGCTTTATCATGGTATGGACAGGGTTCAGTAGGATAAAGCCTAATAATGGGAACGCCATCGAGCAGTGCTGATATTTACAATAAGACTACTGTATGTCTTAAGGGTATTCTGAGTAGATTAAGAACTTGCTAGCAGACGGTGGGGAATGGAGATAATCTTGTTGAAGAGATTGCAGGTGCTGAGGTATACTGTAGCTCAGAGTTAAACCGAACAGTTAAAAATGTTACATGCTGCAAAGTTGCTCTAACATACCTTCAGCTTCTTTTGCTGTAGTGCTGCAGTTTAGTCTTCAATTCGAAAGCCCCGAACTTCACTCTCTGGACATGTATGGAGGCATTACTCTGTGCTGTAAAAGTGTCATCACCCGCCCTTTGGTGGGGATGACGTGGATGACTTTTTATTGGTCTTAACTGCTGTTAAATCAGAGAGATCTGAGATTTAGAAACGAGTGCATCCCACAGCACGCCAGTAAGCAGCCAGGTCTCAGTCGAGTGCCTGCTCTGATGAGTTATGGGACAGGAAATTGATTGTATTCTACTGAGAGACATTTTGCCTTGGGATTAATTGTGGAGGAAGAGCAGGGAAGGTGTAACAGTTAGATGAGAAATTGTTTGGTTTTTTTCCTGTTTTGGGTTGATTAAGAAGGAAGCGATTTCATCTCGTGTAGAGATCCATTCCCAGGCACTGCAGCACGAAGTGAGGGTATAGCTCTGGAGTTTTTGCTGGAGACTCTGCAAATAATTGATGCCCTTCTTTAGGGTACGGCTTTGTTTGTAGATGAGCTTGATGAGGTGTACAAGATTGGGATAAGAGGAGATGAGGATCTCCTTTCAGGACGTTGCAGGGTCACTTCCAGGATCCCAAGGGACTAGATTAGATTCTGTCTTGTTGGCCGAAGGGAATTGCGGTTCATCTTCCATCTTTCATGTGGGAGGGACAGCTGACTAACCTAGCAGTCTCCCAGGCAGCAAGAAATCACATCTTCAGAGCTGCAGAGAGAATTGGTTATTTCAGAATGGCTTATGTAAGAATCTTCTGTTTTTCCCATAAGATCCATTGAGGATTTCCTGTGCATCAGGCAAGCTCTAAATGTTAAAAAAGCAAAGGGAAAAAAGGACCTGAGGGAGATGTTAAAATATTAATTTCTATTTCTTTTGTTATTACAGATATTGTTATCAGTACTTAAAGCTTTGAATTAATCTGTTCTTTCAGATTCTTATCGCTTTTCTTTCTTTGTTTCTTCTGGGATGTGATAATTACAGTTACACTTGATGACAAGTAGTTATAATTGTAACACTTCACACATTAGATTTAAGTTGTAATTTCATTCACAATACCATAGCCGGAAAAAAAAGACTTGTAACTAAACTGAAATTATTCAGAGCTAAAGGCTTGAATATTTCACACCACTTGCATGTGAATTTCTCCGTTTCCTTTCGTTTTCCACTTACAGTATTTTGCCGGTATTTAAACTGGACTTTATTACAAAACCTGGATTTCTACCACGTGGCATGGGGCAGCTCACGTTTAGCAAGGATAGACTGTTCATCTTGAAAAGTAATTGTGATGTAGGAGGCTTTTCACGAGACAGCCTCCAATTAGCAGACGGGAAGTATAAAAAAAAGAAAAATGATGGACTGTATCTTCTCTGCAGTGATCTTCCAGAGGAGACGTACACTGCGGCTGCCCTCCCACAGCTGGCACCTAAACAAGGGAAGCAGGCTGCTCTGCACCTAACAGCTGGGGCCAAGCGTGTGCTAATTCACAGCTTAGCTAGGGGGCCAGGCAACAGGGGCAGTAGCAGGGGTAGGCTTTGTCCAATACTGCGGAGAAAAAGGGATTGTGGGCCTGGTGTAGGGATCACAACTTGTATTTAAGGAAAAAAAGATAGAAACTTTAATGGCAAGATCAGTGAAGTGGGAATCAGAATAGTGTTTTGTTTTCCTGGCTACATTCTTGGAGGGAACTGTGTTGTGAACACCCAGAGTTTGCACCGTCAAAATTCCTTTTCTGCACAGGAACTCATATGCTTTAATATAACTCTGCCTACAGTAAATCTACATTTACATCTACAAAATACACATCTGATGACCCCATATGTCCTGGGTCTATTTATTTACTCAGTGAGTGTAGCCTTTTTTGAAAAGCTTTTCATGGCCGTGAGGACAGACTGTGTGACGCTTTGTATCCCAGCTCCTCCAGCTGAGTAACACATGGCTAATCTACGTCACCAATAAGATCGCACCCAGAATGTGTGATGGAGATCAGAATAACACAGTGAGGGGCTAAACTGCTGGAAGGTAAATATGAGTCACCACAGCAGCTTCTTCACCTGAAGACACTCTCCTCTCCTGTTTGTAGGACAGCACTCAAGCTATTGCGCAGTTGGCAGTGTTATGCCTTTTCACTTATTGCTTTTGGGTGTGCAATTGCTCAGTCCCATTCAAGCAGATACATCAGATTAAAAAAATACAGTGTTTCAAAAGACTGGAGGAAACATGACATTTACAGTTATTTTTATATAGGTTTTGTATTTTTCTTGTATTCCAATATTAAAAGATTTAAGCTCTCTGTGCAACTTAAAGCATTTTGTGTTCTTAATGCCACTGATTTTAGAGATTCTTTCTTTAGTTAAGCAGTAAAGAAGTTTGCCTCGAGCGCTGGCTTCATATCTTGCCTTTGATACAGCATGGAGATCATTTATGCATGAGCTGTCTGACTTGTAGAGCATCCTTAGTCATTGTTCGTTATATAGTATAACTTTGTTTTCTGGGCTACAAGGGTTCATTTTTAGGCAACTACCAATTTTATATACTATACTTGAATTTATCCCAGTAACATTCCCCAGGACATACCGAATTATAAAGTCAAATGACTGCCTCTATGTTACAGTCCACCTTCTGATTGGGAATTTCAATATTTATTCCCAGTTCTAGTATGATTTCCCAGGATTTCTTTGCTTTCCTGCATTTCAGAACCCTGGGATTGTATTTACGGCATGTATCCGGACAGACTGGGAATGACATTACGAGGCTTAACCCTGCTGCAACAGACACGGTCGCAGGCCAAAAGGAAGCTGTCGGGTTCCTGAACGTGCAGTTCATTCAAAACAAGATCGTTTCTGTTCTCTGTTGCTCTTCACTGGTAGAAAATGTAAATAAGTAGTAGGAAGATGTCAGGGAGTGGCTCAACACACAGTAGCCTGGGAAGATATGAAACAGAGGATAATGAACCCACCGTGCCTGCTGTAAACAGGAAGTGGCCACACCATAAAACAGACATTGTGAGATGGGCTTTTCACATGACATCTCTCAACCATGAGGGGATCACATGATTCCCTCCTCTGTAAGTCTTGGGATTGATAGACAGAATTGTACTGTAGTTAGGTTTATACAGTATTGGGTAAGTCATGAGTCATACATGTGTGCCATCGCAATTCAGTAAGTGTGCTTTTCAGGAGAGCAGCAAACACTGGCCTGTGGACCAGGGGCATGTTCTTGAACAGCCCTGCCTGGTCTGGATGAGATGCTCTGAGGAGAGTGGGTGTAGTGATGACAGTGTTGTGTGCCTTGCAGTTACAATCTTAAACTTCTGTGTTTTCATTTATGCCAAAGCAAATGCTGCAGGGGCAACAATTTTTCCCCACTTAGCATTTGAATGTGTTGGATTTCCAAACAATTTGGAATTTGGAAAGATTGGCATTAGTAGCAGTTTTTAGTCAATGTATATACTTCACATTTATGTTTTTAAACTAGTGGGTACGTACAGTATTGTGTTTAAAAACCTTCCCTAGAGATTTAACTGACTCATTTGAGTTTTGTGGCTGGAACCTCACAAGTTCTATCTGCAGTGTGATGTCCCTTTCAGAAAAAATCAGGCTACTTTCGAGGGAATGACGCTGTGTTTGTGTTTATTTTTCTGTCGGGGGTGTTGTTTGTGTGGGGTTTGAGAAAGGCCTGACTGAAGGGGGCGAGGGAATGTCGAAGTGTCTTCCCCAGAGTTTGCAAACTTCATTCACTGAGGAAATGGCTGAGTGAAAGGTCACTCATGTTTTCATTGACAGGGCCCTGGAGCTGAGAATAGAAAGGGCTGACTGATCGTGGGAATGGGGATGGAGAGGGGCTGAGTGGGGCTCCTGTATGCTTCCTCTGCAGGGCTGAGGAAGGGAGCTGGTTTTTCTGCACTCCTGATCTGAGCACTGTCTGCACCTCCACTGTTGTACCATTCTGGGACTTCCCGTACTGAATCCATCATGCAAGTCCCTTTGGTAGTGGAAGGTGCTGTAATTTGCCATGTTTTTTTTAAAAAACCCGTCCAAAATTAAAGTTGGTATGCTATTCTTAACTGATTAGTTGATAGAGGAAATCTTTGAAAGATATGTTATTTTGACAGTGGTAATTTGGTCCCCTAGCTATGAGTTCAGTACAGGGCTTGAGTCTGTTTGTTCGAAAGTTAGATTAATTTATTTGGATGACACTCTTATCCAGAGCAATTTAAATGTGTACCCATTTATACAGCTGGGCATTTTACTGGAGCAATCTGAGAGCTGTACTTGGTTCAGGAGTGCTTGAACCCTCCTTGTGCTTGAATCCCCTTCCATTCAGTCATCACTGCAAGTCCACACTGCTGCCTGTAGCTCATGGAAGTGTTTGTTTTTATTTAAAATTATTTAATTTGGAGGGGGGATAAGACGACACGCAACATTGTCCCTACTCCAGAGCCGTGGGCCAGCGGGTTTTTGGATGAATGAAGAGATCGCACGCTGTTCTCTCCCGCTGACCCCATCCTTTTGTTCCCAGGTCATTCTCAAGGACCTGGAGGTTCTGGCTGAGATCGCCTCCTCCCCCGCTGGTCAGACAGACGCTCCAGGGTCATGTGACAATGCCGAGAGCAAAGCAGAGCTCCAGGTCCCTGCATCAGCCAAGACTGTCCAGCCAGGTGTGGGTGAGTGTGTACCTCTGCCCTTCTGACGCTGACAGCAGAGGCCAGCCTTTCTCTTTCACATCTTTCTAATAATAGGTAACAGCTCAGCTGTGTATCAGAGTGATGGCTCCCTCTTATACTTTGAAATCTTTCATCTTAAACTTCAGTTGCTCTGCAATATTCATAGCACAACTGGTTAGTAAGATACTTTAAGAATGCATTTTTGGATTTTCCTTTCTGGACAGTTTTTTTTCTTTTGTTTTTTTCTGTGCATGATTATCAGGTCTATACCTTTAAGCATTCATGATTAGGCTTTATATAAATACCATCATCTGATTTATACAACAGTACAGGATGATTGAATGAAAGGTCATTTACCCCCCTAAATGACAAAGCCTTTAACCTTTTGACCCCTTACTTGATTTGTAGCTCTGGACCTTCAGACAGTGCTATGAACTAACCCTTGACCAGGCATAAATACGGGAGAATTTGGAATACTACAGTATGTGGGAGTAAGTTTAGAACCATAAACACTTGATGCAAAAGGTTGTAGAAACAATCTACCCTGTCCTGCTCTGGAAACCAGTACTCTGGCATCCTTCAAGATGTGGCTGGAGAAGATCCATGGATAAATTAAGCACTAATGACCAAACAGGCATGACTGGACGAA
Source organism: Atractosteus spatula (assembly GCF_055471065.1). Taxonomy (NCBI): domain Eukaryota; kingdom Metazoa; phylum Chordata; class Actinopteri; order Semionotiformes; family Lepisosteidae; genus Atractosteus; species Atractosteus spatula. The sequence goes on along the minus strand of NC_142726.1, from coordinate 13,136,560 downwards.
TGGCCTCCCCTTGTATGCAACCTTTCTTATGTTCTAGGTAACAAACACTCTCTTTTCTGTGTCTTTGTTTGGGGCCCTAGTGGGGATTTCTGATTACTCTACTTTCAAGGGCATGTGGATTAATGCTGTTTCTTGATCTCACCCACTGAATCAGCGACTCTTAGTCTAAAGCAATTGTGCCATGATTAACATATTTTTCATTGCTTGTTTCGATATATATATTCATGTGTCTCTCTCTGGAGTCCCTTTCCTCCCTGTCTGTTCCCATTTCCTTTGTTGCTCCCCCTTCTCCTCTCATTGTCTCTAATTGGATTTATTGCCTTTTCCTGTTTCTTTGGGGGCTTTGCATTGGGGCTCCTCAGCTCTGGTTCACTCTCAGGTCGTCAGGATTTACTCCTCTCATGAGGAGGACACTGTTACTGAAAGAAGTTGAAACAATTATCATCCACTTCTTCCATTTGGTTTTAAAGAAAATGTGAATAACGGTATCTGTCACCCTGTACACGGGTGTTATTTCACGATATTCCTGACAGAGGCACAGGAAGGCCAGAGGGCTTTTCGATCAACATTGCAATCATAGCAAACGTCCATCAGAATATGTTTTCACAACCTCCCGATACCCTCATTGACCACAGCATTTTTAAAAATAATTTGAATGAATGTGTTAGGTGGAGCTGACATACCACAGCACACAAACACCACTCATCTCAGTGCCTTGTCTCGAGACTTGTAATCTGCCATTGTGTAGATATTAGTCTAGATGTGGAAGTGCATGCTGATGGCCCCCCATTCCCAGCAGTTGTCATGACGACGTACTCCCTTCCTCCTTGGCCCCAGAGCACTCTGGGATGCGTGTGTGCGCTGGATGGAATGATAAACGGTGCATTGTGTGGCACAGAGGAGAGGAAGCTGCTTATTGTCATGGAAATGACTGCCCATGTTTCTCTGAAATGGATCAAATCACTCTTTGGCTCACCAGGAGACTGCGAAGTAGCTTTTTCCTCAGAAGGTTTGTCTTGTGAGGCAGAGAGGTCGACGAAAGAGAGAAAGAAAATACTGTCTTCAGTTTAGCCACTCACTGTGTGACCTCCTTGACCTTGCTGAAGTCAGTAATAAAATAAGGAGCAGGAGGGTATTAAAATATATTACCCAACTCCACAGAATGTCTGCAAATGTAACCACCATTTTCCTTTAAATAAAAAATATGTTTAAGTATTATTGTATAAACATTTACTTTTCAAACAGAGCTAGTGTTCAGCAGCGTCTGGAGTGAAGCAGTTTGAAGTGTAAGGTGATAGGTGTTACAGAAACAGAACAGAAACTAATTGAAAATTTCCACAGGCCACAGATTCCTTTTATAGGCATAGCATGGGTTGCCTGCAACAGGGCACACAGAGTCAGATTTCATTTTATAGCCAAGTTCTGTTCTGCACATCTGGCAACAGCGGCCTGCTTGCCTGTGATGCTGATGGGCAGATGGAGATGTTGTAAAACATCAGAGGGGAACAAAGGTCAAGAAAATCCCACCTTGACCCATGGCCCTCGGCCCATCTTGAGTCTGTCTGTTCTTAAACACTTTGGTGAGAAATTAAGAACACTCATCTTTTGCTTCATAGAGGAAATCCCATGTTGGTAAGTATTTCGAAAAGAAACAATGGGCCCAAGTTTTAAAAATAGAAAAGCCTAATCTAATATGTAGTGGAAGAGAGACTGTATGTTTACATGCTCTACATAACTGGGTCACTGCGTGCAGCAATTTAAAGTTATTTTCATACCAAAAGGTCATTTTCTGAATAACTTAACAATTGATAAGTATTGAGCTCAAAAGAAAAGTTCTCAAGCATTAGTGAATTGTATCTGTGCTGGACAACTTTTAAAATGTCCATGAGCATTTGTTAGAACGTGTAAACTTTCATGGTAGCATTCCTGCATCTTAGGAAAAGACACAGAGAGGCTTGGATCAGTGATCATTCAGCCCAGCTATAACTTGGTTTTGATGCATACCGTCTTGTTGAATGCAGGGAAAAGAAGTACATGACTGCAGTTTGCTATGTCTTTTCCTCTTCTGAGTATGTAGAGGAAAGGACTTTTGTATTTTTCTTTGACTCCCTCTGTCCCCTCAAGGCTGCCTTTCCCCAGTGTTGGGATTTCAAATGCATCTTTTCTCACCTTTGACCCACAAAGATGTTTTCCAGTCCCCAGGGAAAGCTTCCAAGTCCTTTTTTTTCCACATTAAACAGATTCCCAGAAATTCCTGCAGCCCTCTGTCGCTGGGATTTCAGAGAGGACCAGACCCCAGCTGTCTCTCGTTAGTGGGCGAGTAAGGAGTGTGCTGGGACAACAATGTGATTCAGAAGCCATTTATTTATTGGCATTCCTGTTTGGATTTAGAGATGAAAGCTAGGGCACATTATGGAATAGTGCACTGCAGATGTCTACAAAAAATCTCAAATACATTCTGTATGCATGCGTGTTTATGTGTATATACACAAAGGCAAATGTCTAGTCAGGAACAATGTCCATGTAATTCTTTTTCAATTTATTTTAACATTAATTTCAGGAATTATTATATATGGCATTTCCCTTTTAATTGCAGGGGCAGTTCTTTCATAAATACTGTTTCATAAATATAGTCACTGTCTCACATATGCCTAGAGATACAGTAATGTATCCTTGTGAGACTTTTTTACTGCTGTCCACAGTCTGCTCCAGTTCATAGGTCGTATTTTAAAATGATCATACAATCAAGTAATTAATAAGTCAATAAGTGAGTCCTGTTTATCTGCAGTTACTAATTTTATCTTCTTATTAGTTATTACATTAGTGATGTTGTAACACAAAATTAAAGGCTTGTATGCTCCTGAGCCATTATACACACATCTGGTCTGCCTTTTGCTTTGACATCATTGTAGAAAGATTGAGACTTGAAGGATTTAAATCCGTTTCAGCCCAAATCGGTTTCTTGCTCTTGGTGATTGTATTGTACTACAGTGATGATGTTCTACAAGGTCCCCATTTTATGTCATTGGAGGTACTGATAAAAGTTCCAGTGTATCTGACATCTATCCTGGTCCTGTGCTGCAGGTTTGAAAGGTACAGATTGTTCCCCCTCCACCCCCAGCATGAACTCTTACTTCTACAAGTTCATGATCAACCTGCTCAACAGATTCAGCATGGAGAGGAAACTACTGGAGATCAGGGGTGCCTTCATTATCAGGTAGGACATGCTGTTAGCACAACATCAGCTGAGGCTTATTAATACCATGAATATAATAACCTTAGTTATTGACATACAATTTGAGACTTTTGTGATTTCGAACTATTAGATTATCTGACTGTGTTGCATTTTCCCACTGCGATGCTCTGTTCAACAACCAGGAAGCACATGGTTTCCTGACCAGTCACTATGACTCTCCTTTGCATCTGAATACTGATGCTGTAGAATGTTTCACAGGTGACATAGTGACCTCCACATTCAGGAGAGTGTTTTTCATTGCTTGCATCTGATATTGCGAAACACCGTTAATACTGTACAGGTGCAAACAAGTAATATGATCCTGTTAATATTTGTTTTTTCTGATATAATATTATATGAATGAAATCCTTACACTTATATACAGTAAGTGCTTTTCTGGTCACACCACTCAAACCACTTTACAGGTAATGGGGTTTCCCCTTCTCCACCATCACAGTATACACTGAACATAAACACTACACAGAAAGGAAATAAAGTGAAGGTAATGTACAGTATGTTCAAAAAAACATTGACCGCTAACACCTTTTATTTCCACTTCTCCATACTTAGGTTGGGTTATCAGACAGATACATGTTACGCAATTACCTTCCATTCTTGGATCAGCCATGGCACACGTTACAACTTTGCATATTGTAATATTTAGAAAATAAGTGGAATTTCAGTGTTTTCAAAGGTAATAGTCAGAAAGTAAGCTGCCTGAAACAAAAAAGTAGTATTTTTGAAAAATGGGACAATGTATTACTATATTGGACTTTATAATTAATTTTTCTTTAATATATCTAAAGAAATATTAATCAGAAACATGGGTGATTTGTATTTGATTTCTTTAACAAAGCAACATTACAGTCCTTGAGATGTAGGTTATAAAACATTTTACGTCTATATATATGACTTGTCATTGCCTTTGGTGTAGCTCCTATTTAAATGCACTGGAAATTAATCTACCTTACATGCAGAATAAAACGTATATTTCATTTGCTCTTGTTGTTCAATGTCTGACGTTCTGGGGGATAAAAGTCTGCTCAGTGTGGTTTTTCACTTCTGTTACATTTTCTTGTAATTGATGTCTGATCACCACAGAATTATTAATAATAACATATTTAAAGAAATTTTAATTAACTCTTAATATACAATTGCATTATAATTCTACCATTAATATGATATTGCATTATAATTATAATAATTCCCTTTTAGCTTGGCAGATAGAGGACTACCTGTGCCGGGTGGTGTGCCTGAAAATACATTCCTGTTTGGCCTGTACTTCTAGGTATATTAAGTCATGAGAAAACCCTTGCAATTCATGGATTTGTAGTTCTTGGTTTTGAATATTCAATACAATTCATTCTCTTCCCCCAGCTGCATAACGACACTTTGTTACTGCGCTCTAATGAAATTTTAACATTCAGTACATTACAGTATTTCAGCATTAATCTAGACTCTTAATCATGGCAACTAAAAGAGAATGGAACAATAGTGCAGCGAGTGGATGACAGGCTAAAAGGGAAAGAAGTGATGATGTTGAGCATGAAAGTTGAATTATTGAGCAAGCTTGCTGTGAACTCATTGCACTCGTTCTGTAGGTACAGTGCACAACTTAAGAGTCTATTTCATTAAGCAGAAGAAGAAAACATAAAGAATGGTACGTTAAATGCAAGTCTAGTGAAAGACTTTTAGTTTTGTGTATTTTGCATTTGCAATAAACTTCCAATTATAGCAAATATACATATTGATCGCTTGTTTATTTTTTTATTACATAGTTATTATACCAAAAATGTGGTTGGTTTTGTGTCTGTAGCCAATCCCCCTTATTACTGTTAGATTATGGTATTTGCAAGGTTGTTCATTCCCTACAATATCTCTCTAGTGTGTACATAGCAAATAATGAATCATTTTGCTATAAGCCAGTTGAATTCTATTGAATATTGAATTGGTGCTTGAAACTCAGACCTGTTTATCATGCATCAGGATTGCCACACTGCAGTTACCACACTGTTCCTACCATGTCTCAGATTTAAAACGCTCTGTGAAGTCGTTCCAACCTTTTATTCTTTTATAACTGAGCACATATTTTGTTGGGTGCTTTTCCTTTGCATTGCAAGGACCAAATAAAAGGGGGCTATGACCCCTCTCCCATTAGGAATAAATAATCCCACAAGGTCCTGTGGCAGGGTGTCATAAACGGGTCCGCTGGTAAATATTTCTGCTGTGATGTCTGGTTTCCATTGAAAAGAAGGGAGCTAAAGTATGACTGTAAAAGAAAAAAATGAATTTTTTTGTGACTTTTCAAGAGTTCTTAAATGGGAACATTAACCGCATGTTGCATTACTTTCCTATTGGAGTTTGGGTGCTGAAACACATCTGTAGTAGAGAGATATTCTGCCAAGTATGTTTGGAATGAGTGCAATGGTGGACGCTGACTCGCAACTGGGATGCACACTGGGGCTCCTCAAGGGGCAGGTTCTCTTCCCCAGATGTTTTCCTTCAACATCGCCATGGCAACTGCATCAGGCCTGTGGATCAGCCGTATTCAGAGAGAGTCAATACACATCCGTCCTGGGGGAAAAAAGCTTGTGTCAGGAGAGAAGAGCTGTGAAATGGCAGGGTGTTATTTCTTATAAGAATAAAACGCACCCCGCTTTGTGATCTCAAATGATAAAATTGTGAATTTTTAGATTTTAAGTGTTGTATAGAGTCAGTGTAGATGCATTTCGTTTGTTAAAAAAAGCATACGTTCTTTTCTGTTTGGTTCCTTATCTGTGCATGTGGGAAGGACTGAGGCTCCTAGCAGTCATTTAACTATGATTAGAAGGATTTCCAGCAGAAGTGGCTGCCTTTTGCCTTTGGTGGACACAGTCAACATCAAGTCCCAGTTAAAATACTGGACTTTTGGTGGATCGGTAGCAATAGTTTATATTCCCATTTTTACTGTCTCTTAACATTCAGGTGGCATGGTGGTATGGTAGGTGCGACTGCATCACAGCTCCTAGTTCTTCTGGGTTGATTCTGGGCTGGAGTTTGCACGTCTTCCCTCTGTCCACTTTAGTTTTCTCCTGGAGTTCCAGTTTCCTCTTCCCTCCCACAGGTCTGCAGGTTAGGTTCAATTGGCTATACTAAATTGTCCCTCCAGGCTTTGAAAGGTTTCCCATTAGTTGACCGAACTACAGCTTGAAATGCCGTGTAACCATCACCCGTGGCACATGTGATAGGACGTTTCCTGTTTCAGTCCTCCCTTGTGAAGAAAGTGCAAAGTGATCCCTTCCTTTGTGGGAGGACGAGGCCGTCAGCTATACGTCTGTATGCTCGGGTCCCCTGTTTCTAACTGTTTCAGTCACAGTGAAGAAACACAGTGCCACCCTGTCCCTGGCATTAGTCCTTGATGGAGCTGTGAAGAGATGCCAGACTACTGCCCTCAGTAGTAACGGGCAGCATAGTAGAGCTGATACACTGAAACAGCTGAAGTGCACATTTAATAGTAGTGAGATCATTTATATGGGCATTGTTTTTTTAAAACTATGAGAATATTTCCTTAACACTTGTGGCGTACATATAATTAATGCAGTATTTAAGAAGGTTATTAAAGACAGCTTTTCCTTCCATTCATTTTTTTCTGGTGACATTTTCCATGTGTTTCTAAATAAAGCACCTGCTGTCAAGGTTATGCTTTAAAATGTAATTTGAAACAGGAGATACATCTGTTAATGAGAGATTTAATTGGAAGTTTTACTGGCAGCAAGAGAGCCATTTTACTCTGAAACCCCCATAGACTGTTAAGCAAATCAGAGCACAGTTTTACTTTAGTGTCATGTAGGTTTAGACAGTCTTCTCTGGTACAGAATTAAGTTATTTTGACTTTCCAGTTTTAACCCACAGAACTTTTAATTAGTTGTTTTGCGTGTGTTTAAAAAACTTTATTTTTTTTTATTTTTTTAAACGCTATCTTCTATTTTAATTGTCTGAGCAAACCACATCTTTTAAATCAAATAGTCACTTTTCTAAATTTCAAAAATACATTTGTTGTTTTCTCTAGGCATGCCACATGTGTTTTTTATATACAGTATATACTGTATGAATTACTCTGAAATATGTTGGGACTGTTTCTTGGACATTATGTCCTGTAGTATTTTTTTTTTTAATTTAGGCTCTCACTCCTTGCTCCTTACTCCTCACTCCTTTAGGCTCTCACTCCTTACTGTGATAAGGAAGACGTCTTTAAAGAGTTTATTCTTTATAGGAGTTCCGAAAGCATCTTTTTTGGCTTGTTATGGAGGTCACCAAGTGCATCAGGGATATTGTACAAGGCTGTAGCAGTGTTTTCGTTCTGTAATAGTAGTTACAACAACAGTCCTCTCCTTCAGCTGGGCAAAAGGACAGATGTAGGTCTCAGGTTACAGGCCCAGAAACTTTCAGGCCTAAACGACTTTTGTACAAGAAAACAAATCAATTTCAGTAGATTTTTGTCTTACATCAAAGAATCCACTACTGTACACGGATATCTTGAAGAGAGGTGTGCTGTTCAGATCTAGTATCTGTTGGGTCTGTCTCTCTGAAGGTTTCTTGGGCATTCAGGTTCATGGAACACAATCACTTGACAGCACTGACTGACAAACTGCTTGATATGGCTACTAAGTGTCTCGAAAGGACTATCAGTTTTCTGATGGTTATAAAATTGTGGGAAATAATCTGTCCACAGGGACACTGAATTCCTCTTGACAGATGGTGCCCTTCAATTAGTACTAATGGTTGTTTCATGCCTTTGTGCTCCTTGAGTATTTGAAAAGCATGAAATAATTATTCTTACATATTTAGGATGAATCTAGAAACTAGTCTTCATTAAGAATATTTGTAACAACTGTATTTCAAAAACATAAATGAAGAATTAGAAAAATATTCCTTTGAAAACCTCTGTTTTACTGTGAAATTACATGCTGTTCTATTATACTCTTGCAAATATAAGGATTTTTAAATTGATGTATGGTGGGTGTCACTTATTTGTAGCTCCAGTTACGAGGGATTTAAATTGTTTTTAGTGGACAGGGCATATTGAGAAATACTGGGTCTTGCAGTACTGCAAGGGACCACCTCTCTTACTAGTTTATTTCAGAGTGAAGGCCAAAACATAAAGGTAAATGTTGGGGAAAAAACCTTTAGTAACCTCTGACCTTCAACACTCTAGCACTCATATGTGTTTGTCTCTTCCTTTTTTTGCTTTAAAGGTTGATCACTGCCTTACCATTATCTTTGTAATCCTGTGGCAAGAGGATGTAGGTTTCTGTGTGCAGCAAGGAGACTAGAAGCGCTTTTATAGACAAAGGGCTGCAACACAGAGGGAACATATGAGAAAATGTTGAGGGTTGTTAAGAGTACATTTTGATTCTGTCTAAGACATCACCCCGGAGCAGGCAGTGTAGGCGAAAACAAAGATAACGTAAGCTGTAGCATCTCTTACTTGTTGCCTACAAGTCCTTGGAGGACTGTCACAGCACATTTGTTGATAACGGAGAGTGGAGAAGAGATGAATAGGTGTGCAGTTGATGTCTGTAAGAAGGAGAGGCAATGATGAGAGCCCTAGAGAGCCGCAGATGAGAGATCCTAGGGTGGAATGTGGGGGTGTACTGTATTTCACCCTGATGAAGCCTTCATTGCGCACAGAGCTATGGACTGTTCACCTACTAATAGGGAACGTGAGCTGGGATTAGACCTTCGGGAGACAGGTTAGTTTTACTCTACTGGTGAAGTGATGTTGCAATAGCTACTTAGTTGTCCAAAGTAGCAGAAAAAAAGAAACAAACTGCAGCACCAGAGAAATACAGTGGTTAAACATGGAATTTGCATATCCCTGAATCACTGGAAAATCTCTGGTTGACAGCAGCAGGGAAGGTTCTGGCTGTGTGTCACTCTGGCCTAATTTCTACTAGTTGTGTCTCGCCCCCCCACTTACCCACACGTTCTCAAGTCAAGAACAAAAAGCATGTATTAACGCGCTGGTTTGGCTGTACTTATGCCCACAGACACGGAAAAGGATGGGAGGGAGTTGCAGAAACCCATCATCGTCCTACACTGTTATCGTGACCTTTCATAACATGCACCTCTTGCCATTAACAAAACTACACTCAGGCTCCCACAAGTATATCACTAGCATCAGTGGGAGGCCAGCATGTGTAGGTGGCATTCATTCCACTTTGTTCGTACAAACGTCTAACGCCAGATTGTCCACTTTGCTGAAAATAACCCGCTTAAGCTATTTCTGCATTCAGAACATCCTGCAATCAGAAAGCATTACTGTTCGCTTGTCATTTATGTACAGTTATGGTCAGTCCTGCAATGACGGCAGTATCGCCCCCCAACTAAATAACCATTCCGTATGCTGAAGGCAAAGTAAAAAAGTTTGAAATACCTGAGCCGTCGACATGTGGGAAGTCCAATGGTTTATTTAACTTATGAAGGTACAGCAGGAGTGTGAGGCCCAGCTACTCCAGTAATGGAAGAATGCATTGCACTAGTCAATAAGCACAAATTCATATTTCTGAAAGATTCCCTGAAGAGATGCGTCAGTGAAACTGTGGTGGGCTGTTGCTGTCCCCTTGTTGTGAATTGCCTAATTCTTGGTCCAGATGATCTTCATTGACCCTTCTAACTCTTCATCCTAAGATGAAGAACCTCTCGGTTGCTGTCAGCTGGATTTACCAAAGCTGCTGCTGATCTGAATGCCTTTGTAGGGCAGCAGCGTGATGGAGTTTGTCAGCAAGAGAGCGAAGGCTGCAGGCTGAGTTATGTGAGGGAGGCAGTCTGGCTCTGCTGACTTGGCTCTTTGTTTTATCTTCCCAGGCAGCTGTGCCTCCTCTTGAATGCAGAGAATATTTTTCACTCCATGGCTGACATCCTTCTGAAAGAAGAAGACCTCAAGTTTGCATCTACTATGGTCCAGACCCTCAACACTATTCTTCTAACCTCCGCAGAACTCTTCCAGCTGCGCAACCAGCTCAAGGACCTTCACACACAGGTACACACACATCCAGGTTCTTTGCATGCAGATTCAACCTACTAACTGGTTATAAGTGTAGCACAATCCTTGCCACATCTTTAAAAGTATACAGTCCACAGATGCTGCAGAAATCTCCTTATGTGCAGACCAGAAAAACATATTTTTGCATTTGAAGTAGAGCCTTTACCCTCTTCAGTAATTTCCCAGCTGTCATCTACCTGTACACTTGTATTGGGTAATTTCAGCTCTGCACTTTCAGAAAACTATTTTGTGTTATTAAAATAGAAATTTCTTGCTCTTTCTATATGCAAGTAAAGAACTGTTCATAACCTTGTTTCCGTCCTGCACTTATATAATTACAAGCCTTCTATTGCCAATATGCTGATACTTCAAAACCTCATGTGATACATGAAAACCAAATTTTACAGGAATTAATTTTAAGTGGTGAAACATCTTGTGCCTTGCTGTCCCCCCACTTGTGTTTGACTTTGTTGTGCTCATGGTCACTGTCCCAGGGTGCAGAGCAGCTGGTGCATACATGCTGCTGTGACTTGGTATAGCTCTTGGTTGCTCTCTCATTGTGGGTGTGCATTTGTTCCCCCAGGAGAGCTGCACCCTGTTCTGCTGTCTGTACCGGTCCTGGTGTCACAACCCAGTTGCTACCGTCTCCCTCTGCTTCCTGACACAAAACTACAAGCACGCCTATGATCTCATCCAGAAGTTGTATCCTCTTGAGTTGAGTTGGGTCTACAAGATGAGACAAAAAACGCTTTTCACAGGGTTACTGCAGGAATTTGGTATATTGAACATTAAACAGCTCTTCAGCTATGTGCTGAAAGGCCATAAAAAACCATAAGTTAATGCAGAATCTTAGGCAGAAAATGAATTTATTGTGAAACTATTGGGTATAGTTTAATGCCTGCCTCAATGTCAAAACATAGCATTGGAAATTCCAACACTTTAAATAACCATGTACTGTATGCAGAGCAGCATTATTGTTGGATTTCGAATACACTATGACCTCTCTCTTGTTTGCAGAGCAACATCCTGCACGCTAAGAATGAAGTCTGCCTTGTCAGCACTTTGGCTGCGTGTGTGTGTGTGAAGTTTGGTGAGGTTAGATATGACTCCACTTGCTTACCTTTAAGGCAGGATTTCAGATTAAGGTGGCAAAATGCTTTTGTCCCCATTTCTAGTGCTTGTGCATCGCCATTGTAATTAAAGGGTACTCCCTTTACCCCTTGCTGCGATCAATGAATACCTAACGCAGAAGGCTTCACAATTTTGCTTACAGGATTGATTGATTTGTACTTCTCAGAACAGCTGGAGACTATGGCATTTAAAACTAGGCAGGATTCAAACATGGGATTTAGATAAAATACATCCCCTAAAACACTTTACTAAATAAGGAGAAAAATGCTTGCCTTTCTTATATCTATTTTTTAAAAATAAGAAGCAACCTAAATAGGAGTGGACTGGTTCATTATCATTCCCGAGCAAGATTAAATACAACTAACATCCAGGGTGAAATGTTTTTCAAGGGCTCTGAAGGTTTCAAGTGTTCTTATTTCTCTGATTGTTTGTTCTGCGTTTCTCTTTTGAGAATGAGAGGTGTGTTACTCTGAAATAGCTTTGATCAAACCGTCACCTATTGGTTGATGCACAGGCAGACGAATGTATTATTTTGGAAATGTTGGTGTGTTTGCTTTTCTTGATTGAACAGCAATGTTCCAAGGTATCGGTTACACTTGTCCAGAATGAACAGTTTCGAATGGCTCTGTGTCCTTCTGACCCTGACTTTACTGCATGGTTTGGAACACAAAAACATTTGCTGTATAATAAAGCAATCTGTGGTTCTTATGCTGATTTTAATCTCCCAGTTATAGCCTTTTCGCTATTGGAATATTTTCATGTAGCCAGCAGTTTCCTTCAGTACAAAAGCATATTGCATCCTTGCAGCATGATATTTGTCCAGAGACTTCTATTTCAAAGCCATTTTGTTAAGTTTTGACTTTACAGGTTTAAAATCTTAAAATCTCTGCCTTGCACGTCAGTGGTGAAAACAAAAAGAAGCTATTATCTGCCTCACCAAATAAAAGGCTGTACAGTTTTATATTTCTGTGGTGCTGGCACGATTCTGTGCAGTCTTCTACTCACACTGTCACAGTAAACTCACCAGCCACCCTGTTCCTCCTCACTTCTCCATTTATAGAAGCCAGAAGGAGCTGTTTATACATCATGAGGGGAGTGGCTCTGGCTGTCTGTTTCTACTCATCAGTGCATAGTCCCTTTATCCAACCAAAATAAAAGGGACAGCAATCTGAACTGAAAAACCAGGCCGCATTGGACCACTGTAATTATTGTTCTCTCTACAGCTGGGTTTCTGGATAAGTTGGGCGTGGATACAGTTCTTCAACATGGGATCAGATGTAGTGAAAGCTGAGTGTTGCCATAAATCAGTCAGGGAATGAGGTGTTATTAAGGTCAAGTTGGTTGTAGCTTTTATGTGGTGTGTCAGCCCATTTTGCTGGGACAGCATATTAGAAGCCCTGCTAAGAGTGAGGTGACCTCTGCAACCCCTTGAGAAACATTTAGGGAGAGGAGATCTGAAGGCTGTACTTTAATACTGAGACTGACTACTGACTGCAGCATCAAAAAACCTGTTTAAATAATTCAGATTGAGCAAATTTTAAATATTAATGAATGTGTTTTTTAATACTTCTTTCCTCCTCCTTTTATCTGTATTGTTTGCTTGTTTAGGGCATGGCAGCTTGAGAGATTTGCAGCTCCTTTCACATTAGCACTCCTGGCACAGCTGTGATGTACACACAGAGTTGGTATACTGTATGTTATGTTTATAAACATTGTGGAGGATAATGTACTGCTTTGGAAATGTTGCTAATGGACTCCACTGGGGACACTGTTGTTTGAGCATGGCAGGTGAAACTTGGTCATTATAGAGAGGAAGTTAGCTGTGCAGATTTCTAATGAGGATGCTTCAGTTTACTGTAGGGCTCATGGTACTGTAGATGTCTGGAATGTTAAATGTCAGCAGTGTTTTAAACTTTTTTTTTTTTCCAGAGCCCAGTAAGTCTCCTGAACATTCTTATTAATTTCTTTTGTTTTTAATGAAGCCTTTTTTCCAAAGCATTGTAGGTCGGCCCAAATTGGAAAGGGGGAATTCCAAACGTGCTTAATCACTTCTTGCTTCCTGAAGTGCGATGAACCAAGTTAAGGGAGGTTCTGCTAGAGACAAAAAAAGGCCAGCTAGTTTTAGGACTTTTCTATGTCAGATAAAGGGTATAAGTGAGACAAACCAAGCATTACAGGTAATCCTTCCGATAGTCATTTCATACATCATTTCTTTAAATCTGTTCGGTGTGATACTCTATTCTTTAGTGTGACAAAGCTTTCTCCTTGACATCAACAATCAGCGGAGACTTGGAAGTAACAGTGGACTTCCTGATGGAAGTGGACAAACTGGTGCAGCTCATCGAGAGCCCCATATTTACATGTGAGTCTCGGCACACCTGGCCACATGTAACACCTGCCCAACCCACTCCACTTGCATCGCATACTGTCTGGGGATCTCACCCCACTCAGCATTGGTCCCGCATGCTCTCCTGTTCATCGCCCCATCCACAAACTTTAATTCAGATTGTGCTTCCATGACTTTGAAATCATAGATAACTACATTGTATATCTTTAAGTCTGTTTTTTCTTTATCAGACATCATCTCTTTGGTCTGCAGTGATGTTGAATGTGGGTCTGTGTTTCTGTTGGCCTGTGTGCGTGCGCATTTGGTTGTTATCCTGCCAATGCCGTATCAGTAACTGGGGCAGAACTGATTGCTGATGGCTGTAGGCAAGCACAGACCTACATTCAGCTGTGTGGGCAGGAAGATGGATAACGGCGGAAGGAGGGGGTAGGGACGGGTGAAAACTGGCACGGCAATATCGCAACCCCTTCCGATCCCATACATCCCCACCAATACTGCTCTGGTCATCTCACTGTTTGTCACTTTGAAAAAGACCGCTTAACAGAAAGAAGCAGGACAAAAACCAGACAGGAGATGGAATAATATACTATACACCAAGGGGCAGCACAAGGGAATAGGAACAGTCATACAGTATGTGCTATTTACCGTACATGAGACAGAATTATGCATGTGTTTGGATGTGCAGCACGGTAGCAGTTTTCAGACTAAAACTGATGGGAAAGATGACAATGTGGCTGCAGGGAGCAAAGAAAAGAGAAGTGAAGAAAATTTCTGAATGATCTGCATGTCGTCACTTTATTCAGGCACTGGTGTGTCCAGTCATGAAAGTTCATTGGCAAGAGCAGCAATCATTTCCGTACCTGCCATATTGAAGATGTCATTTTCTAACATGAGGTGAAAATGGCCACGAATCGTTTTTGCTCACCCTTCAAAATGGAGACTGAACTTGATAGGGAAGCTTAGGCAGCTCAGAATGGTCAGAAGTATGGTCTCCATTGCAGGGCACATCTTCTCCAGTACCCAGCTCATTGTGAAGCCTTTTCCTGTAGGCTGTTGTATACGTGGAAGGGGAGTGTGTTGGGTGTTTAAGACCAGATAAGATCTTGCCTTCTTTACAGTTTTAGATTTCTATTCCCTCTTTAAGTATAACTCCAAACATAGCACAGATTTTGTTTTATTTTTCACTACTTTCAAAAAATAAAATTGGCTTTGTTGACCAGATGTTTGTTTTTAAGATGCGCTTTGCTCCACCTCTAACTTTCTGGCACTCTTTAGACCTGCGGCTGCAGCTCCTGGATGTAGAGAACAACCCCTACCTGATCAAGGCTCTGTATGGCCTCCTCATGCTCTTGCCACAGAGCCATGCGTTCCAGCTGCTATCCCACCGTCTGCGCTGTGTACCCAACCCAGAGCTCATGCGAGCTGCGTAAGTTTTCTGTACCCAGAACTACCTCCATCTACATCTGTAAATGAGTTCTTGTGCCAAACATTAACTCGCTTCTATGAGTCACAACATAAACTTGTGTAAATGTCTCATTAACTTAAAAAAAAGACATTCCTTGGCTGTTCATTTTTTTAGATTTTTTTTTCCTGTTTGCCTAAAGCTCAAAGATCATCTCTCTCATGCAACCTGCTGTTCTGTAAGACTGTGTTTTCACACTGCTTTTTGGAGTTAGAAAAGATCACAACCAAGGCAATGTGACCCAACATGGCTTATAAGAGTGGCAAGGGGTCAAGAGGGTCAGAGCAGAGTAATGTTCCAGAGTTGAAAGGTGGCAGTCTGTTGGGTTCAAGGCCAAGCTGACTTATTTGTGATTATCACTATTTGATTATCATGTGTATTTGTTTGTTTTTACCTTGGCTACATAAGAATGTAAAAATGGACAAAAGAGAGGCCATTCAGTCAATTTAGCTTAAGTAGCTAATTGATCTGAGGATCTCTCCCAGCTGTTTCTTCATGGAAGCTAGAGTATCGGCTTAACCAAAATGGCTGGATAGCTTGCTCCATTGTCCCACATTGCTTTGGGTATAGAACTGCCTCCTGTTATTATTTTTAAATGTTTTAATGAAATTTGCAATGTTCTCTGGTTCCATATTTCACTGTTTATTTTGAAGAAGTCCACCGGCAGAACTTTATCCGTGCGTTTGAGAATGACAAAAACCTGTATCTGGTCGCCAGGCTAACATACCCATAACCAAGTCAGCTCAGGTCCTCATGCAGAGCAGGAGAAAAAAAATTAGATCACTTGAGTTAAAATGACACGAACGTGTAACACCGATTATGTGTTAAAATGCGTGTCATTTTAAGCACTGGAAGTTTTAGTACATTTGCAACTGTAATGTTAAATTGGATCTGGGTTTTTTTTTCTTTAGGATCTTTAGAGAAAACAAAACCAATTTCTTCTCCAAGCCACTTGTGAATATTTTTAGAAGGATGATTCAGTTCCCCTAGGGGAAATTTGCTGTTGAAAGGGGAAGATTTGTTGTTGGAGAGGGGGAGGGGATGGATTATCATCTGTAGAGGATTTGGGGAGAACATGGGTGAAAATGGGTTCATTTTTTAAAATACATTGTTCTATTATATTGTTCATTTGTGCTCCCAAAAACTAAACAAAAAAATGGTAAAAAATGAGGTGATCCTTGTAAAGTATCAGCTGGAAATTAAATGAATTCAACCCTGTCTTATTACAAAACTTACCAAGAATGTGTTAGTTTAGTATCCAGCTTTATGGAGCTGACAAAACTGTTTATCCTAGAGCAAGCCTCACCGTCTTGCGTGTTTGGGATAAATGATTTGTTTCAGTGCAGTGTCCTTTAGGGTAGTAAAAAA
This sequence comes from Atractosteus spatula, assembly GCF_055471065.1. NCBI lineage: Eukaryota > Metazoa > Chordata > Actinopteri > Semionotiformes > Lepisosteidae > Atractosteus > Atractosteus spatula. The sequence continues at coordinate 13,119,993 of NC_142726.1, read as the reverse complement.
CTTTGAGACTAGGCAATTCAAGTTCATTATCCAAATCACTTTTGCTTTGCTGAATAAAACAGGCACAGAAACTGTGAGCAGGACATCAGAGACTCATGGAAAACAGAAGTCTATTTTTTCAGTTGTCTATTTTTTCTTGATAATTGTGTTTGTGCTATGCCAATACATTTGGGGAAGCACAACAACTTTCTGCATTGCATATTGTAGGTTCATACAGTATGGTGTGAAAACAGTCAGTGACCACTATCTGGGCATTTACCACCCCTGAGTTAATCAAGCATGTACTGTATAAAAATTAGTTTAGGAAATGTAAAAATGGTTTGGGGGGGTTGGCAGGGTAGTGTGAGAGTTGGGTGAGCTTGATGAAGGAGTGTTGAAGTTGCAGTTAGGTTGACATTTTTCTTGGGAAGGTCGGACCTTCAGGAAAAGGTGACATTGATGAAGAGCAGATTATTTTGTGAATCTCTGCAAAGGCCACATCTTCAATGTGACGCAAAAGCCATTCTAGAAATATGAGCATCACCTTTTCATTTTGTCAGTGTGTTGTACATTTCCCCTCAGTTTGTGCCCAGTTAACTTCATTCACAAGTTAACACCAAAGTGCCAAAACTAATGCCTCTTGGCCAAATGATGTTATTTTCACTTTGTTTAACACATTGTGTTAGTTGTGTGCCTTCTGATGTTCACACATAGGAACATCACTTGATATTGTTCTTAAACTGTTTATTAAAATCCTATCATCTTTCCAACCTATCTGTAGAATCCTCAGGCCATGAAAAGCGTCCTGGAATGAGCATAACAATTGTGGCGTTATTATATATCTGGCACACTTCACCAATTCTCCCCCTTTTTTAATTTTGCTCTTGTTTTATTGTGAATAGAAAAAATAAAGGCTGCTTACAAAATGAGTGCTGTTAAAGCTGAGGGAATGGCAGTCTTTGTGCCAGCGCATGCCCTCCAGAGAGCATGGGTCAGGTAATAATACACATCAGTAATCCTGATGTGTGAGGTAGCACCACTGACACTTGATCTTGGTGCAGAAGTAACCCCAGACTTTGTCTCCGATTTTAAGGCTCAGAACCTGTAGAAACATTAGCTGTTCTCATTTAAAATTTCCTGAAAATCTGAATTTGAGTGACAGATGAAGAGTTTAAATAGTACCACACATATGATGATGGCTTTTGTTTTGAGTAATGTTCATCGGCTTGAGATTAGGAAAAATCATTCTTAAGGAAGGACTGCAGCTAAGTGTTCATGACATTTTTATCAGCTCAATTATTTTTTTACTCTTATATTTTATTCTCCATTAACCATTAAGCTAAATATGCTAAATTTATGTTTGTAATCCTTTTCTCTTCTTTTTGAATCGCCTCCATTCATGTAATGTGAACTCTTTGGTTTGTAGGTCTCATCTGGAGTATGCCACACTGAGATCATCATAGCATGACATCAATTTTGACCTAGTTAGAGGAGATATTGAAGCTGGGATTGATTCATCCTCTCTGAACTCTTTTTTACAATATAAACAGGTTTTTATCATCTGCAGGAAGTGAACATTTACACTGATTTCATTTTCAGTTCTAATTCTTAGCCTTTTCAGTTTATAAATTATCATTTAACTCTAATTTATTTTACATATTAGAAATAAAGAATCATGCTGCTTTTGACAAGCTTTTTGATCAAGCTTGAATCCTTGAAATGATTAAAATCCCTTTTCAGTTGGTTATAGAAAATACATCCATTTTACTACACTAGAAATAATATAAATAATTTCCAAAACTTTGTGATTATACTGAACTTGTGGCATTTGACACATTTCTGTTACTTCCTTTGAAAGCTGAACTAAGTTTAAAAAAGCAGTCCTCTTTAACCTAATACCAATCCCATTTAGATATAGTTAATTCTAAAGTCTGTTTACCACTACTGGGACTGTAATCATTGCAGCTGTGATACAACTGTAGAAAACCGTGCTTGTTCTGCATGCCTGTTTGGGACTGTCCTTCAAAATGTGCATCATGACGTCTAGCAGAGGTGTTGGTGTTATTCATGCTATCGTCTTGGGACACATGGTTTGATTTATGCTGACTTAGCCAGCCTGATCCACACTGAGAGAGGAGTAAGCTCATTAACCAGGGAAGACGTCTGTAGGGCTGAATTAAATTAAAAGGGTTCCCTAGAGATGGTAAAGCAGTTCATGGACCCTAAACAGCAGTTATTACCTGCCCCCTTGTTCCTCAGGGTCGCTGGACAGAGGGCTGTAAGCAGGCTGCTCGGGTAGCCTGTCTAAGTTTGTAATCTGTAGTGCAGCTCAGTGTCTTCTCACATCATCAGTCTCCTGCATGAAGCCAATAACAAGAGGATCATAATGAACGAGACAAGAGCAACCTGGCATCTAGCGAAGCATACCATTACAGCCCTGAATGCTTCTGCTACAGCGCTAATTTGCTTTGCGTTTAAGACATTTGTCACTTCTTGAGGGATACTGTACTATTAAGAGATGTTCATGAATATTGTGTAGTTCGTAATTGTTTCAAAAATGAACTCTGATTTAAGATGCACATACTGTATGGTTTGCATCTTATGAATATTTTAGTTTATCAAGGAAAATAACACAGAAAATCATATCCATACAAAGAATGGAATTGAGAAGGTAAAGGCTTTAGGTGGTCATTTGGGTTGAACTAGGTGAATGCAGTGACACAAAGTTGCAGATAAAGAAATAATATTGAGTTCTTTAATGAATCAGGTTTGATTTTTTTATAATCCAAAGTAATATCCTCAGAACAGTGGAAACCTCTTTCTGCTCTTTGCATTTGTCTCAGAAATCATATCTGTCAAATTAACATAAGGGCCTAACAGTGACAAAAAATATTTTCTATAAGTACACATTAGGTTTGAGTTATTGAAAATCAGTTACGTTTTGGGCAAATGCACTTTAGCTTTGCCTAAACAAAAAAAAAAACCACAGTGCTGCAATTTGTTGTTTTTTTTAATGTTTGTATACTACAGCTGAGCTTCTTCTCAGGATATAAATCCCTTTTTTTCAGGCCCCAGACAAGACCTTCTGGTTCAGTGAGACCTGCCCCATGTCACGTTGACTACGGAGAGCTGCTGGAGCACTTCGACAGAGTCCAGAGCAAACACCTGGAGGTGCGCCATCAGAGGGCCGTGCGAGCAGAGCAGCCGGACAGGAAGCTGGTGCTGTGATGGGAAGAGAAAAGAGGTTGCACCAACGACAACAACAAAAACATCGCCATGCCCCCCATCCATCCCAAGGGGCATCACAGCTGGCACAGCTGGAGGGGACGAGACTGGGCTGTGCTCAGGATCTTAAGACTGGCTGAATAAACTGGACACTTTTTTTTTGGACCAAAACCTAATCATTTATCTTATTTTAAAATATAACAATAGGTATGAAGAAAGTAAAGTCTTTTTTATACTAGATGTTTGTTTTTAGTGCTTGTAGTGAAGTTGTAGTTCTGCAGAGGTGACACTGGGGTGTGTGCAAACTTCAGAGTGCTGCGTATACTCTTCAGTGTTGGGGTTTTGCGCCGCACTCTGCTTTCAGATGGTGTCAAATCATGTGCTTATCAGGGATCAGCTTGATCCATTCTCCGGCCGAGCTTCTCTTACTCCTCAATGGAAAGAAAAAAGATTGGCAAAGCTTACATTTTGGAGATGGGAGTTCAAATTCTGCAATTTAAATGTGTAACTTATCTTACACAGCCTGTTATCTTTCTGATAAGCCGCTGGATTGTCAGAGTCTTCTTACAATCAAGTGTGCATTGTTTCATGCTCACTTGTAACAAAAACATAATCAGGACATGGCGTAGCTGAAAGAGACTTCTCACATTCAGATCCCCACGGGTAAAATGAGAAAAAGGAGCAATTTCCTTTTATAAATATTCCAGTAGCGTAACAGTCTTTGCCGCTTCGGTTCACAGGAACGTGGCAAGGACTGTTGCTCTGCAAATTCAAGTTGTACCGCAGAATCTCGCTGCTGGAACAGTACCTCCTTATGTCTTCTCACTCTTCTCCCACCTCCACGCCTCTCTCTCTCTCTTCCTTTGCTCTACTTTTGTGCTTTCCTTCTCCTTTTGTTCCCTTTCCTCACCTTTTCCGTCCTGGAAACCATTTCTCCAGCGTGCCCGCCTCAGAACAGCCTGATCGCCTTGTAAAAAAGAGACTTCCCTCTGCCGAAGAGAGCAGCTTGAAATAAAAAGTGACCCAGGCGTTGCCACTTTATCGAGACCGCTTTTTCCCCCCCGTTTCCTTCTTTGAAGGCTTTTTTAAAATTTTATCCCTACTATAGAACAAAAATAAAGTCAGCGGGGATGATTGTGATCTAGTGTTAGTGGGTTTTTAGTGCGTATTTCCAGTATGGTTCTAATGCCATCCAGCATTCAAAGTTGCTCGTTTCATTCTGGTTTATAGGCTTCCTGCGGCGAGATGTGGTAAAGATTAGCACTTGCATGAAGCCAGTCATTCGATGTGCGAGTTCCCATCTGCTCCCGCCCCTCCCTTCCCTGCGTAGTCATCTCTATCTTAGCAGAAGAGCAGGAGGTGAGAGTTGGGAAAGGGCTTCAGGAAAAAGGCTAGGAGAGAAGCTTGCCAGCTTCACCAAGGGCTGGAATAGAAATCCGTGAACCGGCAGGACCTTTTCATGGCAGCTGCCCGTGAGGCTGAAACTGCAACAGCTCTGTAGAAAGAATTCAGACCTGCTTAAACCTCTCCTGGGGAGAGCAGGGCCTGTGTTTTCGTCCTGTCACACTAAGGCTCTTCGACTTCACTGTCGGCATGAGTGATTCTGTGGCAAGCTATTAGAATGTCATTATCTGCTTTCATACCGTTTTGCTTCTGTTACACTTTTATAGCATATGATTCAAATTAATTTTAAGGAGCATGGTGGTGCAGTGGTTAGCATTGCTACTTTGCAGCGCTGGGGCCCCAGGTTCATTTCCGGAGCTGGGGTGCTGTCTGTGTGGAGTTTGCATGTTCTCCCTGTGTTCACTCCGGGTGCGTCAGTTTCCTTCCACAGTCCAAAAACACATTCGTAGGTTAATTGGCTTTTGTAAAATCAGCCCTGGTGTGGGTGTGTGCATCTGTGTTTGTGTCTGTCTGCCCTGTGATGGACTGGCATCCCACCCAAGGAGTATCCTGCCCTTTGCCCATAGCGTACCAGGATAAGCTCCAGCTCCCCCACAACCCTGGGTGGGAAGAAGCAATAACAAAATAGCTGGATGATTGGATTAATGATTTTAACATTTTAATATCTGGAAAAACACAGAAGCAATAGAAATATGTCCTTTAGTGTCGAGAATTTTTTCTGATATGTAAAACTGTAAAATACCCAACATCAAGACCTAACCGTTTGTATAGATACCTGGTACTGACAAGTTCAGTCATTATTTTCTTAACAGTTTCTGTGAATGGGAACAGGACATTTTTGGACAACAGATTTGACCTCTCTGAGGATCTGGCCTGCTTAAGTCTCTTCAGAATGAAATAGGACACCACTGAAATATACCCGAGTGAAGACAGAATAGGCAGCCTGTAATAGATTTTTGTTTTATTTTAATAACTCACCAGCAGAAGTAGGTAATTATATACTTGAGACAGTCAGACCTAGTCAAGGTTAAACCCATTCATGGTCAGGTCTTGCCTGGTTTCCATTTTACACAATTGAATGAAATAAAAGCTGTTCCCCCAAAGTACAGCAGAAATGCTAGATACTACTGCAGTATGTATTTTTTTCTGAACCAGACATAAATTGACCATGCTTACAACACTCGGATAGGAGAAAAATAGTGTTTCAGTGCGCTAATGGAATGCCAAGTGACCACGGGCTAAGAAAAATGGAGTAGAGTTCATAATACTGAGGAGCAATCCTCCAGAATATGATTGGATATGTTTTCGTTGTGGTTTTAACCCTGGTTTTCAATATTGTAGATTTATGACGGCTCTGTATGCTAATTCGATTTTATTTTTTTTCTCCTAATGGCCTTCAAAACAAGTTGTCACAGAACTTTCACAATTATATACAGGGACAATACCGACAGGGTTATACAGCACAATGAATCAAAAGGCAATTAATATAAGCTATTGTAAAGCAGTTGAAACGGCTGCAAAAGTTTTTTTTCCCCCCAATGGTTTAACGTCTATGAATGTATAGATAAAAAGAGTAGTTAATTTATGGGAAATTATACATTATTATTGAGATTCTCCCGGAAAAAATTCCGGAGATTAAACACCTAGGTTCTGAAATGAAACCAGGTGAAACATCACAGGTGCTTTCACCAATAATTCAGTAGTATACTGTACCGTTTATCTAGGAATTGCTGGGATTATGATCTGGTTCGACATTAACGGGCGAAACGGAGGGTAATCTCCGGTAATTCTCTGAGAGACGATATTGCGCACGTGTACCTTGTCTACTTTACTAAACACCATTTACATAACCAGATACACTATATTTATACATTTACATGCACAATGAAGGAATGCTGTAACAGGGCTTTTCCGTTGCGGCGCATGAGAAATCACTCATTTAGTCTTTATTATTTAAGTAACCCACTGCGCTTTCAATGAGAAGTCCCCGGAAACGATTTAGAGCGAAGGTCGGGCAAAAAAAAAATCCTTTTCTTTCAAGGGTATGTGCTTTTGTGGAAATACTGAAATTTCCTCACTCCCTAATCCGGAAAACGAAACCCCACAGGTGGTTACGGACTCTTAATTTCACGATCGCAGTCCATTACATACATGTGTGAAATGCACACTACAGTGTGATCTCAGAAACGTTCATGGTGTTAGTAAACATCTGAAGGTATGACGAAGAGAAGCATTATTGAAATCCGAAGTTGACTGAAATGTGTCAATTCACATGTCCAATTTCATTAAATTCCGGAGTGGAGTCCGGTGAAAGTTTTTTTTAAAAAAACTGTTATGTCATCAGTGATTTGATAATTTACGCATGGTAAATTTGGAAAATTAGACCGTGATATAGGAAAATAAAAGACTCCAATCCTCATACTGTGTTAGGGGTTATTATATTCCCCATGGAGCGGTAATAATAAAACACCTTACATTTTGAAGTACTGTACAATTTGAGCAAAACCGTTTATAGCTGAACAGTGCAGATTTGTAGAATACTAAGAACAGATCCTTCTGATCCTTATACCTTACTAATGATTTTGAAATCATATCTAATACTAATGATATATTAAGTTTTGGAATATCCAACATGCTGCTTGATCTCACTAATTAACATTTTAAAACCGTTTTCGGTCTCGCATAACAAAAACTCCCACAAGCTCCTTCCCCCGGTGGCTTCCCCATGTTTCACTCGTACGGGCGCATGCAGAAACGCAGGCATCGTCCCCCCCACCGTCTCATTGTAAAGCAGTAAATCTCTTTGACGTTTCCCCCTTTCTATCGCGCTTGAAGCCCAGGCTGTCTGTTGTGTGTGTGATGGGGTGTCCCTCCCTCTCTTCGCCATGTGACAAGAAAGCTGACCGGCCCTCGCCGATTCCCATGGATCGGATTACAGTCCGCTCGCTGTACAGCTCCTAGCCGACTGCCCGAGCTCCGATCACTGGCAGCGCAGTGCGCACCGGTGTTCCAGTGAGTGACCATTTCACGTTTGGGTACACGTCTCAGCATTACAACCCCCCCTTTTTTTTCCAAACCGTGATTTTACATTGCAATCAGGCAGGAGAGGTAAAAATGCCCGTCGTCGAGACGTCTGCGGTTTTTGTCTCCTGTCGCGGGGAGTAAACCGGGAGCTGGGAAGAGAGAAATAAAAATCTCTCTTCTCCTCACCATCACTCGCTAATCTCAAACGGGCACAGACTAGCGAACCATCCAACCATCTGGGACTGCCGTCTTGACTGTGTTTTTTAAAATATTTTTTGCACATACGTGATACTGGAGAGAGAAAAAAAGCTGGGTTATCGTTTGTGCCTGGGAGATTATTCTTGGAGGAGCATTTCATTCGAATCCTTATCATTGAGCAATTTGTGAGCGGTGGATGTGTTAATATGGAGACGGTGGAAAAGGAGTGTGGAGCTCTGGGTGGGCTTTTTCAGGCTATCGTCAATGATATGAAGGTATGATTTATAATTGCATCTCATTTATTAAAAGCTTGGCGGTTTGCATGCAAATAAACCTTTTTTTTCTGTATGACAAATCAGTTTTGTTTATGCAGGGGTATTTAATATGTTTCAGACTGCGATGTTTGTATAAACCATTTGTAGCATCTGTTGAGAGGAGATATAATTTTTCTGACAGTAGAAGCTTAGAACCGTTCGTTTTGGTTACCTGATAAAATAACTGCTTGTCCATTATATGGATACACACACGAACACACATAGATAAAATAAGGCTACAGAAAACGATAACCAGTAATTTCCAGTAAATATGTAAGCGGAGGACGGTCAAGTGTTCTGTTTCTCTCCTGTTATTTTCTATGTGCTGAGAAAAAAAATAGCCCTCTTTTGAAAAATCGATCTCCTGCCAAGAGGAATTTGAAGAAGCCAGCGAAAAGTGTTGCAAAACGGGTTGAGTGTCCGGCCAGCGGTTACCAGCGGCCGGCAGTGTCCGTCTGTCTGTCATGGTCAGTATGGATACAGAATCAGGATGACACAGCAAACAAGCGTGGAGGAACGAATATAGAGAGACGAGAACTGAGTTATGGTCAACGTCCTCGCCATCCACTCGTCCCACTCGCCCTTAACCTGTAATGTAACTAACTCGTATTTAATACACCGCCCTTAACCTGTAATGTAACCTACTCGTATTTAATACACGATAATAGCAATAATGTTACTATTCAGGCAGCAGCCCTAACCGGTGGTCAGAAGCTTCAGGCTTTGGACAGCAGGGTCGTGGTCTCAAATTCAGGGTGGACGTTGTTGTTGTTGTATCCTTTAACAACGTACTTCACTCAGAATTTCCTGATCTATACAGGGATCTGCTGATTGTTTTCATTCATCTTTGTTCTGAATTGGTTTAACGTGTGTAACCTAGTGTATAACTGGTGATATCTGCAGCTCGGATAGATTTCTGCTGGACAAGGCAACATTTGACTGCTATTTATTTCTTCAGTGCTGAATATGATTTGTTTACAGTCAAATATTATTATCTTTGTTTAATTTCTCCCTGTAATGACGCTACCTCCTGTTTCTCATTCATATTTTAATACGTACCCCCCCTTCGCATTCATCCCCATGACATTACATTACTAAGACACCACGGAAATATAGGTCATATACTGTAGTTACCACAGCAACGACTGTACACTTCTGGGGACAGAGTAGTTCTTGAGTAAACATGCAATTTGATTTTTAAAATTTGTGTATTTGTGTCGATGCTGCTGATGTAGGTTTCATTCACATCAGCTGTGGGGTGGCCCTGTTCCGAGTCTTGCTTCGGGGGTGGTTTTATCTATCACTCATTTGTAATTAAATACCCATTGTTAAAGAATATTTCATTTGGTTGGAAGGATGCAAAATATTAAAAGGCAACAGCACCCAACAGATCAGACTCAATGTAAAATCTCAGTATCTCATAAGCCAAGTACAATTTTGTTGGTTTAATTAGCATTGCCTGTATTTTTATTAAATAAAATGTATTAAGAATATTGCAAATGTGTGTTTCCTGAGCTAGTCCAGAGCTGTTGATACCAGGGCAACACCCATCTGGGCACTGTACAGAGTCAGAAGACTTTGATGTAGCTCTTACAAGTAACCATGCTGCATGTACAGTACATGTGAATACCTTGCAGAACTCATGAATTATTATTAGCAGTATTTTAACAGGTCAACTAAAACATACAGAACGCAGAATAGATGTGTAACCAGACTGTTCTGTAAGAAAGGCTGTTTTTGGAGACTGTCTGCGAGGAACCTGCTAGGTAGTGAGTCTGATACCAGATGGAATGGTGTTCCTCTACAGCCCCGTGTTTCTCTGGGGGTAACTCTGGGTAAAGTGCCAAGGGAACTGAGACCTGTCTTCTAGGGTGGACAGCTGTGGTATGTCTCTATGACATTTCTCAAAAAAAGCACTCATGCTTGGACTTCTGGACTACTGTGGTTAAAAAGGTGTTCTGTGTGCACCTAAAGCATATCAGGCATATGGAAGGAATTGGGTTTCTCTCTTGTTGCCGTGTTTGACTGGTATAGTACTGTAAACAAAGTTAAAGAAGGAGTTAAATGGTGGGCTTCTTCATTGGCCTGCATGGTCAATCTCCAATTTGTGCTGCTTATGTAGAAGTCAATATGGTCTCAATCCCCAGTTCTCCAAGAGCAGGGCTTTTGTGTGGCTGCAGACTCATTCCCGTTGGGCAGCATCTCAAGACTGGCACATTCCGATGTGTTATAATGATGTTATGTGGGATGCGTTAGAGGGTGATTGGATTTGAGGAAGATGGGGCCCACGGTCCGCTCCTCTGCCTCCGTGTTGAACAGGGGGAGGGGCTGAAGTGCAGACGAGACTGTCGGTCTTGTCTTTACTCCACTGAGTCACTCGCGAATCTCCCTTGTTTATCCTCGGAGGCTCCGCCCCTCTTCTCCTGGAAGATTGCTGCACTGTCAGGGCTCCAGGGGGGAGCTGTCACATTGCGACGAGCTGGGCAAGGCAAATTCGACCCACATTGCACAGCAGTTTTTAATCCATTTTCGATTTTATTGTACCAGCTGTTGAACAGGTTTGTGTTTCGTCCTTTGTACATTTGTTGAGTAAATGTGCGCAGGCAGGAATGTGGAATTTTGTTGTATTTGCTATTTTGGTTCTGTAAACTATGAAAACTATGAAAGCCCACAGCTTGCCACTCCTGAAACGGATGAAACCATAATGCAGAGGAACCCTTGATTCAATCCTTTTCTAGTGTGCGTGTGTGGCATAGTGTAGCATGTACTGTAGTTGACTTGACCAAAGCAGGGACAGCTTTGTACCATATTGTGTATGCTACAGAAAACTGAGGTCCAGAGCACAAGACATGAGAGAAGAGTGGAACATTTCCAAGGTTTCTGTCCATGCCTCTAATTTTGCATTTCTGTTGCTGTACGTTCATGGCTCCAGAATGCCAGTTAGAAAGTAGAATAAGTATACTTGGGATCACTTAAGATTCAGGACATGGGTTGCAGTGTCAGAAGGACTCTTGCCTCAATCACTCTCCTTATGCTCAGCTTCAAGTGCACAAACAATAGCACTTGTCTGCATCTTTGGATTACTGTGTTTGGATAAGGGACAAAGAAACAGATCAGGGTGTCTTTCCACATGTTTCTGTTTTACGGATTGCAATCCAAGTACAAAGTTGAGCCTTCCTTCTTCAGAAAAAGCACTGGTCTTCTCAGCTACTGACTGGACTCATTAAGAAGTGATGGACTCATTTAAAACCTTAAATTGGGGCCCTCTGGATACTTGCCAGGGGATGTTTATTTGGTTGAAGTCAAGCTGTCAACTTCATTATCTGGAGGCGTTAGGGATCTAAAGGTCAATTAATTGCTTAAGACAATTGTCACATAAAAAAAAATCAGTAAGTTGCAGTTTCCTCTTATAAATCACTATAAATCATTTAGATGTATTAATAGTTGGTAGATATGATTTTTGGTTGTCAATGAAGGCATTGCAGAGATGCAGTCAGCTGTTAATACTGTATATAGTGTAAGTGCTTTGACTCTAGAGGGTTGGGTTTTATAGTAGTTCAGAGCACAGATCCACTGCACAGCCACCACAGGAAACCTAGTAAACACAACAAATCCAGTAACTAGATGGTCAAGCCCAATGGCCACCTCCTTTCACATCAGAAGACCGACTGCCCCTAAACCAGCTTGAACTGGCAATGACTGTGAATAGTTTTTATGGTCCATCTTTCCTTCTACATTGAGAAAAGGGTTATTAAACCTTGATAAAATGATACGATGTTTCAGATATTACATTACTGCTTATTCAGCCTTAGCTAGCCCTCCTGTTAACATTAAGATTATTACATTCCTAATAGAATTAAAAGTCGGTGCCACAAGCTTAACATAGTTCTCATTAATTGAATCCATCCATTAATGTGGAAATTTGCCTTCTTATGCTGGATATTTACAGCAGAAATAAATATTGATTGCCCTCAGGTGATTGCATATTATTTCGAACTGGTGGAACAAAACTACCTCACATGATCGAGAAATAAATATAGCAAGAGCTGGCAGAGCCCTGGTTTCTTTCTTGTCGTTCTGTAAACAACAAAGTCTGATTTTGACCCCAAACACTACACAATACCCTTTCAGTGGGGTGTGGCCCCCTGTGCCATTTAATCTGGGGCTCTTTGAACCGGAAATGCTGGACGAGATGTGACATGTGAGTAGCAGATTCAATTAATAAAGCTACTTTCAGAGGGGGCAGAATGTGGAGCTAAATGTGAGTTTCTGAAGGAGGTAGTGGGTGTTTGTAAGGGGGCTCATGCACTGAGCCAGTTCCCAAAGTGATGTCACTCCCTTCTGAAATATAGACAGTGTAGAACTCGATGTACAGTAGAATGAGGCAGAGGACATGGTCTTTTGATGCTGTGGAGTTCTCTGCTGTCAAGGGAGTGGTGCTGTGCTTGCTTGGAGCCCTCGGCCAACCTAGGACAAATCCCTACAGGGGCAGAGAGACCTGTGCATGCTACGTGTACATGCCCTGCTCCGACACACGTCTGATATGAGTTATATAAAGACAAGTAGGAAAGAGAGCCAGCTGAGGCATGCTGCAGAAGGAGTGGAAATTGCTACATGCTATTCATTTTCTGTGGCTTCAGGCTTGTATTCAATTGTAAAGTAAGAGATGATTCAAATCCGTCGTCGTTTTAACAAATATAAGACGCACAGGAAACCAAAGACCATCATCAAAGCAGGTTATTTTTGCTGCCTGCCAAATCATTGCCTCGGATCAGTCTGTGCTTAGTCATAGGAGCAGGAGGAAAGAACAATCACTGCATTCTGCTCTTGACTGCACAGAGACCAGATGAGAACCTCAGGACTAAAAGAAAGGGCCGGCTCAAGATGTGCATATTAAAGGCCAGCATGTACCTTTCCTGCCTGTGGTATACCTGCATACATATTAGTGGACTGACTTGCTTTGTTTTCAATGTTTTGCTTGAGCATGGAGTTATAGAAGTGTGTGGATCGTAGTGAAATTGAGGAGCAAGGACCAATGTTTTAAAATATCATTTAAAACAAATTACCAGTGTTCTGTTTGGGAATATTCCAATAATTGATGAGAACTTTTCTTTGGGATTATGTTGAAAAATATATATGTCATACATCAACCAACCACAACAACACAGAACATCTATGACTGCTTTTGAAAACCAAAATTGACATGTTTAATTGAAGTCTGATATACTGATATACTGCACCAATACAGCTGTATTGTACTGTAAAAGAAAACAATAGTAGACATGTTTCCTGGTGAGTTCATATTTTTTATTTAGAATCTGAAAGCATTGTATTTCCCTATTGCAAAATGCAGATCAAGAGTTTTGAAAAGATGACACTAAGGAATCCCCCCCCCCCCCCAGCCCCTTATTTTAAATCACACCCAGTTGTTTAGTGTAACTGTGATATGAAGCTCATACTGATAATGTGACTATCTGATGAGAGAATTTCACCTGCAGAAGGAACGGTACTTAGTACTTAGGGGCCTCCAGGGTGACTCAGCAGGTAAAGGTGCTCTTGTTGGCACAGGTTGCTCTCTATGATAACAGGCCATGAGCTCCAGGTCACCTGTGACCAGAGTCCTGTAAGTAATGGCACACGAGTGGCTGAGCCCCAGCGAGGGTAGGGTAGGATTAGTCAGCCAGGGCTCTCCCTACTCTCAGCAACTCACGACCCCTGCGGGCAGCATCTGGGATGCCTCAGTGGTGGTGCTATCAGTGAGGGTGTGCCTCTCAAGTCAGCTGAAATGTGGAAAAAAACCACACACTTAACAATTCCAAGCCGCATGGATATATCATAAATTATTGCCAATACAGAAATTAAAAAATAAAACACGTAGCACAACCCTATTGCTAATCCACAGCTGCAAGTGCAGCTTTTAACAGTCTGTTCCTAAGGACTGTGAGTTTTCCTCATGATCTGTGCTTCAGCCAGGGCTCCTCAGAAACTTTCATCCTTTCAGTTAGAGGACTTCCATACAGAGGGCTGCTTAATTACTTTAATTGAATCACGTAAGGGTGAATTAATTAGTGGGGATCTGTTTGGATTTAAAGAGCTGTGTTTTTTGTAACCCTGCAGTAACCTGCCTCTCAGGGCTGTGTGTGCCTTCTCTTTTGATGTTCCATAAAAAAGTTGTCTTCGCTGCTAATTAGCCTTGTGTAACAGGCTCTGCTGAGATGCAGGGATAGGATATACACAATCACTTACTCTGGAGTTTCAGTACCTCTGTTTCCTCTAAAGAGCCCACCAAAGGCCTTAAAATCCAAAGCAAATCCAGACATAAAAAAGAAAAAAACAACCAGACAACTATTGTATCTTTAGGACTATAACAGTAGGTATTCGATTCTTGATTGCACATATTTAAATTAGAAAGAAATATGAAATCTAATTTGGGCAGCAAGGCGGCATCACCGCTGCTGACAACAAAAATCCTTCTATGCAGACATTGCATTTTCCCCCATGGGCACGAGGTCCTCTGGCTTGTTCCCATGCTGGCTGTGTTAACTGGTGTCTCTAAGTTGTCCTTGTGTGGCATTCCTCGCTGGGTGCGGTCCTGCTCTGCTCCCTGTGCTCCTGAGTTGCCTGAACCCTTACTAGGAGTAAATGGCTTCCTCTTTGTAAGCACAGAGAGGAAAGAAGTGAATTCTTCTTCGCATGACTTTGTAAAGCATGAAGAAGGGAGAAAAATGACCAAAGCTTCTGTAATGCAGTTTACATTCCTGAGAAGACCCAGAAGGCAAACACACACACAACGTTCTGATGCCAGGCGTTCTCTCTCCGGTTCATCTGAGGTACTGCTGAGACGTTGAATGGTTATATTTGCCTGAATCATGGAGTTTGTCATAAACCAGATTGTGAACTGTTCATAGGCACTGTCAGAACACAAAGTTCCCAGTGAAATATGTAAAATAACAAACAGTGCCAAGCAAACTGTCCGAAAGCAGCTGAGAAGCGGGACTGATGCCAAGTGGTTGGAAATCTAAAGATCTGTTCCAGTAACTGAGGATTTGCCTTGGAGACCTAGAATTCTGAAATGTGTTAGCACAGAAAATTGAAGAAAATATCACAAGTCAGTAGATGGAAACAAGAGAAGGCATCTGATTATCATTTGATTGAGCTAGTTACTAATTTCTATCACAAAGGCCTAGTCTACTGGATAATTAAAACTGAAAATGAAAACTGTTCAAATTGAAAATAAAAACTGTTATTTTTTTCACGGGCCCACCTCCTGGTTCTTAGCCCTCTACTGTACCTGGAATCAGAAAGGGCACATAGATTACTGTATGTAGAATGGATTCTTTTGGGGGAATGACTGGAGGTACAGTCCCTTTCTGAACAAGTCAAATCAAACCAAGCTTAGAGATGAGGAAACTGATAGAATTAAACATCAATTGGGATCATAATTGATCAGGTGGTGACAAACCTGAAAGAAACTGGCAGTTGTTTGACTATGCAATTTGGAGAGAAAAAATTATCACTGCAGGCTTGTCTACTAAGGTCTATTCAAAAAGTATTTCATTATTAACTGTACTTGAAACAAAACACACTCCTACATTTTCAAATTCTTGGAAAGAAAAAAGAATTAGAAATTCAAATGTATTGCACGATATACCATGGTTTTTGCAGTTCTTACAGAACATCTGAAAAAGTTTTTAAGTTTAAACTACTGAAGGAATATTTTAACTGTGGTTGACTGAGGATTTCATCTGACTGTAACACTGTTTGGATTGAAAGAGCTCAGAAAATATGCTCCATAGCTCCACGTGTGTATTTATTTTCTTGTAATGATGTTGATCGAAATAATCTAAAAAGGGAATTCAATCAAGTGTTCTGTAAGGGGTATACTCCAAAACCACTGTCAGTCACCAAGACCCCTATAACAGTGTAAAGACTATTATCCATCATCCTTTACAAGACTTTTCTTCTTCTGTTGTTCTCAAATCATTCCTCTTATTGACCTGCTTCAAGAATACATGTGAATGCTGAAGTGTGTGAATAATAACAGTAAAAAAAATGCAACTCATCAAATAAAATTTCTAAAGCCATAAGAAACTTCTCAGCCACAGTATTACTTTTTTTGTAACTCTGCAATGCCATGCCAAAGGTGTTTATCATCTCAGAAAAAAATGGTATATGTGGAGATTTTAAAGGCAGATTATTTTTAATTCTATTCTTGCAACATTATCTGTTTAGTTTTTATGTTCATTTTCTAAAGAAAAGCAATAAGATGCAATTTGGAGTTGCAGATAGCTAACCTATCTTAATAGCTGTCTCTAACATATTCCCTGTGTGTGTTATGTAAAGATCTCACCCTGTGTGGAGAGTTTGAGTAATCATAAACCTTACCAGGTATGGACAGGTTTTTTGATAATAGGTTATTAAAGTTGTTATTTCTAATTAAGTTAAAGAATTGTTATCTCATCCTCAGAAATCCTGTGCTTAGAGGTTTCAGGGTAATACCAGGATTCACCAAGTGGTGGCGCACAATTGGCTGAGCACCTCTGGTGATAGGTGTTGTTAGTGATGGATGTGCCTCTCCTCCAATCAGAACTGAGTGTCCAGTATGGGTTGTGTTGCCTGCGACGGGTGAAAGGACAAGTAGCTCAAGGTTAAGCGGGTCAGAAGAGTCAGTCTGAATTTCCTCATCTTCTCCCGTGTGCCGTCCCAGGGTTTGTAACTGTGAGCCCAGACGTGAAAATCACCATTGGTGATTCCAACATCGAGAGTTCAAAACATAATTGTCTATTCTAAATTAAAAACATCTGGGTGAGATGTAGATGATGCATTATTAATTAGAAATTATTTCTGAATGGGTGGTGTGCTTGGATTGAATTGATTATAACCTGAGGCTCAGACACTGATGGGATAAACAGCACATTGGTATTCATAAACAGTAAAACACAATACATATTGTGAACAAGAGGCCCATCTAGCTAATTTGATTGTTCTAATTGAGCATCTAGATAATTGTTTCAGGGAATTGATCCATGCGTTTCTTGAAAGAAAACCAGGTCTTCCACACCCCTTTACCTAACAACCTTTTATTGCATTTTGTAGTTTACTCTGGTAACTGAATCAGGTCTGCTTATATATTTCTCTGTTCACAATAAAAAAGGTTGAGTTCTTTTAGTCTTAGTCAGAGCAGGATATCCCTTTGTTGTTCTCCGACCTAACATTGAATTCCTGAGAATTTGAACTTCAGTCTTAAAGGCTTTTTTTAATTTAACTAATAGCAGGTTCTTTTGGTAGTCTGGGGGAAAGTCATGTTTAATTTACCATTCTTACTTGCGGTTTGCGGTATTGCTGATGCTTGCAAGCAAGTTGTGGAGAAGAGCCACCAAATTGAGCCATCTCGAGCCCAGTTCAAAGTGCTGCTTTGAGCCCAGTAATAAAATGTGAACAGTAATGAGACGGTTGTTGGAGCTCTGCCACAGTTACCATTTGTGTGCCTGTTTTTGATCTGGGGAAAACCTTTGCAGGACAGGAGAGAGGGCATGTGTTTTTTGTTGACAAGTCCATCCGTCCTTCATTTTCTAAACGTTTCATCCAATTCAGGGTCGTGGGGGAGCCGGAGCCTACCCCGGCAAGCAATGGGTGCAAAGTGGGGTACACCCTGGACGGGGATAGGGTACATCCATCACAGGGCACACACAGACACAAACAGAAACACGCACACAGTCACACCCCTGCCAGTTTGTGATTGAAAAATGCCAAAGGTCATTTTTTTTTGCTTCGAATGTTGGTTGTGTCTTAATGTATTATTTAAAACATCCATTCAACATTTATTCTTGCAAGAACGGTTTATTTCTAGGTGATGTTAAATGTGTTTGTGGCTAAGGCAGTATTTTCTTAAATCATGCCTTTTGGGGGTGATAGGGGATGGAATGAGTTTGAAAAGAGAGTTTCTGGCAACGTGAAGTTAATGTGACGATAATCATTAACTGCCCCAAATTTGTGATGAACACTGACTTAATTGGCCAAAATGTCTTTAGAAAGTAAATCAAGGACTTGTGAGGCATAAGAATGAAGAATTTGATGGTAAAAATGACAGACAGACATTAAAACAACATTGTAACATCAGGTTTATGTTAGATTACCATTTGTACAGTTTACTGTAGGTAGCACCCATGAGTTTGCATTCTTTGTGTCCTCTGACAAGGAGTCCAGTTGTGAGAAGAGCAGTGGAGCAGTCATGCAGACTACTGTCTAATGCATCTTCCCTCTCCTATTGCAGAGCTCTTACCCCATCTGGGAGGACTTCAGTGCCAAGGCTACCAAACTGCACTCTCAGCTGAGGTGAGTGTGGCACAGTGCTGCCTGTCTTGGCAGGAACCCCTCATCCTGTTCATGTGCACAGCTGCCAATCCATTCAGGACTAAAAACCACATGATCCAGAGTCTGGAGTGTTTAAATGAACGCTACTGTCAACAAACCTCAGCAAATGTGAGGCTGAGGTAGCAAGTATTTGGTCGATTCAAATCCAGGCTTGAGTATAATGTGATTCATTTTGAGGAGTTTTTTTTCACACATCACTATCAGTTTGGGAAATTCTGACGACAATCGCACAGTAAATTGATCTAATTGTACAAATGCATCAATACAGGAAGCTGGAAAAAAAGAACTTGTTGGAACAGGAGTGTCGGGGTCTGTGGCTGTGTGTCAGTGCTCTAAAATGTTAGGCAGCACTTCAACTTTGTCCTGTGTCCCCTGCTCTTTCAGGACCACTGTGCTGGCTGCCGTAGCCTTCTTGGATGCCTTTCAGAAAGTGGCGGACATGGCGACGAACACCAGAGGTAACCATTCTGTGTTGTAACAGGGACCCAGGCTAGACGGCCTGAGGCGGGGAAGTGTGAAGGCACTGCTGTGTCACTGGGAAAACGAGCTGCTTTTGCGTACTCAGCTGAGCGTGGTATCCGATTCTGGGAACCGGGCATTGTGTTAAAGGAGTTGTAAAAACACAGGGGATTAGACAAGTCCCATGTCTGTGTAGAAGGACTGCAGGCGCAGTACAGGCGCAGGTGGGTACTAACGCCTGAATGACTTACAAAATGTGACACAGACTCAAAATACATGTCCCTGGTTTGAAGCTTTTGGCATTTTATATGAAATGTCTGGACATCTTAATAATTTTAATAATAGTTATCATAAATAATAGTTTTAAGAACTTGAAGTGGTAAAAATATTTTGATTCCCTCTAATGGGCATTTGGGTCATAACAGCCTGGCACTTCATTTTATGATGTTTGCTGTTTCACCTCTAAAATCCCATCCTACTCTGAATTCACCAGCCTTTTATCTCTATTACCACTAAAGAAAAACTTTGAAGTGGCCTTTCCCTTGTCCGGGACCTTAAGCACAAACAGCAGGAAGTTTTTGGGCGTTGCTATGAAACCGAGACTGAAAAATACTGGAATGGTGGATCGCTATTAATGACTTTTTTTATCTTTAATTATCATCATGGAAGTACATTTTGCTTGAACTTTTGAAAATCTGTAAATCATTTGTGAAATTCTTTTTAAAGGAAAAGCAAAAAGAAAACGGGCACTGCTTACTTTATGTGAGCTGTTGCAAAAGAGGAATGAATAAATTAAACTCCTTTTGTGTTTTTAGCTTAGGACAGTTCAGTACGCCCACGCCTATATTTTTGGAACAATTGTAATACACCCAGTTATGAACAAAGGCATGTTGGAGCTTTTCAGCCAGCCAATTGAGAAAACCTATTGTGTTAGTATATTATTTTTCTGTGGTAGTATTTCATCTGTGTCGTGCCCACGGGCACTGATGCTTCCTGAAGGTCCTGTTTATTGTAAGAAAGACAAACACTACTTGACCTTAGCGGTTCTGTTCAGATTTAGTCTTCTTTAGCTGCACAGACTTTAACTCCTTCCTGCTACTGTGCAAAGAGCACTAATGCTTCTCCACTCCTCCTGGCTGGATGGAACTGTGGGACAGAGCTTCAAGGAGACATGTCAGGGGGGAGAGGGGCCTATTTTCTTTCTCTACCAGTCGTGAGCGGTTTGTGTGGCCATGTTAGCCGTCTGACTCATGCATCCTCTAAGGCAAATCTGAAAGACAAAGGCAAGACGACACCTGCTAGAGGTCGGCTCAAGCAGCCATCATAGTCTCACTTTAAACAATCACTTGGGTACTGTCCTGCTGATACCCCGGCTTCTTTCAGAAAACGGCTGGATGAGATCCTGAGATCAATTAGTTACTAAGTACAAAATGGTCCATAAGGGCCATCTCGTTTTGAACCGTTCCTAAGGTCTGGAGACAAGGTGAACCTGCATTCTGCAGAGGTTCCCTGTCTTCTGTCAGCCATGCGAATTCCTAGCTATTCCAGTGTGTCAGAAGGTCTTCTGCCTTTTTTTTCATCAGCCTCTTTATTTCCACACATTTTTAGATTACTGCTTCCTCAATGCAATTTTAAAATCTCTCCCCAAAAAACGTATGTTCATCTTTAGAAAATGATTACCAATTCCTGATGTAAAGGCCCACTCATTTGTCTGCTTTGTGGTCCAGGAAGTCCTTTGCATTCTCCTGTAGCAATGCATCTTGAAAGCCTGCGGTCTCTGACTGCTTTTCTGAGTCACCTGTGCAAGTGGCCCTGTTAATTGACAGTGGCATGTTTCGAAATTTAGTGCTGCTCTACAAAAGGGCAACCTGCGTTGGTCTTTTCAAGGCATATTACTCTATGTGGACTGTCTTTGTGAGCTCATGGTGTTCATAAACATAAAATGTTTCCTCATAAAATTATTATAAAACAATCTGATACTTAATAAGAGTCTCTTTACCTTATAACCCATGGAAAAACATGTAAACTATCTTTACCCACTCTGTTTTAAAGAAATGGACTAAATGGCGTGAGATTGGCTACTTCAGATGGGTTCTGATCTACTGCAAGGATTTATTCCACATGATTGCCAAGTGTATTTTCGCTAATACAGCATGGAGGGTTTAGGGAGATCCAGCAAATGCAGGTTATGATTACTACAGATTTGCTAGGCAGGGAAATGAAACCACATATCCTTAAATGTAGGTCAGGGATCTCCGTGGCATGTACTGTAGTTACACTAACAGATGTACAGTACATCCCATTGCACACACTGGAGGTTACTGAGGAAGAATCTACAACAGTTGCCTATGTTTTGTGGAATATTTTTGTTGCCTTTTTTAGGAAACTAAAAACTAACTTCTGATCACCACTCAGAGGATGGCTTTAAAGTTCAGAATGAGGTTTGGTGGTGTGGCCGTTCTCCATGGTTTCCTGAGGCTCATAAGCCTGTACTGTCCCTTAAGTTGGATACAAGGCTTTCTTGATACAGCTGGCATGCCAGCTGGAGTACACATCAATGCTTACGGCCAGCACTGATGTGATTGATGTGTGCTTTTTATGATGGGTACTCTCAGAAAGCCAGGCTGAGAGCCAGACACTATTTGAATTGCGATCCTCCAGATTGCGAGCATGCTTAAGTCAACTTGTGCTGAAGCTCAAGGTGCGAGGAACGACTGAGGGTGGGGAGGTGGGGGTTTATGTCTCTGATTGAAGAGGCAAGGCTGCACACTGAAACAGCAGTGAAAGTGAGCACCTCAACAGGCTTGGGGTTTCTTGACAGATTGAAGACCACTTTCCATACCGGCTCATAATCACCCACACATAAACACTGACAGGAGTGGGGGATCAATTTAAGGGATCAGACAGGGAGCAAATAAACAATCAAATGGCCTTTATCCTCTCAGCAGGGGATGAAGAGGGGGGGTTCCTGTCAGTCACAGCCTCTAATCCGCACGTATCTTAATAACGTTTAATAGCTGAATCATTTTATTGAGTCCTCCTGTAGGTCTCTCAATCATGTATAAGGCAAGCCTGTAAGCATCAGTAAAGTAATTCTGAAAAAAAAAACATTTAATGGTGTTTTACTTCTTCCTTGTGTTGCTTCTGCATAACATCATCCAGGAATTCTCGTCCATCTGAGAATTTGTCATTGTTGAATGTGTTTTGCAAATACCTTGCTGCATGCCATAACATCATATGCTTTAATTCAATTCAGCAACTTTGAATGGATTACTAATAAAAGTCTGCAAAGGATGTTAGCACTAAACATCGATTTCTTGGAGAAAATCCATTAATTCTAAAAAGGCCTCGTTTAAAGCCATATCTTTCGATTACATAAAGCCATTTGGACTCTTTGTAATGATTCAGCTGTTAAGAAAGTGCTTTAACAAATAATCATCCCATTGTTGGGCATTAAAATGTTTGCAATAAAATTGGCTTCCAGAAGGTATGAAACATGCTTTACAGATGTCAACTGTAAGCACGATTAGTCTGATTTTTTTCTGCATATTGCAAACATTCTCTACCTGTAAAGGAACAAGTGATAGGTTTATTCCATGCTGAAAAGAGAAGGGAGAAAACACAACGTTTCGGCTGTGAAGCCTTCTTCAGGTGTGAGCAACTACGCATGCTGACACAGCTGCCCACTTGAACTATTCTCTACCTGTTCTATCCTATGCTGCAAAAAATCCCTTCCATTTAACCTTCCGACAAATTTGGTTTGAGATGCACAAATACGAAAAGTGAGGACATGGTTAAGTAGAGCTAAAAATGCAAAATATGCAGCCATCTGCAACCAGGTCACACCGATTTTAGGACGGGCAGAATCACAATTTATCAGTTGAATTACGGTAGTTGCTCTCAGTCTCTTAAGCTTCAGTTGGAGGTCCAGTGAACTAGAATATATACTGTATTTTCTTATTTCTCAAAGGAATCAATGAGCAGACACTGGCACAAAGTCACTTAAATCCTGTTTATA
Organism: Atractosteus spatula; assembly: GCF_055471065.1. Taxonomy (NCBI): domain Eukaryota; kingdom Metazoa; phylum Chordata; class Actinopteri; order Semionotiformes; family Lepisosteidae; genus Atractosteus; species Atractosteus spatula. Next base: position 13,096,998 of record NC_142726.1, on the reverse strand, counting down.
TTAACCAGTAATGGAGTCTTGTGCCACCTTAGAAATTCTCTGGAGTAGCAGTTTTTCAGTAGCATATCAGAAAATGATTCCCATAATACACTGATTGACAGGTGAGCCGATTGATGGATGGAGGACTCAGAGTGCTGCCTGTAGATAATAGGAAGGTCTTTGACTGCAAATAATACAAAAGTCATTAATTTAACTTCGGCCCTGAATCTACGTAAATATGTGAGTATACAGAAATAAAATGTGGACAACCACATTTTATTTCTGACGTAGCACAGCTGATTCAATGATTTGTACTTTCACTTTCATGACAAACACAGCTAGCATAGATGTGGAGGGCGGTATTCTTTTAATATGGAATGTGGAGTTAGCCAAGCCTTTCAATTTGCTGGCCAAATCAGACTACGTTCTCTGTTCACTGAAATAAAGTAGATTTACAGTAAATGGCTCATTAGCCAAGTGCTAGTGCCTGTGATCTAAGAGGGTTCTTCTCATACATCACAGCCGAGCAGTTTTTACAATGAAATGGAAATCTAATGGGTAAGTTGATTCTTAAAATGTAAAGAGCTTTAGGAAAATATATAACAAGGTTGTAACTGTTGTGCTACGTGCAGATTTTTTAGAAGACAGTTTATCAACACAGTACGTACTGTCTAGATTACCAAATTAGCCGTGTGCAATTGCTAAGCTCTGCAAAATATATATTGGCACTTCTTCTTTCGTTTCTTTGTTGTAATCTTTCTTGTCCTAAGGAAAGGGGAAATATTAGAAAGGGACTAAGTGCTGTATTTTTTCCATTGCATTACAACATCTTTATAAAAAGCCTGTACTGCCTGTAACAAGTTGAGTTTCTGACGCACTCTTCAGAGTGACAGCAGGGCTCCCAATATTGCAATATTGAAATAAAGATATTTTACTCAGGTGAGAACTCTCTCTTGTGGCTTCCTTGATGGGTTTAGTTCCATGACAACAACCAGAATGTAGACAAATGTGAAACGAATTTCTTCCGGGGAAAACTGAAATTAATGCAGATAGCCTCTTTCTATCATGGTAGTTAGTGAAAAACAGTGAAAGGAAATTGTTTTTCCAGAAAACGTTTCAGTTCTACAGAGGTGCTGTATGAATAAATGTCCACTAGTGAGTCAAATCGAGTGAAAGTAAATGACAGAATAAAGCTGCATACTTTTAGAGCTCTAATAAACGACAGTGTACTCCCATCTTGTGTAATAGTTTCAGTTAATTGAAAAGTGTAGTTTATTTTTTTTACACGCTGTAACAGAAGAAAAGTCTCAAAATGCAACAGCAGCAGTATGGTGTTGGGAACATTTTGAAATCTAATTAACAGTGAACGTTTGTCACAGGTCTTATGTGGGCTTTTATAGCAGCAACATGCTTGTGAGTTATGTGTATACATGGGGAGCCAGGAGACAAGACTGAGGAGGAACCCTAGAGACCAGGCTCTTTTTCTAAAATCACCACACGCCAGGAGAACAGCTTTTCATTATGCAGGGGCTGAGACCTCATGTCCCGTTCACTCATCACTTTCTTATTACCATAACAGAGCTGCTGCCATGCAGGACAGAGTCACTGCCGACCTGCAGAGGAGCCCATCATCGTGTGAAGTGCAGATTCCAGAGCTAACACACATACTGATCCCCCAGGGAGGCACCTGTTACTGTGTCAGGAATTTGTTTAAAATTTCACAGCCTGAAGCATATAGACAGAGGTGCTGGTTCGTTTGTCATTTCCTAGCTTCCTTTTTCTTCTTTCTGAAGGTGCCCTGTTTTAGTTAAAGACAGCAAAGCCACCACAATGAATTTGCTGAGAAGAATGTCAATATTCATTACATGCTGTGTAGGCACCTATTGACCCTTGACCTCTGCTCACAGAGGGAATCGTATACTGCAGTGGCCTTGACTTTTCAGTCAGAGAAATGGGTTTGTTTCTAGTGGAGATGAGGTCAGTGCATGATAAATCTGCTATATTCATCTGTTCTTGTCATGCTCATGCTGAGCATTGCTAATATATTGAAAATCTCTCTGTCCGGTATTTTATGTTTTAGTATGGCATCATGAAGTGAAATATTTACTGTTTCACAACCATTTGATCTAAAATGGATCCCTGATTGATCCAGCATTGTTAGAAAGCGACAGAAGTGATAGCCAGACAGCAAAACTGAATGCACAGTGCACAGAGCAAGTTACAGAAGCGATTTTACCCCCATCTGAAATCTAGACAGTGCAGAACTCTGCCGCGGCAGAGAACCCAGTCTTATAAGATAAGAAATAAGATCACTTTATTGGCCATATACAATTTCTTGCATTAGGAATTTGTCTTTTCGCAGACCCCAGCTTGCTCTCCATGAGACACACAAACACACAGACGGGGAGAGAGAATCTTGGGGTCAGAGCGCAGGGTCAGCCATTTATACGGCTCCCCTGGAGCAGCTGGGGTTAAGGGCCTCGCTCAGGGGCCCGACGGAGTAGGATTCCTCTGTGGGGTCCTTAGCCACAGTGCCACCGCTCCGCCCCTTCTTTCGGTGTGATGGAGTTACTCACTGTTGGGAGTGAGACCGTGAGCAATCGGGATCGAATTCTGGCAGAGGCAGGGAGAGCTGAACTTCTGCTCACAGCAGGTGAAGACTACTAGAGATTAGGCATTGCTTTCCAGGTAGTTCAAATTAGATTGTCTTATCACAATCTACTGTAAACAATTCTGGGGACTTTGTGATACACGTTACTTTAACAGCAAATAGTTTGATAAGCAAAATAAGAGAATCGGAACCATAACCCTTAAATATTTACTTTACTATTTTACCATTAAAAAGTGCTGTCATTTAATATGTGGATGAGGTCATTTTTAAGTAACACACTCCAGTAAAATGCAGTAGCTGCAGAGAAGACAGGTCAATAAGGTTACAACACATCAGCTTTTAGCCAACAGTAAAACAGGCAGAAAAAACCAAATGCTTCCATTATCTTAATGAGAGTTTTCTTTTTCTGTGTTGTGCTGTAGGTTCTGTACTGGAGCAGAATCATTTAAACTACCATATGGGTAGCAACTCTGTAATAAACAGTTTAATCCTTGTCAGTGCATTAATATTTTTCGAGGCATTTCTGAAAGCCCTGCACTGGGGCCGAGAAGCGCAGAGCTGATAAAAGCTGCAGAATGTATGAACGCCGTCACTCATTCTTAGCTTGTCTGAGAGGCGGCAGGATTATAGTTTTTGCGTTCTGGGCAGATTGCTAAGGAGGGCTGGAGCACCTGACCCTGTGCCAGCATACCCCATTGTGCCCTCATTAAATAAAGATTCAGGTCTTGAACAATGCGGTGCCAGTCAGGGCTTCCCGGGCACTGGCAGTGCCACCCCAGCCTACCTCTCCTGCCAGAAGATAAAGTTTGCTATAGGCTCAGAGTGGGCACCATGCTTCTGGCATGGTTCTCTCATTGAGTTTACCTATTAAATTAAAAGAAGAATCCCAGCGCTGCAGTTTAGTTTATTTGCAACACTCCGAGCTCATTAGCAGGAAACAGGTCTGGAAGCAGAGAGAGTTTGTTCTGTTCCCACATATAGTGGGAGCCTTGTGCTAAATGCACAAAGACACACTCTGAGATGAGGAAGTCGCCTCTGCAGACATCCAGAGGCACTGCAGTCCTGAGAGGGACGGGGGGGGGGGCATTGTTGGGAGGGTGGAGAATAAACTCACATTGTGATCTTGTCTTAATTAGAGACAATAATGTTTTTTCTTCATTTTCCAACAAAGGTTTATCTCAGAGAGTCCGGGATGTCTTTCGTTTACATTGAAGAGACTGGTAAGCAGTGTGGCCCTAGTGCTTGAAGCCAAGGAGCATGAATATTCATACAGTCTCAGCAGATCCTGAGTGGATCCAGATAATGAAGTTCCATGAGGTGGAAAGCAGAGGGGCTCTGTCCCTTGTCCTGATGGCAGTGCCCTTTTCTGGTATAAAAGTTAACTTCAAAAGCTGGACGAGGGCAAGGCTGAGTTTGAATCCTGAGGTCGCCAGTCTTTCCTGATGACTCATGATGAGAATCTCCAGGATACACAGAGGATGTTGTCGTCAAGTCGGGTCTCCTGGATTCAGGTCATTTACAGTAAAAGCAGCTTCTGCTGAGGCTGGTGAAATGAAAAGAAGACTTGCTTATGAAGTGAGATCAGGGAGAGGACCTTGGTATATATTGGCTTCTAGATCTTTTGCCCCATTGGAAAGTTAGAATATACTGGGCATTCAGAACATGTGAGAAATGTCGTAGAACATAACATTGGGCATATTGAAAGCTCAGTCGTTTTTCTTAGCGAGAATGTTCGGAGATGAATTCTTTTATGCAGCTTCTACCTTTGGTGGGCTCGGCCTTTGTCTGCCGGTTTGCCTTGAAGGCATTGTCTGCTCTGATTACTGCGTGAAGGCAGAGACTAGCACATTGCTGAAAAGCGGTGGGAGGCGGGGGAGGGGAAATAAACAGCACAGTCCAGCAATTAGACAGCCCAGATTAAACGGAGGTAATCCCTGGTTTTTAAGTGTTAGCAATCAAGCGTGATTACTCTCAACATTAGGGCAGGGCTGCTGCTGGCTCAGCTGGAATTGTTATTTGACACATTTCATTAACCCTGCCCCGCCTTTCACTCCCCACACACCCGGCTTCCTGTATGGGGCACCCGTCTGCATCTGGGTAGCACTCCAGATTCATCCATCCATCGCTTTTTCCCACACCTTCCTTCCTTATTTTCTTCCCCCTTTCCCCCAGTTCCGGAAAAATGGAACTGCTAAAAACATACAAAGTATTTGCCTCCCTGTAGTACCTACAATCGGACTGTTTCAGTTTTAGAGGCATATATATATTGGTAACAAATAGCAAATGAAATGGCAGCGGCTTGCTGGGGGCTTGCTCTTGTGACTGGAAGGTTGTAGGTTCAAACCCCAGGTGACATGGTGCTGTTTTACTCTTGAGCAAGACACTTCACCTTAATTGTTCCAGTAAAATACCCACCTGTATAAGTGAGTGCCTTTGGATTACAGTGTCAGACAATTAAATTAGTAACTAATTTGTAATACAATGGCAAATATTTACTGAGAGAAGGGCAGTGCTGAGTGATTTTATTATTATATTAGGTCCTGCTGAATCACAGCATCAGTTATCAAAACATCCTGTGGAAGTGGTCTGTTTTGAGTGTGTGCTAAATTAATGGTGCTGTGCTCATCACTTGAGCAGAGTCATCTTTGTCCTGACTGTGTCCTGGCTGTTGGTTTTACTTTTTTAATTTAGCATTACCGCTTATTTTTGTTTCAAATATGTCGTTCATTTGGCAGCTCATAGCCACAAACCCTGTGACCGCACACAGGAGACAATGAGGAAGTGTAGGCTGTCTCCTTTCACCAGCCACTTTGGAGCCATTCCTCTTCTGATACATCACAGCCCCAGAGCAGCAGAAGAGCATCTCACACTGACAACCCCACGTGCCAGTAAGCACTCAAGAGGCTGCAGGGGTGTCTGTGTTGTGCCAAGAACTTTTTGCCCAGAGTTTTGCCCTGTCCACCCTACTCTTTGTGGCACCCAGCTGATTGTGTGCTGTTACTTGGGGGGAAATACTCGGCTAGTGATATGACTCAGGTTCGAACCTGTAACCGTAGCGCTCAACCTGCACTGAGGTTAGTTCCTTTATTGGTTGAACCACTCAGGAGGTTCCTATTTTCTTTTTGTTTGAAAAAGCAGTCCAGCCTGCCAGAGTTACCAAAATGGGCTGTGACCCGTAACGTGTGAGGACCATCCCATTGAACATCTGATGCTGATCTGGTTCTCAGCTGTGTAATGGTTATTATTGTATATTCACACAGTATTTGTTTTCAGTGATGTTTTGGACTAGTCATTACAAACCTGAAAGGCAGGCTTGGCTGCTCTGCTATTCCTTTAGCTAATCTAAGAAAAATAAGCAATTAAGCTTTTTGAGCCCCATTATGATTTTTGGCTCAACGTTGATTTTGAAAAACAAAGAATGTAAAGAACAAAAATAGGATGCTGCTATTAAGAAGCTCAAGACAGTTCATGACTGATCACTTGGCCCAGAGGTCTGGTTCCAGTTTTGTCTCACGGTATTAAGATGTTAAGGTGTTTGTTAAATATTTTTTTGTTTTATTCTTAACAATAGAGGCATAAGGGGCTTGATGCTGAAAAGTGGTAAAACAATAATACTTTTCCCAGGTCTGCTCAGGCAGCTCTGTCTAGCTCGTGAAGACTGTATGTTATAATGTTATCCCCTCCCACAGTTCTGGGGCTGAGGAGCACTGAGGAGGAGAGGAGGTGACCGGTCATATTTGCTATGGCCGGTGTCCAGCACTATGCTTCACATCCTCACAGACTGCTGATCTCTCTGGAGAGCAGGCTTATTTATAGCTGCTCTCTTCCCACGTGCTGGGAAGCCTTTTTCTTTTTGCAATTATTCCTTATAAGCTTGAAAAACTCCTTTTGTGAGCACAGCTGCAAATGAGTTGTGATGGCTCTTGGTCTGGTGAGAGTGTCATTGTTGCACAACAGAGTACAGAATGTAGGGCGTGCTAGCAAGCAAAACTAGGTGAAACCAGAAACAAAATTGTTTGCTTTTGTCTGGAGCAAGCTGTTCTGTTCCCAGTCCAAGAATGGGGTTTGAAAGTTGAGATGATGTAATTGCATTCTTAGTTTCCTCTTTCCCTCATCTTGATGTCTTTCCCCCATGTGCTTGGCATTCCTGCACATTGATCTGTGTCAGCTGGACAGCTGAAGCTTGTTTGGATCGTGTTGTATAGAAATCACTCCCATGAGAAATGAGGGCTGCACACCTTGCTGAGTATGTTGTTTTACCTAAACAGATAATTCTCCCTGATCCAAAAATAGGCAAGACTAGCAATTATCTATGGAAGTGCATGACAGTAATGATTTCATACTAACAGAATGGCTGGGAACAATCTTATAGCCACAATATACAGGACTTTTAAATGCAGGCTACTCCTTCAATACATTATTTTTCTATTCTTCTATAGCTCTTGCGCAAGTGAAAACAATTCCCATTTGGTTCGTATATGTCCTGACACAAGACTTAACAATGCCCTTACATGGCTTGTGTGTTCTGGTGTCTGCTGCAGTCATGTACTCATGTCTTTAAGCTCTTATTCAGTGAAGCTGACCTTTAGCGCTCTTCTCATTTCTGGGGATGTAATATTGTTAAAGGCACAGGTCAAAGCCAAGAGCAACACAGCCTGTTGAAATAAATCTCTGTTCTGCTAGCCACTGCATTGTACCGACATTTCAGAGCCAGGCAGGCAGTGGGTAATTTGGTTACTCTCTAGCGACAGGGAATCTTGTAAATTCTTTGCTTGAGTCACACTATCCTAAATAGGCAGTATTCACTGCAGCTTGCAGTCTACTGTAAAACCCAAGTGCATCCTTGTAATTTAGGAGTGGTTTAAAATTTTAACTTAGATCGCCTAGTTTTGAAATCCCTCTGTGCCTTGTTTGGAATTAAAAGCCATTTCCTTTCTGTCGTTTTTCTGTGATCAATAATGTGTTTGTGATGCTGCGGACGAAAGCACTGAGAAGTCTTCTTTGCAAGCCTGATGAAACGATTGCCGTACGAAGCAGCTGAGATTTCCCACAGCTGTGCGAATAACCCTGGACCAGATCCAGAACTTCCTTTCAGCCTAGGTTTTCTCAGAGAAGCATCATGCTCTCCGATGGCTCTCAGGGAGAGCAGGGGTCAGCTGAAGTCAGCACGGCTTCCGTAGGGCTCAACTCTAGAACGAACTTGGCCTTCGGAGTCCACTGACAGATGCTGGGGTCAGCTGTGATCTGGTTCTGATTATGACTTTTTTTGCCAAAAGCCACTCTAATTTCCTCACCTAGCTCGCTCTTACAGGAAGTGTGTTCCTTTTTCCACCGAGTCTCTCAAAACTCTGGTCTTTCCAGTGCGCCCCCTCCGAATATGTTCTTCAGGGGTGTATGGAGGCCTGTGCTGACAGTGGGTGGGGAGGTTAGCCAGCTCTGGGCATGAACTTTTCATTTCCTTCACCTCGAGTTCTGGTCAGGCAACAGGCTGGAGGACATTAGATGAGTTTGCAGTTTTTTGTCCTTGTTGGTGTGGTTGAGGTTGGAAACACTTGGTGTGTCAAGCTGAAAAGCAAAAAAAGAAAGCAAAAATGAAATTACCACTCTGACGGACTATAAAAGGCTTAGTTTTGACTCTTGGGAGCAAGCATAGTAGACTGACATCTTCTGTGCTGTAGCTAAATATGGATGGAAGGAGAGTCTCTGTAAACTGCTCTGTTAGAAGTGGCTTTGTGGTGGACCTTGTTTGGCTTGGTGCCCCATTAGGAGACTCCTCTGCCTGAATCTGGCAGTGATTGCACATCTGTATTACACAGCCTGTGGTGTGTCAGTACACACAGATCATTGGTTTGCTTCCTCCTTGCTACCTTAGAAGAATATGTGAGGTTGGGCAGCTCTCTCCCCACTGACAGTCTCTCCCATCAGACTGGAGGCACTCAGAGTACAGACCACCTGCTTCTATAATAATAAACCATTTTATACATCTGCCATTGCAAAGTGACCAAATGAAATTTTGACAAAGTGGTTATCAATGTTGGAAACCATACCAGCTAAAAAGATGTATAAGACATATAAGAAGAAATCAAAATGGGAGTCAGGGAGAAAGAGCCCAATGTGTTGTAGGATGCAAAAGGCGACAAGGCTAAATTGAGAATTTGCTAATCGGTTGGGAGGTGTTGCTCCTTGTCAAATTCCTGAGCATATCTCCTAATATTCATAGACAGAATTCTGTGTCAGCAGTATTCTTCAAAGAGAGCGACATGTTGTTCAGTACAATCCTGGACGTTTGTAATCTTAGTGTTAAGCTCGGTACGGGCAGCTGGATGAGAATGGAAAATTCTAGAAAGGGCTTTTGAAAACAGAGACTTAGAATGATCCCTAGAGAATGGCAAATGAGAATAAATGCCGTTTTCTGCACATTGTAGGTATGTAGGACAGATGTATGTGGGTCCATTTCGCAGTTGTGAAACAGCTGTGCTGTCAGAGCCGAGCCAACAGGAAGACAGAAGGCTGGTAGGGGTCAGTGCGGAGTTTATCCGCAGTTTTCCACAGCTCTGGGTCCTCCAGGGCAAAGGAGTGTAATCCTCTTTCTGTCTCAGTGACACACAGACCGAGTTCTTCCGGCCCCACCCGCCCCGGACCAGTGTGCCAGCACGGGGGGCTCCTGTTCTGTATCATAAGCTGCTCTGACGCCACGGCCTGGCAGATGGCAGTTCCTGGGTGAGACGAGATCTGCGTCAGCCATCTGGATTGCGCAGCTCAGGCTCAACGACGTCGCAGTGCTGGAAGCTGTGGCATAGCGCCTTCAAGCAAGCCAAGCTTCTGAGCTGCAAGAACAAAACACAAATGTTTCTTAAGCTACGAAATGTGCTTATTACAGCACCTTAGTAGTTCATGCAATAGAGTGTGTGCCCTCTGTTCATCGTTTCTTTTGGTCTTTAGCTTTCAGGGCTGTTGTTTTTTACAGAGACATGATATCAGCTGCTGTGCATCACAGTTGCATATTTGCATTTATAAAATGGTACTCAGTCATGCTCCAGCGGACCTGTTAATACCATGGTAAGCAAAAACTATACATAACAGACGAAGAAAGTGCACACTCATGAAATCTGAAGATATGTAACGCCAGCCATGCTGTCTTAAGATGTTGCTATTGGAATCCAAATCTCGCTGTGGGAGTTTCTTTAGTTGTTGGTTTTCACAGAACACCGAGGAGGCAGCAGTTCTTAGTATTTCATGGCTTTTCTGAGATGTGTATTCGTGGTGATGTCATGGAGGTCATAATGTACAGTATGTGAAATGCCATGATGTAGCTTGTACTTTCACAGTCTTTTCTGAAGAAAAGGCATTTTTAGCACTTTTTTTAATTGACTGTGCAGGGAGTTAGGTATGTGTCTGCGCTGGAGGAAGCAGCACCTGGCTACCTGTGGTCTTGAAGAAAGGCCTGGGCAATCTGTTTGTGGATTCTCCTGCTGGCTGCTTGCAGGGGTGGGTCACTAATTGGCGTAGACTGCAGAGGTCGCTCTGTAGATCTCAGCCTCTCACGTTTCATGTGCAGAAACGCATAGCAATTTTGTTTTCATGACTCCAGTGCATTTTCTTGCTCTTGATCAGCGTGTTTTTCCCGAGTTATAGTGTCATAACTTACATAGCCTGATGTCAGGTCAGCATTTTTCTGCTGGTGTCTTTGCTGCTACCTTTATTTCAAAGATTAGTGTATGTTTGGTTGTGCTTTATTAGGCACATCCTTAAAAATTGAGTTTTATCATCTTATACTTCTGGATGTCCTGACATTGTGCAACACAGCTGGTAGCTGTAAACATGTTCTGGGAAGTCAGGGACTGTGTGGATGTTGTAGCAGTCATGTGAGAATCAGATGGTAACCCGATCGTCCAAATGGATTAGAAGTGGGTTGTGTTGTTATGGTGGTAGATTGCTGTAAAGAAATCCCTAGTGGTACAGGAACTGTTGTTTTTACTCTTGTGGTGAGGATGAGGGGATGGTGCTTTCTCTTCTGGTACCCACTGTTGACGTGATGTTGTCGAGGGGAACCACCACTGCAGTCAAGGGCTTAAATTTCAACCTGCCTACCTGGAATGAGCTTTTCCTGTGATGCCTTATTGAGTCCTTATTGGAGGTACGATGCAATTCATATACATATTTTTGCTTTAGATTTACAAATGTACAGTGCAACTTTATAAGGTTAAGTAATGCATTCTGTTTCTTATAAACTCCCAATTTGTAATGGGTACAAAGGGATTGAGTGTACCTTTATCCAGGGTCATGTTAAACACATTCCCAGAACTGCAACCTAGGAAAACAACTTTTCTTTCAGCTATTCTTACAGAGCTCTTAGGTATCAATTGCAGGTAAATATTACCCAGCAGTGTATCATCTAGAACAGAAACTGCACTTGTTATGTTTCCTTAACCAATAAATGAAGAGGCGGCACTAATTTGCAGGACTCTGGAAATCTCTTTGGGATGCCCCTGTGTATATCCTGTGTTTCAGTTTTTGAGTAAAAACACTGCAATGCTTAAAATAATATGGCATTAAAGGTGTCATTTTCAGTCTCTGAACCTCAGTTCCCCTCCCAGACCTGTCTTTCCACCTCTATTAGAAGCTTGTTTTATTTTCAGATGTTATTTTGCAGTGTCTTGCAGTGTGTGTAGACATACAGTATATTCATACAGAAAGCACAAAATGGACCATTTCTTTTCCTGATGGATGATGAAATAGGGAAATGGATTTTGCATAGTTCTTTGACTGTCAACTTTCCCCTTAATATATATTGCAAAGATTTTTTAGTTAATAGACACTAAGGGAGCCTTAAATTGTGAGAAGAGATTAAAGTAGTGTCCTTCACGTTATATCTACAGTTCCAGATGCTATGAACAGCTGGTAGGCTCTGCAAAATATTTACTTGATGATGTGGTTCAACAAATTGCAAGATATCTGTCAGGCAATGCCGGACCCCGGTAGATAGGGATCCTATGCGATGCACTTCTGATGGCGAAGGTTAGAAGTTGAGTCGGTAGGCGAAGACGTGGTCGAGTACAAGAGCAGGGGTCCAAAATCCGGGACGGGAAGGAGTCGAGAGTTCATAGGTGCCAAATCGGGAGGCGAAGACGTAGTTGAAGGGAGGTGTTGAGTCAGGATTCCGGGGGTCTAACAACAAGTAAGGCAGGGTAGGAAACGTACGAATACGCAGCTCAGGGAGGAGACCTCAATTGTGAGCGTGGAAGGCAAGACTAGTGAGGGCTTAAATAGTGCTGAGTAGATTGGTGCGTGGACATTTAGGGAGAGACGAGCTCGTGGGAATGTGGAAGCGCTTACATGCCCATGTGCAATTCGTGACAATATCCTCTTCCCACCTCCAAAAGATTTAGTTCCAATAGGTCTGCTCATTTTCTTTAATTACAATATACAACTTAATGAGGAAACAGTAAGATGCTGTCATAACTATTATCAGCTTAATGCCAGATAGCTTATAGAGAAGAACTTGATAGCGATAACTTCTTCTTTTTTATAAGCTGTTATGAAAGTATGTACAGAGACAGCATTATCTGAAAGAAGCAACATTCTATTTTAAGGTACTATGTAATGTTCTATTGTACGTCTTGGTTCCGATGTGTTTTCAAATGTTTTTACAACACAAGGTCTTGTAGCTTACAAGATCATATTGAAAGGAGTGACCAGTCTGAATGAGTGTAGATTTTGGATTGTACTGTCTATCTCTTTCTGCTGTTCTGCCTCTGTTTCCTCCTTGCCCTCTTTGTACTATTGTTCTCTTTCCTTCCCTGCACCACTCTCTGTGTCTGAATGGGTGGGCTGTCTTTAAACAGAATGTCACTGTGGGGAAAATATCTGTGCTGCTGCCTTTGCTGTAGCTCGAAGGCTTCCAGTCCCATTGTACACACACACCAACAAAAGAAATCAGTTTAACATCTTCCAGCATCAGACTTTATTAACCTAAAGCTCTCAAAAAAAGTCAGTATTGAGTCACTGGCTGGTTTTCCCCCATTACAACAGCCAGTCTAGCACTTGGTTTCAGAAAGAAAGATAGTATTGATAAGACTAGCTCTAGCTTTACTGCTTAGAGATGACAGTGTCCCAGAGTACTGTATATGAATGGGACTACGGAAGGTGAGTTCTTGAGGAACATCTTTATGATGACTTTAATGAATCTAGCAGCATATGTTTTTTAACTGTAAAAATTTAGTCTTTATATATTAAGCATAAAAACACACATTATTCTCTTTTTGTTCTGTGTTCATGATTTACAGTATGCATCGACATATGGGGTTTCTTCCATTTTAGAATGGCAGAAATAAATAAATTAATTAAAGGCATCACCATGGATAATCAGACTTATCTCATCGCTTTCTAGTAATTTGGATTTTGGTTCTGTCCATTTACAGCCTCAAAATGAGTCCTTAGATCTCATTTAGTCAAAAGTTAATGGCTTTTACCAGAAGACTGTAGAGATTGTTGCATTTAAAAGCTGCCTAATGCTAGACAATGGTTGTTTTTCTTAAATTCACAATTAAATTGTGTTAAATTTAAATTGTAACACAAGGGAAATTCCAGAGCTGTGTGCATGATCCACTGGATCATGTTTATCACAGCTACAATACATACTGTATATTAAATGAAACTTTATGAAACTGAATTATATAAATTATATAAATTCTGTTCAGTATAAATAGACATTGCTACTAGGATTAAGGCCAGTCATTTAAATAGAGAAAGTGAATGGAATGAATGTATGTGTAGTTATAATGATGCCGAGATCTAGTTCAATGACTTGATTTGGATAACGAAGTGGTCCTCTATCATATGCAAAGGGTTTTGAGATGCTGGTAATTGTCTGATAAACTGACACATTTTTACTTTTTCTTTAGTGTTGCATTGATGAATAAGGCTTATAACTGTTTTTCTAGTCTCCTGTATCTTTTATTTAATATGTGTCATCATGAAGGCAGCATGTTCTATTAATATTATGGCAGTTAGTCTGGATTGAGTGTGCTAGGATAGTCATCTGTTGCTCATTCTATAATGGCTGTTTGAGGAATGATGTTCTTCATTTTTTTAATGAAAACCACAGCTTGTGGGGAAGTGGCGCTCCTATATTTTTAGTAAGACTGTCCCTGCCAGGAAGTTCCTGTTGGAACAAATCGCCGGTTTCTCCTCCTCCCAGGGAGAGTGCAATAAAGGCAGACTAATTCAATCCAGAGCAGGTTTTGGTTTGTGTCCACTGCGGATTCCATTTGGCTAGATCGTTAACCAATCAGGGAGCTCGGTCGTCCTCGCTCATGTGCAGCAGAGCTAGGGCATATTTTGTGAGGGAGCATTAACTGATTATCAATTAATCCAGCCCAGTTTTATTTTATTCAGTGCCTTTTTAGAATAAGCACCAACATCAGGTACTTCATAATGTTGAAAAGTAGGAAATAATAAAGAACAAAACTCCCTACAAAGTTAGCAGGTAGTTTTTGCAGATAAGCATTTAGAACAGACACTAAAGTCTGGAGGAGGAGTGGTCTCAAATTCTATTTAGCATTAAAGGTGAACCGCAACGTTATTTTTATATTTTGGGGTTAGAAAGAACCAGCATTGATGAGTGCATTTCAAACCACTATGAGATTAAAACGTACACAGTAAAACCTCCAATTAACATCACAAAATAGACTTCATTTCAAGGTGTGTGCAACCTGTATTCTGCGACTCAGAACACGGCAACAAAACATCCAGTGATGAATGAGCCCTATTACATTGTAAACATGCATGCTTGTGAATTCATCTCTTTTAATCCAAGAGAAATATTACTCTCGACTTTGAGATGTTTTTATTAATAAAAAGTACTACTTACATGTTGGAACATTTCTGCAGTGAAATGTCTGCTCCACAACCGGTACTTGTTCGCTGGTACATCACTTTACATCAGTCATTACAGTGACTAGTGAGCAGGAAGGGCCTTTTCACATCACAATTCGTGGGAACTCTTGCTCTCGCCTGTGGCACAAATTTCACGGTTTTGTGCTTAATCTGAAATTGGTAATTTTTCTATATTGTCAATTAATTTATTTTGTTACCGATATTTAATGACTGGTCTAAGCAATTGGGACTGTAGTTCTGCTTTAAACACTCATACATGTCAGCTGAGCATTGTCACCATTCTGAGTGTTCTCCAGGCTCACTAGGTTAATTTTGCCTATGGTACCGTGTGGAGCAAAAATCACATCACTGGAGCTTAATAATAATAATTAATGATTCCTAATACTTATATAGCACTTTTCTGCACACTGCACTCAAAGCGCTTTAGTGGGGACTCCCCTCCACCACCACCAATGTGCAGCATCCACCTGGATGATGCAATGGCAGCCATAGTGCACCAGTACATTCCCCACACACCAGCTGTCAGTGGGGAGGAGAACATAGTGATGAAGCCATTTCATAGATGGGAATTATTAGGAGACCATGATTGGCAAAGGCCAGTGGGAACTTTGGTCAGGACTCCAAGGTAACACCCTAGCTGAAGATGAAACGTCTCTTTGTTACATCATCTCCATGCTGCAGTCTCCCCTGTGTGGGAGTGTGATCAGAGCAGGCTGCTCCCAGCACCCCTTGGGACTCTGCAGAGCCAGTGAACTTGTGGAGGCCTGACCACTTTCAGTCCACATCTCTCATGTGGTTTGGAGTGGTGAGTGCCAGGGCTGTACCAGTATTTTAGTTATTTGAGATTGGCTTTAGGATACTGTGCGATTGCTGAGTTATAATTGAAACATAACCCACTTATACCCCCTCCTTCAGAACTTAGCTCCCTTTCACTTTTTCTCTTCCTTCTTTCTCAATAATTGATAGGCACAGAGTGCTGCTCTGGCTGCCTGCCTGGTTGAAGTTCCGATTGGAAAATGTTTTCTTTTCCTTCTCCAATTATAGTGTGGGATCTGCAGGCTATCTGTGAGGGCTGGGACAGTGAAAGGGATGGGTGGAGACCACTGGCTCTAGTTTTCCTTTCTCGTCAATTAGCAGCCCAAATCACTGGGTTGTGACGATAGCACTAATTGGACATCCGGGTCCCGTTGTCCTGGTACTCTACTGCACCTGGTCCTTTTCAAAACCCCCTTACAGATCCCTAATGTTGCTGCAGAAGGCCTTGGCTCACCCCTGAGCCCATGACAACTGATTGTTGTTGCTCAGTTTTGGACAGAGAACTAGGTCACCCGCTACTTTGTGCTCGGTCAGCTTTTCTTTCTGGACTGACCGCCATGTGGGTTCTACTGTACCTCTTACATTGGTACAAAACTTAGCAGTCATTCTTTCCCAGTCCCCTCCCGAGTTATTCCTCTGTTGTTTTTCTTTCCATAAAGTGCTCTTGAAAGGTTTCTGCGTCTTGTAGTATTGAGCAGGTCAAGTAATGCAGAAAGCAATGTTTGTGAGTCAATGAATTGAAGGGTAGGGGGTGGCTTGGGTTGTAGTGATTTTAGAGCAATAAGACTGGTAAGAGAGAGTGTGACCAAGTGAGTAATGCTGTTGCTTCTGGTTCCTGCACGCAGTCACAAGCCGAGCTGTCTAGATTAATCGGTGTGTGTTAAAATTATTTATGAGTACATGTGCCCTGTGATGGGTTGTCTTATTCAGGGTGTAGTCCTGCCTCGCACCCTGTGCCTGCTAAGTAAGCAGCCCTCTGAGGATTAAGCAGTCACTGAAAATGGATGAGACCGGAGAGAGTCAGCGGACGTCAGCCCAGTGTTCAGAGCTAAGAGGCTGTGGAACGGTGGAAAAAACAGATGTCTTTTTTATCGCTTTTAGAATCAGGAGTGAGTGAAGAGACTGAATTGCCATCTTTCTAACAAGAAATCAGAGAGTTTTGTTGGAAAAGAAAGGTGTTTGGCAGCCTAAGCGTGAGATTTGTTTCACTGTGTTCCAATATGCTCATGATCTCTCAGGTTGACAATACACAAAGGAGTACAGTATGTATCATACAGGCCTGTAACAGAAATCGCATCTCATTGAGATGTACTGTTAGACAGTAAGTGTTTAAAAGTGCAGGACTGGAAGCAGTACAGCTTGGTGTTGAAGGCTGGTGATCGGGACTGGCGAAGGCTGGGGGTGGGGCGTGTTTCTTACAGGCTTCGCTTGGGGACTGTGTGTTATCGGAAGATGTTTTCTTCCTTGTTGAGTCCTTCCAGATGCTTGGCAGGGCACAGCAGTCGCTTCAGTCTGATGAGGAAACAAAAACCAGATGTGTGGTTGTAGAATGAAGCACATGTCCCCGATTGTTAACCAGAGACAGCTGAGGACAGGTACTAAATAAAAAAGGCCAAAATCAGCAGCCCCAAATGGGTTTCCACCTGACTTTCCAACAACATACCATGTGGTCCCAAGTGGACCCAACTCAAAACACTGTGTTCTTCTGTCACTCACCATTCACGTCAGAAGCAATATTTATAAAAAATGCTTACTTTACATTGTTCACAGTATCTTCTTGTCAGAACTTGCTGTAAACCTGTATGTAAGTAAACGCCCACTTCAAGGACCCTGATGCATGAGGGTCTCAAAATGATTTGCAAAAAATTACCGGTATAAAACATGAAGTCGTTGGCTTTACAGGATTTTTTTTTCATAAACTTTATTAACCAGTTATTTAAAACAAACAACAGGAGCTCTGGAGGGTTAGAGATGGACAAAATCAGAACATTTACAATATCAGTTTCTATGGTACTGTCAATTTTCCATTAAATTAATTAATCTCATTATACAGTGCCACTCAATACCATTTAGATAAATTTACAGATTGACCTGAAGTTTTCTATCCCCTACCACACTAAGAACATTCTCCATTTCCGATAAAACCTAAAAAACTTAAGTCAGATGAACAAGCTTGCAATCATCTGAATTTGATATTATTTGCAGACTTGACTAGGTTACTAACAATGCCAGAGTCAAGACCCATAATATAAATTCAGAAATGCAGTGGTCCTAGTACAGATCCTTGCGGTACTCCACTAATTACATCACCCGACTTTCAGCCTTCACCCCTTATGATTACCCTTTATTAACCGATTCCCAATTCAAACACAAGCATTTTTCTGGTATTTCTTTTATATTGGACATTTTTGGATCGCATATGTAGATATTTTTAAATATCCATTGACATGTAACAATAATGATCATGACCTGGATTTACTGTGTGATGCCAGTAATAGTATATTACCAAGGGGTAATTTTGTAAGAAGAATACCACAGGCTCCCATCCAATTAGAACAGTATTTTTGTAGTTGAATGGCTAGTGTTCCGAGGAGCGTTAGGCTAGTGTTGACTCTAGTAATTATTAATTTTTCAAGTAAATTTTAAATGTATTAATTAAATTACCCTGTGATTGCACATGGAATAGCTGAATTCCTTGATCATGTGAAAGCAATGTTAGATTAGACAGTTCCTCGTGAGACACAGTTGTTGTCAGCTCTCTACAGTGATAGAGCAAGATAATCACTGTCTGTCGGTCTCTGCACTTTAAAGGATCAGGACTCTCTCTCTGTGAGGACCGGATAGCTCAGGGCCTTGCGGTTAGCAGTGAAGGAGTAACCCTGCTGGCAGTGATCCTGTCAGTGAGGAATGGTGGAGACCAGCCAGCTCAGGCCCTGAGGTGAAGGCTGGTGATGTTAAAGCTGCCCACCCCCCTCCTCTTTTCCTGCCTGACTTGTCAGGCTGACCTAGGCCCACGGATGGCTAGCTTTCGCCCTGCCAGTTCCTATCACCCACCAAAGACATGTTTTTTTCAAGCGATGCTGTGAGGCAAGCCGCCCCATCTCTCTGATCCCTCACTGCCCTGGGTTGCAGAGGTGTGGACAACATCAAGTACAGTGTCAGCTGGGAAGAACGAATAAGGAAGCACAAAGAGATTGAAGGGCAGAAAACGTAGCAAAATAAAGATGTGACACAAGAAAGGAATAATAATAATTTGTGGATTTGCAGTAACTCAGTAAATGCAGTAAATCAGCAATGTTTATCTGTTGAACGTTGCCTTTTTTGTGGATGATATAAGAAGGCAAATGATTTTTGGGGTCTATTAAAAATATATTAGTGGGTACAGCCTCCTGTCAAGCTAAATGAAAATTCCCCCCTGGCTCTTTTCTTGACTTCTCAGTGACAGAACTGCTCCTCGTCAGCTGGCCTCCTGTCTGTGTCTGTGTCTGTATCACAGAGGCTTGTTGAGACTAGCAGGGTTGAGTCTGACAGCAATGTGAAATGGACGGAGTCCTGACCTGAGGCCTAATACAGCTAATGGTTGACGCCTGACACTTCTGTAATTCAGTAGGACCTGTTAGAAGCCACAGCCACAAATAATCACGAAAAATAAATTAAATCTACTGATCCATCCATTTACATTTATATATGGATCTTTCGTTGTTTAAGCAATTCATTGCCTTTTTCTTTTCCTGACCTCAGTAAAAAATGCAGTAGATCACTTTTAAAGCAATACAACACTGTTCATTAAATACATATACATATAAATATACATATGGATACAAATTTCATTATTTCCAGCAAAACGAGAAAAAAAAACGGGAAAATTGGGCTTAATTTGCATCTTACTACTTGGTCTCACTATTGCTACAAGAGCTCAGAGCTAGAAAGCCATGATTTGTTTTGTAGAGGAACAGAATTGTTAATGAGCATAGCGAGTTACGTGCACAATCTGAATTATTAAAAAAGGCATTCACAAGTGTAGTAATGGAATGCTTCCCTTTTCTTGACATTGCAAAAAACAGCTCTAAACTACAATAACTGTTCCTTTTTGAGATTTGTACTTTGAGGCAACACTGCAAAACATTTGCGGTATCTATAAAACCAGGAGATTAGTTAGCTTAGAAAGGTAAGCTTATTTATAACTGTAAGTAGCATTAAATTGTGTTTGGACAGCACTGGCTAACCATAGACTTGACATGGAAGGAATTCATATATGGAACTACACACCTTCCCACAGGGCATAGGAGCACATTCTGAGCCATCCTCCCATTCCCAGAATACAACACATTCCACGCAGGCCACAGAATCAAGGCTCTTGTGTAAATAGGGATCACCATTCCGTTCATGCAAAGTATGGCTGCCTGTTTTTGGACTCTTTGGGTGGTTAACTAGAGGTCAGCTAGCGTAGATCTGCTGTTTACTACAATGCACCAATAATCATGTAAAAAATGAAAATGTTCCAATCCAGCCATTTATATTGATATATACAGATAGATCTGTTATTTTTCAGTCAATTCAGTGTCTTATACTCTTTCTGACCTCAGTTAGAAATATTTTTGAAGGCTTAGGGCAGATCACATTTAGAGCAATGCAACAGTATTTAAAGCATAAATATGGATGCAGATTTCATAATTATATAACATAGTTCTTACTCATGAGAGCATCAGGAACACTCTTAGACCGGTTTGGCATGAACCCGTGTTTGTTCACTCATCAAATATCAAAATCAAAACTGTACATAGCAGAACATCACTCGAATATCTTAAATATATACATCTTTAAGGTATTTTTATTGAATTATCTTCCTTCATTATTTGGAAGGTCCTGCACCTCATCACTCCCTGCATCATGGATAAAACCTATTTAACAGAACGTGGTCCCGTTGATCTATTCTTTTCCAGTAATATCTTTAATACTTTACTATTAAAAATATATTAAAAGTGCCTCCTGTATGTTTTTTTTTTAGTCCAGCAGTGTGGAGTGCCCTATCTGCTGCTGTTTGATACAGGAGAAAGTGCTCTGGCAATTAAGATCCCCACCTGCTGAAATCAACCCACACTTCTGTCCCCCTCCGCTTCCTCTGTGAAGTGCTCTCAGCGAGGGGAAGGAGATGTGGATGACTGCGAAAAAAGGCTAATTACTGAAACCCTTCGCCATCACCTTTTTTATTTTCAATAAAGGGGAAGCAGGCAAGCCTTGTACTAGCATCCTGTTGGCTCTCAGTTACCAATGGCTGTGTCTTGGTGGATAAATGTTGCAGACAGGGGCTGAAATATTGAACAACAGAGCAGGCAATGCACAAACATTGCGCATCGAGTCTGAGCATAAAGATGGTTTTGCTGATTTCGGTTTATCGAGAAACAACATTTCTGTGGTGCTGGGCAGATCCTTGGGGACAGTTAGTTCCCCCTTCTTAGAGGGATGTGTGCCTGGAAAACCCATTCAATTTGACTTTTTTTTGGAGGAAGCAGAGACCATGATAGCGTGTGTCTGAGTCACGCTTGTTTGAGTGCGCATTTTAGCCTTGGCCCAGTTATTTTAGCTCTAATTGTTCACCCAGAAAGCTCGGCTCTGGGCTCTGCGTTGCCCTCAGGGCCTGTGTTAGGATTGAAAGTAGGACAATGGCTTGTCTGGCTTGGCAATCGATAACTTGGCGCAAAGCAGACTGGACTGTTATTGAAAAGCCTGGCACAGCCATCCCCGAATGTTCAGTCACTCACATAAAGCCTGACCTGAAAGTTTACAAAAACAGCGGGCACAAAGCTGTCTGGGACACAGGGTGAACCAAGACGTACTGCGTTTGTACAGGCTTCGAATGGGAACTAGACCAACACGTTGATCGTAAATGCAGATACCTACAGCACTCTGTGCTTGTTTTGCTGTTGCTCACAAGCAGCACAAGACATATTTGGGCTTGTTTTCAGGAAAAACATGCAGCAGTTCAAACAATGAGAAATGTAAAGCAATGTGTTTGTGGTCAAAGCCAAGGACAGAAATATGATGGAATCTGAGCTGCTAAGGTATGCTGTGATATTTGTTTCTTTAAGGGCACTGCATATCTGCCTGTGCTTCATGATTATAAAAAAACTCACATCCATCAATCAAGGTTTATTTATCAATGCACGAACAGTGCAGCATACAGCGATGTTGTCGGCAATGAAATGCTTTATCCTCGAGCTCATTAAGAGGGATAGAAGAGTAGAAGGACAGAAGTTTATAGGGATTAGGTTAAGATTAGGATACAATAAATTATACCATTGCAATTTAAAATACAGTTTACAGATTGTGTGAAAGTAACACGAGGAGATATGGTAAGATAAGAGGCATTTAGCACTGTTCATATATGTCCTGAGAGTACAAAGTGCCAGGAGGGTGCCGGCACCCTATCAGTTCAAGTTGGTTGCTGTTCGCCAGCAGCCGTTTGGATCATTGCCCGTGTCTGCTGTGGTTGGCTGTTTAGCAGTCTTATTTCCTGCGGGAGGAAGCTGTTTTGAAACTTGTTGGTCTTGGTCTGTATACTTCGGTATCATTTTCCAGTCTTGATTCCTGTTGGTCTTGGTCTGTATACTTCGGTATCGTATTCGGTCTCGATTCCTGTTGGTCTTGGTCTGTATACTTCGGTATTGTTTTCTGGTCTCGATTCCTGTTGGTCTTGGTCTGTATACTCCGGTATCTTTTTCTGGTCTCGATACCTGTTGGTCTTGGTCTGTATACTTCGGTATCGTATCCGGTCTCAATACCTGTTCGTCTTGGTCTGTATACTTCGGTATCGTTTTCCAGTCTCGATTCCTGTTGGTCTTGGTTTGTATACTTTGGTATCGTTTTCTGGTCTTGATACCTGTTGGTCTTGGTCTGTATACTTCGGTATCGTATCCGGTCTCAATACCTGTTGGTCTTGGTCTGTATACTTCGGTATTGTATCCGGTCTCGATACCTGTTGGTCTTGGTCTGTATATTTCGGTATCGTTTTCCAAAGCAAGTGGATGATCATGTGTGACATGAAGTGCGATGTCAAGTGCGTCAAGTTTCATATCCCCTTAATATCACTGTGAATTCTTAGTCTCTCAGTCTGTAGATTTCTTTATCCTGAATCAGGAGGCTTTTTTTACAAAGAAGACAAGTGTAAACCAGAGAGAGTTATAACAGAGCAAAATGTATCACCAGCACTGAAACAACTAAATGAGGGGGAATTACAGGTCAGAGGTGAGATAGGACAATTTCAGTTTGCTTTAGTCTATTTTTAAACATTTCATTTTATTGTCTAGCCCAATCCCTTTAGCAGTTTATTGACTCATTTACTAACTTTGTTTTAATAGCTTTAAATAAACATGTAATATATTTTTTTGTCACGATAGAAAAAAATAAGTATTGGAAGCAGAGAATCAAGCAGGAATCTTATGTTACTTCCAGAAAGGGTTTGTCCTTTGGTAATAGGTTGGGGATTCATATACAGGCATAAAACTGGATTAAGTCCATAATTTCAGGGATTCCCGAATCTTGTCTGAGGGGATTCATATATTCAGGGAGGGATGACGCAGTAAAACAGATTGTGGAGGCTGAAGGAACGCACTCCACATTCACAACTGTGGGCCAGTGATAAGGCACACTAACCTATACATATGCGCAAGAATTGCAATTCCAAGCCGGCACTAACCCTTACAAATCATCTGCCTCTATATCTGAATAATCCATTGCCGAGGGGTTCTGCCATCTAGAAACCAAACTAGTAAAACGCTGTCAGTATTAGCGTTTTCCCAACTCCAAAAGGTGCAATGTGGATAATTGGGGCCAGCATTCTTTAACTTTTTGTAATGTAATAGCTTTTTAATGGTATCCAAATGGCAATTACTAGCATTTTCTTAAGGGGAACACATGCTACTCATAGAAATAAACCCACATCTTTTCAATTTTGGTATGTCGTTTCTCAGCTTTTTTCACACATCAAAATTTGCCATCACTAAAGGTAATGTTTGTTTACCACAACCTTTATCACTGTGCAGTTGTTTGAAGTGGACAATCTAGCCATTGGATTTCATTGAAAGCAGGACTGGTGGGGAGTAATGAGGTGTTTGTGTTCTTTGTGAGTTTTGTGTATGGGAGCCTTTCATTCTGGAGGATGGGTTTTTTAGGCACCTCAGCAAGCAGAGGAAGCAGAGAGTGAGAACGCACAGCAAGGGCAAGAGGCCAGCGGACAAGGACTTCCAGGCTGTGGGAAGGCCCAGCACAGATACAGGAAGTGGCTCTGAGCAGATTCCTCAGGGAGCAGAGGAGCTGGACTCTTGGGGGGTGGGAGGTCATTGCATTTTTTCGGAGGAGGAACATCTGAACTTGCAGCAGTGTGTTTGTTTGCTGTAAGATCTGGTCTTGAGCAGACTCCCTGAATGCCTTACTGAGCAATTTCAGTCAAATGGCTGAGACTTTTCTCTCTTTTTTTTTTTACTTTTGAGGTTTACTTTCATATTTCTTTTTTTCCGTTGCAGTCCCCAATTCTTGGTTTTTATTTCAGCCTGGACACCCACACACAGGATATACGAACACCGTTGGAGATCATTAAAATAATTTGCTATTGGCATCTGCTTAATGAAGTGGCTAATTAAGTGGCTGTTACCCAACAAGACACTTTACAAAAGGGAATATTCTTCTTTGTGCAACATTTTGACTGAACATTTACCAGCACCCACTCATTGCAGATTGGGGAATGAAAGGAGGTTGGTTGAGGTGGTGCATGGTGCTCACATCTGATGCCCTGTTTGTTGCCTCTGAATCCCTCTGCAGATTCCATCTCTCGGGTTGCTATGGAGACGCTCTGGTAGGGAAGGCCATAAAGCTTGAAACACAGGGATGTGAGGGTTGCTTGTTTGAATGATTCAGTAAAAGAAAATGAGAGACAGGGTGAGGGAGAAGGATACTGGGAAATGGCAAGTGTGAAGGGGATATTAATGTGCTTAAACTTGGAACAAGGCTCCCTTTAAAATGGGCTTTCCTCCCTAGAGCATACTGAGTAAAAAAAAAAGAATCGGGTTTTTGTGACTTACGAGAGAACAAAACAGCCAAAGCAGTGGAAGCAAAGTGCGTTCCCAGTATAAAATATTCAGTGAGTCGGAGTGATTGGGTTTGTTTGGGAGCTCTGGGATGTGCACGTTGATGTCCGCCTCACTGCTCCCAGAGGGAATTTGGAATTCAGGGCAGATTCCTCACAAGCGCTTCCCCTTGGACTGTGACCCCTGAACTTGGCCCTTTTGTATTGTGTCCTTCACTCTGCAAAGCTACAGGAGGCTGAGCCTCCAGCTTACCTACAGCTGGCTGGAAGTTAAAGGGGAGCTGCAGCACTACATGTCGGGGTTAGAAAGAATCAGCATTGATGAGCACATTTCAAACTACAATGAATGTAAGATGTACACAGTAACTTGTAAAACCTTCAATTTACTTCACAAAATAGACTACATTTCCAGGTATAAGCAGCGCCATATTCTGCGATTCAGAATGAGGCAACAAATCCTCTGGTGTCATGATGCGGCCTTATTACATTGTGAACATGCAGGCTTGCGAATACATCTCTTTTAATCCAATAGAAATATTGCTCTTGACTTCCAAGACGGTTTTGGTGACAAATTCGTATTACTATTATATAGATTATATATTATCATATAGATAGATCATATTGGAAAATCTCAGTGGTGAAATATCTGCTATACAACCTGTACCTATTCGCTCGTACATCACATTACATTAATCATAACAGCGACTAGTGAGCAGGAATAAGACACTTCGCATTACAATTCGTAAGAACTCTCGCTCTCACCGGTGGCAAGACCAGGGTTTTGTAAAATTTTGCGATACCATCAATTATTTTATCTAGATTTAATAACCTGTCTGGGAAGATGAGACTGCATTTCCCCTTTAACCTCATTGAGAGCTGTTCCCTTGAAACGGTGGTCAAAGTCATTCTGTATACTATTAATACAGGCAACCATCTGTAAAGCAGAAAGCTTGAATTTTCCCTGCTCATTAAATTCTGTGCACCTTGTTGTGAGGTCTCATTTTTTTCTTTATAAAGGTCTGTACACTTACTGACACTGTTGAATCTTTGACCACTATCTTTCAGGCTGAGGTATAGCACTGACATTTTTTGCTGGGCTTGAAAGCAAATGCTGTGGATATCATACAGAAAGTTAATGTTGTTGGATATGGCAGCACACATATTTGTTTTCTCTGCATTCTTTGATCACAAGGGGTTCAGGATTTTTAATCCTTTTTGCAAGGGATTTACATTTCGATATGTTTATTTTGGTTTACTGATGACAGGCTATTAGTGTTCTGAAAATTGCTTGAATTGCTTAGATATTAGTGGTTTCAGTTGTACATCTTGTTGTTAAACATATGGAATGTAAGGCCCTAGAGCAGGAACCTCATAATGTCTCTTTCTAAGAGGAAATGAACAATAACCTTCATAGGAACAAGAAGCAGAAAACTGTTACAGTCTTGTGACAAAATGTTTTGAATTTTTAAATTTTAAATAAAAAAATAATGGTCTGGGCATTAAGCTGGGGATTGGTTAGTTTTTTGCTGTTTAGGGATATAAAATCAAATCCAGTTTTACTAACCAGCAGTCTAAATGTTAACTTTTATAATTTTGTCAGTGTGAAGGCACCAGTAAGCTTCCATAAACAATAGTATTGACTGATACTAATGACTTTTTTTTTTAATTTGGGACCACTCTTGTTTCTAACTCAGCTTTACTGTGGTAACCCACATTGTTTCCTCTGGGAGACTGTCAGACTACAGCTCTAACACCCCCCCAGAACCTGCCTCATCAATTATTTGACCTTGCTTGTGAAGTTCTGGCCAGCAGTTCTCAATTTCTCTCTTGAGGCACTTTATTACTATAACCAGTAGTATTTCTTTAATGTCTGGAATGGGAATTAAATTTTTTATTGTGTACCTACCCAGCTTGGAATATGGAAGTTGCTTAAGTTGCTTAACACACATGCCCCTCTAATACACCTGCTTGTCGGTGCTATTTGTTTTTTGAAATGTTGCGTGACAAGAGAGTTATGCTGAAAGTCGAGCACCCCCGGTTGACTAATATTCTCCCAGCTTTGGTGGAGCTCTGCCAGTTGTGCAGTGCTGCTCTGGGAATCTTTGTCACACTTAGCTAGTGATGTGACCCAGGCTCGAACCTGCAGCACCTGAGCCCTCAGTCAAAACTCTGTATGGGCACCTTTATTGCATCAGAATCCTCTGCTAGCTTAAACATTCTATTGTTGTGCTATTGTAGGCTTGCAATATTTGGGATTAGAAAGTGTCTGTTTGAATGAGTGCCAAAAGTACCTCTAACTCTCTCCTAATTGTCCACTTCTTTCTGAGGCACAGGACATGTGTGTGTGTGTCTCCATGGCTCTGAGAGGAAGTAGACTGTGTGTATTAGTCTGTTCATGGGTGCTGAATTACTGTGGGAATAACAAGCAGGGCTTCACAATAGGGGCTGCCACTCCACTATTCACTCCGAGCCCAACTGGAGACCTGCTCTCATCTCCTGAGCCCCCAAACGAAACCCCCTTCACTATCTACGCAAAAAAAATCAGACAAAATCAGACAAATGTCAAACTCCAGCAAGCTGTTGCCTTTAGAAAGAATGCGCAGTAATAACATGGAAAATACGTCAAGAATATTGCCGGCAACAGAGGTGCGCTCCTTTTGTTGACGCGACCCTCCGAGTCCTTTTCCAAAATGGAGCCTGGCAACGCAGATTCAGGAGAGCCTGGGGTCAGTGTTGTCACGGCAACCCGCTTGCCTGGGAATTTTGCAGAGTGCGGTTGATTTCTCCAACCAGTCTTGCGGCTTGTGGGAAGGGAGGGCTATGGCAGTACTGTGTCACTGATGGAGGAGAACAGGCCGGGGTGCAGTGGAAGAGCGATCTTGTTCAAAGCATGCTGCATTCTTCCAGTCCAGGCTTCCTGCCACTGCAGGCACACAGCCCCACCTAGCATTTGCGCAGCTCGCTGTGACTGCAGCCCAAAACAGTAGCTGCTGCCCTTTCTTTTATTAAACATTTGGAACAAGGAAAAACAATGGAGTCACCCATTTCCTTTGAGTGATATTTTCTTTTTAAAATAACTAAGGTACAAAACGCTGACACACCTTAGAACAGTGAACACCCAAGAGTACTCACAGACCCACCTGAATGTTTAGACAGACAGGGCCACCAATTTGTCAGTCTCTCTTGCTTCAGGAGGGGTGTTGTAAGTTTGCTGTCTTTGCTGAAGCTTGGAAAAATGGAGATGATCATCCTTAAATTTCTGCGACTGCGAAAGGGTTAAGAGACACCAGTAGCTCATGCTTTGCAGCTAATTCAACCCCAGAAACCCTCTAAGCCAATTTGTATATAGTGAGCTACACCCAACCCCAATCAAGAATACAGTTCTATAGAACAGTATCTCAGTATGTCAAAAGACTGCCCTACGGAAAGGAGCCTCACCAATTCAGTCCATTCAGTCTAGCTTGTTTTATTAATAGTAGCTAATTGATGTCATCCAACCATTTCTTTAAACAAGCTTGATATCAGATTAAAAAAGCATGACTGTCCCTTTCCCAGACTCCCACAACACTTAGCGTAAAAAAGTGTCTCCTCTTCTTAGTTTTAAATACACTTCCCTGTAGTTTCCACTATGTTCCTCTGCGTCACACTTTACAGTTGGTTGTGAAGAAGTCAACTGAGTTGACTTTGTAGGCTTCTTTGAGGATGTTGAATACTTGAATCAGGACACTTTGGTAAATAAGGCACTGAATCAGATACAAATACCAGTCATTCTTATGTGTTTCAAAAACATTTTAATTTGTTCTTTTTCTCTTTAAGGTCTGTCTTGGGTACAGGTTCAGATTGGTAAAAAACTCAGATGTATGAAGTGCCATGACTTCGTAGTAGTAGTAAATAAGAGAGCTGTGACTCAGGTGCTTTATATCATGTGATAAAAATAAGACCCAATTAATATCTGCCTGAAGCACTAGGTTAAAATTCAAAATAATAAAAAAAAATGTGATAAAAAATCTAATTAAATAATCTAGTGCTCAGGTGCTAGTGTTCAGATTTTAGTTTTTACAAACCTCACAGTACAGTAGGTACAGTCTGGACACACAAAGAAGGAAATCCATTGGTTTTTGCTGATTGCTGATCATGAGGGCTGCAGTAAACAGGCATTAAACCACCCAAGGGAGTTCTGTTAAATCTTCTTAACAGCCCCACAGAGAGCCCTCTCCCTTTACAGTAAGCAAGTTGTTCACTAGCACTCTATGGTTGCTATGTCCAATATTTGTCACTGGTGCCCCACTAATATGTTAGGGAGTACAAAACATATAACACACCAAAAAAAAATAATTCTCTATCATTCTTTTTCTGGGTCACTGATATTTGCATTGTGGTTTTGTCTTGTTTTGATTAATTGTACTCCAATTTTTGTGTTATGGCTCACACTTAAAAACAGTTAAGAACTGTCTTTGAAACAGAGGTTTGGCATAGTTTTTTGGCAGTTGTCTACCAGGTCTGATGCAAAATAGAGGAGTTTTAGGAGTGTTCAGCACAGAGATCAGTTTCTATATCACTAATGTGTGAAGTGCTAAAGACCACCAGCCCAGCTGCCCAAATAAGATTTGCTGAAACAGATTCCTGCTGTAGATTCAACAAAAGTAAAACTGAGTGTTTAGAGTTCTGGGAGCAAGCAGAAGTGTGGGCCTATAGTCAGAGCTTATAGTCAGAGGGCCTATAGTCTATAGCTTATAGTCAGAGCTGGGGCAGCTTAAAGCACATACAGTAACTCAAATCTGAAAGATGGGCAGTCTTGGTTTGTTATAGTTATAACATAAGAAAGTGTCCAACTGAAAGGAGGACTTTTGACCTGTCTAGCTCATTTGGTTCCTGTTTTCTAATTAATACATGGATCCCACGCAGCCATTTCTAGAAGGCAACTAGGATGTCTGTTTTAACATCACGGTTGGATAGCTTGTTCTGTATGTCCACTGCTCCTGTGCCCAGTTGCTTTTCCTTTAACTGATTCAAGAGCAATGTCTTTATAATGCAGTGACTTCTAGACAACATTCCTAATGAGGTCTTACTAATACACCTGTAGCATAATGCCCCTTGATTTAAAATGAAGGCAGTTTGAAACATGAACCAGCTGTTACGTTGCCATGTTCAGGACAGTGCCAGAATGCCAACTGGCTCTTTAAGGCACCAGGAGTTTCAGCCAGCTGGTTGACAGGTTTGCCCCAGAGTGCATTGTCCCTGGAAGAATGGCAGGTAGGAAACGGCGCTGTAAACACTGTGTTCTCAGGAAAGGCAGAGCAAGGGAGGCTGAATGGAGGGATATCCCATTGGGGAGTTCCTTTCCTCCATCACAGGGGCGGCAGGCGGTTTGGGCAGGGGGGAGGGGGTTTTAGGCTCGGCTTTTATAAATCACATTGTGTGTCAGCCTCCCATCTCACACTGTGGAGCAGAGGCAACCCTTCTGAAGATCAGTGGATTGTACACACAAATACACGTGTTGTGGCTGAACAATAAGAACGGATTCCAAAATGTCATCATGTCTGGGAAGTCTGATATTTTCGTTTATTAATAAAAATGATAAAACCTACATCAACCATATCACAGGATGTATGTTCAGATGAGAGTATAATTGCATGGGTTGTCTGATGGCTTTTGTATAAAGTGAGTTGTTATCAAATCTGTCAAATTGATTAATTAGACTAATTCTGTGCACATTTCCAGACTTGAAATACACACAGAATTAGTCTAATTAATCAATTCTTTCTGTACCCTCAATCATGAAAATCTATAAAATGGCATTACAATAGATTATTATCAACAAAGTAATTGAGTTGGAATGAAGAGGCAGGGCTTGAGAGCTCAGGTTTGAAAGCTGTCTCAAAAGGTTGGTAATAATCCTGAAGGGATCCAAATATTTCTGATTTTTATCTTTGCAGGGTTTTTTTTTGCATTAAAACAAACTTGAAAGGCACCCGAATGAGGTATTTTAAACTTAAGTTGGCAGCCGCTAGTAGTTCTGTAGGACTTTAACCCTTCATGCTTTAATCTCAACCTTCTGGCTTGCTTCTGTCTCTAATTTAAACCAAACAGCTTCTAATTAACAGCTAGGGAGACTCCAACTACAGCCCTCAATTACTGTCTACCCTCTAAACCACCACCCTGATCCTGGATGCATTTAATCTTTATGGTTTTCCCTGGTTTATGCCTTTTGCATGTCTGATTCCACCTAAACCCCACGGCCTCTGCTCTCCACCCTGCTGACAAAAGGCAGGGAGTCTGGGGGGGGGAGGGGATTTAGAAGAATGAATGAGAATAAATGTGTAGGATTATGCAGGCAAATGTGCAGATGTTGCAGAGTTCATACATGTGCCCTTCCTTGCAGTCGCAGTGCAACCCTGTTACTGACTCCATCCATCCATTAACTAATCGCTTCTTCCAAATCAGGGTTGGGGGGAGTCCCAGCAAGCAAAAGGCCCAAGGCAAGGTACACCCTGGATGGGACGCTAGTCCTTCACAGGGTAGTCACACACACACGCTCACACCAGGGCCATTTTTCTCAGAAGCCATCATACCAATATGGCTTAGAACTGTGGGAGGAAAACCAGAGCACCCGGAGGAAACTTGCATCAACAAGGGAGAAACATACAAGCTCCACACAGACAGCCCCCCAGGTCAGGTCTAGAATTGAATTTGGGGTCCCAGCACAGCAAAGCAGCAATGCCCTTGTTATTGACTCTTCCCTGTGAATTCTGACACATATCTGGTACAAAGTTGTCCTGTTCCTCCTTCAGAAGGTTTTTTAAGTGTGGTACAACAACCAATCTAGCATCTAGGTGGGATTCAAGAGACAGATTGTCTGGAGAGAATTTAGGACACTGCTGAGTGCGTTGTCCTAGGCTTTTTATTTTCTGGTACGTACATGGAACAAGATAATTCTGTTGAGTAGGCAGTGCAAAGCTATCTGGATGGCTGTAATAAAAGGATATAGCCCAGTTTGATTATGTCATGTACTTTTTTAAAGTGTAGAGCAAGGACAGCAAGCTAATGTGCAGTAATTGTTGTTTGTGATAAGTATTAATGGAGAAAGAGGCACTGAGCCATAGCAGGAGATCCATCTATTAAAAGGCTGTGCATTCTATTAGAGCTCATAAACAGCCCTATTATAATGGCTACTGAGTAGACCTCTAATTCCTGTTTGTGTGAATTATCACGTACCATCACATGCAACATTTGTAGCCAGATGGGTGTAATTCATTTTCCTAGATCTTCAATACATGCAGAGTCAATTTAAGGCTTTGTAAAAGTTATTCTGCCGCTTTTTTAAGTAAACAATTACTCCCCCCAAAATAAAAAATTAGCTGGTAAATGTGGGAATAAATGTTTAGAACATTTTTTGGTGGTGTGTTTTAAAAAAGGACTCAATTTCTGTCTTGGTTTAAATTTTGCTCCTCCGAGCCTGGCCAATAGCTACTCCTATTCAGTAACTAACCTAACCCTTATCAGCAGGAAGTAGGCCTACATGCCTTGAAGATGAAAAAGTCGGCCTAAGGCAATATTGCATTACCGGTTGCCCAAAAAAAAATCAAGCAGAATGTGTTGGGCAAGATTAAATGGTGGCTGTTTGGGGCTGGTTTCTTGAAAAGATTTAATATCCTAGTTTAGCTTTTTTTTTCTAGCTGTGTAGTTCTTAACAGCTGCGTGAAGCACGGTGTTAAATCTCAGAAACTGCACCCTTAGTGCTACTGTTCGTGTGTGTGTGTGAGTGCTTATAGCAGGCTAGGAATGCTGATGAGATTCTGCTTCCTGGCTTGTAAGCAGGGTGGTGTAAAAAAGAGAAGAGCTGAGCTGGCGAGTGAGTAACCCCAGCAGAGATCAGCTTCCTGCCAGCAGAAGCGCCCCAGGAAGATTAAAACTCTGCCTGGTGTTTTCATGTCTCACCTTCTTGAGTCTCTCGCGTGACTGTTATTACTGTACAGAAAGGGGGAAATTCAGTGCTTTATTCACTGCGGAGGTGAAGAAAGTAAGTTCATGTTTTAGGGCTCTTTCTTGCTGTTTGTGTCGGCTTCACGGATTGCAGTTGCAATTTGGTGACAGCCGAAATGCACGTGACATGGGAAATGTTAATGCAAAGGAAGATGAGGAATCATTCCTGTCTGTCAGTCAATATCTTCCTCGCTCTCTACACTTCCCTCTTGCTGCTTTTAAGTCCCTATTCCCAATAAGCAAGTGAAATCCCTGGGATGGTTCTGCTGAGTAAATGTCATGAGAAAATCAATATCCCCTTGTCTGTCTGAGGCATGCTGGGAGCTTAGCAAGGAGACTAAGGTAAACAAACCCTAGGACTGATAGATGACCAGCAAATAGTGTTTCTTATTATTAATTCTTTTGAGTCTGTTTTTTGCTGGCTATTTAACAAGAGAACTGCACAGAAATAGGCATAATCGTACAACATACAGTAGCTCCTCATCTTAAAAAAGGCGATCACTATGTTGGATGTGTGTTGAAGATCCCAATGTCCAGTTTCATTATATTTTATACATATATCACAATCTAAAATGTCAATTGAGGAAGAACACTGTGTAAACAGTAATATGCACAAATGTATATACAAATCAACTTTGGTGCCTATACAAAAGGCAGTCAAACGTTATTCTCATGATGTAGTTCAGTTTAGTCCTTCTTTTAAAGTTAAAATTGTTCAGGAGCACCTCGTTGTTTTAACAGATTTATGGTGTGCTGCATATACTAAAATAATGTGAAAATGATATAATGTTAATTTTATTTTATGATGAGAGATGTGAGCTTCATACAAAGAAGTGAGTCCTTGAAACTAATTGCATAGATGAGCAATGCTTTATCGATTGCAAAACACAAGGCCTAATATAAAATACGTTTGGGTGCAGTCAGCAATGATAGGAAAATATTGTGCTGCAAATTTATACTTACAGATGTATTTATGGCATAAAAGCTGCAGGTGGTCTCACCTCTCTACAGAGCAATGCTGTTTCTTAGTTTATTGCTGTTCTAAGTTGTGCATCATCTCTGAGAGGCTGTCTGCTTGATGTTGTTTCTCCTGGGAAATTTAATGAATTGCTGCTTTTGGCAGACGAGGCAGGTGTTAATAATGGATAGAGTTTACTCTGGTACAGAGCAAGTGTTACTAGAGCTGTGTGGTTAAAGCTGCCTGTGAAGCCAGGAGAAGCTGGGGGAAGCAGAGCTGGGGTGAGTTAATACTTCTCTCTGTGAGAAGCACTTTGCCTCTGCTGTGTGTATTGTGTGAGAACCTGGTGGGAGATGAGGGCCGGGCTGGTTGGGGTGTTATTATCTTGGAAAACATTGTCTTTTCTCACTTGGATCCTGTTCAGTTTAGTTTTATCCTCATGCGAGTTTAAGGTGGGGGGGATCCTGCCCATTAACAATTGCTGCATAAGGCTGATGGGATTTAGGAAGCTGCCTCTTGACACAAACAAGGGGCTCTAGAGATCAGAAAGTGCTTGTTGTGCTGGTGTAGATGAACTATTGAACTGTTGCATCATACTACCCTGATGTACCTCGCACCTTTGTCTTCTGTGTATGATTTTGATGCCTTTTCTTTTAAATTCTGCCTGGATCTAAACACAACGCATTGTGAAGGCGTTTTCAGGGAGTTATGTTTCTCATTCCAGCTACTGGTGAAAACAGGTAAACGCTTGATGGAAACAAACGTACCTCAGCCTACTGTATATACAGAAGCACTTTGTGATATGCAGATTGTACATGACACTCATCAAAAGCACACCGGCAATTGGGATAATACTGCACACAGAAGGATTTTGTTCTGCTCTCTGTACTTATATTATCCACTTTCAGTTTATTGGCTTGCTATCATTCGACCCACACAATCCTTCACTAATAGGTAAAAGTTGTTCATGGTGTTACTTTTATTTCCAGTCAGGGTGTGGTAGGGTGCTGTAATATCATTCCCACTTGTCTACAGTAGCTCAGGTCTGCTCTCTGTACTTCCAAGAATGGGGTTATGTCTGGCCAGTAATCCTGGCAAAGGCTGTGTATAATCTCTCACTTCATGGGGTCACTGGCCCTTGCTAAGGAAGTAGGCTACTCCTGTTTGAGCCTCGCAGCTGTCAGACCTCTTAAAGGCCTCTCAAAGGGAGTGGCACAGAGACAGACAAGGTGACAACACTGTGCATCTTTAACATAACGGATTAACCCTGAATACCTTGTCTTGTTCTATAAATCCCATTTGATCCTAGAATCCAGTTTAACAGCCTTTGGTCAGCTTTGAGATGAGATGCAATGTCATGCAGGCTACTTGAGATCTATTACTAGTTTCAGTCACCAAAATGGGCACAATCTGAATATAATTACCTATACATATGTAATTTAGCAAATTACCCTTCAGTCAAAATGTGGCCTCCATGTCTGTCAGCCTCTATATCTGCAGTCGGTATCACCTCCTGGCATATCCTGGTTTAGTGCGCTCAGATTCATACTCATTTTGTCACTGGTGTGTGAGATTGAAAGGGGTAGCTGGTGAAATTAAAATAGGGTGCAGTCCAATGAGATCCACGTTTATGGCCTTCATATAAAACTTTAACCAAAGAAGTCCAATGAGCTCAAATCCACATTTCATAATGATAACTTAGAGAACAGCTGGGCATTTGCTACAGCAATGAGAGTGACGTAAGTTGCTCAGGGGTACAACCGCAGTGTCCCACATGGGATTTGAACCTGTAAATCTCTAGTCCAGAGTTTGGAGCCCCTAACCACTACCCCCTCCTGAACGCAAGGCTGCTTACTTTGAACTGTACTTTACCTCCCTTGAGCCTGACAATGTTCTTGTTTGCTTTGCCCAGGTGCCACCAGGGATATTGGCTCAGCGCTGACCCGGATGTGCATGCGCCACCGCAGCATTGAGGCCAAACTGCGCCACTTCACCAAGTAAGAGTCTTCCCATCGCAGACACGACCCCTGTCGCGGCCCTCTCCGGATATTTCCAGTGGTTCTGAAAAGAAGCTGTGGATTGTCATCCATCTGCTCTGTTGCTGATCGATGTTATTTAGAAAAGAGCTCTGTACCATCCTGGTTTTCATAGGTCTCTGCAGTTGGTCAGTTTAAGGTTTTTTGTGCCCTTGCAAATCGAACCTTTTAAGACAGAGGAAAGGACGATGAGCGAAGATACCCCCCTGGGAAATACTCCTCCCAAGACAATAAAACAACTTCTTGAAGCTGTTTCCTTCAAATATTATTATTTGCTTCATATTTGTAAGAGAAGAGATTAAGGTTTTAAATCTTGAAATAATAACCAAGAGCAATTTCATTCAGATACTTTTTTTTAACATTTAAATATATTTCTCCCTTTTTAGTTACAAGCTGACGTGACTCTTAATGACATGGGCGATGTGAGCCTTCTTGTCCTTTTTCTAAATTAAGCACTCATTCTGACATTACTTTTCACTCTCCCTGTTTACATTAGGGAGCATTTTAATGAGGATAAACTGCATTTACATTTCATTGGCAAAGGAAAATACACTGTTAAAGAATAACCGAGCTAAGATCATAGATGTAATGAGAGGGAAGTGAGTGTGGGATTACATACTGTATGTGCCAAAAATAAAATAAATCTTAGGGAGTTTTGGAATAAACTTATCATCAACAATATTATATTTTAGAGCGTTACACTGGGACTGCAATTATGGAGAAAACAAATCTGTATTCGTTTTCGCAGGCAACCAAAATTATTCTAATGCATAGGTTTTTCCGTTATACTTTTTTAAACCAGATCACATTGCTTTTAATTCCTCTATGAATTTCCTTGGTACTGAATGAGCAGTTTCTACGCCCCGTTTTGGTCAGAAATAAATAACACTACTGGAGACTGAGACAAAGAATGTGTATAATGAAGAAGTTCATAATTAATCTTAAACTTTCATTTTTGACCAAAGTCAGAAAGTATTTTTATCTTACCTTAAATTGCTGAGGTGATTAAATAATGTTTCTTGGTAGTTCAGAGGCATGTGAGTGTGCACATTGGTGAGAGTCGTTGGTATGATATAAACAAACTCTATTATCCTATTATAATCACTGAAATGCTTCCGTTCTTTACCACTGTGTTTTGATGCTTCTGTTGATTAAGGAGAAGGCCGTGATGCTGGGAATGAAACAGGACTTTGGAGATCTTTTATGGAGATAGAAATATTCTCCTATCTTCAATTGTCTTCACAAAATAGATGATGAGACAAGGGTCTGACAGCACCAATTGACCTCAGCACTTTTTCGTATTTTAGAGTGTCCTGAGCCCAAACCAGCTTGCTATGGTCTGTCCCAGACTCATTTTTTCATTTTGAACTACTGTACTTGTCAAGGGAGTGAGCTTGAGTACTAACCCCTTCAAGATGCTGATATTTCACCTCTCACCTAAGATAAGGTGCAGCAGTCTCTGTATTTAGTGAAACAAACCCATTTGCATCCCAAACAGGTTATCCTTTCTGAAAGTAGCTGTACCAAAGCATTTTTACCTCTGAGAAGGGATTTGTCACCGATGCAGGAAGCGCTGCTGTGTAACCTGTGTTTTCATAAGACTCCAGGACATGGGGAGTGTATGCAGGGCTTCCAGGCATTGTCAAAACAGGAAGGATTTAAACTGCTCTTATGCGCATGCAGCTGTGATTCAGTGCTGCTTATTCACACATTCACCTTGCAAAGCTTGTGATGTAATTGAGCCCCAGTGCTCATGATGTAATCTCTAGTTATGTATGTAGGTATCTAATCTTATTCTGCTCATTAATCCCTCCATCATTGAACTATTCAACTCTCTTTCCAGTCGTCTTAACTTCAGATGAGATTGCCAGGTTGAGAAAATCGAATAGTCACATGCCTTGAATTAGTTTTAATAATGGGGGATTATGTTTATCATGTGCTGGCCTGTGCCACCTGCTTTACTATTTAAATTGTCCAGTCCATGTCTTCTTCTTCCTGAAGCCTTCTTACTTTCTAGAAAATTGGGAAGTGTTCCTCAATCCCTCCCTGAGCACAGTGGTAAAGCTGGGATCTTTTTCCCTGTTTCCAGTGCACTGATGGAGAGCCTCATTACGCCCCTCCAGGACCGCATAGAGGACTGGAAGAAGACTGCCAACCAGCTGGACAAGGACCATGCCAAAGGTGTCTGCTCCACTGCATGACTCCATGTCCTTCCGTGGTGAAAGTACTGTACAGTAATAGCATCATTCTGGGTTTTTTTTTTGGTAATCTGTACTACACTGCAAATTTTTGAACTACTGCATATGAACAATTTTGAGAATGCAGTGTTCTCAGGTTTTGAATATCCTTGCTATATGTTTCAGATTTTGTATCCAAGGTTAAGAAGGGCCGATTTTTCACTTGCATTTGTGCTCAAGGGAGAGAAAAAGCTGGAAATATACAACATCCTAAAATGAGGAGACAATGTATGTTTGGATTCATGAAAAGTGTGTGTTTGATCCTGACGATTTGGCATTTCTTCACCAGAGTACAAACGAGCTCGTCATGAGATTAAGAAGAAGTCCTCAGACACTCTGAAGCTCCAGAAGAAAGCGAGGAAAGGTAGGTGCTGTTTTCCTAGTAGAGTCTGCTGATCCATACTGCCCCTTCTGGCATTGAGCATTAAACAAGCAGGAAGGTGTGTTGCCAAGCAACTTCCTTTACTACGGCTTTCAAAGCAGTTGCAAAGCATAACAGTTTTTTAACCCTTAAGACATGAGACATAATTAATAAAGTTAGATTTCATACATGCAAATGTTCATCTGCCAGTTTAACCTAAGTGAATCACAGTGATGTGATGCACAAATATGCAGCAGGAGCTGTAGAGATGCCAATTAACCTGAGCCTTCTTTGGAAGGAAGTCAAAGTATTCAGAAAAATCCCCCTAGGGCACAGAGAGAGCTTGCATACTTCACACAGAAGGTGCCAGAGGCCAGAATTAAACCCAGAACTCACGTGCTCTAAAATAGCCATGCTAACTGGCACATTCATCTGACACCACCCCATACACATTATGATTACATTCTTTCAAGAGTAATGTTATGTTCATCATTCTATGAAAGAGATGCTAGGTGTATATATCAGTTCTACACTCTTAATATACACATTACCAGTCTCTAGCCTTTCTTTCCAGAAAAGCTCATATTGAATTGATGATGAAAGCCTACAGTATTTTCTTGTTAAGTTGTTACAGCTGTGAAGGAATGTGGTGAGGATTGCAATTTACAAATGCAGCAGTAGTCAGCGGAATGTTTCAAGATATAATTATCATGTATTTCTTAAAATACACAAAATGTGGAACTTGTAAAGAGACTTTCTCCGAACAAAGCATTTATTCTCTTTCATTTGCTGATGAAAAATAATTTTAAAAAACAAGATCTGAATGCATTATATGCATTATAGGCTCTGCTTGTAGTCACATATTCAAAATTATTTTGATGTATGTATGTTTAGAAGCTGATTTAAAAGACCGGGTTGCTTTCCTTATAAATTTTCAGGTTTGTTTTTCTTTTTTCTAAAATACTGTGGAGCGGGATCCCTCTTGTTAATAGGATGACAGATCTGATATGTCTTTCTGTAATGTTTGAGGATGATAACTTTGCTTGCTTTGTCAGCATATACAAGGAGCCCTGTCACTGTCAATTTCTCTGAATAGGCTTGTTGTCTGTTTTGGCACAGACGCTCTGGAATAACACTCCAGTCACAAAGGAGGGAAAGAATGACAAAAAGTGTGGTTTTTTTATGCAACATTTCCCTCTGCTGGTCCAACTTTGAACTGCACTGTTCTCTTGGTGAGACTGAACGTCAGCTGAAACTATACAGTACATCACGGTTTCATTCTTAAACTGCTTTTAGCTTCAATAGGAGAATTCTGGCTACCCTTTCAGTCTCTAAAATAAAAATACAGTAGCTGCCAATTGTAAACCTGCCCAAAGAAAATAATTCCGCAAAACAAAGGATGAAATTGTATGACGTTTCAGAAATATGAAAAAATGCGCTCGCAGTATTCAGCCCCAAAATCCATTTATTTTGCTTTGTTCGCAAAAATTCTTTTGCAAAAGTGAGTTTAACTGTAGTCTTTGTTACAATGGTTAAAGAC
This sequence comes from Atractosteus spatula, assembly GCF_055471065.1. Lineage (NCBI taxonomy): Eukaryota > Metazoa > Chordata > Actinopteri > Semionotiformes > Lepisosteidae > Atractosteus > Atractosteus spatula. The sequence continues at coordinate 13,057,497 of NC_142726.1, read as the reverse complement.
TAAAAGCATTCTTAAATGATTTTTTCCAGTACAGTTTCTTCTACTAAAGCACACTAAATACAGAAATACAAGGGCTTTACCGATGTATGTGAAGGTTTTGCCTGCAGTTTGCCTTGCCTCATATTAATTGATGGGAAATGATATGATGCCAGTAAACCCTTTGCTTTTTCTGGTTAGTGGGGCCATTGGCACCTCAAGACTGTGCTGCAGTGAAAGCATCGCCCATCTGATTTTTTTCCCTTTGATTTTCACTAACGTTCCTGAAGCACGTTGGGCACAATGTGACAATGCAATGGCTTCCTTCCACTAACCTTAACACTGAGCTCCTGTCTCTGCTGTTTTCTCCCTCCCTGACCCCTGAACCCTCGCTCTCCTCCCATACACTCTATTTCTCTCTCTCTTCCTCTGCTTCTCTGTTCTTCTTCTCTTTCTGCATATCCCCTCTCTCTAGAACTCTTGGGTGAGTATGTACAGTAGTTCTCTCCTGCTCTGGTTTGTTTTTGCTTTTTCTCATTCATTCTTTTTTTTTTTGTTTGCTTCACTGTGCATTTGGTTAGTGCAGATTGCCAGACATCCACTGTGATCCTTTGTAAGTGACACTCCAGCTGTAGTCTTCTAACAAACAGGTCATGCAGATAGGCTGAGGTCTAACCAGCCAAATACAGCAATAGAAGAGAGCCATGTGAGATATACTGCAGGCCTGGAGGTTCACTGACAAACCACGAATAATAACTCCTGGTTTTTATCAAAAGTGGGCTGTCTGTGTTCTTTGAGAGCATTAGATTGTAGTTTTAAGCTGCATGACTCTCTTCTGCATTGTTACAGTCTTTTGTCCTGTTATTCGCTCTTTGAATATGTATTGTGTGCTGTTCATTTGCAGAAGAGCCCCAGTAGGCAACTGCTTACACCCTGACAACACAACAGAGAGCCCCTGCAGTCCATTTCACTGCAGGCTTTGTGGCAACCAGCTTTGCATTTAAATTCTTTAATTGGACCTATTAATGTAGTGTTGGATGTTAAAGGAAGGAGCTGTTTAGCTATCACAGCAAGTCAGGGGCTTTGACAGAGCAAAACTGGATTTCCCACAAAAATGCTACTCCAGTTGCTGATTGGACTGTAATGATTTCCATCATTTTTTTTGGACACACAAGTACTCCCTGTAGGCAAGCACACATTTCTGCAGAATTTACAACCCAATTGAAAATGTGGGCATTATTCAAGTTCTTAAAGTGCAGTGGCTGGGGTTGTGCCCGTGAATCAGCCGTGATGAGACAAGAATGCTGTGTCATGGTGATGGGGAGTCCGGACCCGACTGACGATTGGCACTACGTAACATCTTGAAATTTCACATTAGAATCCCGAACTGAGCATTACTAACTTCCAAGAAATCAAGCTCAAAAGAGACACAGAAGCCAAATTCTATTTGGAAGGAACGTAAAGGTCGCGTTTAACTTTGTAAGATATGTGACGCTCTTGTGCTGAGAAGAGCCGTGGGCTCTGTGTGCAGGGGTGTGTGTGTTTGAAGCTTGCAAACCCATTTCCTGTCTGGAACCCGCTGGCTGTCCTGCAGCGTCGTGTTGTCTCTTGTGCTCCCGCATGGCAGCAGACATCGCCCTGCCAGTCGATTGCTTGTGCGGCTGGAATGACTTCCTTTTTTTCCCCATCACCCTCTTCTCGTTACCTTAGTAACCTCTCACAGTACATCTGCGCCTTTTCTAACATTCTGTCATTGTTGATATTCAATTTCCCTTCGCGTTTTAATTTTTGAATCATTTTTGATTTCTCTGTGTCCGCGGCGATTCGTCAGTGGTTGGGGGTTTTTCCTTCCAGGCACAGACATCCCACTGGGTCCTAATCGCCTCTCTTTCTCTTCCTCTTTCTCTTGCGTTCTTTTCCTGTTGGCTTCTCTCTGCTCCTCGTTGTTTCATCCTGCTGTTCGCCATCCATCCTCTCCCTCCCCTCCCCTTCCACCCGACGGCCCTTTCCGCAGGGAGGGGCGACCTGCAGCCGCAGCTGGACAGCGCCCTGCAGGATGTGAATGACATGTACCTGCTGATGGAGGAGACGGAGAAGCAGGCGGTGCGCAGGGCCCTGGTGGAGGAGAGGGGGCGCTTCTGCACCTTCATCAGCCTCCTGCAGCCCGTGGTGGTGAGACAGAACGAGTGCCGTGGGGGGTTGTGGGTAGGGGCGACTGAGCGACAGGGCCCTGCAGGGCACGGGACCTCCAGGGACTTGGAAAACTGGAACAGCGGGGAAGTTAGAGGTGGTTTTGGGGCTGGCAGGAGGCTGAGAGAGGAGGCGGAGGGGGAGCAGGACAGAGCCCAGGAACTAGAGGGATGAGCAGGACTGGTCAGACCTGGACATGACTCCGTTGAGAGAGAGAAGATCCTTCAATAACAGCAGTGATTTGCATTTCAAAATAAAGTATTACATAAATAATTAAATATTCTAATATTTAGAAATATTCTGTCTAAAATGATCACCTTTAGGAAATTGCTTTAATGTTAGCCAGAAGTGAATATACTATAAGAGAGAGCATGGCAGACTACATTGGTGTCCTAAATGTGCTGTCTTTCTTTGATCTTTGACAGGCTCACTGTGTGTGTCAGCGGGGGGGTGGGGTGGGGGGAAGGGGCATGCATTATTGTCAAAGCGGAAAATGTCTCTTCAAAGACAGGAATATGGACATGTTTGTATTCCTGGAGGATGCAGTGTTATGCTGGACTGATTCCCCTCCTTGTCCCTGCTTTTCTGTTCTGTTTCCCTGTTTGCTCTAAGAATGGAGAAATTGCCATGCTGGGAGAGATCACTCACTTGCAGGCCATTATTGATGACCTCACTGTGCTGACTTCTGACCCCCACAAACTGCCCCCAGCCAGTGAGCAGGTACTTCATAGACCCTCACACTCTCCCACACTCGGCTGCTCAGAATGACATCTCTTTAGAAGCAGAGAGGTGGACCAGATAGAAGAGTATATAATTAGGAACATAATGTGGTATGAAATGACATACTGTACAGTACACAGCCTCAAGATAGAAGACTTGAAGAGCTGAAGATGTAGACAACACAGCAACAAGCACTCAGTTGAGAAAACACAAACACAACAGTACTGTATGTGTTAGCCTGACATTGTGTGTCCTATCCAACATAAAGTAGATCAGCAACAAGTAAAGGTTAATTCCATACTGAAAAGAGAAGAAAAGAAACACAATGTGGAGCCTTCTTCAGGTGAACTACCCTACTTGAACTACTATAAAGTAAATCAGGAGTCTATCCCATTTCCTGGCAAGCCCCAAATCAGATACTCTTAAAGATCTCCCTAAATCACCTGTTATTTAAAGATCATGAACACTTGTTTCAGCAGTGGATCAATTAAGCAAGTAATGTTTAAATGAAGGGAAGAGTGTTCTCTGAAGAATGAAGGATGATTTCTCACTTAACTAAATACACCTCCTGTCTAATCCATCATAATTAAATTGTTCCAGGCCTTCAGAAATTAATAATTTAAAGGCTATGCATGAAACCTGCTGGACTGGGACTCTCCTGGATCAGGGTTAGAGACCCCTGATGTAAGTAGTATTACAGAGGAGTGTGGCTTATACCACTTATAGAAAAGTACTCAACTGGAGACAGTGGTTTTGAAAAAGGCAAGGAGCTCTACACCCGGGTGCGAGTGTGTGCGTCTGATCTGTTTCAGGTGATCAAGGACCTGAAGGGCTCAGACTACAGCTGGTCCTACCAGACGCCCCCCTCTTCCCCCAGCAGCTCTGGCTCCCGGAAATCCAGCATGTGCAGGTAAGGAGAGAGGGAGGGAGGAGACGGAAGAGCCACAGAGGCGCGAGAAGGAGTGATGAGTGTGTGCGTGTGTTTGGGTGGGTGGGGGTCAGAGAAGGGTGGAGGCAAAGCACTGAACTCATGCTTTTCAGCGTTATTTTTAAGCAGCGTTTCCCGGTCCTTGTCCTGTTCCTGATGTCTTTCATGCTACTGTGTTGTTAGTGGTGCTGTGCCACTAATGTGTGTCAACGTTACCCTGACCAAGAAAAGATTTGTGATCTCTCTTTGTTTAAACGGCTGTACATAAGACGTGTGTCTTACTGTCTGAATGCCCACCTGTCTGCCAATCAATGTGTTCTGAAAAACAATACTATTTGACAGTGCAGCAATTTAAGTGATGCCTGCTGCCAGTCTCTATGTGATTGTAAATTCCTGCATTGAAGTTCAACTCCCTTAAAATAGCAGGCCCCTCTACAATGAGTGGCATCCCCATACTAAGCTCAAAATGCATCATGAGCACAAACCTAATTCCAGATGGCAGCGTGATAAATTCTACAGTAGTTCCTACACATTTAATGTAAGCTTGACAGGGATCCTTAAGTCATCACCATGGCTCAGAGACAAACCTTCAGAAGACTAGATAATGTGTGCACTTTGGTGAAGGTAAATGACTCTGAAAAATGTCTCTAACCAAACTTTGGAGCTGTTACTATTGTAGGTCTTTTTCCATAAGTTATGAAACTTTGAACAGCCAAATGCATGATGTAAATTATAAGGTTCCATTTTGACCAGTGCAGTTTTGTCCTAATTCAGTTAGATATTAAAAGTGAAGTGAGTGAAATAAAAAGTATTCTGGGTTTCCTCCTACTGTAAGTTTCTCTAAGGCTGGTGAGTACTAAGACCAGCTCGCTGCTCTGTTTACCTTGTCATATAACCAAGCAATCTGTGTACAATGGCAGAATGTGCATGTAACATGGCTGTCTCTCAGCCTTTTTTGCCACTGTGCCACAGCATGCAGCATGCCCTTGGGGCTGTGTGTGTGCCAGCTGCTCCAGGAGGGTGGCGTGACTCACTCACACCCGTCTCCTTACCTGCAGCTGTGTCTGCTCCTGCCTGCCGGTCTCTTGTTCTCACATTCTCTCAACTTGTCTTTTCCATGTTTCCTGCCCTACCCCTTATCTGTCACCTGGAACAAAATCTCACCTCTTCCTCCTACATGCTGCTCCGTTCCCCACCCTCCCCTCCTGCTCTCCTGACCCCTGTCCTCCACCTGTTTCTCCATTTTATTATGGCTTGTCGGTCTCTCCATCACCTCGTTCTTTCCTGTGCCCCACTGATCTCTTCCCCCTCCTCCATCTCTCTGTAAATGCCTCTCTTTTTTTGTTTTCCTCCTTATTTTCCTCACTTCACTTCTTCTTCCCCTTTTTTCTTTTCTTTTGTGTCTGCTCTCTTCCCCTCCTCTTTTCTTGGGTACACACACTATCCGTATTCCCCACGATTCTCTGTACAATTCCCTCTGTGCACCTCCTGTGGCCCCGCCCCTCTCTCCCCTGATCCTGCTGTCCATTCCCACTTCCGTCCTTAATTTCCGCGCCCCCTTTGCCTCACCCCTTCTTTATCCTGTCTGCTCACCCCACCGCTGCCACCACGCTGTTTCCACCCTGTTCCCCCGTGACACTTCCTCCACGCTCCCTTGCACTTCCTGTCTCATGCGCCCCTGCCCCACCCCCTTCCCCCCTCCAGCAGTGTAAACAGTGCCCACAGTAGCGCCTCCCGCTCCTCCAGCGGCTCTCAGACTCACTCACCCAGTTCGTCCTATCGCTACCGCAGCCTGGCTCAGCCCCCGCCCGGGGGGGCCCAGAGGCTCAGCAGCGTCTCGTCCCACGACTCAGGCTTCATCTCCCAGGACGCTGCTGTCTACTCCAAGCCCCCCTCGCCCATGCCCTCTGACATCACCAGCCAGGTAGGTGCCCCCTCTGCACAGAGCACGGTGACAGGTACTGAAGAAAACAGTGATCTCATGCAAGTGTCTACATTTCCATTCTCTTTCGATGTAGTTCATCGTGTAAGATTCCTGTCTGTGGCTCTATAAGCTTCACATACTGTATGTTTGAATATTTCTAGTTCAAGGAGGCAGTACTTTTTTCTTATTACTATATTAGGGATATAGGGATATAGTATACTATACTAGAATCTATACTGGGGACCTCTAACTCTAACTAACTCCTTAACTAGGGTTTTGTGCTACTCCCTTTTTTATCTAATTTAACTTCTTTCTCAATCACACTGATGGACACTAATGGTTTTAGCAGACTTATAAAACTTGAGGCATTGTCATCCTCAAGGACTGGCACTGAGTACATCTGGTTTATGAGGTACGTTCACTGGTGCCCAGATGGTTGCTGCAATTAACACAAACTATTTTTGTATTTTATTCGAATAAAAGTGCCAGGTGTTGCTGTATTTATAGGGCAGTGATAGGTTGTGTTATTCTTAAGCCCGTGCTGCAGAGTGGTGTGCAGTCCCCCTAACTCTCTGCCTTTCTGCTGTGCAGAAGTCATCGAGTTCAGCTTCCTCAGAGGCGTCGGAGACCTGCCAGTCTGTCAGCGAATGCAGCTCCCCCACCTCGGTTAGTTCAACATCTACCGCCGGGGCCTGGTCAGGGGGAGAAAAGGTGATTCTTCATCCCACGCTCGCTCATTCCCCTCAGCCCCTTGGCTCCTCCCTCGTGTGGTAACTCAGAGCGCCTCCTGCCTGCCAGTGTGGCCTTGGCCTCTGGCTTTGTCCAGAGCACCTGCACTCTCACACCCACGGACTCAGTCTCACTGCCCCTGTCTCAGAGCAGGGCTCTGCTCACACGCTCACACTCTCTCACCTTGCTTGCCGTTTCTGGGAGGGGGGAAGAGACGTATCGTAGTTCACAACCATGGTCATGTGCGTTGAACACTGCTACTGTAAGTGTGAAAGTGGATGAAAAAAATCCTAAAATTGCAAAGTATTACCAAATGAAGAAAAAGAGAATTTAATATGGCTTTTTTAAGCACATACAATATGTGATAGGTTTACGGAGCCTATTTTGAAACTCAGAAGACCAAATGCGACAAACGGGCTGTGTGGACTCATTCTGCAGATGTAAAATTGAAATGGGGGGACAGAATAAGCAGGGCACACCCTCAGATCTTGCTATTCAGAAAACCTTGCACCATCGCAAGTCTGTTTTTTCAACAGAGGTGTGATATTGTAAACACAAACTAGACTTGCAAAACTTGCAGTCTACCATTAGATCACAAACCTATAGCGGGGCCCCTAGTATCTGATCACAAATTAATAGAGAAATACTGCATGTTGAAGTATAAGAATAGTAAGTGTGGTGTCTTTCCTCTATAAATCTGTAGTACATAAAATTGCAACTGAATAGTTTCTGTTGAAATGATAAATACAGTGATGGTATTTTGAAAAAAAAATCCTTTTTCACTCTTCTTACTCTGCTTTTTAAACTGAATCGACTGTGTTCCAGCAGAGAGGCAAACCTGGTGATCGTGAGGAATGATGGTTGTGGTGCAGTAAACTGGGTGTTATTCATCCCTGCTCTGTATGCCTCTCATTCATAGTTACCTCCCACACTGTCCTGTGGACCACGGTCATATATGTTTCTGTGTCCAGTGGTTTCTCATGGAGGCCCCCTGGATCCCAGTGTCATGGCTGCCCTAGATCATGCCTGCTCTGATTATGTTGTCTTTCCGTTCTGCAGTTTGGCTCGTCCTTCGCTACCTTCCGCCCTGCTATCTCTCACACTGGCTCCATCAGGCCTTTTTCTGTCATTCTTCCTGCGTCCCCACCCTATAACTGCCCCCCTGGATCCAACACTTACTCTCCCACATCAAAGGTTCCTTGCTGGAAGGTTTGTTTTCATTTGCACTTTTTTTTCTGAGTTTCTTCTTTTTCTCTGTTTTGATGTTTGCTTGTTTTGCCTCTTCAGTTAATGCTTTGGTTTAATTTGCTCACCTTCTGCTTAAACTCACTCATTAATTCATTACTTTGCTCCCTAACTTGTGTTCCTGTTTTGTCGTGATATGGTCAGCTCAACCCAGTTTCGACCACTTTCTGAAATCTCTCAGGAGATATATGTAATGGCATAAGATATAATTTGAAGTATTATTTTTCAACTGAGTTTTTGTTTTGTTGAAAAGAACACGTGGGACAAGAGTTGAGTCCAGTGTGCTCAAGAATCAAGTTTATGTGAACTGAAAAGCTATGCCATTGAACTGTCTGGATCCGAGATTTCTCCCTTGCTGCTGGAGTAGGAATTGCTTCTTTGTGCCTCTCGATAACCCCTCCCACCTCTCCAGGATTGGTCTAAACCAGGTCCTTATGACCAGCCATTGGTCAGCACACTACAGCGGAGAAAGGAGCCAATAGAGCGCCTCAGAGAGTCAGAGCCAGGCCCTCCCCCACCAGGGTATGCTGGGTTACATCCAGAGGACCCTCAGAGGACCAGGATGACTCCAGCCACCATCGCTGCCAAGGTAACGTCTCATCATTTCCTTTCTGAACTTTGGGTACACAGCTGGTATCGGTGGCATTATTTTACTTCCGTATAAATAGCATACATAAACGCAGTAATGACTGGAGCGGATAGTTGCTTTTATCTCTATTTCATGAAGTATTAATATTAAAGAGAAGCAAATGTTACTCATAGCACATAGCATATTAGTGATTCCTCTCCTGTCCCCTGTCGTGTCTCTCAGCACGGTGAGGAGGTCTCCCCTGCTGCCAGTGACCTGGCCATGGTGTTGACCCGGGGGCTCAGCATGGAGCACCAGAAGAGCAGCCGTGACTCCCTGCAGTACTCCAGCGGCTACAGCACACAGACCACGACCCCCTCCTGCTCTGAGGACACCATCCCCTCCCAAGGTAACCGCAAGGCCTCTTCTCAAGGGCTTGAAACAACACGGAAAAGACTAATGTCTCTCGGCTCTGTGTGGAGAGATTAACACAGGCAACTCTCAAGTAATGTTCCTGGTGCAGTACCTGTGACATTCAGTTTTTTTCCAAAAAGGGCAGATGTGCGAAATCAGTTCCAGATATCTGAAGGTCAATAAACCTAACTAGCAGACCTATTGTTGATCTTTTCCTGCGGAGAGACCTTGTTAATCCCCCTTGATTAGGAATGATATATAAAAGGTCTTTTACAACATGGGATGGGTTTCCTTGTATTTCATTTGGGCTTTTTCCCTGAATGTGTAGAAGCGAAAGGTGTCGATTCTCTTGTAGAAATGAGCCCAGTGTCTGCAGAGGCTCCTCCTCTGAAGCTGAAAGAAGGACCAATTCCCTTCCTCTGTCCCTTTCCATTTGTCATTTGGACAAGCACAAAGCAGTTTGCTTTTTTGGGGGACACTAAAGAGTGAGGTGTGATGAGGTGGCCAACACTGAATAGTGTTTGAAGAGGGACCTCACTGCTAATTTCGACTGAGGGCTATTTGCAACTTATTTAAGTACCGTAGCTCCTTCAGGTTTTCCAGTCAATGTTTCCTTAAATAAATCATTTGGCTAACATGCTTTTCTCCGTCTCCAGTGTCTGATTATGACTGCTACTCAGTGAACGGGGACGCAGAAGGGGACGTGCAGACCGAGTTCGATAAGTCCTCCACGATCCCGCGCAACAGCAACATCGCCCAGAACTACCGCCGCATGATTCAGACCAAGCGGCCAGCGAGCACTGCGGGGCTGCCCAGCGGAGTGGGTGCCCCGGGGGCCCATCCGGGAGGCGGAGGAGGAGGGGGTGGTGGGGGCAGTGGTACCCCAGGAGTGGCCACCATTCGTCGGACGCCCTCCACCAAACCCTCAGTCAGGCGCACCCTGTCAAATGCCGGGCCCATTCCCATCCGCCCGCCCATTGTGCCAGTCAAGACACCCACAGTGCCCGACTCCCCAAGTTACACAGGCCCCCCTGCTAGGGTGGGCAGCGAGGAGTGTGTCTTCTACTCGGACGACACGTCTCCCAACGCCATGGATTATGTCAAAGCCTCCCCCAAGCGTCTCAGCCTGCCCAACACCGCCTGGGGCTCCGGCGCCGGACTGGAGATGAGCGTCTACGCCCAGCCACCTCCTCCCCTGAGCACAGAGGAGGACCTGCTCCTGGCTGCCAACCGCCACAGTCTTGTGGAGAAGATCGGCGAGCTGGTGGCCAGCGCTCACGCCCTGGGGGAGGGCCAGTTCCCCTTCCCCTCGCTCCCAGGCGACGACCCCGGTGGCGACCCCCAGGCCCCTCCCCCCGGGCCCGCCCCCTCACAGGACCCTGCCCCCGGGGGCGAGGACATGCTGGTCGCGATCCGGCGCGGGGTGCGGCTTCGCAAGACCCTCACCAACGACAGGTCGGCACCTCGGATTTTGTGATAACCCGGGAGAGAACCCCTGGCCCGCTCGGCGCCCCCCTCCCCCCTCTTCGCTGACTCTTTAGAGAAAAAAAGAAATATGTTTAAAGAGAAAAGAGTAATTAAGTAATTAAAGTAAATAATAAATAAATGTTAATAAAAATAAAAGGCCTCGGTCACTATCCTTCTAGCGTGTACATACGCATGTTTTTAATCTTAACGCTGCCACCGGATCTGTTGACTGTAGCGAGGCACTGACTTACTGTGGGACCCTGTTTTATATTTTTTGGCCATCCCCCACCCTCTCGCAGACACACAGACGGAGAAGGAGGTGGGGGACAACTGGACCCTTCCCCAGGAGCTACTAATCACAAGTTCCTCTGCGCATTTTGGACATCAGATACTAGGCTTGACTCCATGGTAACAGAAAGCCCTCCCTTTCTGTGTGTCTCCGTCTGCCTGTTTTTCTGTCAGCCAGAAAGGTTCAGGGTGAGGGGGCTGACAGGCGTGCTGTAGATCAGTTTCTGTCATTTCAGAATGGGGTTTGTGCTGCTCTCACTATTCATTCTTAGTTCTTAATCAGCCCTCAAATCTTCGTTACTGAACTGGGTAGAGTTTGAATATGATGCTGTGCTATTAGATCAGAGTCTGAGGTCAGTTTGCTGGTTTGTATTTTAGAAAAACAGAGTGTACAATTGCAGTCTAGAATTAAGCAATAAATATGCTTGAGGGAAAGAGAGGGATGACATTGAAAGATTCTGCAGTGTGGGATTATTTTATGTTTGTTCCTTTTTGTTCTTCTCATTGTTGATGTCTTTATGTAAAAGGACAAGCAGATATACACTGTAACTCTGTGGTACAGATTTAAAATGGGCCCACAAACCACTTTTCCAGAAAAAAAGCATGTATAAAGAATGAGTGAAAAAGTTCTTCGATTCTTTAGAGGTGAGTTATGATTTTGTACCACTAGGTGTCAGTGCAGCCTCACAACACTGACATGTCATTACAATAACCAGGCTCTGCATGTAGTTGGTCGAAATCTAAATGTTGTTTTGAGGAATACAGTACATGGTGTAAGTGCGATGAAACAATTTACAGAGGAAAAAATAATCTCAGAGATGATTCAGAGAGGGATACAGGAAGTGAAGCAGAGCGATTGGTGATATATCGACAGAGGGGGGATGTTTTGTTTTTAAAAGAATGGAAAGCAATATTATTTTTAGTTTTCTGTATTTGCCGTGGAATGCTGGGTTTCAGGGGATGCAGGGCACTGAAGGATGGGGATGTAATCTGCTGTTTCGGTGGGTTGCAGAGAGGTTAGCGAGTTGTACTGAGAGAGAGTGGTTTGTAGTGAGGGGATGTTGGTTGATGGTTTAGCTCAGGAAATAGACACTCTGGAGGAGGATTTCACTCCAATTAAAAAAAAATACAACCTAATTTGAACAATGGACAATTGTTCTGTAAATTGGAGGAAAACATCTAAGCTTAAACACCATGAAAGTATTAGTGATGTGTACAAACAATATACCAGGATATCAGAGTTCATTTGGTGAGTACTGCCTGTGTGCCGCCTATCAGTCATGTAATGCTGTTGATATATTTGGGCGGATTGGAGGTGTTGCCATTTCTGCTGTATGCTTTAGATCCTGTAGAGTTAAGTGCACTTAAATGAATCCCATAAGACATTCTTTTGTTTTTCATTTGAATAGTATGGGGATCAATAAGGAAAAGGAAAGCTCTGATTGTCTGCATTGATCGTGTGGGTAACGTCAGGCAAAATACTGCCAAGGACACATTCTGTTACAGTGCTCATGCTGGTCCTCATGGTTTTCATTGAATTTGTGTAGCACAGGATTATTGGTTGAAAATGCTCTTTCTTTTTCACTCCCCATTTTACATAGCCATTCATTACACAAGACCAGAAAGTGTAGAAAGTAGAATTTAAAAACATGCTGTAAATATTTTTTTTCTAATTTTACAATTAGAATATTGTGTGACCAATAATTACCTTGTATAGAATGTGTACTTCATATAATAACATGCATCTAGATTTAATTAAACCATAGAAAAAGAAAAAAACACTCAAAATATTATGGTTTTGTATTTATATATGCAAGTAGATGAAAAATGAATAGATTCTTTACCTTCTGAAAAAGAGCATGGTTAATTTAATCAGCTAAGTCATCAAATTCGTTACCACATTATAATTTATTTTTAAGTACCAAATGAGATTCCTTAACATGTAATAGTTTAGTAAGGAATGGTCTCCTTAAATTGAGAAATTGGAGATCAGAAACTCCAGTGTGGGCTCTCTGTGGCCCTGAGACAAACAAGCCAAAGTGTAATTCACACTGAGAGAAGAGCACAGGGAATAATCCCTGGATTGTAAAATTCCAGCATACATACAAGTAGCTCATTTTCTTAATGATAATTCTTAGTGAAGGACCGTACTTAAAAAATACGTAACTTATATTAAGTGGATTTCATCAAAGACTATTCTGAAAAATATTCCCAATGACCTAATCGGTCTATGAATTAAGACACAATACGAAAACACACAGTCTTGCAACTTGAAAAGTCAGCAGACTCCAGACAGGATAGGTTTATATATCTGCCAGTATGTCGGTCATGTCGTAGTGTTAATATGCAATAATTCTCTCTGAACTGGAGTAACGGGTAATGTGTCTTTTCATGGTCTGTATTATTAAACTCTTAGATACTCAATGCTATCATATAAGCTGAATTAATGTAATGAAATGTTAGAAAATGCAGATTTCCCATGCAATATTTTATTTACAAACTGTAAATTAAAACTGTATTCTGTGAATTCCTTCATAGGGATTCTCAGAGGGTATATTTAAATAGTTTAGATTTATAATGTTCGCAAGGAGTGCTGGCAGACTAGGAGTGTGAAATCGTGTCCCATCAATTCTGTGCTCTGCTCTGCCTTTTATGAAGCTCTGTGTGGACAGGGAGGTTTGGGAAGAAATAGCTGAAATGGGGGCACAGCAGCACAAACCCAATGACTTCAGCACAGGGCCTCTGCCCTCCTGTCTTGACCATGTCCACCAAGTGTTCATCTGTTGTCTCCCGTAAAGCACAGGCCATTACCTTGTATATATGTATAAGAAGGTGAACACTAATTGTATAAGTCGCATTGCAAAAGTGTTTGACACTAATATTGTCTAGACGTACTGAAAAGAAAGGGCAAAAGTCAAGTCTTCGGGGGTCAAAGTGGCACGTGTTTTTAGCTGAACCCGAAATGAAATGATGCTGTCTGGACGTGTAACTGTGCAATCTGTGTCACGAGAGAAGCTGCACTCTGTTTTGTTTCTTTCCGCCCCGGAAACAGGGTTGGTGAAGGATGCATGATGAGGAAAAAAATAAATTAAGTCTGAAACTGCAGAACGTAGCTCATCATCACCCTGAAAGACATCCACAATGGTCACGCCTGTGGTGTTGCTTTAATTCTGGTGTTGGTCCTTTCAAGCAGCACTGTGAAAGCCCCTGTGTCAATAAAATTCTACTATCGCTACGGCGCCTCTACACCTGTCCTCACAATGAGGTGTGTTACTGTAAGGCCTTCAAACAGATTAGTTTTTCCTTTTTAGATCCTCACTCTCCTTTTTCTATACAGTTCTTTGTCCAGAAAGGTTTTTTTTTTGCAAAAGAGAGTACCTCCACAAGTGTCTATGGGGAGTTCAAAAGACCCCAGTTCTGCGTTTGTGCACATTGTATCAGGGGCACTTCTCCAGCTGTCCGTTCTAGCTACAGTAGGAGCAGTAGTAGTTTTACTGAGACTCCACTGGTTGGAGATGGTACTGTGTCCTGCAGTTAAACTGCAAGTGAGAACACTGGTTCAAAACTGGTAGACCATGTCACTGTGTGACAGCGCTGAGTTTACTGCTCTGGATCCCTGTTTGCTGAGGCAGGACTAGTTGGCCAGATCTCCAGCAGAGGTGCGGGCTCTGAGGACAGTCAGGCAGGACTGCAGGGGAGTATTTCTAGCAAATTCAGTGGCGAAGATTCAATGATGATCAACGTACCGCATTTGCGGTGTATGCTGTGTGTTCTGTACTGATTTGACTGCTGTTCATGGGTTTGTAAAACAAAATAGGGTAGGAAACCTGCACAGCCTTTTTAATTCACTGTATTGTTAGCGCTGACATCATCTGGTGAAAAAATGCCTGTTGATGTCACTTAATGTGAAACTAAAGCCAGGCTTTAGTCACTGTTTTTCTGTTTAAAAAATCAATTTTTCCTCAATTTAAATGTCTCCTCTTTCCCTGGGGATAAAGCGAGAGCTCTTAACACTTTGTTTTGGATGTAACTCTCTTGTTTTCAGAGGCCTAATGCAAAGTAAAGCATTTAGGATTTTCGAGGAAAGACAACAGGATGATTTGTTAATGTGATCGACTGAGTACTAAAACAGAAAAACTAGGGCAGGGATTGCAGCACAAGGGAATTCATCTTGTTTCCGTAAAGCAATCATCGTATCTGGAGAATAAGGTGTTTCAGGCTACAGCAAGTGATTTTACAGTGCTCACATGATGTAGCGGCACTTCAAAGAATTGCAGGCTCGTTAATTCTGACCCGTAGTGGCAGGATACTTGAAATCTGATTGGGCTTTTCTGCCCAAGCTTTTTTTTTTGCAACCTAAAAAAAATTCTGCTGAAAAATCACCACACCTGAGCAGCGACTGTGTGAAAATATCCTCCTGATGACTTATAGAAGTACAGCAACACAGCTCCACATTGCAGCCCCCAGGCTGTTATAGAGACTGTAGAATTGCAGTGGAATGTCTGGTACTGCTGACTCCAGATAAAAGTTGTGAGGCAAGAGAAGGAAAAAAAAAACACACCTCATTACTGGATTTCTGCAAGGGGTCGGTCCCTCTTCAATAAACAGTTTCAGAAAGTCTTTCCTTTTCAGTTAATTGATTAGAGGAGGCATATAATTGGACAGGAAAATTAAGGGGTGATTAAACTAACATGACAAAAAAAAAGATAAACGCTAAGCTGTTTTCTGCATAAATGTGGTGTGAAATATGAGATGTATTCTGTATATTGAGAACTAACAGTTCATTCCGACTTCTTCCTGTGACTGTGGATAATCTTTCAGTTGCCGTGATGTCTCTGTGGCCGATTATCTAGCATCAATGTTCTGTCAAAGCACTTTTGATAACAGTCTAAAGACAGATAAGACCTTTTTTTTCTCTTTTTATTTTCCAAATTAAATGCATTCACTGCTTTTGAAATAGAAACTTTTGTTGACTTTACTGCTGTGTTTAATTGTAAATAGCCTGGAGTATAATTATAATTGTTTTGCTGTGTATATAAGTGTTGTTTTAAAGCGCGCAGGCAAGCTTTATTAACATCTTTGTCAACATGATTGAAAAATGAAAAAGGTTCAGCTTCTGCATAGGATCCATTTAGTTTCCCAGTAGTTTAGCTCAATGCTTTACCATGGTCCTTGGCAAGTGATTAGTACATAAACATAAACGAACTGATGTTCATTTGAATGTTCACAATGTTCACTCCTGCATTCACATAAAGACTTCAGCTTATTCTGAGACCGTATGCCTTTAATTTCAGGCTAATGTGCTATAAAAAACCCTGACTTTTTAATGTTTCTTTCCTATGTCATAATTCTACTATACAATCCAGGATGGTGTGGGGCAGCCCAGAGCACATCTTTAAGGTCAACAGCACGTGCCAATGAACATGCTCCCCAGTGCAATCCAATTAGGAATCCTCCTTTTCTATTGGCAATGACTGCAGGCACTGCAAGCTACAGTAACACTGGCATGCTGATATTCTGAAACCAGGCACTAGACCCTCCATGAAATTGCATTAGAAGAGTTATGATGCAGATTCAGATTTTACCCCAGATGAGCAAGACTCACCCCAAACAAACATACCCCCTCTTCCAAACTGAAGTGCATCACGTACATTTCTCCTAAATCAAGGTGCATGCACCTTATTGAGCCCTTTACCAGCCTGAGTACCTTGAGGTGCTGAAGCTAAAAACACTGCATCTCCGAACTTGACCTTTGCCTCCTTTTTTTAATGATTATTTTTATTATTGTGAAGAGATATGATGTGTGCATTGTTTTTGTACAAAAGAAATTCTCCTTCCAGTGAAGTTACGTAACGCTGCTGGTGCTGTTGTTTTCTGTCTTTTTTTCCAGTCCCTTTTTTAATTTATTGGGTTGTTTTTTCAGGCATTCTCTTCCCCCCATATTTTGTAATATTTATCCTTTTAATTTGTTAACTTTAGTCACTGCTAACATAACAAAAATGCACTGTGATGATTCCAGTATTAATAAAAGTTGTACTTAAATAATGTGCTTTCACCTGTATTTATTTTTTAAAAGAGGGGTTAACCCACACGGGTGGTTTAAAAGTTAACATACTCCCTGCTAAGCACACAGCATCTCAATTAAATGTGTCCTTTACGTAGATCTGCTGTTTACACACTGTATATTTAACATACTGTAGCTTCAAAATCAGTCCAATTTAACTTTGCATTTACCAGACAACAAGAAATGTATTGACCACTAAATTTTTATACCATCCTACGTGTTATCTGTTCTCATGTCAGCTGTGGGATTGTGGAGGTGGATCATTTTTTTTATTCATTATAAGCTACCCCGGTAAAAGTCTAGCACACCCACCCACATAGTGGTACACCCAGGTAAAAGCAGAGTAAAGAATTAGAAAACAAGTGAAATTGTGGCAGTGCATATAAAAGTATGGTAAAACATGATACAGACTATGGGAAACTGTGCCAAAGATGAGAAAATGCATAGTATAAACATGGTGAAAAAGCACATGTAGGGAAAACTACAAAACCACTGTGCAGATTATACATGATGAACTTTGGTAAGAGCTTAATCTTGAACCTAAGAAAAGATGCAGAGAAGATGGGGCATTCAGTCTCATGTGTTTAGCTCATCCCACGTGGTTGTCACTAGCTTACTGATCCATAGATCTCATCCAGATGGCTTTTTGACGGAAGCTGGCATATTGGCTTCAACGATATTGACTGGGTAGCTTGTTCCCAAGCACTTTGTACAATATAATATTTTTAAAGGCCCTTCCCCCTAGTTTTCACTTAAGTACTCAAGTTGGTGTATTACCTCTTGTGAAGAAGTCCATTGAGTTGGCTTTGTGAATGCTTTTGAGGACTTTGAATCCTTGAATCAGGTCTCCTCATAATATTCTGTGTTCAAGACTGAAACAATTCTCGATTGTCCGAGCAGGACATTTCTTTAAGCCTGAGAATATGGCTGGGGATACATCTGACTGATTCCAGAGCAGCAGTCTTTTCTGTAACATGCCAC
Source organism: Atractosteus spatula (assembly GCF_055471065.1). Classification (NCBI taxonomy): domain Eukaryota; kingdom Metazoa; phylum Chordata; class Actinopteri; order Semionotiformes; family Lepisosteidae; genus Atractosteus; species Atractosteus spatula. The sequence continues at coordinate 13,040,003 of NC_142726.1, read as the reverse complement.
AATTTGAATGTAGCAGAATTTAATGGAACACCTCCTGAGTGATTATACGCCTGTGGCCAGTTCCAAGTGAATTCCAGTTCCAATTCCAATTGCAAGTAGTTTACATTCTCACCTGAAATGCCACAGATGGATTTCATCCCGATCCACAGGGGGGTGTTGTCTCGATGTTAATGATGTGTCAACATAAACACCTAAGTCTTTTTCATAAGTACTTCTTCAAGCACAGCATTTACCACCTTAAATAATTTTGTTTTGCTATCTCCATGTAACACTCTACTCTTCCATGTGTCACCATTGGAAGACATTGTAAGCCAGGAGTCCAGCCTGGGTGGGAGATCACAGGACACACTCACCCACAAGCACACAGAGACATTTTAAAGACATGCTTGAGCCAGCCAACATGTTTCTGGACGTGGAAAAGAAAGCAGGACATCCAGCGATAATCCATGCAAACACAGAGTGGACAAGAAAAGTGAAAGTCATACCATTGTACTACCCTATTTGAAAATGCTTCTCACTCGTAGTGACTGACAGGTCAGAACAGTCCTGTGACCTATCCATCACACTGACAATTGAGATAAAGGATGTACAGAACTCCCAAGAGACCCTTTCATTCATTAAACTCTGTACTTGTCTGCACTGAATGTCATCAGCCAGGTATTTGACCAGTTTTGTGATTTGTCTGAACCATTAAACCATTATGACAGCTGCCAGTGAACAAACCTTTGTTCCCCAGATGAATAGTGGTTATGCAAAACAGGCACGGGTACTTCCCTGTACTGAGATTATGGCATTGTAATAGGAACAGGGGACATCGAGAACGATGCACTGTGTATATTGGCCAGCAGAGGGAACCATAGGATTTTCCAGCCATAACAGTGCTCTTTGTTTCCAGCTGCTTGGGACCGAGGGGAGATCCCAGTACTGATGGAGCAGAGATCGAGTGCACTGCAGTGATTAATTAGGTCATGTATATTCACTCCAAAATGCAAGTGATCATCCCATATCCAGCATAGCAGGGAAAAAGCCTAGTTACGACGCATCAGTGCCAGAACAGTAAAGGCATTAACAGCACATGTATGCTCACGGCTGAGGGACCACTGGGCCTCAGCTCTCTAAACCTTGTGAACTAATGCAGTAATACTGTATTTCTTTCATTCTGTTGTTGCAGCCCTTAGTATTTCTTTAAACCTATATAACTCATAAACCGAGTTCTCCTTTGAGCTTGAGTGTTGCTCCATTGAGTATTAAGTGTCCTCCTGCCTTTACAGGTGTTGGGATTAATGTCATTCTGGGGAAAAACATACTGCAAGAATGATTTTTATTTTTTCTCTACTGAGATACACAGTAAAATTGTTCTTCCACTCACCTGACATTGGGGTATACATTGGGGCTACATTGCTGAGGAAATGGTTATCAGGGATATGGATTCCTAAACAGAGAGAGTCATACATTCAGTTCCCAAGTGGATACACTGCCACTGTATGCTTGAGTTACTTTAGCAAATCTAACTGCATACTGTAAATGAGTATGAAAATTTGGATCTAAAGAATAAGGAATTGTAACCCTTGTAAGCTGATTTGCATAACCTGTCAGCCAAATAAATGCATAATAACTCAAAATGCATTGAAAGAATGTTAAAGAATATTTCTTTCAGTATTTATTCTTTTCATATTTCCTATTTCGTATTTCCGGGCCTTTTTATTTCCCCAGATATCAAATCATAAATGCTGGACATGGTGTTGTTGATGGAACCATCTGCAACAAATGAACTATCAGTTACTGCAAAAAGACTAATTAAAAAAAAGATCCTGTTGGCATACTCTTCTGAAGTTATTTCCCATGCTAACATTTTACCCAGAATAATAAAAAGTTTAATTTGATGAAGTGGGACACATTGAATTAAGACTGAAATTGTTTTGCGATGCAGGTCATGCAAAGGGAATTAACATCAAGGTGCTTTTTGCAAGAGGACTTATTTTCTGGCTGGAGAAACGTGCTTCACTTGTCTCGTGTATCACTAATGTAAGAGAATACTGTACTTCAGGCAGTAGGAGAGGAGTGAAATACTGTGCACTGAGAGCAGGTTGAAAACTGCCAGTGGGCTACACAGGCATGTGGGAGAAGTTACATAGTTACCTGTTAGGTACCTGACTGCAATCACAATGAGCAGCTGTGGTGTGGTGAAAACACCTACTTGCTATGACACAGGAGATGGTTTCTGCTTTCTTTGCGGGTCGGTTGTCAGATCTGTCCTCACCTCACCTTCCCCTCTTCGCTCCTGCGAGACACAAGGACACATAAGACAGAGAAGCCCGGGGTCTCCCCGGATATGCACTCCACTTGTCACTGACGATCCCCGCTTAGCCCGCTGACGAGCAGCTCCATAGCTGAAGAGGCCCCCCCCGCCCCTCCTCTCCGGGAGCATCATTCTGCCCCGAGTGCGCTGGGCAGCCGTGTCCCTGCAAGAGGACGCCAGAGAGGGGCCCTGTCAGCACCCATGACTGTCTGCTAGAGCAGGGGACAGGTCCTGGAGCAAACAGGCATCTCTCACGGAGCACTGCTTTGTCCCTTTTTCCCTTTCAGTTGTAGCCAGCTAAACCACTGCTTCTCTCTTTGTCCACTGTATGAATGCGTTCATTGGAAACGAAACCTGTGTCCTTGGGGCCCCACGGATACCCCCAGCAGTTATCAAGAATGGTGCCCCAGTTTACTGCTCTCTATTCTGCCCACTCAATGCTCAACTGAGTCCCAACTGAGAAGGTAGAATAGGAGCAGATATTCATTCCTTTTCTAATAACAAATGATTCAGCCTCATTCTCTTATTTTCTGTACTGGAAATCAATATTCCACAATTCAAAGGTGAATGGGAATGGCTGCATTCAAAGCACTTGTGGATTTTTATATCAAAGTATATTGATTCAATAAGTGTTTATGGAGCCACTGTGGTGCAGTGGTTAGGGCATTGTGTTCAATTCCTGGGATACTATCTGTGTGGAGTTTGCATGATCTCCCCATATTTGTGTTAGTTTCCTCCTAAACTGCAAAGACATATTGGTAGGTTAATTGGCATTTGGGAAAGTTGGTCCTAGTGTGAATGTGTGTGTTTCAGTCTGTGTGTGCCCTTCTATGGATTAGTGTCCCGCCTTGCACTATCTGCTTGCCAGGATAGGCTCTAGCTCCCTGAGATCCCGTATTGGATGAAAGAGTTAGAAAATGGATGAATGGAATAGGTGTCTTAAATGTGTCATTAAGTCTATACTCTAGCTAACAATTGTAATGTATATGTATATAAAATATGATGATCTAACTATATGCTAGACTTTAGCATACTACTTATGCTGAGTCTTAATGTTTAGATTTTGCCTTTGTTTATTTCACTGTGATAATTTCCTTGGTAAAATAGATCCTGGGATTACAGGCTCCTTGGAAATTTGGAACTGACCCTTTAAAGAAGACACATTAGAGGTGGAGACATTGGGGGTCAAAGGTCAGAGTCTCGGTTTGGTTGTGGTTTAATTGGAGTTGGAGGATTTCTGAGGAAGCAAAATCAACTGGAGTGAACTGAGTCTGGGAACTGTTTCAATTACTGTGCAAAGGTAAGAACTATTGCATCTGAAGCTGCAAAAACTGTTTCCTTCATGTAAATGTCAACATCAACACAACAGTGCCACTATTTAAACATACTGCAGTAATACTGTATTTGCATGGGGACACGTAAAGGTTTTTTCCATGCTGAAAAGAGAAGAAAGGAAACACAACGTTTTGGCTATGGAGCCTTCTTCGGGTGTCATCTGATACATCTAGTGGAAAAAAAAACGAGTCTCCCCAGGCTTTAAAAAATAGCACTGTGTAGCATTCTTGTCAGTTTCTGAATCTGACGGTTGGCAACACTTAACACAAAACCTTCCACTCCCTTCAGTTTATACAGTATAATAATCTCTTCAGTTTCCAGGTTGTTGAAGTCATTTTTTTCAATGAAATTGTACTGAAAGAAGTTTGAAAAAACATTTCTGCTTTATTGTTCTGGTTAGTGAACACTCAAAGACAAATGTGTTTATATCGTCTCTATTACAGGACCTGTTGTACAATGTCCTGTGTTACTAGATACTGCAAAACATTGCCACAGGTGGTACTCTGACACATTTTATTGCAGAATGTAGCAGTCTTAGGGTAATTAACCTGTGGTATTATTCCTGTTGTAACTTTCCCAAAGTATTTATCCTTTGATAATACAATCCTATCGCATTTCCTCTGCGCTAATTACCTTGTCCTGTTATTAATGTGAATGTATTTTCCAAACATGATCTTTCAATGGCAAAAAAAATTGCATAATCAATCAGTGATTACTTGAGACTACCTTTGGAACAGCTTTTTCTTTCTCAGCTCTTGACATTTATATGATCATTTACCGCAGGACAACTTAAAATCTTTCGATCATTTTCAGTAGTTGTATTAATTGACCACAGAATAAACTAAGATACTACACGGTATACAGTGCTATACAGTACCTGATTTTCATAAGGCGAGTTTCGCTTTGCTTGATTTGCTAGATCGTGGTTATTTCTTGCAAAACTACAGAGTGGCTGAGTATTTGCGAACAGCTAAGATGGGATAAATGGCTCCTGTCTCTAATTTTGTTGCTGTGTAACCAGGCCATAGTACAGAACTGTTTGTCTTAATACACAATAGAAATCCAAGAGAACCTCTGTCATTGAAATCTGTTGTGATTAATGTAGCAGGCACTGCTTGGTTTCTTTACTAACTGTTCTTTCACACATTACCTTTTCCTCACTGTCTGTCTAGATGTGTAGTGAATTCCCTTAGACAGGAGCTCTTTCAGTATGTTGTGCCTCAAGGTGCTGGAAACTGAGAATCAGCATTTAGTCATTAAACCATCATTAGGATTAGGTCACTGAGGCAGGTGCCATAACCTTTGCTTCTGTCAGCTTTTGTTTTGTTTTGTTTTGTTTTTTTCCTGGAAATCGGAAACTTAGATGTTTGGGTTATAGGAGGAGTACAGTGAATTATTTAATGATCAAGGTTTTCCCTTTTACTGATTTTCACCCAGTCATCATGCTGCTCCCTGTACTGTGCCCTCGCCTCCCTCGTGTGCCCTATCTACCTATGTCTGCTCAGTGTATCTCTTGTCAGTCACAGGACAAAAGATTAAAAATAAAACCGTTGGAAATAGGTCAGGAAAATGGCCAGTCTCCACACTGATATCCCAGGTGAGGGGTACTATGACCTCAGGCTGGACATCCAAAGCACTTCAGATCAGTGGCTCAGTACTGACGGCCTGTCCTGCATTCTCTTGGCCTATTTGCATTTAAATAAAGCACTGTGCAAGGAAAAAAAAACAGCTCATCATGTGCTTAATGCAAGCACGGTGCTCAGCAATTCTATTCTAATTAATTGAGGCTAATGAGGACCATGATTTGCATATCAATGCTCTTTCCAGTTTAGATTTTGAATGAGTACTCGGCCTTCTCCCTGACTCTGACTGGTCATTTTTTAATTTTAAATCAGGATATTTGCTACATGTCATGAGATTCTTGAACGTCTCCTAAAAATAAAACATGCTGTTTTACAAGAGCAAGGCATTTGTCTCGCGAAAATCCAGCACAGCTGAATTTTTGTAGCTGATGCCCTCACGTATATAATGTACATATTATAAATAAGACACAAAACAAGTGTTATAAAAAAACACATCTCCCTTGCTGGAGCAGAGTAACAAAAAAATCAATATTAATTAGTTGCCTAAAATACAGTACAATACAGTGAGCTTTACAATAAATCCCAGTTTAGTTGGGTCTTTAGTGCAGTTCTTGCTGAACTGCCATTTCCAGACAATTACCTGGGGGTAACTGACCCTTCAAGAAATGCTCACTGAGGCTCACTTACAAGGCCAATTTCAGGGAGTTTGTTGTTTCAGGTGTCTGGTGTATGCGTTCATGAAGAGACTCTGAGTAACCACAGACGAACCTAGTAACAGAAAAAGTCCCAATGACCTTCAGCAGCCAGTAGGCATGTCTGTGGACATTCTATTAGTTTATAAAGGAACTTAAAAAAGTTTGTCATGTATTAATGCCATCTAAATAAAGTGCAGGTGAAGGAGTAAGAAACCAAGCTCAGCTGATGTTTTGTGTATAATTTCACTGGCAGTACCCTAGGATTCAAATAAACAATGTTTCACATGACAAATTCCTGTTCCTTTTCTGTTTTCTTGAAACCAGCTATTGTTTTGTGTTGTTCTAAACCAGGGGTACACCATTCCTGCAGGGTCAGTGGTTTTCTGGTTTTCTTTCTACCTGAGCCCTTGATTAGCTAATTGTAGATGAGCTGAAGTCTTTCCAGAAGCTGAATGTTTATAAAGAGACCTGTGAACCCTTCTGGACAAGGAACCTGGAGGACAAAGAGTTGGTTCCACTTTTGAACTCCACATTTTTTTGATTATCTATCAAACAGGCAAGGTAATCTTCATCATGAGCTTGTTAGGGAATGTTTCTTTTTCTACACCAAAAGAAAAGTTTAAATTTATTGTAAATAGAAAGGAAATGAAACTATACCAATACTTTTAAGAATGATCAGAAATCAGAACCCACAATTCTTCTATCAGGTGCCAGGGGTTCAGCCAGGAGTGGTAAAAAGTAAATGCAAGATGCTTACTGTGCTGATTGGCACTACTGTGTTTTGTAGGGGTTTGTTAAACTGATTCTGAATGAAAACATTAAAGGATGAGATTACATTAAAGCTGTTTAAAAAATCACCCCCCAGAAACAGATGATTAGTGGGGATACAGGCTTTGTTATCCTCCTCAACAAGATGGGAGGTGACGGCGATTTGACACATAAGTAGCGTCACCTTTCGGTGTTGCCCGAATTTATCCGGTTCATTGGTGTGGAACTGATTAAAAATAAACTTGAAAGAACAGCATCTTTGTGGCGCAGGTTCGAGAGGTTAGCTGTTGTAATGGAACGGTTGTGCATTCAAAAGCAGTTATAAGCCAGAAAAGAGAAAACTAAGAGGAAGGTTACACTGAATTAATTAGGTGCTTTAATTATGGGTTCCCAAGACGTATTCTCTCAGGGTATAATTAAGAGGTGTTTATTTGGACATCGCTTTCTTGTGAAGAAAGGAACTTTGCCAATTAAAATCACATTTAAGTTGTGTACGATGCAATTATATGGGGTTTTTAGTTGCATTGCATAGCAAAAGTTAAGGTTTCCAATTACAGATTTAAGAGGTAAAATTTAGTAGCTTTTAATGGTTTTGTAAATGCAGCATAACATGTAAAATGACCATTGATACTGTAACAGGAGGCTGTACTGGTGGAAGTAAGGATTCAATTATCTGGCTACGGTGAAAATCAGTCATGCTGAATCAATAATGTCATGGGCTTGGAAAGGAATTGCATAAACATTTCTTTGAGGGATTTGAAAATTCAGAAGTTAAGTGGTCTGCGTGGGACTGGGGGGTAAGGGAGCAGGATTTGTGTATTTTATTTTATTTTTTCCACATTTGTGTTTCTGGAGGCAGGAGACAGAAGGAACGCATAGCACATGGGAAGATACAGATAGCCACAAACATTCAAAGATGTTTCAAAGACAGCTCTATAAAGCCATGATACCGGCCTGTTAAAGGTCCACAGTTTTCATAGTGTCACTCCAGGATCTTTCTTGCCAGCAGCCATATCACCCTGCAATTCACAACTGACAGCTCACTAAAGCTAAGCACGTGGGAGCCTGGCCTGTACCTCACAGACCTCCTGGGAAAAACTAAGGTTGCTGCTGAAAATGGGGTTAGTGGGACCAGTAGGGGGCTCTCACCCTATGGTCTGTGTGTGTCCTAATGCCCCAGTATATATACTGTAAAAAGGTGCCGTCCTTCAGACGAGACGTAAACCACGGTCCTTACTCTCTGTGGTCACTAAAAATCCCAGGGCGTTTCTCGAAAAGAGCTGGGGTGTTACCCCAACATCCTGGCCAAATTTTCCATTGGCATTTACCAATCATGGCCTCCTAATAAACCCCATCTATCAATTGGCTTCATCACTCTGATGTGTGGAGAGCGTACTGTGTGCACTATGGCTGCCATTGCATCATCCAAGTGGGTGCTGCAAATTGGTGGTGGGGAGGGGAGTCCCATTACCTATAAAGCGCTTTGGGTGGAGTGTCCAGAAAAGCGCTATATATGTGTAAGCAATTATTATTACTTATTATTACCTTTTTGTTTGACAACTCCACTTCCACCATGATGTCACGACACAGAGGTCCAGGCTTGTATTTACAGTACACTGTAATCAGACATAGGCCCTGGTAGAAAGGTGAGTTTTGAGTTTACATTTGAAGAGAGTCAAAGAATTTGCCTCTGAAAGAGTCTGAGGAAAGTCATTTCATAAAAATGGAGAAGTGACTGAAAAAGCACAGCTGGCAAAAGTTCAAGATTTAGTCCTGGGTGCAGTCAGCAGAGGACCAGCCTCAATTGAACGTAGCCTACTGGAAGGAATGTAACATGGAGGAATTCAGAGATGTATGATGGAGCCAGATTATTTAGATTCTTGAAAGTTGGTAACAAGGATTGGCTGCAGAGTTGTGGATGTATTGCAATTTACTGAGGAGAGTATTAGGGAGCCCATACAGTGAAGAGTTGCAGAAATCACACCTTGATGTTATAAAATCGGGAATCAGGTACTCGGTATCAGACATTGATTGAAATGTTGCCTGCAAATGGCAATTTCTAAGGTATAAAAAGATGTCTAAATCAAACTGGCCACAGCACCATATAAATAGTAAATATGTCACCCATTTACACCTGTCATATTATCTTGTAACAGTCACCAATGCTTTATTTCCATTTTGATGTAGGGAAAAATACCTTGAAATGATAAGCCATGTCAATTGCGATATATGGCTATACAATATGTGAGTATATTGTGGGACACTGAGTTGAAAGCTAGAGAGTTAAACTGAAACAAAATCCTAAAACACAATGCAATATTAATTCAAATGGAGTCATTCTTAAATCAGATTCTGCATAGCTCTGTATACTTTGTGCTCTGTTTTCCACATGGCCTTTGAAAAATGTCGTCCAAACTTCCCATTTAATAAGTACGAGCAGCACAGATTCTAGCAGGTTAATAATGAAGTGCTCAGCTTGGAAAACAGGGGTTTCAGCATGTATTGTTTAAAGCCTTTTCTGAAATACTGCATTGTTCCTTGGTGCCATGGAAATGCACATGAATGAAAACTAAAGAATTGAAAAGATTAAAAAAAAGCAAGAGCAAGATTACTTTAATAATGTCTTATATTTTATTTATAAAATCTCAGGAAATGTCTGACAGACTGACAGAGTTTGATTAATTGTAGTTAATTGGGAAGCACAGTAGAGACGTTCAGTTATTCTTCAGAGTGGAGCGTTTTGTAGATGCAAACAATCTTTCTCCTTCTGCCACCCTCTCCCCCCTCACCCCTTCGGCAACATTAAGCCCTTGCACCTATTTACAAGAGCCTTTACTGATCTTTTTTAATCTTCTTATTCAATTTGCATATTCAGCTGTAATTTTATTCAGTTTTTTTCAGGTTGAATTTAAATCCTTTCTATATTTGTCAGCTGCAAGGTGATATTATATTTACGGATATACAGTAATTGAATGCAGTCCAATGTGGAAAAGAAAAGCAAGCCAACAAGCAACAGGAAAGAAAGGAAGAACGAAAGAAAGATAAAGAGGAAGACTTTGGTCAAATCTCTGAATAACTTCTGTCGTCCCAGATCTGCCCAATTAATTTAATTTCATAACCATGAAATGTTGATGAATAAAAACTAATAAGAATCTTGACTTACCAGAGTAAAATGTGAGAGTCCAGTACAGTTGTCCAGTTTCTCAAAATTCAATATCTGTGGCAGAAATGCTGTAGCTTTCTGCTGCACATCTGCAGAAAATTGGAGGCCCTGAAATACATTTCAAAGGAGATTTTCAAATGTATCTAAAGACTAGTATTAAAGGAAATTTCATGTGCACCAGGCTGTGTGCATAGTTTATATTATCATATCTATATTTATTTAATCAAGGAATTCAATTTCACTGGCATTTGTCCTTTCCACCACAATGTATGCATTACTGTTATTAAATATTGTATTCTGACTTCCAAGAACATAATTTAATGCAGTTTCTGTATTTAGCTGAGATAAAGTTTATGTGACAGGATCTTCTCAGGATTATGGGAGAATTCTTTCAATAATGTGTTTGTTTAAGTGGAGCATTAAAGTATTGCATGAGACCCCAGCTTCACAGTCCAGGATTTAAGCGTGTGAACACTTCAGTCTGTCTGTCTGGCATTTAATGTGATTGCTACCCACAGTGTGCCAGTCTGCTGGAGATGAGATGTTTTAGAGCTGATGGCTTCTTGCAGAGAGCAAAGGTTTACTTACTCAAAGTCATAGCATGTTGTGATCCTTGGTTACAAAACTCTGTGTGAGCCAGAAACTCACCTAAAAGCAAGCAGAATCTTTCCAGAAACGCAGTTGTCCCAAAGGTTTTATTTTGTCATAACAGGGACTGTAAGCAGATATTCTTTCCACAGAGCCTAGTGCAGTGTTATTTCATCAGCCATGTTTTTGGAGAGAGACATCCTCTGGTTGACAAGATCTGTTTGAACAATGTACATTTTAAAATTCTGTTTTTGTCATTAGGGATTTATAATGCTTCATTGGGGATCTCATTTTTTGAGTTAGGCTTATATTGGATTTGCCAGTGTGAAATCTATTGCATGTGTATTTTCATCAGTGTATTGTATATCTTGTTTTATCGTGATTTGAACCTTAAATGATAAAAGACTTGCAAATTATGCTTTGAAAATGAAGATCACACTGATTGTTGGATTCCCTTTTACAATTTTAGGGTGTTTCATCTCAGCATGCATAACCAAATATACTATGCAAGAACTGAAGGAGAGATCCTGGAGGACGGCTTATTTGATCACAAGACTCCATTGGGACTGAGCCAAATAAGACAGACTCCAAAGAATTGAGAGCTCAGCTCTCCCTGTGGACACAAAAACAATAAGCCATAATTAAAGAGGTTCGAGGAGGGATCTGAATCAGCTTGCAAGCTCCAAAGGAACAAGTAGAGGTTAATTTCATGCTGAAAAGCAGAAAGAAAGAAGAAAAGAAAAACATTTCACCATGTGAAGCCATCTCCAGGTGTGTATCAAAGTGAATTAACCTCTCATTTTTTGTAATAGGTCTTAATAGTATTCTAAAATGATATGATTCTTTGTCTCTGCCATGATCTCATCAAGTTCAAGACAACGCCAGAGATCCATGCTGAATGTTGTGACTGCAGGACAACAATAAGTACTGTAATAATCAATGATTCCTTACGCCTATAAAGTGCTTTTCTGGACACTCTACTTAAAGCTCTTTACAGGTAATGGGGACTCCCCTCCACTTCCACCAATGTGCAGCCCCACCTGGATGATGTGACGGCAGCCATAGTGCACCAGTAAGCTCACATACACACCAGCTATCAGTGGGGCGGAGAACAGAGGGATGAAGCCAGTTCAGAGATGGGGATTGTAAGGCAGACATGATTGGTAAAGGCTAGGGGGAAATTTGGCCAGGACACCGGGGTTAACACCCCTACTCTTTTTGAGAAAATCCCTGAGATTTTTAATAACCGCAGCGAGTCAGGGCCTTGGTTTTACATCTCATCCGAAGGACGGTGCCTTTTTTACAGTAGAGCGACCCCGTTACTATACTGGGGCATTAGAACCCACACAAATCGCAGGGTGAGCATCCCCTACTGGTCCCACTAACAACTCTTCCAGCAGCAACCTTAGCTTTCCCAGGAGATTGCCCATCCAGGTACTAGGCAGGCTCCTACCTGCTGAGCTTCAGTGGGCTGCCAGTTGTGTATTGCTGGGTAATATAGCTGCTGAATAAATGAGTAATGCTTCAATAGTAGGCACTAAATACTCTGAGGCTTTTGATGTCTCTCACTTACCTAAGAAAGTGATGTTGAGAGTGTAACAAACGAGCCTCATAATTTGTATGGTAGACATCCTAAGGCACACATATGAAACTATTAATTATACTAATTAGCACTTTACTGTAGATGTCATTCCCTTTGAGACTGGAAACGGTGCTAAGCTCTTCGTTCTTTAATTCCTAATGTTAAGATTATTCTGAAAAGTTTTTCAACCCCTGCATGCGTATTTAGATTTTGTTTATTTCTAGAACTATTTTTTGCTTCAGCCTGTGGAGACGTAAATGAGAGGAAATACAAGTGAGAGATAATACAGTAAGTGCTTCAGACCATTGGGTGTTTTTATCATGTAAGAAGATAGAAAGATAGATTCGACATATGTTTTTTTTCCAAATAAAGAGTTTTAAAAATGGAAGGATTTTGTCCTTAGGATGGTGTATATGTATACTGGTGAATCTGTAATTCTGCTAATGAGCTAACAGATACTTTATTGTATAGGCTATAAAAGGGGCCAACTGCTCTCTCATTAGTGCTAGCCTTCTCCTGCACCCCCATGTGTAAAGAGATAAGTAGCTTCACTCTAAGATCTAGATGTCTTGAGCACATAATGCCTGTCAGCATCTCCTCTTTGGCAGCAACTGTGAGGCTAGTGATCCCAGAACATGGCTCCCAGTGTCGCTTTTCCATGGACTTCCTTGCCTGGATAATGGGAGAAACCATGCTCCAGCAGCACAATAAGCTTCCCAGATGCATGGTGGCCAGCCTGGGTGGCAGCATCAAATGAGACAAAGGCTGATTCAGCCGCCCTGGTTAAAATCTGCATACCAATTAACCAGGCCTGTTGTTAATTTGTACTGTCTATGTCTCAGAGCCTGTGCTTTGATCTGGAGGAGACCTGTGGAAATGTCTGTGCGTATACTTGTCCTATCTGCCAATAAGATTTGGCAGCAAAAGGTGACTCCTTATCTCTAAAGCTGTGGCTATGTCATCATTACAGTATAGGTTTCTACCGTATATATTTTTTTGTAGTTATGAATTTTAAAAAATTAGAAGAAACGGCAAACTAAAGAGAGAGGATCTAGAAAATGCAGCATAGCTTGAGAGAATATTTTCATAGTTTCGAAACCACCTATTTCCGTATCTGAATAAGCCTTCTGTACTTCTTAGAAATAACCCTCATCACACTCAGCTGGATAGTTTTCTCAGAAATTAGAAATCTAATTTTCAGAAGATTAGTTCTAATTTGTTAGACTGACTGCACAAAACCTCCTCTTAAGGTACAAGACTCATGTTGCTTCTACCTGGTGAGTTTCTAATCTGATTAGAAAGTTACCTACAGTACTCTTATCAACAGTTTTGAGATATTTTTATTTTTTTAGAGTTTGATTTATTGCTAATTTTACAAGCTAAGCTACCACGATCCCTTGGCTTCAAATAGCGTAACAAATGATTTGTGAACCACAGGAAAGTCATCTCCAGAAACCACTGTCATCCATTTCACATATAAATTCCAGCTACACACCAGCTCATTTGTGTATTTCAGATAATTGTAGTAGTTTGGAACATGACACACCGCTGATTTGGGTCAGTTTAAAGACAGGCTCTGTGAATGTTATTTGTTGCGTTTGTTCACATCCATTGGGAGTCTCTACTCAGTGGTGTTTGGCATGCCTGCTTCTGAATAACCTTTAAATGCTATGCTGAAAAGTTCAATCTGCAGTTTCAATCTCGGCATCAATAGGTAGGAAAGGGAGGTAGTCAGCAATATATGAAATCAAAATTTCATTTGCTTAAGGACTCTGAACTTGTAATTGGAAAGTTGTGGGTTCAAATCCCACGTGGGACCGTGCTGTTGTACCCTTGAGCGAGATACTTCACTGGTACAGATTCAGCAGAAGCTGTCTGCTCAGCTGTCTAAATGGGTAGCAAGTATAAGTTGCTTTGGATAAAAATGTCAGCCAAATAACTTCACTTTTTCTAAGATTTACCAAAACCTACATATTCAAGCATAATATCAGTAAGTGCGGATGTTCATTAACTGTAGATTCTCATGCCTAATACTTTCTTCCTTTTTGAATATCAGATGACAAGCCCTACCAAAGCATATGTTGTATTTTTAATTGTAGAGTATCGTATGTCCTCCGGGTTCTTGTGCTTTTGGATGAAGCTGAAAAGCTCTCTCAGTTCCTGCCATGCTTGTGAGTGCTATTCCTGTAAGCTCTGTCAACCCCTGCTGACTGCCAGCAGTTCTGTCTCTTCCTTCTGTGAAGGCGTGAGGAAAATGGGTGAATAAGAAAGTTTTTTTTAAGTTCTAAAAGGAGCAATTTATAGACACCCTGCTCCTGTTTTTTATACAATATTTTCGATGCTTTGGCGTGTTCTTAGCGATTGTTGTTCCTTTCTGCTCCTCTTGTTTGGCGTTTTCATAAACCCTTCCAGCACAAATCATCGTCATTTTGAAAAACAAAACGCCAAGACAGGCTGAGGTGACAATAGGTGGGTGAAGACTGTATCTGTCACACAGGCTTCTTGCAGTGAGCCCTGTGTGATGCTAAACTCTGTCCCTCAGCACTCCTTAGCTGCCAGCTGGGAATGTCTTCCTGGCAGGTGTTTTTGCAGGAATTCTAAATTGGCATGGAGGTGATCAAACTTTAAAATGTGAAATCTTGGCGTGCCATGCATGTGGACCACAGTGTAGGTGCTTTCTCTGGGTTCTTGTCGATAACAGGCACAGGAGTTAGGGTAAGAGTTACAGAGTGGGGCTTTGTAGCTTCAACCCGTGTTTAACAACAGATCTTGGAGAATGTTCATGACATTTTCCATTGTGAATCCGAGGGCACAATTTTAACGTGTTCGCAAGGACATAATCAAAGAGAAGCTACTCAGAACAGGTGCACATGTAGACATAGAAAACATTAAAAATGTAAAGCATAACTATTATGAATTACACCTCTCAAGAGCTAATAATAGGTAAAAAGGCAAGCATCATGATTCACTGGCTCAGTGTACTTTTAAAAATAGCAGAGAGATGTATTCATCAGATATTGGCAAGTGACGAGAGCTGTTTTGGGCAGCATGGTGAAGCAGTGGTTAGCATTGCTGACTGGCAGTGCTGGGGGCCTGGACCTGGGGTGCTGTCTGTGTTTTTTTATGTTCTCCCTGTGTTCCTGTGAGTTTCTCAGTGCTCTGGTTCCTCTCACGCTTCAAAAATATACTGGTAAGTTAATTGGCTTCTGGGAAAATGATACCCTTAGTGGGTGCAAGTGTGCGCACTTCTGTGTTTGTGCCTGTGTGTGCTCTGTGATGGACTGGTGTCCCGGCCAGTAGCTTGCCCTGACAGGCTCTGGCTCCTCGCGGTCCTGTATTGGTTCAAAAATGGATGGATGGATAACCTTCTGTCACTCGCCTGGTTTTGTAGCAGTTTTGTATTGTATCACAACAGTCCTAAGCAGGACTTAGAGACCCCATGCATGAAAGCAAACCAAATTAATTTTTAAGCCCAAATCCCCCACTTGATCTCTAAAGTAAGAGCTAGGAGGTCATTGTAATCTTCTTAGAACACTAGTCTTGCTTTCTTTTCTCCTTTTTTTTTCAAAAATTCACTTGGAACTGGGAGTTTTTCAGTCAAGAACATTTGCTTTCGATTTCCTCTGTGATCCACACAAATGAGAAATGGGTCTGAGGCTGCCATACTCAAGGCTTAGAAGGAAATGTGTGTGAGTTGTGCTCTGAAGTTGAATGTAGTTAGTGTTCCTTTCATTCCTCGACTTGAAATACAGCACTCTAGTTAAAAAAACAGTCATTGCCAGAAATGATAAGAATGATAATTAACCTGTAAGGTTGAGTACCCTGTTTTTCTTACATTCCTAACCAAGATGTAATAAAGGCAACCATATTTTGTCATACTTTAATTCTCTGGATGAGTTTCTTCATTGTTTCATCTTGTCATGGGTTTGTCATGATAGTGTATTAACAAGTGTTTTTTTTTCTGGAGAGCTGCAATAAATTTAAACTCATTTAGTGTAGATTGGAAAATTAATTATCTTTTTTTAATCACTTGCTCCCCAGTATAATGTTCTTCTAATCCTGAGAAAGAGAAGAAGAGAAAAGGAAAAGTCCTTTGTAACTAATTGAAATGAGTTCTGAGCGATGTTGCTGTAGTGGAAGCGTCTGTACTTAAAATAAAAAGAGATAAAAGCCTTTCTTGCATTTTAGTTTTTAAATTAAGACCATGAGTGCTGAATTGATCATTTTGAAAGATTTGCACTTAAAAGTAGAGAAGGAATTAAGATTTCCTGGTTACCTCTTTCCTGATACAAAGCTTGAGATTATGCAGTCTTTTAATGTGAAATTTCTTCATTGTGCCTATGTGTTCTTTCTACAACTGAAGTATTATTTTGAATACAGTACACCTAGATCAAGGCCACAGTAATATTAAATTTCTACATTGAAAATGAAATCTCATTCTACTGTATTAATTTAGTGTTATACAAGATATACATATGATATGGTACACACCAAACAAAAGTTGGCTTTGATTTGATAAGTGATTTTATTACAATATATAAATGAATCTGAATATCTATGTTGTAGAATATATTAATTCACTATACTGTATATATAATATATAGATTATATTATATGTTTAATATACAGATTTGAAGTTAAAAAAATAACTGGTAAATATGGTTAGATATATATAAAAGCTTTGTTATAGAAGAAAAATTATTTTCATTATATTTGGGTATGAATGACTAATTTTGGGGTGTGGTGATGGCGATATGGATGAATTGCTTACATGCATTACATTGTCCTATAGAAAACACTCCCAAAACGCACGGGAGAGATAATTAGGCTACATGCATGCTTAAACCTAGACCAGATGCGTATCTTTTCCCTTTCAACGTTTCAATATAGAGAACTAGCTTAAATGTGAACATTGACCTATCCACTAGCTGCAAATTACTAGCCTAGTGCTTGATCACAGGTTTCAATTGAGTAGAAAACTCTGGGGAGCCACCATCAAGAATCGGTTTAGTAATTTGCAGCTGGCAGGTAGGTTGAGGTTTTGATTAAATGTGGGGCTGAATCCAATTACAATATCACATGTGATTAGCCTTTTGCGCATTTTTTTTCTGAAAGGGATTGTTTCACTGTTATCCATTGATTTTCATTATGTGAAATTGTGGGTATTCAGATTATTAAGACCATTAATAAAGTATTCATTATTTTTTATTAAGTATGTGCAAGAGTTGCCTTCTGTGTTATCACTGAATTTTAAACACACCTACCCTTCATTCCAAAGAGAAGAAAAAAATGCTAAAATCTCAGCACTTCTGAAACGGCAAACATGAGTACAGCTGAAACCAGCCTTAAGTGTCTGTGAAAGGAAAAGGGGTTCTGATGGCATGATGCTATTTGCTGTACTTACAAAAAGCTGAACAAGAGGCAACAAGTTAAAAAGAAGATCAAAGAATGAAACGGCTGCCTGTCGAATTGTTCCAAAGTAACTTTTCAGACTCTGGGACCAAAGATTAGCAAAGCTTTTGTTCCGCAATGTCAGGCAGAATGAAGTGGGATATAGAAATCCCTTTTTGCTAAATGAAAAAATCCGGGGCTGCAGGAAGTACAATTAATTTAGAATTAACACTGAACGCCCACAAAAAATAAAAGGAGCGAAAATGGATATAATCTCTCTGGACTCATATGTGTATGTATCATTGCATCATCTCTGACCTGTGTCTGTTTATTCAGGAGACAAATGCTGGCATTATTTTAGTCAAAGGGATAGATTTAGTAAATTATTCATTAAGTAAAAATTTTGAGTGTATTTTCTAAAGTGTTGGGGCTGTAGGCAGTTCTGGGCATGGTGTTAGTACTGAAAAGATGAATCTGATGAAAAAGAAACAATGTTTTATTTATTACTGCTCGTTTTTCACTTTTTCAGAGACCGTGCTTAACCCATTCATCCTATTTTTTTACCAGTGGAGCCTCAGTTCTTTTCAGCTGTACTTTCAGACCCCCCAAGCAAGACTTTTCTTTATTTTTGTTTTTTGTGCCTGAGTGTAATGGAAACGTCATTGTTTTCTTGTTTTTTCAAAACATGAAAAAAAGGCTTTCAACATGTACTGTAATTGCCCAATCATGAAGTTAGGCCCGCAGGCTCCATAATGATACTGGAAGGACCACTAGAATGAATGTGAACAAGTCCTTTAAAAAAGAAAAATAATATTTTTTGGTATATACTGGTATATTTTATTTTCTTGTTGATTGTAGCACTGTTTGTTTTTGCTTCCACTGCATTGTTCCTTTCAGTTTCTCTATTAGGCTTTCTAATATCCTTTTTTTACTTGTGCTTGCAATTCATGGTACTCTTTTTCTTTAAATTGATTCTGTTGTTTTTAATTGTTTTACAAAGTGCTTTATTTTCCATTACCTGTCCATTTTGTAACCTATTCCCCCAGTTCAGGGTCATGGGTTCTGGGTGGGGTACTTACTGTACTGCATGTGACTCAGATACTAACAGAGAAATACACAATTTACTCCTAGAGCCAATATTCCCAGAAGCCTATTAACACAACAGTACGTTTTTGGAACGTACCAGAAACCAGGGCACCCAGAGGAAACCCATGCAAACATGGGGAGAACATAAACATTCAGAAAATTATATATGGCTAATAAAGTGATCTTATCTCCTCAGTGCTGTGAGGCAGAAATGCTAACCACTGTGCCAAAGTGCTGCCAATTTCTCCTTTTTTTCCTAATTGATTTGTTATATTTACAGTATTGATTTGATGTGAGATATTGTTTTCCAGCTTTGATATATAGTGCTACACCTCCCTGTCTTCTGTCTTTCCTGTCTCTCTGGAACAGTGTGTATCTTCTAGTGTTACATTCCTCTGGATTATTTTCCAACAGCATCATTTCCTTCTAATGTGGTAACGGTTATCTCATCTAAATTGTTTCTCAGACTCCTAGCATTTAGGCATAAGTGCTTAACGACCTGATCCTTTGTTGTGTTTCACTCTTTGGTTCCCCTTTGTCTCTGTTCCCTGTGTAACTTCTTTTTAAATTTTATTTGGTTTCTCCATTTAACTCCTTACTAGTTAAAATGTATCTGAAGACCACTGGTGCCCAACTCAATTTGGTGTAATTTCCATCAGATTAGGTGAAACTGGAATGCTTTCATGTGACCAGTAGAATAAGGGCCACCTTAAGAAGTGTCATCTCCTTCTGTCAGCCAGCTGTCTATATGATTTCAGTGTTAGAAGTACTGATGGACACTAACAATCAATCTTTTTGCGAAAGGTTCAGACTTGCAGGCTAAGTGTAGGATTTAATTACATAAAGCAGCAATGCGCTACTCATCCTATTCATTAATTTAAAGAAAGCCAATGTCTCTCTTGAAATCAACATGTGATTCAAGTCTTAATACCATCATTCTTACTGTCTTACTGTTCATCATTCTCTATTCCAAAGAACGCTGAACTCTTTTCATGGGGCTTCTGTCTTGTGCTCTTGGGAAAATTAGGTGAGATACCTTTTGCCTGCAGCATGATGACTTTCAAACAAACGAGAAACACCTAACGAAGAGCCATCTGTTTTGTTTTTTTTAATCTGTGACTGCTCAGTTTGGGAAGCATGTATAATGACAAGTTTATGTCATCCACGTAGCAGGAGTGCTTCAGCTTGACAATCGGAGCTTTGTGGTTCTTGTCTTTCTTTCATTTGCATGCTTAAACAGTATAAGCAAGAGCAAAAAGAGATTTTCAGCATATTCACGTTATTAGTAATTTATTTGGCTGACACCCATATCCAAAGCAGCTTGAATTTGTTTCCATTTTGTCATTACCTGAGAGATGAACCTTGCTCAGGAGTACACCAGCACTAACCCTGCTGGGATTTCTCCTTGCAGGTTAAGAGCCCTTGCCACTATTCCTGCTCCTGCATACTGAGATTTGGAAATTAGCAGGTGGTGTGCGGGGAGAGTGAGAAGGCTAAGAACATAAGAACAGTTACAAACGATGAGAGGTCATTCAGCTCATCCAAACCATTTGGCAGTTAGTAGCTCATTGATCCAAGAAACCTTCTTGAAGGAAGCAAATTATTGGCTTCAACCACCTGGATGAGCAGTGTGTTCTATACTCCCACGTCCTTTTGAGTAAAGAAGTGCCCATAGCTAACATAGACCAGAAGGCTACAAAATTAAAATGAAAATAGCATTTGTACCTTTTTGCTTGTGTAATGAATGTCCAGGCTCAAGAGCTGGGGTATTCACTGAGAGAAATGAAACGGTTACCGTACTGCTGCAATCCCTAAAGCTCATTACTTTTTTTCCCTTGGGGGGCATCGTAATCTTTGAAGCTCTGCTTACTCAGAGGGGCAGGAGCTGTTGAAATGAGGTTTCATTCTTTGTTTCAGTGTCTTATATTTGTTGTTGACGATAAGAGACTTGAGGAATGTGCCAATAAGGAACCGCTGTTATCATTTTAAAGTGGTGTAATTGTGCTGCTAGTATTAGGTCTTATCATCTAGCTTCGTTTTGATTAGTGTGTAAGTTATGTAAAACATTTGTTATTCAAGAATGTGTTAATAATATTTTTTGGTTTTCTGTTTCTGCAGTGCACAGTGCATTTCATAAATCACAGCATGACTCTCTGCAACATAATGAATCTTAATGTTTGCTTCATAGTACAGCAGGCATGAGTGAATTACATCATCAGAACACATTAGGCAGATTGGGGCATACACATGAAGGATTTTATACCAAAATGTAATTTGTAACATTATAGTGTAATATATTAATGTTCCTCTATAACAGCTGTGATTAAAGGAACCCTTATGAGCCCATAAATTAATCCAGATTTGCATCTTTAACTTTAACGTCATTATTTTATGTTTTTCTACACATTGCCTGTCATGAGACACTCCTTGTCATTATATTACTTCTCTTTTGTAAGAATAAATGCATAAAGCTCGCCTTTGTGTAACTTAAAGGTCTGTATGAGACCTCTGAAGTAAAAACGGGTTTTGAAATTGTCCTGATATTTCCTCTTTGTTTCATTCACTAGAGGGGGAGAGGATGGGTTGCACTGCCTACTTGTAAAAATCAAATGAACATGTGTTAGGCTGTTGTAGATCATGTTGTAATCTCAGCGGGACAGCGGTTTATATTTTTATTTGTTTCTGTATTAAGAACAGAGAGAGCCATAGACCCTTAGTTTTCACATTCTTCCGGTGCTACCAGCCTTAGTGGCATACAAATCAGTGGCCTTTTGATAGACTTGTGTGTGCATACCACACTTTGTTGTCTTCAATTCTGCTGCCCCCTAGTGATCTATTGTTTTATCATCCCTACCTTGAGGGAGCCTTTGTCAGAGAGCTATTGTAGATCTTCACATGATACATCACACTTCATGGCTAATTAAACATAATGCTTGTTTTAGAATGTACTGTATCCACGATGTGATAAAAGTAAATCCCTTCTGTAGATTTCCAGATGTATTTTAATAGTATAATGTGATGCCTCCTGTAATGCCGTTTTCTTTTTCATTGAATGACGTCCATAATGATCAGGGTAAAGATTGTGCAAATTCATGCGCTAAACAATTTTAAAAAGTAGAGCGATTACCCTATATACTTAAATGCATGCATATATATTTTACAGATTGCAATTATTTAGTAATTGCAGTTATTGTTTAGTAATGCAATTTCCCTCACGGGATCAATAAAGTATCTATCTATCTAATTAACAAACAAATTAAGAAATACAAATGTTGTAAATGTTTATAACTTTAGTGTTTTAAAGAGTTTTTCTGCATTTTGAGAAAACAGCAAACATGTTTTAGATCTTATTAGATAGATAGATAAGACTTTATTGATTCCAAAGGGAAATTGAGGAGTTACAGTACAGCTCAGCCCAGACTTTGAAAACAATGCATCCCATCGTGTTCATAAGAAGAATCCTGAGTCTGAATGAGGTCATAAAAGGTGTGGGCCACATCTGTTTTTCAAAAGCAACATTTAGAAAGCCTTCAAGAATTCCAGCATTAAAATGGTAAAAATTAAAAGATACTATTCATTAGGCTTTTCAGCCTTTTTCTGTTTCCAGACCATAGAGACACTTTTATTTTAAAAAGTTTTTTGAAAAGATAAGCTATTTTTTATATTATGTTGTGACACTTTTTGTAAAAAGAAGATTTTTGATTAATGAAACATGTAGTTATCTCCTCCTGGAAAAACTCTTTCACATTAAGATGAATGATGCTGTGGAACAGACAGAGAAATGCCACATGAAAATAAAATTAAGGGCTCCCCTCTCTCTTCACTCTATTTAGCACCAATTGGGTGGTGGTTGTTTTTTTGGGCCCGTTGACTTTTTTTATTAGTTCTGTTTAAAAGTGCTAATTTCATCAAAGACTTGCCTGTTCTGGGGACTAACAAGAAGAATTTTATGAGCTTTTGAACTAAATTCCCCCTTTCAGATTGCTACCACCAAGTGATTAGGAGATTATCCAATTCATAAGGCCAGCTTGTCTACACAGAGACAGAGGACATAAAAAAATGAAAACTTAGAACTAAAGGATTTTGTCCATCACCCCAGGGGCAAAATAATTAAGGGCAAAGGGATTAGCCAGAAGTCTTTTAGCTCAAAATGACTTCCAGAAAAATCTTGGAGAAATAAAGAAGGAAGCAAAACAACTTGTGGCTTTTGTCTGCATAGAATAAAGTATGTGCTCATGCATTGCAGCAGTTGGAGTGTCTCTTGTTGTGAGTTCAGGGATTTTCAATGCTGTGCTCGTTCACCCCAACACTGGGCAGCACCACTGTGATGTGCCATGTGATTGAGGGCCTCCAACCTTATTGAATACAAGAAGCTTATCAGCCCGCAGAGGCGAAAAAAAGATTCAGATTTAGCAAGAATTCCTGGTCTAACAGGGAAATCCGGTTAGATAAAAGAAGAACAATTCAGAATTACTTGACAAGGGATAAAACGACACACTGTGAATAATGATTTCTATTTTTTGAGCTTTTTTTAAAAGCTAGGCACCGAAGTATTTTGACCACCCATACTTGTTTTTTTACCACATTGTAATACCTTTAAAGCTGACATGTTTCCTGTCATTGAAGGTTTGTACTTTCCACTGCAAAACATATCTCATCTCCTCATCTATGGTTTTCCTGTTTCAAAGGTTTAATCATTATTCATTGGAGCTCATAGTGACACAGTGTCTCGTCACAAGACAAATCCCAGTTCCTGCTATTCACTGGTTCACTAGGGTATAAATATGGATACCAGGCTGCCGTCCTTTAAACCAAGTGGGTTAAATCCAGAATATAAAAAATAAAACTTTACTGCAATCGCATGTGGGGTTTGTCTGTAACTACGGATCTATGTATCCATGACAGACTTTACAAGGCTTAAGGATTCTTTTCTTTTTCCCCAAAACCTTGAAATCATGAGGTTTCTTTTCCTATTGGAATTTGAATTACAGAAAGTCACCTTGTGCCAATTAGTGGTTGTTGCCTAGTACTTTATCCAGATGGATCAGACTTAACTTGGCCAATGCTTGCTGACACAGTGGGTGCTTGGTCAGGAAGATCTGCTGCATTATGATGAAGGGAAACCATCCCTGCTGTTTAACTCTCCTCATTTCAGAAGCCAGTGCTGCTCTGCTCTGGTCCCACTGAGAAACTTAGTGTAACCAAGAACTTAACCAGGAACACAATCCTCTTTGCTCAATATAAAAAGTCTCTTAACCACGGATGGTTTAACTCTTTGAGCTCTTTGCTCTTTCTTCATTTTATCTGTTTTTTTATTTTCTGTTATTTTTTGATCTGTGCTTAAGTTGGATAAATCTAAACCATATTTTTACACAGCGGACTCAGGTATTGTATGTTCAGCCAGCTTAAAACTAGCGAGGTATTTTTAGTGCAGTATTTAGCAACACTGTATTCAAATATAATAGTTGGGAAAATCTTAAGGCATAATAATTCAAATGTTCTCTACAGCATTGCAATTTCTGGAATGTGAGATGCAGCTAAATATCTAACTTTTACAAATATTATACGTTTTAAATAGTTTTGCTGTTCTATTTGTCTAGTGTGCTGCATATTTATTTTCTTATAATCTGCTAATGCTTCAAGGTACAGTACCAGCATCGCCAACTGTGCTGGAAGATATTCACTGCTTGGTACCTTCAGGGATAAAGCATCCAGCAGATAAACTTATTAATAAGCAATATGATGCCATGGTACTGAGCTTGCATAACAGTCCTTTCAGCCAGACTCTTCTAATTATGTATTGCTACTTGTATATTAGGAAGAAATAAGCCAAGATTTTCACAGACGCAAATATGACAGGTTTGATTATGGGAAAATATGTAATTAATATTTTTGACCGTTACTTCTAAAGCAAGTGAAGAATCCATTAAGCATTCTCGTATTTGATGTGTATTAAAGTTAGCTCTCATAAATTCACATGCAGGACCCAGATTAAGCAGGGGTGCTTGCTCTAACAGGGAAATCCAGTTAGGTAATTCTGAATTACATAAGGTAAAAAGGCACTGTGTAGAAGGATCTCTATGTCCTGAGCCAAGCTATATCTACCACTCATACTTATTTTATTATCATATTGTACAGGGATACTTTACAAGCCAGCTGGTTTGTAGGTTTAAAGCCTTTGTGTTGTGAAAGATATTTTCTTATCTCACGATAACAAAGGAAGCTCTCATGAATTCTGATACATATTAATAGCGTGTCAAATTAAGGAGCACCTTAAAATTCAGTGCTCATTTCAGTTAATCAGTCCACCCATCCATCCAGCGTTTGTAAAACATTAAATGGCATTGAGTGCTTCAGCTGAAGAACAAACTAGACAAGTTAGAGTGATTCATTCTTTAGAAAAGTTTTTGCAATCCATCCACATTTGGGTAAAAGAGTATGAATCTATTAGGGGCTGTACCTCACATGAATACACAGATTTGTATTGTAAAAGCCAAAAAACAGAACTTAGGAAACTTGTTTCCCTGCATTTAATTTATGGACTTGTGCAATGAAATGAAAAAAAATAAGAGTGTCATTTCACAGCTATCAAAAAAAACTGTTACCACAAACTTGCAAACTATTTCCTGCAACTCTGAGTCTTCCCTCTTTAGCACTGCCGGTATTAATCCCATTGTTATTTCAAAACAAATGCCAAACCATTTCTGTCTGAAATGCATTTCTTTGTCAAAGCTGAAACAGAGTTAAAACTTGATCTGAAGCTTTTGTTTCCTTATGATTTCTAATCCCATTTTCTGTATAGGCGTAGAATATTCTTAGACCACCATTCCCTATACATAAATTAGAGCACTCAGCTCTGATTCACTTCAATTAGAATTCCGGCTGTACATTTTTTCCCTTGAGCAAGTTGTATCATGGCACTGGACAGTCTCATTTAAAAACAGCTTTCATTTACATATTGAGAAGAGAGGCTGTTATTCGATTTCATTAATTCATAATGTGGTTTAGTGCAGAATGGACAAACTTGAAGCAGGGTAAATGTCTGTTTTCTAGGTTATTTGTCTTTGTATTTTACAGATGACTACCTCAACTTTTTTCAGCATTGTTTGTGTACAATTGAACAAATGGTATTTCATAAACAAGATTTAGCACACTATCCTGTCTTTCAACAAATGACAAAATATCGGTTGTAACTTATACTACACAACATCTTCTTAACTGTATCCTGTTTAACAAAATGGTCATCCCCATGGATATAATCAACTGATTTTTTAAAAATCATTCCTATCCTGTAAATTCTTGAGAACGTGTGCTGTTTCAGAATGTATTATTAGTATACAAGAAAGGTTGAATATTTTGAGCTGGGTAAACTAGACATGGAAACTATAGAAAATCTAGTTTGTGATTTGACCTATTGCTGTCAGTGTCATTAATAAATATCAAGAAAGTCACTTTTTGTATACCTTATCACAGATAGGAACCTTTTTCAGTCAATCTGAAGAATATAGGGTAAAGCTCAGTAAGATATGAATGAAGATGTAATATCTCTGTGACCTAAGAGTGGAGAAAACAATTCAGAAGATGATATCTGCATTTCCATTGCTTTCCTGTTCAGTGAAAAGGAAACATATTTAGGTGGCGAAACCTTTAAAGGTGCTTAAAAAGAAAAGGATCTGTGCAAAAGAAATGCCCTCACTGCATTGTGATTCTGCCAGTTTAGAATGGCAAGATTAACATTTTGGTGGTCAGTCAGGCTAGATATTATATTATATATATTTCTTATAATTTATATATATATTTATTATAAGGCTGCTCTGGTGTTCATTTGGCTGATACTTCACTTGGCAAAAGAATAAGTCCATCTGGATCGCCTCCAAATTACAGTCTCACAAATGTTTAGAAATTATTTTTATTCATTCCCCCAGGCAGGCAAAGAGCTAAGACATCTTCTTGTTTTTTTTGTGAAAAATGCTTCTTTAATAATCATAACACTTATCTATTCATCACACACTGATTGCTTAATGGATGTAATCTGCTTATTAAAGGTCAAATCTTTTTCCATCAAAGATGCGTACAGATGATAAGATCTGAAATTCCTTGCCTTATGAATCATGCAGTGTGCAGGGGCATGCCTCTGAGGCTAACAGACTGAATCTTACAGAAATGCTTACATTTTTAGGATGAGAAAAGAGCATTACAGCCTTGAATTTAAATTTCTCCGGAGAGGCCGCGTATACACTTGTTCGAGTCAGCATTTTTACACGTTGTGTAGGACACCTTTTTGAAAAAACAGTTCTTCACCTGCTGTATGTTCAATACATAAAAAGTAACATCAGTTTGTGCTCTGTAATACAAGTGTTAGTTGTTTTAATTTTCAAAAATGGTTTTACAATTCCAGTGGGAGAAGTGTATGCAACTTCAAAACAGTTTTTGCTTTCTAGAAAAATAAGTTTGGCGGTGCAGTGGCACATCGGTTAGCATTGCTGCCCTGCAGTGCTGAGGCCCCAGGTTCAATTGCCAGGGTGCTGTCTGTGTGGAGCGTGTATGTTCTCCCTGTCTGTGTCTGCCCTGGGATGGACTGGTGTCCCATCCAGGGTGTATCCTGCCTTGCTCCCTTTGCTTGCCAGGATAGGTGCTGGCATCCCCTGCGACGCTTAACTGGATAAATCGGTTCGAAGATGAAGGGACAAAATAAAACTCAGTGATACAGTATGATTCGAAAGTGTAGATTACCAACAGGTCCTTGTCTTTGTATGAAAGCGCACACACAAAGATAATTCAACACAATGCGATAGCCTTAAATTCTGATGATGGAAATATTTTGCTTCTGTGGGTAGTGTAGTAGTAGAGGTGAATAGTACATGTTCATCAATGCTTTTAATCAATACTTTTAAAAAGCTTGAGCAGAAAGCTTGTTTTCAGCAGTCCTTAAAAAACCCATCTATTTCCAACACTCTTCTAAAAGCCAAGATTTATGACTGAAATCCAAGAATTTGAGTTTGGATTTTGGAGGCTAATTCCATTTAATTCTTTTTGATCTGTTATATGTAGAGCCAGATTCTGAACTATTATACTGGGGCTTAAACAAGCCAAAGCAGAAATTTTCAAAGATTTGTGGTTAATAACTTCCTGTTTCAGTAAAGATTTATACTGTACATAATTATATAGTATATTAAGCAGTGTGGTTCACAGAGCATTTACTGGACTGCTGATTGTGGAGTTTTGAGGACACTTTATATTTAACAGGTTATACCTTTTTAATCAATAACATTAAGTAATTCCTTACATTTCTATATTCCCTTTCACACCAAAGGATCCCATAGCTCCTAATACACAGAAAGGAACACGCTACAGTTCGGAAATGTACAGTTTCGGCCTGCTGGGTGAGTTTCTCTATAAGGCTTTTCAGCTATAAGGTTTATAAAGAAGCTACTTCAGACGGGAATTCTTCTTTTTATTGAAAACGGATAAAATCTCATCTTTATTTTTGTGAGAGCAAAATGTGCTCATTTCAAGCGGTGTATTATCCCAATTTACATTGTGTTGGATAATCCTGTTTTCTCTAAACAGTAAAAAAAAAACCCAACAATAAACTGTTAACTTTTCTTCCGTTAGGCTGCTATTGGTCCAGATTCAGAACCTGATTAGGAGCAGAGGAAACAGAAATGAACTGGCAGCCACTAGCTTGTTAGCCATCACTTAGAAACGAGAACCACGTGCCTTGTAGCGCAAACCGTGTTCGGCGATGCATAATCCTCATGGTTACCCGAGCAGCTAACTTCAACTGCCTTAAAGAAGCGATAAGAAAGGGCCTGGACTCCAAGTTGTTTTATCTGTTACATATTCGTAGTTTTGTTCTACACCTGTGTCCCTCGGAGACTCTGAACCCACACTGTGCGCCGGACAGTCTGGCAGAAACGCGCCGCAGCAGTCACGTGGGTGGGGTTCTCCTGAGGATTCCCTACCGTGCAGACCACGCCCCCCCCCCCTTCCCCCCTCCCCCGCAAGTGTGGCGCTGTCCAGCACTGCGTGATGCTGTTAGAAATACTAACACACTCGTCAGCAGCGCGCACTCGGGATGGATAGGACAGAAGGCTAACCTGAGTTAGCGGAGACTGAGGAAAAGGGCAGTGCCCATGCCTACCGA
The DNA here is from genome assembly GCF_055471065.1 of Atractosteus spatula. Classification (NCBI taxonomy): domain Eukaryota; kingdom Metazoa; phylum Chordata; class Actinopteri; order Semionotiformes; family Lepisosteidae; genus Atractosteus; species Atractosteus spatula. Next base: position 13,011,366 of record NC_142726.1, on the reverse strand, counting down.
AAGCATCAACTTTCCGGGTAGATTTCACAACATCAGGCGCAACCTCAAAAGAATTAAGCCCTCCTGGACTCGGACGAACTTTACAGACATTACCCCGATGGTGCGCTTTTCACAGTAGAAGCTCTTGTTCAGTACTCGCAGCGATGCACTTTATAGGAGCCATGCTTTGGACTGTTTTAATATCGTATATCCTGTGCTCTGTTTGGGGGAATAAAACGGATCTAAGAAGACCCTTTTTTCACGGGCATGTGTTTGAGAACTCGCCGGCGGGGTCCAAATTAAACGGACTGAATATCCCTATAAAGAGAATAGACTCGCACAAATGGTGCTCAAAACCAGCTCTGCACCTGACACTGTTAGGCGATGGCAGCGCTGATTTCCATGTCTATTCGCACCACAAGCACGGGAACATCCTAATGAAAACCTCGAAAGTCTTGGACAGAGAAGAAAAACCCGAATATCTTCTGCGTCTGGGTCTATGTTGCCAAAGTTGTACTTCACCTGACAAAGTGGTGGCTGAAGTTGCAGCCATAAAAGTTGATGTGTTGGACACTAACGACCACGAACCCACTTTTAATGGTTCGGGCGTCAGAATTGCTCTGGACGACGCCACGGCGCTCAGAACAGTGGTGTACAGAGTAACCGCACAGGACACTGACAGTGGGAAGAACGCGGAATTGTTCTACTTTGGGCTTCCTAAAAACGGGAGTTTTTACGTTGTACCCAAAACCGGAGAGGTCTTACTAGTGGATTCGATTTTGGGCTTGGCGACCCCCATCAAGTTCAATGTCTTCGCTAGAGACCACGGCTGGCCGGCGCTGACAAGTCAAAACATGGAATTAGAGATTAATCCCCTGCAGAGGTCCGCGACGGCGCTGTCCGGGGCGGACGAGCCCCCGACCGGACAGCTGAGGAAGCGGAGGACTCTGTTGCAGCCCGAGGAGCCCCTTGTCATTAGCGTGTCCGAAGACGCCAGTATTGGTTCGGTGGTAATGAATCTGAACCCCGTCAAATTCCAATCTGCCAGTTTTGAGATGATCTACCCGACGTTAGACAACTCTGCCGTTACTGTGAGCCGGGACAGCGGGGACATTGTCATAGCCAGGCGCTTGGACAGGGAGACGGAACCAATAGTGGAAATTACTGTTAAAATACAGGACAAAAGAGGTAGGTCTCATTTTTGTACAGACCTATAGCTTTCGTGTTATGTACAGTACCGAGGGGGTAAGCTGCAAGACGTACTTTTTGTGATTTCCTTTTAGGATTTTAGTACGCGTTCAGTAGCATTGTGCAAAAAATGATCTTATTTTTTGGTTAAAAACTATATTTTTGGACCTGAAGTATGGTAAGAGAATACAAATACAACTGTACTGTAGGCTAAAATATGTGAGATCTGCTGTCAGTGACCCAGACTGTTCTGAGTGAATTCTAAAGTTTTAATTCTCGTAAATTTGGTTTATGAATACTCAACATAATAGCAATAACAAAGGCTCCTTTAAAACTGCTAGAGTTGATCAAAATGCATGCATATGTGTATTCTACAGTTCTTTGACAGTAAAACCTATTATAGACAGTAGGGCTTTCAGAACAGAGAGATTTAGGCGGCTTGAAAAGGAAAACAAATTCTAGAAATCTGACTCGCTGCTCAGTTCAAGTCGATGGTAGATCTTGTGAAATAACTTTTTTTTAAATAGATTAAATTGACTATGCTCTTTCACTGGTGACAACCTTTTAAGCCTTTAATGAGAGTAATTAAGAGTTTAATCAAAGACATTAATTTTGGCATAGCTTGTGTCCGTGTGTGTTGTATTTTTCAGATGAGCTTTTACTAATTCAATATTTATTATTACACTTCTTAGTGATATGATACGGGATTTAATATGTTCTTGTTCTGAATAATAACTAGATATTTCGGAACCTGCAAGTTATTCGCAGCACACCTAATATCAGGATAATTACTCCTAGCGGAAACGCATTACACACCTGCTTCCCACTGAGGTTAATCAGTAAGTGAAAAGCACGGAGGTATTTGCTGTTGATATAGCTGTTAATAGATACAAAAAGTCTTCAGCAAACAACAAGGACTAAGTACAGTTGTAATTGATAAAACGCAGCAGTCGATCTGTGTAATTAATGTAAATAAACCCACTGTCCGCCCACCCTTCCTCTGTACAGCTGTTTATCGATCGATTAATGCACAAGCTCACACACACGTGCTGTAAAAGGTATGTGTAGCCAGCACAGTAGTTTTAACAGTCCCGTTTTTACATCTGTCTGTGTTTTAGAATTTGTGTTGTAACTTCATCTCTTAAATAAAATCCCCATTCTCTTTTTAGCTGTTTTGAGTTTTCTGCTACTAAAACTGAAGACAAATTAAACATCACCGTCAAAACTAATACAGAATAGTACATTTCAATCAGAGCCCACTGGGATTTCCATTCACCGAAAAACGAAGCACATTCCCTTACTTACAGCATCCTTAGCCCGACATCTTAAGTATTTATAGACTTCCACTGAGCTGTACAACATGTACTGTACATCTTATAGCTGTAAAAGTTTTTTTTGCTACCTGTACTTAATGCTGTGCATCTACCTACACTAAATGTAATCTGTCAGGTTTTTGCCCACTCTTGAAATGTTCCTAAGTGTTTTGAATTTGAACTCCATTAACTTTCTCATTCCTATTATAACCTTATAACAAGTTCTCCTGAAAATACACACCTTTGTTTTGGGTTCATCTTTGTTTTCCTAAAAGACTGAACCAATACAGACAGTACCTCTTGTAGGTCCATTGACAGCCAGGAAAGAAAATAGTCTTGAGTCATGTCTAGCATTTTTGTTTTAGTTGTTGACATTAGTGAATTTTCCAAGTCTAAGTAAGGAAAATCAAAATCTCCCATTATACCTACTTCTTCCTACACACACACATTCCTCATTTCATCACATGAATTTTAAATTTCAAATGTTGTGCTGTGACAGACATCAGCTAGACACTACTACTGTTCTTGAAATACCACACATGAATCCTCCTCTTCCTCCACCCATTTTCACTATGGCAGCTGCCTCCTAGGTTGTAAAGTTGTAAATGAAAGTTGTACTCTGCAACAAACCCCTGGCATGATGCTTGTAATTATGTGGCGTTCTGGCAGCCCATCCTCCACCCTTTATAGCAAGACTGCCAAATCCCTAAGTCAGGCAAGGTATGCCAAATATCCTGAACTCTGAATATTGCATCTCTCTTTTGAATTTGATCTAACCAAGCTACTGAATTCCATATTGCAGTAGGCCCATCATTGCTTGTAATGTGAAAGAAGTTCTTTGGATTAATACTGAGGTACATTTATACGCATGCTTTTACCATCGTGACATGTAGAATCCTAGTCCACCCCTCCATTTTCTAACCAGCCAGACCTATCAGGTGGGATACTGGATGGGTCATTCGTCTATTGTAGGGCACACACAGCCACAGACATGCACACAATCACACCGGGGTCAATATTCCCAGAAGCTCATTAACCTACCAATACTGTGGGAGGAAACCGGCAAAAACCCACACAAACAAGGGGAGAATATGTAAACCTCACAGAGATAGTACCCCAGGTCTGGAATTAAAAATGTTACTGATTTTAGTATTGTCAGATTTTGTGTTGCCATATTTTTCAGTTAGTATTGTTCATAGTACATTATCTATCACACATGAGATGCGTGTTGTGTAATCCATGTTGGTTATTATTCAGCAATGGAATAGTCCATTATATATGTACAGTTACATGATAATTTGCTGCATTACAGATAACTGAAAGATAAGGGGTAGATCCTGAGAGCCACATTATTGTATAATTTAGTTGCAGACCTGAAATCCAGCCTGAGACCGAAAGTGTAATTTAAGGCTTGGGTCTCTGCCATGGCTGTTTGAAAAGCATGCTTTAAAGATCTGTTCCGTTTAATCCTTTTGAGACTAGATCCTCTCTGACCTTTCTTTATCGGGAAGCATTAGCCATGTAATCTTCACTCATTCATTTCCCCATGTCATGTATCATGGGAGGTGGTCGAAGAACCGCTGAAATACTGAGAGGGTGAAAAAAAGTTGTTAATTCCAATACTTATTGGAGTCATATTTTAAATTCTGTGATTTTCAGTGTAAAAACGCACATTGTATTTGTTGTCCAGCCTCGTATTGTATGATTAATCATCAACATAAGTGATTCGATTTGTACCACCTCGGGGGTTTTAATTTTGTCTTGTCGGGGAGGTTGCGGAGGTTTAACCTGATAGCCTAGTACTGTATGTGTATTTCCTTGGTGTTGAAACAAAGATGATCTGCAGTAGCAGGAGAGAACAGCTGTTTTTAATCAAGAGGAGTAACAACTTCTGGTGACCCTTTTACACCTCAGGAATCTGTCAGCTTAAGTTTTATAGAAAACAGGACCTCATTGATTTTATTTTCCTTGTTCCTTTAAAGGATTTTATGCTGCTGATTTCCCCCTCCCACAGGCGAAGAAATTTGGGAATCTGTTGACTGTTAAATGTGTTGGTGAAATCAACCATTCAGTGCAGCTTCCTACAAAACAGTGCTGTATGCTTTTGAAGTGAGGAGTCTGTGCCACTGTCCCTTTTCCCAGTCTTGGGGACAAACTGGCCAGATTAAGAGCCAGGATGTATAACTTGGAGGACTTGGAGACCAAAAATTGAAACAACCATCTTGCTGGACTTGGGTCCTTATTTAGTTTTGCTAGAGCTGAAAAGAGATTAAAAAAAAGTTAGCTCCTACCCTCCTCCTAGCTCTTGATATCTCCCTGCTGAAATGTTTACTACCTCCTAATCACATAGGGTACAGTAAGAATATGGAAATAAACAATTACTTTCAAGGCTTTTCCTTTATCTCCTTCTCTCTTTTTCAAAATGAAGGCTGTTAGCTGCTTTTGATGCACAGGGTTTTTATGTTATTGGTGCATTGGGATCAATTAATTTGCAAGAGAAAAAGGAGAGAAAGACTTCTTCCACATTAATGCCATAATACCTTTGAACCCAACAATCCATTTCAGTGAATCTCTAGATACATGGCCTTATAATGCTTTCTATTGGTGAAATTGTGTAATCGTGAACCCATCCTATTTCTATATCTTTTTTATCTTCCGAAGTTCCTTTCATTGACCACTTACACCTACTATACCTTTTCTTGCCAATATTCATTGGAACGTTATGTTTCATAACCAGCAGGTTCTCGAGGAAAGCAAGAGAGAGTGGGGGGATTCGTGTAGCTCACTTCAGCTCAGCATGATTGTTATCCCATTCCACTTGTCACACAGAAAGTGGAAACTGTGTTACTGTAATTTTTAGCGGTGTTATTACCCCCTGAGTATTCATCAGTGGAGTTTAATCTGAAGAGAAGTTACAGTTCACAGAGCTTGTTTTTCAGACTTCTTGACAAAATCTGTTAATCTGATTGAAAGAGATAGAAAATTACACAGCATATGGACTGCGGCTTTACTGAACAAATTGAAGGTTTTTTTTTGTTAGAATTCTTTAAACGAGGCTGATTGTTTTACAGTCTAGATAGGCTGTGAAAATACAGAGCCCCTTAGTATATTACGTGTTGAGAAGTGGCCACGTTTTGTTTCTAAAAGCTAATTTTGCCATTGCAATTTCTATGCACCTTGAAGAAAGCAAAGTGTTTAGATACTATTAAATAGACTCTATCTGACTTGTTCCCTGATACTTTGAATACATGATAACTGATGGTTATTTTGAATGTCTGAAACATTATTATGGGTTTAGCAGGTTCCCCTTATTCAGAAGGATTTCCAGTATATACAATTTACATTAAGTGCACGTACATGAAGCAATAAGATAAATATAATGAAACTAATAATTTTATAATGAGGCTAAAATAAACTGGAAGAAAGTGCTGTGCAAACAATGAAATAATAAGAACTAAAAGATAGTGTGGATACAGATCAGTAATGTACACAGCCTAAGGATATGTATTCCATGTTTACAGTGAAGAAATTAAATTAGCAAGTAACATTGCGAATGTGGGAATCACGAAACATCAGTGCAATGAAGTGTAAGAGGTATTGAAGGATAGAGTTGAGAATTGAGAGATTGCACCTGGTGTCTTGAGCAGGCATCTAAAGGTGGTCAGCAGCTGAGCAATTCTGGTTTCTGTGGGTCGTTCATTTCACCAGCGAGTGGAGGTATCATGAGCTCTGAAGGTGAGCACATGGGGAGGGGGTGAAGAGACTGAAGACAGGCAGGGGCAGAGGGGATGAGCTGGCGGAAGACAAAAACTAGTAATTGGGGACCGCTGATGGAATGGTGCAGCGGACAGACAGCATAGGCAGGGACCAGGCAAAAAAAGGAAAGGGGAGAGTACCAGGACCTGGATTAGGAAATGTGTAGAAGAGCTGGTAAAGAACAAGTGGACTCTGCGAACATTGCTCAAGAAGACATATTAGGAACATGCCAGAGAAACCAAACATTGTATGAGATGCAGGTGTCGGGCCTAAAGCTGAGAATTGTGGCAGAGGAGGAAGAGCATAAAGATAGCGGTGGAGGTAATTGGGGAAAAAGGAGGGTAGACTTTGAGAGGTTAAGTTTTAGATGATGGCAGGTCATCTAGGAGATGGGTGTGAGACGGGCAGAGATACAGAGTAGCGGAGGGAAGAAAAAAGAGAAAGGTTTGAGCATCATCACGGGTAAAAAAAAGGATGTGGAAAAAATGGGAGAATTAAGGGAGTGGGTATACCGAATGAAGACGGAAAGAGAGCAAGGAGCAGGAAATGAGCCTTGCCCCATTCCTAGTGAATGTTGAAAGGAGATGTTATTGTACATTAGGAGGCTTTAAGTCAATCCACATGACAGCCTACAATAACAGAATCATTTATGTACAAGTGTGAACAGGTAGTATTGAGTGAGATGAGCAAGATGGTTTCACTATAATGTCCAGTTTATGCAAGCTCTTCTTATTCTCAACTGGGTATTATCATGGAAACCCGCTGTCTTAGACAGGACCACTTGACAACCTGTATGATGTAAGCATTCAGCCAAATGTACATCAACCCCACAGGTCTGGGTATGCTTTATGAGTAGCACTCATAACAGGACTGGAAATAGGGAGTGACTGGGCAAGAGAGAGGAATACCGTCTGTAATTCGGAGATAAAGGCAAAGAGAGTCCTACTGTGCAGTTTGAAGTGTATCATAAATGTGTGCCAGTGTGTTTTGAAACAATAACCTGGAGGTAGAGAAATGCCTGACAGTAATCCTCTGCTGGATTAATTATCAAAAGGACCACAGTTGTGTTGTAAAAGAAATGCTTAACAGCACAGCCGGCGCAGAGAATCTTGTGCTCTAAGCTCCTGTGTGGTGTTTCGCCAAATGGCACTGGCTGCTTCATGTCAGGGACTGCACAGCTTTCCTTCCTGCCTTCCTGAATCCATTTTCTCCCCCCTCTGTGCTCCCAGTACCTCTATTCATAGATTACCAAGTACATTTGATCAGCAGATTAATACACCATCAATTACAGTATGCTACAGATTACCATCATGTAAATTCTACTGTCCACATTTCATTTTATGAGCAAGGGTTCCTCACTCTGAATCTGTTCAACGCAATTCAATTTCTTGACTCTCTGAGGACTGCCACCCACTGCCTTCCGCTTGCTAAAATTAATGAAACACTTTGCTGTCCTATGAACTCTTCAAAAAGGATGACTTGAAATGCGATTTTGGGCATCTGAATGAGAAAGTCCATTTTTTTAATTACTGCTGCTATGCAAAGGTCACACAGAAGAAAAATTTCAATTTTAAACCAATTAGGCTAAACATTAAAGAAACAGTTTGGTGTGTTTTTTTCATAAATATATTTTTTTTATCTTTTATGTGTCTAAAAGCTTTACTTACTGCCTTCATCACTAATTTATTGGTTTGGTGCAAAGGAAGATGAGAACAGGCGAAGGAGGCTGTGCAGTTATACCAGCAGCACTGACTAATGGCTGTTCTGTAAAATTCACCTTACAAAAGGGAAACAATGATCAAATAAAAAATGAAAAATCAACAATGGGGAGGGAGGAATTAGGAAGCATTTTGAAGTACTTAGACAACATGCCTGTTATGGTTTTCTCTCTGGCATTGTGAATTTCAGTGTCAGGAAGATCTTTTTGAAAAGCTCTATTTTTTAATCAGTTCACTGAAGAGGTACTTCAGCAGTTCGTGTTTTTTGGGGGAATTGCTTACTCTCTCTTCTGTCTAGCAGAGGATGAATCTAAAAAGCTTGTGATTAACAAAACAACACAGTAAAGTGTATTTCATTTTTTAGGGCTAGCAGGCATGGATAAAGTCCTCTTCCTTTTGATTTTATTGGTGAATATGTGATATCACAATTAAAAGACATGCATGTTCCGTTATTTCCACTGATAAGCAAGAACACAGGGATTCCAAGATGCAGTATCTAGCATGTGGCATCTGAATATAACCTATTTTTGTGAACTCTGTTGTTTCTTCTTACATAATCTTAAATCAGGCAAATTCTTTCATTGACTAGGAAGTTAAGTTCTGCCTGAATTTTTATTAATAATTTAAAACAGAAAACTGAACTGCTGTAAATTGCCGTTGAAATACAATTCACCCTTTTAAGGAGCATTTCATACCTCTGTCATGTCCATTGTATGTGCTAGCTTTACTTTATGATACTTCAGTCTGCCTAAGGTGATTTACAGATGTTAAAAGCACATTTCTTCATAACCTCATCCATTAAACCATTTAGTACAACGTGTTTTTAGGCAGGCTTTTAAATACTCTGTAGTTAAAATAGACATAAATCCAAACTGTAACTAAAGAGTACAGCAGGTGGCAGAGATTTCTTAGCAACAGCAGCTTCCAGTTAGTGAAGTCAATGCTCAGATTTTCTGCTCAGATTCTTTTTATTTCAAGATCTTGTCTCCTCATTTTTTTGCGGTGATGGACCATTCTTAATTTAACTAAGGCCTAGAGGTCTTTGGAGCTAATGGACTTTTGGATTTCATGAAGAAGTGAAATTGTAACAATGGCCTGAGCTGAGAGCTGTTTGTTTCTCTGTTTTTATTTACATTTTTATCGAGTTACTCAATTTAAGAAATGGAAACAGTATTCTAAAATTCAGCATAACTCTTCCTGCCGTTATTTATTTCTGTTTGGTACTTCTAGTGCACAAAGCAAAAGAAAAAGGATTCTGTTTGAGAACACTGGAACCAAGATGTACATTCTGTTTCGTTCTCTTTCTAAGTGCTGGTGTTCATGGTTAGAGCGCTAGTGCTCCATCTGGTAATGTGAAATGTGATGAGAGCATCTGTTTTATATAGCTAGTATATTAACCCTTCTGTTGTATTCCAAGGGTGTTGCTGTAAACATTTTTTAAAAGTAAGATACGATTCTTGGAGAAATCATATTGGACCTAGTGAAGTCTAAGCCTGTCTACAATAAGCTACATACAGTATCTCCTCTCCTCTGAGGTTGGAAACAAAACCTGGACATCACGAAAAAGGCAGGCTTCAGTGGCATAAAATCAATGTAAAATGTATGTAAATCCTTCTTTGCACTGCAAAGCAAACTGTCTTGTACTGTAGAGTATTGTTTGTTTTCCAATTACAAGGCAGATTAGTATAAACCATAAGTTTCCTGGGTGCATTTTCATCAACCTGTAGCATAACATCTGGCATAACATTCAGCTGATGCAGTGCTGTATAGTAGGCATTTGGGACCTCGCTTGCTAAGAAAATAGCATACAGTAATGGGACAAGTAATGAGTAATCTAATATTGATTATTTTAATAATGTAACCTTAAAATAATGCACATTACATGACACTGCTCTGATCTCTGTCCATTGATAATAGAGTGAGAGTCCGCACTTACAGTATGCTGACCTGGAATGTTTTGCTCCAAAATGCTCTGGTTTCTCTCTCTTGTGTCATTTCACTTTTGCTCATTTATTTAAGCATCTTCCATTTGAGCTCAAATAATTTACAGAAATCAGCTTAGAAAGTTGGGGTCTGCTTCCAGCTTTTAATTATTTTTTTGTTTAACATTACAGCATTTGGTCAGGTACTGTAAAGCAATGTGAGTCTTATGCCTTCTTCATGTTCTCTTATGCTCACAGTTGTCCAGCATAAGCAATAAATACTCTTTTATGGTTTTTTTCTTTTTCATGTCAAGCTTTGAGGGGTTTAAAAGCATGTACAGTACCTTTTGCATAATTTAATTTTTTTTTTGGTGTCACAGCGGGGTGGTAATGCTGATTGCAGCTTCCTCACAACACTTGGGACACGGCTTTGATTCCGATCTAAATTGCCTTCTGTGCGGAATTTGCAGAAGTTCCTTTCCTGTCAGCTCAGGCTCAGGGTCTCTGTAACTTTCACCAGGAATAAGTGTTTTTTTATCATAATGTAGTTGAAACCCCTTGTTAAAAAAATTCTGAGGCTGGGGATCTACTGTAAGATCAACCCTTTGGAGAACTCAAACACTGGTGAACTTTTGTGCCTGTAGACTATAGCATCACTTATTATAAAAGGTAGAGTGTGACTTTAATTTTTGTTCTTGACCGTCATTAATTATACTCCGTGTTATAAACTTCTGGGTGAGTTTATGGTGCTTAATAAAAAGAATTTTATATTCTTTTGAAAAGAAAACTTTAAAGGCCTGGTTTTCTGGGAACTGAAGTGTATCACACACCTTTATGAATGACTGTTAATGTTGGAACGTCAAAACATTTTTCACCTTTTTCATCACCTGGCGAGAGCCGGAAGATGAAACCAAAAAGCTTTCACAAAAAAAGAAGAAAAAGAACATCATATAAATATTATTAAGTTATTTCTTAAGGGAAAAACATAGATTATTTTCACCAGAATCCTGAAGGAGTTCTTGCAATGTTTTATTTCACATTCCTTTAAGAACAAATTTTCAGTCCATTAAATATTTGAAGAGAGATGGACTAGATTTACCTGGACTTATATTTTTTAATACCTTCCCCAAAGCATTTGATAATTGCAGTTTGTATGTTAAGAAATTAATAATGCATAAACACAAGATCAAATACCCAGGTCAGATTGGTCATAACCACTTTCTTGTACATTCACTTTTTAAATTAAATGATCCAAGATCAAATGACTGCATTTGATGTGCTATAGTCTGTCACAGCAGAATTTCAATCTGGTAGCCTGATCTTTTTCCGAAGCATAGCAAAGTTGGGACTGGTCAGTACAGGAGACGCCTAAGGAAAATCGGATAGCTGTAGAACACTGTGGTGGCCGACTTGTAGGTGTCACTCTGCCCCCTTCACTTGAATTTCCTAACCACTGCCCTAGTATGGGGCTACTATCTCATCCTTCTGAGGATATACATTTATTTTTTTGGTTGGTGCTTTTATCCAAAGGAATAGTTAGGTCAAAAGTACCTTGCTTAAAGACACAACATTATGTGTATAGGTTGATGACTTTTATGTAATGTTATAGGTACTTTTAATGTGAAGTGTATGTTCCTGTTTGTATGTTTTTGTAAGTCTATGTAAAACACAGCTGCAGGGATGCATAACAAATTTCTAAGAAAAGAGACAAAATATTAGCACGCAAAGGAACAAGTAATAGCTTTATTCCATGCTGAAAAGTGAAGAGAGAAAACACAATAATTCGACTGTGGAGCCTTCTTCAGGTGTGAGAAAGACAGGGCAGACAGCAAAGAGGTAGAGATTGCAATCTTCTCTATTCTCGTGCAGGTTTCAATTTCACACCTTTCTTCACCCCTCTCCACTTTGAGCCACCTGAGTGGCCTCTTTACCTCTCCCCTCACTCGGCTTTTGTTCTTCTGTGCTATTTAATCTTTGCTGTCTGCCCTGTCTTTCTCACACTTGAAGAAGGCTCCACAGCCGAAACGTGGTGTTTTCTTTCTTCTCTTTTCAGCATGGAATAAACCTATTACTTGTTCCTTTGCAGCCTATGCATGCTGACGCAGCTACCCACCTGAACCACGTCAAAATATTGTCATGTCATGGTAGTGTTTCATATGAGCTTTGAACCCACAACCTCCTCATGATGAGTATGGAATCCTGCACTGCTTATTCCAACACGGTGAGACGTTGAACTGAGGTCCTGAGTTTTTGGTCATTACAGCTCCAATAGTACCATTCTGAGTACTGAGATGTTAAACACAGTATCCTGGCTAATTCTCCAGGAAAGCACAATCTAACGTTTCTTAAAGACCCCTCGTAATTCAGTTAGTAAAGAGATTTATTTCACTCTGCACCTGTTCTGCTGTCTAGGGGGGCTTCAGGCATGGGGTCACTCAGGCTGGAGCTGCACTTCAGTGGTGGATGAAGTGAGTCCCTTCCTATATGCAAAGTGCTGTGGAATCCTTTGAAATGAAGTGTCTTATATGAATATAATTTATTATAATGAACTATTTATTATTCATTCATCAGTCCAGATAAAAAGCTGATATTTTTCTAGTCCTAGAAACTTGTTTTGAAATGTGATTTTTCAACTTGCTGTTAGTACTGTATACGTACTGTACTTAAATCAATATTTTGTGGTCTTCTTTCTGCAACTCAATAGGCAGTTGCCTGTCCCCTGCTGTGTTTATGTATCATAAATAAATCATGGCAGTTTCAAATAAGATTGCGATTCTACCATACTATCTACAATAGTTGACCTTGCTGGTCTTTTAAGTACTTTATTATTTCAAGAAAATACAGATTCCCTTAAAATACTTTTCAAAATACCGGGGTTGCATAAACTCATCAAATGAGGAATACTATTTTTAACTGGATATCTGCTCCTATCATTGTATCTGCTTCACAAACAAAATTTCCACTTTCTTTTTGATTAATTAAACTTGTTAGTAAATTGTCGTGGCTTGCAAAGATCAAATAATGAGCATAATAATAATCATGCTTTTTTAGTTATTTAGCTCTTACTAAGGCCTGTGATAAAGAGATGAGTCAGACTATGTTAAGGTAGTCAGACTGTAGTCTCTTGATCCAGAAAAAGATTCTGAGTAATGCTGGAAATTAGGGTGTCCATTCTATATAAAGTTTAATGTCTTTGTGGCTGAAGAGAGAGATTGCCCAGCAGTTCTTTGTGAAATGCTATTATAATACGCTCATCCTAAGTGTAATTTTTGCCACATGTTATTTTGTTGGTTCCTGAAATCTCAATGGGTTGTTACATCACAAAGACAGCATTAAGCTGCAAAAGATCTTGGAAAAAGACTGATGGGTTTCTATTCAGAACTGGCAGTTTGGTTAGAAAAACCAATAGCATACTAATGGATGATCTTTTTATATAACAGAAAAGTGAGGTAAAAAAGGTCTACATTTGCACTATTGCACTTACAGGCTGTCAATGCAGAAGCAGATTGTGTGTTTTAGTAATGTGTTAATTAAACTCACATGCCCCCCAGGATTGTGAATCAAAATAATTGTATTTTTAAATAATAAAAGATATAAAGGTTTTTTTTTAATTTACGGGAAAGCAGTAAAAATGAACTTGTTTCAATATAGTTATATTTCAGTTACTTAATGCTTCTGCTAATGTAGAGGAAAGAAATTATTTTTCTCCATAAAAAGAAGAGCACTGTATTTCACTCACAGTCTCTAGAACTTACCATACTTCCCTTGAATCCTAGTGGTCTAAGTATATGAGAAAGCACATTAAACATTAACAGTGTGTGTGGTGGAACCACAGGTTATGAAACGAACCTGTGCTACAAGAGTCTTTGACAGGGAGAAACTCAGGATACCATCCAGAGGCAGAGTGAAGGTGAAATAAAATGTATATAGTTGGAAGAGCAGGTTTTTGTATACCACAGACATACTAGCAGTCAAAATATTTCCGAAGTCTCTTTTCCAACAATGTAGCTCATTAGTCTTTTCAATATTTGAGGAGGTCCCACAAATTATGGGTGCTTTTCTTCCAAGGTCTCCATCAACACTGGACTCCTCCATCTTCTTGTTTTCATAGTGTCCAGGTTGAGTCATTGGATGGTTGCAGTTTAGCTTATTGTTGAAGGGTTACTGCTAGAAGGGCTCTTTGGAATTATAGTCTTCCCAGGGTCTGACATGCTTTCTGGCAAGATTTCATCTCCAGAAGGGGTGAAGACATATGGTCTTCTCCAGACATTTGCAGGTGTTTACCATGGTTTTAATTAAATGAGTCTGTGTTGCAATTCTTTTTATGCTTTGGGTTTTGGATACTTCCTGAAATCTGTTTTCATCTCCATGTAGATTGTTTTATCTGCTGCTGGTGATCTTAAATCTTACATACTGTATGCAGCCACTGTAGATAATGCTAACATCACCAAGTGTTTGGCTGTGAGTGAAGACAGTCTTCCATTCCCTGTCATTTCAGCCTGTTGTCTGATGTCTGAATAAATAGTGTTAAATGTTGCTTTTTCTTGCCATTGGATATTTAAGATGTAGACTTGTTAGATTTCAATCATTTGTCAGTATGGCACTCAGACATGTGCTAACTAACATTTTCCAGTTCTGGATCATATTCATCTGTCAATTAAATAGCTCAGAATTGTGTTTTAAATAACGCTATAGGTAATGGTTTCATGACTAGAACATAGTTGTAAAAGGTGAAGAAATCAAAGATATAGTCCAGAAATGGTGCATTAATTAATGTCTGCTTCTACCAAGACGTTCAATTATTACATTCAAAATTAAAAACTAGAAACATAGAGCGACTCTTAATTTTAACTTTTGTCTGAAACCTTGTGAGCCAGCTCTGTTCATGAGTGTTCAATTTATTCCACCTCCTTGATTTTGGAGAATGCACTGCAATTAAAATCTGTGTAGCTGTCACATGGGCCATTGTGCCGGCCCAGTGCAGCTGTTAAAGACTTGAGCTCATTAGTGAGGATGGGTTTAAGGAGCAGGTTGTCTCTTTGAGATGCCCTGTTTCTGGGTGTGAAAGAGGAGGCAGGGCGGCTCTTGTTTTGCTTTTTGGAACTGTGAGGGATTGCACTAGCTCTTCAAGGACCCCTTAGGTCTGTGAAACATACTGGGTTTGTCCCTGTGAGGGACATTCCAGCATGTGCATGAGGGAAAATGGCATGGAGAATAAAGGTTAAAGTAATGTTTAGATAGTGCTAACAAAAAGAGACCCTTTGCTCGCATTCTTTCATGAAAATACCTCTTGGTGTGATTTCATTATTCCTGGTTTTGTCAGCATTGCCACTCTCTTGTTGATTTATCAGACATCTAAAGCTCAAGGAACAAAATTTGATGTAGCTTAAATAATGTTGTGCATGTGTTTGAATTGAATACATTCTCAACACCAAGCCTGTACAAGGGAGAAGTACATCATGGGGATATCCAGAAACATTTCACTATTTAAGCTTCTGACTATATATACAGTAGGCTATTTCAGATGAAATTTTGTTTCACATTATTCAAAGCATTTAAAAACACAAGGTAGGTCCTGACTTTGATTACTACGTACTTATAGATAAAAATGTGAATTAGAGTACAAGTTAATCCAATAAGATCCAAGCATTCTAAAAATGCATTTGTCAAAGATTTCCTGCTTGCACCCCCAGATATTGGCAGCATGTGTGCTTATTTCTCACATCTTTGCAGGATGTAATTTGCACCCAATTCAGGAGTCTGATGTAAAATGCCCTGAGGTAGAGAGGGAGAGCCGAGAGTGAGAATTGGAAAGCATCTCCTCATTGCTGAGACAGCTCATTCTGAGGGTCATTTATGTTCTTTATCTGTGGAATCTGAAAGCCAGTATCTCCAGAGATTGAACAGTTTGGAGGAGACAAACCAGAAGTCAGTTCATTTCGAGCAAAACTGAAAGTTTTGAAGTGGAGGACTTTTCACTGTTTTTCTGGGCTTGATAAGGTGGCATTTTGTGATGGCTTTAAACACTCTTGGTTATCAAAGCCACCAGTCTACATGATAACAACTGGGGACAGTGTTTTCCGCAGGTTTCTCTGGGAATGATGAGAACTTCAGTGCCTTCTGACTTGCTGCTAGTTGTATGATGTGCTTTGTTAGTTTAATTGATATGTGGTCAGGAAGATTGTTAAGGTGTTCTCAGTGGTGTTTGCATGATTGGTGAATCTAATGCACAAGCATGATTGTCCACTGTCCACTTGTAAGGAAGCTAGCAGATGGGAAGAATACTGAAGAAAAACATATTTTGGTTGCACTACTTTTATTTTTTATGGGGACAATGGTCTTCACCAATGATGAACTAAAAACCAGGTTAATATTGACCTATCTTAAGAAAATCGTACACTCCTTGATTTTTTTTTGTACACTTAATTGTGTTCATGTGACAAAAATGTTGTCTTGTTTGTGTCGGTTTCATAATATCATGTATAAATCAATACAGTAGCAACATTTGCTTGGTCTAAAGCATGTGCTTTATTGCAACATAAATAGATTGGGTTTGAAATATTGTCAGTTTGGGATAGGACATGCATTGACATTTTCTTCACTTTGGAGTTAAGATGTGCATTAAATATGGTTTTATGACGAATAGCAGTATTTCTGTTGGATTAAAAGGGATGCATTCACAAGCCTGCTTGTTTACAATGTTTACAATGTAATAGGGCTATTTTCATGTCACCAGAATTTTTGTTGCCTCATTCTAAATCGCAGACAATAACTGCGCTGCACATACCTGGAAATTCAGTTTATTTGGTGATATAAATTGGAGGTTTTATGTATTTCTGTGTATTTTGTACTTTCATTGTGGTTTGAAATGCACTCATCAATGCCAATTCTTTATAACCCCAAAATGTAAAAACAGCATTGCTCAGCATTGCAGAGCTTATTTCTCTTATTATGAGCAGCTAAAAAATGCATTTTTTCAGTAAATTTATAAGAAACACAAGCACATCAGAGGTTACAAAGGAAATAAGGACTTTCATGGGAATATACTGGTTCTATTGTTGCTCTTGAGTGCCCAATCCTGGTCATGGAGGGATGGCATGTCTGCAGGGTTTAGAGGTTTTTTTTAAAATGAAACTGTTAAATTGGTCCAATTAAGTCAATAATTGGCCTTTTTAATTTATTAAGAGCTGAGCTAGAATACAAATCAGCAGTTACACCAGCCCTCCATGACCAGGATTGAGTATCTCTGGTGTAATATAGTCAGGAGCTGGTGATCAAAAGTTGTGTTTTTAATGTTTCAGATATCTGCAAGCATATTTCCGGGTGACACCACGTCCTTGCAGAACATTTCCCCATTGGCTGGGTTTGATTGATTCAATGAAATTCACAAAATGAAAATCTTGTTCTGAAATGCCCTTTAAAAATTACAGTAAAAGGCATAAGCCATTCTCTGTACTGCCATTTTCTTCCTAATTGAAAACAAGCAGCAGTAAAGTGTTTAGGACAGGCCACTGAAATATGTATTACTCATACAGAAAATTTCCAAGTGAAAGTTTAAATTATTAATATTCATTGCTCTTTATTCCTCAGACATAAAAAGTTGTGTATGTGGTTGACAGAAAGCTGTTATTGTTTGATAGAAATGTGTTTGCATATATTTCATCTACAGTGCTCGGTACATTGTGAAATGCCATTTATTATTTTGCTGGATATAGTACTGCCTGCCATAAATAGCAAATCAAGACATTATTGAACAGATTTATCAATGTGTAATGCCAACTGTTATCCACAGAAATTAATAATGCTTGTGACAGAAATGGGACAGTGTTGATGTGAACCAAGTTCTTTGACACATAACAAATGCAGATTCCTCCGGAACAAAGTCCTGTAAATTAAGTGTGAAGCAGAAGAAAACACTAAGCTCTATAATGACCACTTTATTCCATTTTCATCAAATGTTTCTGTAACTAGCAGAAGCAGTATTTTGCTGGCTCAGGAAACACATTGATGAATATGACTAGAGTCTGTGCAGTAGATACACATTTACAAGTCAATTTGTTCTTTTGTAAAGAGCCCCATTCGTATCTATACCCTGACCTACTTGAAAGTCTTACAAAAGCTTCACCTTATATTTTAATTTGAAATTCTTCATTGTAGTTCACCCTTCCAATGTGTTTACTTATATCCTGCAGAGGAAGACAGAAAGGCAAAACAAGTCAAACTCACAACAGAGGAGTAGATTTGACAGGTTAAGAAAGCTTTAAGGAAGGAAGACCCTTGGTAAAACAGACAACCTCATCTTATCTGAGCAGATATGCACAAAATAAAAAGTAGGGTTGCCAAGGCTGTTATGGTTAAGTGGAAAGATGCCAGTTGAGTAATGTTAATGTTGATTTCTTTATGAAAGCTAATTAATGTAAGAGTGTTGCTTTTTATAGGAAAGAAGCTAACCTGGGGACAATACTGTATATGCTCTGTACAAAGCACAGTAGATTCAGTAGCTGTTTTTAAATAAAAAAGGCAAGAATCCACTGTTAACAAACCCTTATTTATTGTACCTTGTGAAAGTATTCAGGCCTAACCAAAATTCACATTTTGCTGCCTTACAAATTACAATAAGCCATTGTTTTCAATCAGACTTTTAATCCAAACCCTAATGATCAAATTGAACACTGCTATATGTGAAGGAATTTGCAAAACATGTATAGAAAATGTACCTGTTCAGCAATCTAAGTCAGTGCCTGGTAGGAGAACTTTTGGCAGCATTTACTGGTTTGCATCTTACTGGACATATCAATACTACAGTGGCTTTGCAAAGTGGAATGTTGTAATTATCTATTTTTCCTAGACAAATCCTTCCAGTTCTGACACACATGCTTGGGTGCATTGATCGAATTCCAGTCTTGAAATTTTACCATCAATTTTCTATTAGATTCCGGACTGGGCCAGTCAAGGCCATTCACCTGCTTCTTGTCAAACCACTCCAGTGTGACTTTGGTGGGTTGTCCTGTTAAATGTGAATATTTAGCATCATTTGTATAATGTTGGGTGGATCAAGCAGGTTTAGGACTGAAATGTCAAATGTACTTTGCACCATTTTCCCCTCATTTTCCTAACAAGCTTCCCAGTTCTTATTGATGAGAATCACTTCCATAACTTGATGTTACAACCAACACTTATTGACACACGGAACAGTGTGTGTTATGCTGGTTTGGGTTGGAGGATGGTGTGTGTATTATGCTGGTTTGGGTTGGAGGATGGTGTGTGTGTTATGCTGGTGTGGGTTGGGGGACGGTGTGTGTGTGACGCTGGTGTGGGTTGGGGGACGATGTGTGTGACGCTGGTGTGGGTTGGGGGACGGTGTGTGTGTGATGCTGGTTTGGGTTGGGGGACGGTGTGTGTGTGATGCTGGTTTGGGTTGGGGGACGGTGTGTGTGTGACGCTGGTTTGGGTTGGGGGACGATGTGTGTGAGGCTGGTTTGGGTTGGGGGACGATGTGTGTGACGCTGGTTTGGGTTGGGGGACGGTGTGTGTGTGACGCTGGTTTGGGTTGGGGGACGGTGTGTGTGTGACGCTGGTTTGGGTTGGGGGACGGTGTGTGTGTGACGCTGGTTTGGGTTGGGGGACGTTGTGTGTGTGACGCTGGTTTGGGTTGGGGGACGGTGTGTGTGTGACGCTGGTTTGGGTTGGGGGACGGTGTGTGTGTGACGCTGGTTTGGGTTGGGGGACGGTGTGTGTGTGACGCTGGTTTGGGTTGGGGGACGGTGTGTGTGTGACGCTGGTTTGGGTTGGGGGACGATGTGTGTGACGCTGGTTTGGGTTGGGGGACGGTGTGTGTGTGACGCTGGTTTGGGTTGGGGGACGGTGTGTGTGTGACGCTGGTTTGGGTTGGGGGACGGTGTGTGTGTGATGCTGGTTTGGGTTGGGGGACGATGTGTGTGACGCTGGTTTGGGTTGGGGGACGGTGTGTGTGTGACGCTGGTTTGGGTTGGGGGATGGTGTGTGTGTGACGCTGGTTTGGGTTGGGGGACGGTGTGTGTGTGACGCTGGTGTGGGTTGGGGGACGGTGTGTGTGTGACGCTGGTTTGGGTTGGGGGATGGTGTGTGTGATGCCGGTTTGGGCTTGTGCGTATATTAAACTTTGTACTTAGACAGTGTCAGGAAAAGCAGACTGTTTCCAGTTTTAAATGTACTCAAATTAAGTTTCTGTTTCTCTCCTCTGATCCATGTTTCAGTATTTATCCTGAAGAAATCCTAATTTCCTTCAGCCTGTCAGAATAGGGCATTACCTTCAGCCTGGAAAAATAGCATTATTTATGCTACAGTAGGTGTTGCTCTTATAACTAAGTGTGTAAAGAATAGGAAAGAATTATGCACGTTAACAGTTTAATGGTTCAGTATTTAATTACTTGCAATATCGTATCTCTCTTTTGCTCTTAAGGTGTAGGTCCTTGCTGGTGGTATTTGGAAGTCTGTGTTGTTCTGTGCACTGGTATAGGTTAACTGTTACATTGGAACCCCAGGGAAGAAAAGCAGCTTTTTGGTTGCTAGTTTGGGCTAGTTTAACTGCACATTGTGAGATAGTTTCTTATCTTAATAGTGATGAAAGCGACATTTCATGAAGCAGAATTCAAAGGAAACCACAAGGAGCTGAAGAGAAGTCATCTACAGAAATTCTGGTTTAATTGTTTGCAGCAGAATTCTTAGAGCTTGTCCACATAATGCATTCCATCAATGATTTCCTGTATGAAGTAATCTAAATGTCACACCACAGAATCAGCCTGCTCTCTTAAAACCTGTATTTAACTCTAATACATTAGAAGAACCATTTGAAAAAATACAAACTGTCTTGCCTTTTTTGTCACATCTCTATTGTACAGACTGTATGTGTAAACCATTTGAAAGACAGCACATAAAAAGATTTAGATAAAAGAAATTTCTTAAAAATGGGACTTTTAATCATACTGACAGAGCAATGAAGAACCACTTTAATTCTGAATATCAGAAAAATAAAAAGTTAACCCACTCGATTGTGTTGAACTAGAAGACTTTTAAAATGGTTGAAAAAGACAAATACAATTATTTCTGATTTTTATTGCCATTAGTGTAGTGTATACAATGCAATTATACCTAAAAAGCACTCGTTGCTGTATGTTATTAAAAAATGAGTGCAATTTAAAAACTTCATTTCTGTTGTAACGTAGTTCATGGGGCTGTACAAATGTGAGCTGAACTGAAGGTTTCATGCTGTGCAGTTGGTCAGTCTATTTGTCTCTTTGTTGTGCATTACTTAAGTAATATGAAGAGGGAATTAGGAAACAGAGAGCTGAATGCAATCAGGCTTTGCAGTGAGCCCAGCAGTCTGATTATCCAGAGGAAGAAAGACTTAAAACTCGAGTGGGAAGGTTTCCATATGGACTGACGGTCAGCTAGATGAGTCGGTGCTATTGAAGTTATCTCAAAAAAAAATATCCGACTCGCACCCCATGTGAATTAAATAAAGACCTTAAACAAGTAAGGATAACCAGTAAGAAGTGAAAGCTACAGACCAAACAAATTCATAGCCTATTCTGTTCTCTTCCCTTCTCTTCATGCTGCTCATCACATTAAGTGTTTTAAGAAAATTTCCCTGTCAGACTCCAGCCCTCTAATCCCCATTAGAATCCATAGCTTTCCAGCCTCTCTCCTGAATCCTTCATGCCTTGTGCCAAGACGCCCCAGTCAGTGGGACCTAATTGGATATCAACTCAGTCTTCCCAAAGCAACACACTGTTCCTCCAGTAGTTGAACCCACCCCTGGAAACACACTGTTTGTTCAAAGTCCTGCAGTCAGAAGGGGAATTTGGAACACATGGCCTTACGTAGGCTTGAATGTCTCAAGGACATGAAAAAACATCCATATTATTCCCCCACATATCCTCTCAGATACAGCACTGACCTAAATTCACAGAGTTACATTTGAGGCTTTAAAAAGCCGTTTTTAGAGAGGTCCCTGTAAATCATGGATGATTCAAGGAGTAAATCTGTGCACTCCTCACCCAATCATAATTCAGAAAAAAAGCATGCGACTACTTAAACTAAGAATATACAGTATACAATGGCTGTAAAATAGAAAAATCTTTCTGCCCATAAACACTATTATCATACCGCCTGGGTAATGAACTTTGTCCATTAGGCATTCTACAAGAATGTCCGTAATCTTGCTGGTGGTAGCTGTCAAGCCAGATGTTACTGCTAAATTGATTTTATATGTATAATGATTTTTCTCCACATTTCTGCAGCCTTCATTTCCACGTGTGGTATTTATACAGGTGGGTTTCATGTGTATTGTGGCTTTCCTTAATCCATGTCTTTGACAGATTAACAAAGCCTGTGTATCAGGCAGGAGATTGGCCAAGCCGTAGATTTAAAACAGGCACTTCAAGCTCCCTGACCACCAACGAGACCAGTTTAGAAGGCACATTCATAACTGAGGCACAATACATATAATCGATGGGAAAGATTGCTTGCAGATTGCATAGGAAAAATTCAGGTGGTCAAACAACATGAAAGCTAGTCAAATTTCAAACAAGACATTTGGTAGAATTGTCAGTAATGGGTCAATTTCATACAATTATACACATCAAAGCACAGATGAGTTAATGACTGTGTAGTTAACATATACAGTATGTGGTCCTTAGTTCACTTTAATTTTTCCCATGTGTTTGAGATTGGAGAATGCACTACAGCACAGTAAAATGGTCAGAAATTGCAGTAGGATACAAAATAGTTTAGGATTTAACCCTCAAAATAATTTCATATTACGGTATTTTCATTTTTTCTTAATTATCTTATGTTATTTGGGAAAGAAACTAAAAGACTTTATCAGGCAATTTGTCATTTGAATGTATTCATGAATTAATTTGAAAATGTCCTCTATGCTTCATTTGTGGACAGCAAATCTAGGCAGCATTGACACACACTAATATCACACATAGCCATAACTGCGAGTGTTATATTTTTGGAGTTTAAGGTGTGTTACTATATTTATTTTCCTGGTTTCACTTTTACAGTTACAGTACAAATTTTGCAGCACTTGCAAGAATCCGTTCATTTTATCAACTCAGGAACTCTCAAAGGAAGTGACACAGAATCACAAAACCAAGATTCCCCAGAGTGCCTTAACCTCACATGGTGAATCCCTGCTGCCTGGATGTTATACACAGTACAGTGCACCAGATACACTGAGACTTGAATTCCCTGGACATGTGGCTCCTTCAAG
Source organism: Atractosteus spatula (assembly GCF_055471065.1). Classification (NCBI taxonomy): domain Eukaryota; kingdom Metazoa; phylum Chordata; class Actinopteri; order Semionotiformes; family Lepisosteidae; genus Atractosteus; species Atractosteus spatula. The sequence goes on along the minus strand of NC_142726.1, from coordinate 12,988,229 downwards.
AGAACTCCCATATGTCCTTAAGGGTGATTTGCTTCATTAAAAAAAAAAAGTTCTTTCATCCAGAGTGTTTTACTCTTCTCCACCAAAGGCGATATTCAGAATCATGTCCACATGTCTGTAGATGAATTCAGTAACATTGTTAGGAACATAAGCACAGTTACAAATGAGAGGCGTTCATTCGACCCTTCCAGACCGTTTAGAAGTTAATCGATCTAAAGGATCTCATCCAGCAGTTTCCTGAAAGATGGTATCTGCTTCAACAACATGGCTTTGTCCCATACTCCCACAACCCTTTGGGCTGTTTTTATAGTAACAATAAATAATATACTAACAGTAATAATAATTCATAATAGATTTCTTAATTGTTCCCTTAACTTTTGCCTTTTGTTGGTATAATGTACGTGTAGAAACATGATTTTTTAAAAAGTTGGCAGTGTTTCAGTACACTAGCATGATGGGATGTCATTAACAAATGACTGGCAGAACATCTGCTTCAAATGAATCCATTAAGGATTCCACTCAAACAAAAAATATTCACTGATAATGACCTGCAGTGCTCCCAACTCTGTCTCCCTGGGTGGTATTCTTCAAGGGTTTCAGATTTTTACACTGTGTAGCTTTAGTAAATACCTCATCCAGGCTAATGACTTAAATCAAACCGTTAAGACGGTTGATTGGGTCTGGCAATACCTTAACTTAAGATGATGTTTATTGTTGAAGCTGTCTCGAAGTTAGGCTTTTAACCTTCTACTCCTCCCTAAATCAAGAAAGAAAATAACTGGAACTTTTCTAAATGACAAGAAAAGAACCTTTTTTAATCCATATCGTGGATTACCTTTCACAATAATTCCACAGAGTATAGTGCAACACAAACTATACAGCTATGGCCAAAAGCTTACCATAACCCAGACATAGCAGGAACAGAATAATGCAGCATTGCAGGATATAGAGGTAAAATAAATGGAAACTAGTAAATTGAGTTAAATTTACAGATTTAAGATCATTCCAAATAAACATGGAATTCACAGTGGTTTAATTAATTTTGTGCTCTAAGGTCAGTTATGTCACTGACAAACATGGAGATGTTGTATTATGTAGGGTCACTGCTCTGTAGCTGGCTGCACGCGCAATATGTATTAATTCAGTATCAGTGCATTGCCCCCTGGAACTCTCACACACCCAGTCCTCACGCGTCTGTGATTAGACTACTAACTGTTACAGTGTAGTTCATGGACTGCTTCTGCTAGGAGTCCCTCAGAATGCAGGAGTAAAGATGTGCAATTCTGCTGCTAAATTAGACAACATTTTAAGCTGGATTTACTTAATGTTCAAAAACCCACCCAAATGTTATGTAGATAATCTCGGATTTTAGTCCTTCCAGGAAACTGCACTATCCAGCTCCTGCGATTGGGAAGAGTTAATTTTCACGCATCCCCCCCATTTTGACCTTTCTGTAGGATTGTGTGTTCGGCAGTTTATTTCTCATTTCATTAGACTGATCTAAGATCCATGTACCACAGCCCTTAACATACAGTAGAGTCCTGTTTCTTCATATGATACAGGCTGACCATTTAAGTGGCCTTTCCATTCTTATAATTTGTTCATGAAATATTTTGTATTGAGGACATCCATAGTCCAGTTATGTTAAGGAATGTAACTGTAAATCAACAATAACCGGTATTGGATTTTATTATTGCTGACAATATTATCTATTTAAGAGTTGCAGTTGCTTTGGTATCATTTCTCTTGTGTATTTTGTTTCATTACAGTACGTTATGTAATGAATGTAGAATTGTTAATAGTAAATTAATACATCATGAAACTTTTTTTTTACTGTAATGTTCACTTATCTTCCACTGTGTTTTTACAATGTGATGTAGTCATACTTACGAACGATTGCTCTCTACTATACTCACATACAGTATAGACTAATAGCATATAGTAACTGCCACAAGAACTGGGTCAAAAAATGTCTTCCTTAGCAGAATTGTGCATTGTGATATGCAGACTTGTTCAGAACACAAATATAAAACATGCTGAGGAACCAGAGCATGGGAAAATACTACGTTCTTGATTATTGAAAACATTCACAACAAATCCAGCTATTTGGCACCCCTCCTGCTTTTCCCACCTCTGATCAGAGCGACTCCTATGTGAGCCACCCACATGTGTTCCACTATCAACAAAGAAAATAATCTAAATGCGTCTTATGCCTACCATTGTAATACTGGATTACACATAATATAGTAATGCAGCTTAAGCACAGTGTGTGTCAGATCAGCAAAATGTGCCATTGTTTAAGGATTTTGCTTTGTATTCTTTAGTGATCAGGGATTGAACCAAGGAATGAATGCTCGAACCAAAGTATGTTTTCTAGAGCGACATTTACAGTATTTCTGCTACCACTGAAGCTCGCTGAAGCTCACTGAAGCTCTCTAGTATTGGTTGAAACTGAAAGGGGTTTGATGCCTTCTTCTTGAAAGAGAAGAATTATGTGGTGGTTCATGCATCTCAGTGTCTTGGCATCTACTGGCCGTGAATCTGGAGTGGTGCTGGCATGTTTTGGGCTGGGAGATGGCGCTGAAAGTGTGTTTGGGATGGGGAATAGTTTCTAAATCAGTGAAGAGGGTAGACCAAGCAGCAGTCAGGCAAGAGGAAGCTAATATTTACACAAGTGGTTTACTCCTTCCATATCTTACCGTCTAACACAAGTAAAATAAAATATCACACTCATATCTCTTAGTGCACATGGTTTGCACAAAGTCACCTTTTCACCATGTGCTATGCTATTCCTAATGGAATGTGGTGAAAGCACCTGGAACAAATAAAGAATCAGAAGCATGACAGGGTCTCTATGGACAGAGTGAGTGGACTGGCCATGTGCACCTGTGGAAAGGATTAAGGACTGTCCCCAACAAGCCTGTGCTTATTTATAGAAGATGCTTGTATCAAATGTATTAGTGATGCCGTACTAGATGGCTGCAATCACTGTACGTGCAGACATTTTTATCATCAAAAGCTACTTACAGTACCTGCTTTTTATAGCTTCTCTGGAAGAAGATTAGTGGTTAGAAAGGCTGAGCTTTGCTTCCTGCTGTGGGACAGAAATGGTGGGGGAGTATTGCTGAGTATTTGTGAGGCTGGCTGTGGTAGCAGAATGAACTGCTGTATGTAAAAGAATCAAAGAGCCCAGTCTGGCTGTTCTGAATACATGCTCACCTCATTTGGATTTCATCCTCACATGTTGTAGTAACTTCATGCACAATGGTAGACAAGACTAATCCACATGTTCAGTCCACAATTAAAACCTTAATGAAGTTTGCCATTGTGACACAGACTGCTGCAAAGGCCAGCCTACTAACTAAGGTGTGGAAATCCAGATGAAATTCATTAATATTCAAGTAACCACTGTTGTTTTCTTTATTCTGCGTGTCTTTGATTGTGCTTCCTTTCATTAGCTAATTAAGTGGAGCACTGTTCAAGTACAGGTCCAATTCAAAATGTGAGCAATTGGAAAGTTTATCAATTTTTCTCACAGAGCTGAGAGCCAATACAAAAGCTACCTTTGTAGTGCCCTTGTAATGTAACAGTCCCACATGTCACGATATTGTAGAAGGTTTTAAAAATCGTTCGCCTTGCTCTCTGGGTTGAAAAGCACGGCAAAAAAAAACAGAGCACACAACACAGACGTGCAAAAGGAAAATTAAATAAACTGACTGTCAACTCTTTGTCACTGTCTTGTTATGATAAATAAGTAATTAATGTTGCTTGTTACATGTCCAAAGTAACGTTTGTTTCTGATATGAAAGCTAAATAAGAGATTTCAGTGGTTGATATTTACTTTTTGCAGACAGTAGGCATTTCATTTCTCTTTGTAATGCAGCACATGACAAGCCATGATTGTTATTCATTGAGTTTATACTTCATTTATATTTATATGGAAATAAACAACCTCAGTAGCTACCAAGTATTCCAAGACATATTTTTTACTTCAAAGCAACAACACTAATCCCCAAATCCTTTCTCTGATTTTACGCTTTATTAATCCTGTTAATAATCCTTTTAGGAGCTTTCATACTTCCTCTGCATTGACATTGTGTGAAGGAAGAAATATTTTATAGGATCCTAAATTTCCAAAGATGATTTTAATTGTCTTAACAGTGGCTGCTTAGAAGCCTGTTGTTTTTATTTATTAATTCTGAAGTTTGTTTTTCTGTGAGTTGAGAACAAACGGACAAGACACAAATACAAGTAGTGATGAAATGAAGTGCTGAAGTGTGGGCGACAGCTCAGCTGCTGAGAATGTGCACTTTTTATTTCTTTCTTCAAATTCCGTATCATGTGAAGGCCTTCACTTAACACATAGGATGAAAATAACATGGTTGTCAAATTACTGTGATATGTTTTTCAAGAATAACTTAGTTTGACATCTGCGGTTGCTGTCTTATATTGCACTAACTAATGTTTTCAATCAAATTAGAATTACGCACCAAGTTTCGAAAGATTATAATGAAAACTGACCTTAAGCGGTTTTAACAGTTTTATACTCTTGCAGCATTACTGGTAAAGAATCAGAATGAACACTCTTCAGAACAGGGCAGGAGCAGTGGTATTTACAATGAAATACTGGTATAGATGTTAATTCCATCTTTATCCAATCACAGCATACACCTTCACATTCTATCTTTTTGTAATTATACAGTCAAAGTTAGAGGCCACAGACAGCTGTTCGGCCCTTATTAGGGATCATCAGCATAGTATCTAGGCATTGCTAACTTTTACCGGTGGTTTAGGGTCCAACCGCTGTCTGTAGCTTCTAACTTTGGCTTCATATGTGCAAAACGATGGAATGAGACAAGAGTCACAAGGCAGTTTTATGTCCTGCATTGTGATTGGTTGAAAAGCTAATGACTATGTACTGTATATAGTGTACACATAATTCATTGCATCTATTGTATCTGTTTTGCCTTTCTTCTTTTTTCCTCTCCATCTTTTACTGTTTTTTTTTCTTGTAGTACATGCAAAGGAGTTTGTTTTTTGTGACTCATAACTAGTGGAGACAGATCTTTATTGGCTTTTAGTTGAGCTGTTTAAATTAGATCTGTATGGTCATTGTTCTGCATGACAAGATTAGCCATTATAATCTACTGGATGAAGTCAGGCTTGTTTTATACAATAGTCTCTATCAATATGGGACAGAAAACTGATGGAGTCAACTGGACAGATTTTGGTCATTGATCCTGTGAGGTATGAGTACTCCACAGAAAAGAGCACATAGTTACTGTGAAAATCCACTTTTTAAAGGCTTGATTCAGCCAGATTTTTAAAATAGTCAAGTAACAGGTCGTAGGCAATAACATGTATGACTGCTCACGATCTAGTGGGTATACTATTTCATGCCACCTCTTTTACCGGAACATTTCTCTTTCAAAGTCACATGGGAATTATTTCTTCAAATATAACTTCTTCTAATCAAAATTGCCTCTTCAGAGGGAATGTCGTATTTTCTTTTTTTATTAAGAGGGCTCCATAAGCAGTCCAGCTTTGACTTACTGCCTGAACAGAGACAAAAGCCTAGAACAATAAGCTGTAGCAGGATAAAGGATGTCTGTGGTTTTTAAAAAAAATCAGGTACTGTATTAAAGAAAAACTGAACAAAGGGAAAATCAGGGAATTATGAAGTATTCTGTTAGATTTATCATGTGCATCTATTTATCTGTCCACTTTTTGTAGCTTTCATGAACTAAAAATTATTTTCAGTATGACACCTGTGTCTCCGAATAGTTGTAAAAAGAAACAACACAACACACTATATGCTTATTCTAGTAATCTTTATATTACATAGAACCTTATTTATGACACATCATCATAGTGCAATTTAATTACATTAAAACAACACAAAAATATTTATAGGCATGTGAATACACAATTAAATATAAGAAATTAAGCATAGAACATTATTGTTTTAAAGTGAATTAAAATTAAAAGTCATGACTGCCTTTTCACTGAGTGGGAGATCATTCCACACGCTTGGAGCAACAGAACAGAGAGCTCAGCCTCCCAAGGCTAGGGGCCTTGTTTTGGGAACTGAAAGAAAGCCAGAGTCCAAAGACTGTAAGCAATATGTAGGTGTAGAAGGTGATAACAGTCATTGATGTAGTCTGAAGCCAAAACATGGAATTGAACCCTTTGGAGCCAATGCAAGGAAGCTAAGATGGGAGTAATATGCTAATGTATTTAGTTTTCAATTAATGCAAGAAGCTGGGTTCTGAACATACTGTATTCCAACTTGAGAGCATGTTTGGACACAGCAGCAAACACTGAACTACCATAATTGAGCCTGGAAAAAACAAGGGCAGGCATTAGCTTCTCTGCAACACACTGTAAGAGAGATGGATGCATTACAAAGATGTTCAAAGGAATCCTTCACAACATTGTGACCATATGGCTCAGAAGGAAGACTTGGATAAAATATGAACCTTCGATTTCTTACCTGAGTTCATGAACTGGAATTGTTATGAAGCAAATGAGGACTGACACACCTATGATCTTAGTTTGGATCATCTTGCTGAAGATGCACAGTAATGAAAGTTTGATAAGAAGCAGAGTAAAGAAGACATAGGGGAGTTCAGGGAGCAGTTGGTATTTTGTAGATTGTGGCCTCATGCTGACATGTCATATGGGTAGACATACAGTACTGTATGTCTTGCAAAAGTGAAGTCCACGTTTTCTTGAGCCAAGGCAATGCTTTAGGGGCAGGTGCTACTGTGGACAAGGCTCCTAGATGGTAACAAGTCAGACATTAGACTCTTTAGAAGGAATTATGACAAATCCTCTTCACCCTCACTGCTCCTTGACTTCTGGTGAAACACAAGTGTGCTGGCTTCAGGATGTAGCCCCTGAACAATCCTCACCCAAAGGAAAAAAGGAAAGTTTTTGTAAAGTCTTTGTTTTGCCTTTTTATTTCCTTGTGTGCAGTCTTTCATCGACTATGATACGTAAATGGAAGGCACAGCGATCAGAAGCACTTAATGAGCCCTTAGGGGCAGTTACAAGAACAATCTAATTTGATTTAAGAAACACACTGAAATGACAGAGTGTTTTGTAAATGTTCTGCGGTTAACAATGTACTTCTTCTCTTCTGTGATGCTCCTTGAACCAGATATATGTAACACCCTCTACAGACATTTCAAATCAAACTTTTGAGATTAATTGCTTTCTCTCACAAGACCGTAAAATTCATAATGCGTGTAGCTTGTTTCTATATACAGCAAGGTACTGTATGTTTTCATTTAAAATCTTTTGATCAACTATGCAGTCCCTCACTAGCATATCAGTGTGAACGATAACACATGCCTTATGTACATGTAATTTTCTAAACAGGCCTTTAAATTATATACATTTTTCTCATTCCTCTTTACTTTTACAGAAGTCCTTACATTGTATTCAATTCATTAATATCCACTTGACAGCACTTGGATCACTTCACATGACATGAGCTGAAACTTTTGCCTTATGTTTGCCGTCAGGTGGAATCCACTTACTGTATGTACTGCTTTGGGGCTATTTAGTTATATCTTATGCATTATTTATTATTGGCATTGCCAACTAAATAAATCATTCAGGTTTTTTTGCAGTCTTTTTCTTACCAATCAGCTGGATAGATGCCCTTGGTTAGGCTCTATAGTAATAGACCACACTGTCTCTAAATGAAGAAATTGATCAGGGTTGATAGCTGTTACTATATTGCTTAGCATCCACACACAGATTTATCCAGGTAAATAAATAAACAGTTGCAGAGTGTGTCACAGCACCTGGAGGCCAGCTGGAGGGAGGTTAGTCTTTTGAGTAATTGAGAAGCATGCATTTCTCCAGTTCCTTCATCCAGTTTGGGTAATTTTTTTATTTAACTGCAGTACCCTTCCATTGGAATTGTCAAGTTCCAAAAGTTTAATTTTTTAGCCCTTACAGTACAGTACACCCTTTGAAACAGACTCTGTAATGACAAATACATGATACAAATAATAATGATTATTTCTGTTATTTAGGTTTGTCTCTTTTTTACATGTTATTAGTTGCACATAAAACTGTCATAAAATGGAACTTTTTATTTTAATTGATTATGTTAAATTACGCGTTGAAACTTGTTTTATATCCAATATCTCTGAGGGACTCATTGATTTATAAGTTGTTTTTGATCTACCGAACACTAACAGAATGCTTGTTATAAAGCTTTAAAAATATATATTTATTCGGGAACATTTATTTTAATAATCCACTCAGCTTTCTTTTAATGGAATAATGTGTTAATAGACTCCCAAGACACGTCTCAGTCTTGATTAGATTAAATGAAGTGATTGCATGTCATGGTCCTTTTAGAATTAAAAGTATTTCATATATAAAAATAGTTACTTTATTGAAACATTTCATTACACAGATACTTTTGTCACCCTGGTACCAGAGCAAAAAGGCCTGGTGTTAAAATCAGTTGAAATATAATAATGAACTTTAAAAAGTGAGTGTTTTGCTAAATTTATGTACTTGTAAAAAATCAAATGTCAAGATGGAGCAAGCCTAGTTATATGCTGATTTTTGTTCAGTTAATCAACTTTTGTTATTTTTTTCTTTGGACTTTTGAAGTGTTGAATGTTTTGAACATTGAATGTTTCCATGACTACCAGCTATCTATTTTTTTGCCCTCAGAATGTCATTATATTTCTTTGTTTTATTTCTTTAATCATCCTCAGCAGAAGCTCATTTCAACGGTGACAAAAGGAGGATAGATGCTCTCAGAGTAGAATGACAGGATCACCTGCATCACGCCTCCCCAGTAACCATCAAATAAATGCGATGAAAACCTTTGGCCTCTCTAAACAAGCAGTTCATTAGAAAACATAACCTTAAGAGACATAAGATAAAAAATAATTAAAAAATTAAAAAGAGATTTTTAGATTTTTTTATTGGAAGAGAAAGAGCTGCCTAGAGAGTACAATAGCAGAAAGGGTTGACATTAGATGCCTGCTCTGAAAAGACTGAGCCTGATTGTTATATAATGTCCGAAACTTGCAATCTGCTGTAGAATTGTACTGGTTGCCTCTGCAGTTCTCTCGTGTTCTTTCTTTAAGTAAACCATGCAGAACATCTTACTTTATGTGATTGGCAAAGGGACAGCACAAATTCCAAAATATGTTTCACCTTGGGTACGCTCCAGGCAATGGAAGGAGCATTGTGAACAAGCTCAATTTTCCACTACTTTGGCTGCCCCTAGTGTGTTGGTAATTCCCAAAGGCCTTGGTCCCCAGTTCTCTCTGTCTTTCATCTCTGATGAATGTCAAAACAGCAAATGAGTCTGTACACACAATACTGGGCCATTATTACAGCTCCTGTGACTCATTTAATTTGGTTGTGTGCTGCTCAAGTTCATCAGTAAGCCAGCTGACTCCAGTCCTCTCGAAGCTGCCCGAAGACATTAAGCTACAGTATGATTAAATGTTTAGCAGATATCCAGTGCAAAGAGTTTGGCTCATGCAACGGCCTTTTCAGACTGATGCCTTTAAAAAAAAATGTAATATCACTATCATGTTCAGCAGAGCATGAAATATTTTAGCTATGACTAGCTAGTTATTTATGCAGGGAATCAATGTTTCACTTTCCAGGTCATATATTATTTTGTAGATTTTATGAGTGTTTTTGCTTTCAACTGAGACATTGAATTTCTGGCAATCCTGCCTCCTTGTAGGTTTTGCAGTGTTGTTGACTATTTTTTAAATAAACAATACTTTCAAATAAAACTAACTTTCCATAGTTTTTATGAAGAATTAATAATGTTTCTGTCTCTGATAAAGTACATGGTACATGCTAATTGAATTATCCAATTAATCAAGACATTATTATTAACAGCTCTGTTTCCCATGACAGAGGAAAGGCTGTAATTCTTGCAGCAGCTCTTGGCCATAATTTCTTCAGGTTAATTACCGTTTCTCTCTAACAGGGCTGGATTGGTATCTGACCCGAGTGGAGCTCAGGGTCACGGATGTTAATGATAATGCCCCTGAATGGTCCATGGTGCCCTCGCCATTCCTGGCTGTGGTCTCTCCAGAGGCCCGGTCTGGCACAGTTGTCTATAAGCTCTTCGCTCGTGATGGAGACGAGGGCACCAATGGAGAGGTGGAGTACTTCCTGGCGGATGGTAAGAGCCTCACTGTCTTTCTACCTGAGCTAATCTCTGGACTCCAAAGTTCCTGGTTTTCTTATGATCTGAAGACGTCCCACCATTTCAATTCCCCAGCTGCATTTGTACGAGTCCGGTATGGCAGAAACTATGAAGAAATCTTTAAAAAATGACATTGAAAACCATGAGCTAGGGGGTGTTGTTACATACAGCCTCAGCAACCACAATGTGGTTAGAGTTAGAGTTAAGTCTAATGCTTTGAACCACTAAACGGGACCTCTTGTGTTGAGGAGCTGTTCCTGAGGACACTGGCAGGATTGAGTGGACAAGGGGTTCAGTAGAAGCGGGTGAACTATTTCAAGCTTCTTGGTTGCAGGCGGAGACGGGCGTTTTGATGTGGACAGGAAGAGCGGCCTGATTAGAACGTCGGGGCTGCCCCTGCAGAGGGACAGGGAGTATCTTCTAAACGTGTTCGCGGCTGACAAGCTGGGCAGCAGGGGCCCCCCGGCCGTGGTGTCTATTGTAGCTGGTCCCAGAGCCCCTCAATTTTCCAACGCATCTTACTCCATCTCCATCCCCGAGAACACTCCTGAGGGCCAGCCGTGAGTGCGCCGAGACACACACACATGCACGCACACACACACACACAAGTCGCAAGGGTCGAAGCACAGCTTTGTGGAACTGAAGGCAAATCAGTGCTCATTTGCCTGAGTGAAGTGAGATGTCACAACATCTAAATGTTTTTGCTTTGTTTATCCAATGCTTTCCTAGGGTGCTTTTGGGCACAGCTTATTGTCCTTTAGTGGAGCTGCTTTGAGCATCTAATGTTTGAACACTGCAAACAGTAAGTGTACTTCATTAGGTCATTTTAATAGGCAGGGTGCAGTAAGTTGTATCAAGTTCTCAGACACCTCATGGTGGTTACTTCACCGAGTTTATATTTTTGATCACACTACTCACTATGTTATTTTTGGGAATAACGACAGTAGTCAAACAATGATTTGTATAATTGTATTTTATTCATGCAGAAAAATAATTAAGCTTATTGTGTGACTTGCAGTTATGTAAGCCAAATATTCGGCATCCTGTCAAGTTACAGTTATCCATTTGTAGGAGACATTGCATTTCGTCTGTGCATTTTGCTTGCAAAGCTCAACACTAAATACATTACTACTGTATGTAGTTTTACTGTAGTATTTCACAATAACTATAAAGCAGATCACACAGAGAAGCAGAAGGGAATATTGAGTTTATTCTGAAAGACATGTTGCTCCCTACTACATTTAAGCTTCTTCTCCAACGTCCCCCAAAGGCAATAGATAGTCAGAGATCTGGAGAGCAGCCAGTTGGGAGAAGGATGTGTTTGGAGCACAGGCTTATATTCTTGACAGATGAATGGGTGCCTGTAGGTTACTGCTCTTTGCTGATTGCTCTCCACCCTGGGATTGCTTCCTATGTGTGTTTTATCTGTGAATTAAATTCCTGTAACAGGTCTCCAGGAATGTTGTTTGCTAGTTTTCTTAGAGCTTCGGCTCCAATTAAATCATACAAAAGCAAGCAAACAAAAGAAATGTTGAAATACGTCAGTCTCTTAAGGAAACAACTTAACTAATTTGCTTGAAGTGTCATATTATTTCAGGAGGTTCCCACTGTTTCTTTTCTGTGAAATGAGCACATGATCTCTCCTCTTGGCTGAAGCGGTGTTGGGAAGTTAAATCCCTTTTTCACTCAGGGAAAGGCTAGATTAGATGCCTTTAATAGGTTTAAGAAGTTAGGCCCTCGATGGGGTCATGATAATAAAATAATGGATTCACTAAAAAATATGACTCCGGTGTTCAAAAGTGCCCATAACAAGTATCAATGTAAAGTTTATAAAGTGTAACACAAACTTGGATGTCTTGTACACTCAAAAGGTTTGTGCAGGATAGTTCACAGTGGCCTCAGAATTTTCTCGTACTTTCCTGTGCAGATTCCTGGCCACGACTGCTGTGTCCTTCCAGAAACAACCCCTCAGCTACAGCCTCCTCATCAACCCCAGCAGTCTGTTCAGCATCCAGCAGGACACGGGTGAGATCAGCCTGACACGCACTATCGACTTTGAGAGCGACCAGCACCGATACTTGCTGCTTGTTAGGGCCAGCGAGAACCAGGACACTCTCAGCAGTGCTGCAGAGGTATGTTAACCACCGGCAGGGTATCCTATGGCACAGTTCTTTACTGACTTGCTTACAGTGAAGTAAAACTCACTGCATTATGACAGGACTCTCCAGTAGCTTATTTAAACCATTAAAGTAACTATTTACAGATTGATGTTGTTTTGTGCAGTGGCATTAACTTATTAAATAATGGCAGGACCTTTCTACAGTGTAGGTCCAATGGCTTTACAGAGCGTCTTTTGAATTAATAGCTGAGAAACAGCACTTAATATGTCTAAGACAGGAAAGACTAGGAAATGAAACAGTGGACAGTGAAATACCAGTATGCCATAAATAGCCCTGTCGAATTCATTTTAGACTTTAAAACAGATCCATAGGTATCTCTAAAATCTGTCTAGTATATACTGTAAGCATGCTATCTCAGATATGCACAGTGCCTCATACTTCCTTTGAAAAGACAGTAATAGAAGGGCTTGGTAGACTGTCATGTCTACACACCATTGCCAGAACACTCAGACACTTGGGTATGGTCTTTCATAAGGTTGAATTTCCCAGATGTTGGCAGCATTATTTGTTTTTTATAAAGTCCACTTGATAAGCTTTACTTATCTTCCATTTCATCTCTGTTTATTAGTGCTGCTATGCATTTGTTATCTGTTAATCTAGAAAGCTGGTGCTATATTTCCTGTAATTGTGCGTGTCCCTGTAGGATCTCATAATAACACAGCCATTATTATTCTACACATCACAATACATTGCCAGTAAATGCACAATACCTAAATGTATTTGTTATCTGTTCATGTCCTACCTCTGTGCTTTTTGACTAAGGATTCAGAATATTATGTTGTGTAGACATTTCATTGACTATCTCTGAAGTGTTAGAGGATTTGTTTAAGAAAGGAAAGTCCAGCCACATTGTGGCAGTGTTTACCCCCAACACACCTACCATGACCACCATTTTTGTACCCTAGCAGATAGCTGGACAGTAGTGTTACATAGAAAACTCAAATATTCTTATCACACATCTCATGCCTACTGCCCACGCCACCCTAACTTGGGGTTAATAAAGGATGTCAGAGCAAAGCCATTATTCCAGCACTTCTCAGCCAATTTGCTGTTCACAGATAACCAAAGGAAGAAAAAAAAATGAGTCTTTTGCTTTGACACTCCGAGAAACAGCTATGAGCTCTGATGAACTGGATTTGCCAAATAAGCACTTTGTGAAGAAGTCTGTCATAATGATTTGTTTTTCACACAGAAGTGCGTGGAGTCTGTGGATAAAAGAATTGGTAGCCCGATTCACAATGTGAGATTCCTGTTCTGTTGCTATGTGTCTTGACTGGAAATAATGAGAGTGTCTGGGAAAGGGGCTTTTTATGGGAACTCTGAAGAGCGACAGAAGCCTGAGAGAGAAAGTACAGTACTTTAAAAATACAGTATTTATCTTTCTCTTTCGTTGACCCAAACCCTGAAACAGTAGCAGCAGAAGCTCTCGAATGGGTGATGTTAGTAATGAAAGGGCAATCTGGCAAAAGCAGCTGTTATTACATGTACCAAATCCTCTGACAAAATGCCAGAGACAAATATTGCTTGAAAATCCCCACCCCTAGACTCTCTGGATGAGGATAATTATAAACATTAATACTCCTGATACCGTCATCTCCTCTGTTTTTTTTTTCTCTAGGTTCTCGTGGTGATTACTGACGAAAATGACTGTGTCCCCGAATTTCTGCAGTCCATCTACAGCAAAGACAGTGTCCCTGAAACTGTAACCACGGCAACCTCACTGCTGCAAGGTGAATAACTAAAACCTCCAAATGTTACTGTACGTTTAAAAGACATTTAATAAAAATGCACAGGGTTTAGGTTTGCAGCTCTGCAAAACATCTTTTAACTTTGAATTCAGACATTTTATTCAATATCAGTCCTTGCTCCCCTCAGTGTTATAGTATTGAGAAGTCTGAGATTTAGGGGGAGTTTTTTCAACAAGCAGGGAGATGCATTGTTTGTACAGTAGGGAGAAACATGTCTGTTCTCTTACTTTCTTCTGCACAAACCTTGAAAATCAATCAAGAGTTCAAAGAAGCAGCAGCCTTCATGAGCAGCAAAGGCAGCACAGGGCCCTGCTCGCAGGAGAGAATTCATTCCGAACGATTTTTCTTTCAAGCAGCTGGAAGGGGTACATGATCAAACCCCTTTATTAGTGTGTCTCCACCGGGTGCAGACGTTTGCAGTCAGTCTCACAAGGTTATTTTCCTGTCTTAAGAGAAGTAACTAAACTTGAGCCAGATCACTTTTTCATTTACAATTGGCTGAGACGGCTATAATATACTCATACTGTAACTGTGCCAAAGAAAGACAGCAGGCCAATCACAAGGCAAAGTATGCTGAAAGATAAATTGATAAACCTGAAAAAAAGCCACTTGCCTAAACTTGGAATAAAGTTCTTCATTTGCATTTTCATATCCTGGAAAGGAGACACGTAGTGATGCAAAATAAGAGTTCCATTTCTCTGAACAGTATGTGTCACACCTAGCTCAACAGTGACGATCTTCTGGCCATGGTTTATATGCATTTCTGACTTTCTTTTGTTGTAGTGTCTGCCAAGGACTGTGACTCTGGGCTGAACGCTGAGCTCTCCTATTACACGCTGAGTCCAGATTTCACTGTCTCTGCCCACGGGACCATCTTCCCCGCCAGACAGTTGGACTACGAGAGGCTCAACCACCTGTACGAGTTTGTTGTCATGGCGGTGGACAAGGGCGACGTTCCCAGAACAGGGACAGCCACTGTCAGGATCCGCATGTCCAACGTCAACGACGAGCCCCCAGAGTTTTCTCAGAATGTGTGAGTACGAGGAGTAAAATCGCCTCACTAGTACTAGTGATACTTACGAGATGCAGGATCTTCCAATCCAACCTAGCGCAGTGACTACATTTTTATGGATTTGATTGTATTTCAGTCATACTGTTAATAATGTCAAGGCTGCGATTCAGATTCTACCAAATGAGGGAGAGGAGGGCTTAAAAGCGCCTGACCACCGCATATGACAGCTTTCTTTAAGGATGCGCTAAAGTACTCTCCTTGTCATCATTTTCCAGCCTGATGAGTATTCTCTGCCACTTCCCTCGTCTCAGCTGCTTGCTCTCTTTATATGAGCTTCATGACTCTCATGTGCAGCTCAGGAGGCTTTTGCAGCTGTTGCTTTATGGATTAATAAAATCCCTAAAATGTGAGCTTTGAAACAAAGGCATGCAGAAAATACAGCGTGCCTTGAACATCAACTGTCTTATTTTTATGATATAATTCAATTACATATTTGCTTTAGTTAAGGTTTTTTCCCCCCTCTTTAGCATTGCGCTGGCTCTTGACTTCTTTAATCGGCCCATTTTCTGGCAAATTGGTGAGGCAGGCTCGATCAGCCATGTGTTTTTTTTGTGTCCTGGGGAAATTCAAAGATGGATTTACAGGGCTCTGCGAGAAAGCTCTGAGTGGTTGACATACTGCCCTGGGGGTCACTAGAGAAGATCTGAAATTGAAGAAGCAAACAATGAAAACTTTCAGGGTTAAATTGAGCGGTGAATTCTCTATGTACCACTGACTTCTTGTAAGGCTTTTTCATTAGTGAATTTATTATTTGGTACTTCTGTGTGGGGTGAGGTCTACACTCTTTAGGTATTGCTGATATGCAGTAGGTAATTCAGGAAACTTCTTTACGTGTGACAGTAATTGATCGACTATTGTCAGAATGACTGACTGTAATGGGAGAGTTTAATAGGCCAGCATATCTGACATACTGTACATAAAGTCTAAATAAAATGATGCTTGTCACTCAATCTCTCATGTATATCACCACTGAAAATACATGTGTCATACATTTAAATTGCATTGGCCGGAGAAGAATATTATTATCCATTTTTGTTTATACAAAAATAAATCCCTCTCCCCCCCCCTCCCCACACAGTCCCACCAACATATCTGAACTGCTTTCCTCTGTAAGAAAAAGAAGTAAATAGTTGACATACATATATACAATAATCAGCAAGCACCAGGTAAAGCAAAAAATGAAATAAAACTAAACAGTAACAGAAAATTCTGGGGGAATTGTAGGTGCTGGTGTAGGTAAGAAAGAAGTCCTTATGATTTCAGTTGTAAATAATTGCTGCAATTCTAGAGCTGTGCGGTGACACCCCCGTGCAACCAAACACCAATTACACACTTGTACTGTCCCTCAGAGGGAGACCATACAGATAAGTATTTTTTACTTTTTACTTTATTGGGGTTTAGGAGGAGGTGCACGCCTGCTGGGCTGCCACAGGAGTGTGATCAGGGCAGAAGCCCCGCACCAAGCACTCTGCTGAGGGAACAAAGCCATAGTATTACAGGGGAGATACAGAACTCCATGGGGGAACTCCTGTATGGGATGAACTGCCTGCTCTTCTTCAAAAAGAACTTTTTATCTATGTACCTGAGAAGCATAAAATGCAGGTTCTTGTGGCCATTCAGGCAGCAGTTTCCATAGACCCTGTGCATTTTCTTGATAAATAAGTCTTATTTTCTGGATTTTGGGAGCTCATGTCGGGATGTCGTGACCAATTCTGTACCACAATGATATGTTCCAATGAACAAATCCTAAGTTAGCATATCTTACTGTGTATGCAAAAACTATCATTCCTGTCATCCCTGTTTTCTTATGTTAATTGAATTTTTGGACAGCATATTCACAACAAAAAAAGTCTGTGCAGACACATTTTCATTGAGATGGAAAATAAAACAAAAAGCAATTGCAAGCAAAGGTAGAAAAGAAATTGCTCAGTGTAACGTGGTGGAGTTGTGCACCGTTAGTCATTAGTTATCGTTAGAAAGGCTGGCCTTATGATTGATATCAGCAAGGCTAATAGAAGGGAAATTACGAACTGCCAAGGATGAAATTCAAGGTTTGTACAGTGCAGTGATCCTTAAAAAAAGTGCATTTGATGTGAGTGGGCTAGATGCTATTACCTTGAAAAATAAAAGCACTTTGAAGATCATGACAGATCACAGACCAATAATGTCACACGTACAGGAAGTGTCACAGTTACATGGCAAGCAGTGTAAGCAGGCAAGTCAGCTCAGTGCAAGGTTACTAATCATTCATATGAATGGCTTGTCATCTCTCTTCTGTTGCACATCAATCATGGCACGCAGGGTGGTAGGCATTGGGCAAAGGCTCTTTCTTCATTCTTGAGTGGGGAGATTTGACAAATCTCACACACCTGGGAGAGGCAGACAGACCTTAATCGGACAAGATCAATTGCTGTGTATCCCATATTTGTAAGCTACAGGTGTCAAGCCTTGCAATTGCAAAGCACACCATGTGGCCTAAAGCTCCATGTTAGGCCAAATCAATTACTTTTAAGTATTATCTCTGCTATAAACATACATATGGATTTTGGTTCCAGTAAGAATGTAATATGTGAATATTTTCAGTTTTGAAATGCAGTCTATATATACACACACACTGTATATATCAAATCATCTGTTGTTGATCTATTGCTCAATAATTAACTCCCCAAGACTTTTCTACAAAACCCTTGTCTTCAGTTATTCTTACCCAGCTGGCTAGCTACAGTATGTGCTACAATAATATCAGGATCAATTATGTCAATAATGCACAACACCAGTATAAAGACACAGAAATATTTTCACCAATTAGTTACAATACAGTATGAATATATCAGTCTTTATCTCAGTCCAATTAATTTAATAAATGTGAATATTTTGTTTTTTTCTGGATATTTCTTTTTGTTAAAATGGTGTCGTTTCTCCTAAATTAATGCTCTTTTCTGTCCACAATTTGTCTGTCTAGAATTGCTTGTTAAGGTTGCAGTGAAGGTAAAGAATATGAGACAATCATTTTCTTTAAAAAATGTCACTTATACCTCATGAACAATAAATGTTATCTATGCAGTCCTGCTGTGTTGCAGTACTAGTTAGCCCAGTCTACTGGGCAGTTCTGAGATTTGGTGCCGTACGTTACCAGACTACATGGTGATTGGTGTCAATGACATTTCATTTCTTTTATTTCTTTTAAACGCAGTTGACCAAAGGGGAGAGACAATGGCTAGGGATTTAGCCAAGCGAGGTGGAAGCAGATGTCACGAAAGCTGCTGGTGATAGCACCATAATCCTGACCTGATCACCCCCTGACATGCAATCCTGAGACTCTGCCAAACGCAGGCAGCTGAGCTGTGCCAGCCTGGGCTGTGTTGTTATTTTGCTGGTGCTGAATAACGCCTGCAGGGAAACAGAACTGAGCCCACAGAATTTAAAAATAAGCCTGTTGCTCCAGTCAGCCACCTTACTAATTTATTTATAACAACATGCCTTTGTTGTTTTATGTTCGACAGCAGTATTAGTTCAGGATAGCTAAAACAAACAAACACGAAGGCTGTGTATTTCTTCATTTTCTCTTTCGCTACCTAGAATAGTAAAATGACAGCAACACTGGAAAGGTGTTTTATTTTCCAGAATAAACAGATTAAATTACTGAAAGTATGACCAGGCTCTCTCTTCTAAAGGTCTATGTGTAAGGATGCCAGATGGGAAATGCCCACAGTGTAGAACCTCATAAGAAAGGTGAAAATAATAATGGAAAGTCAGTCAGTTAAAAGTCTTCTGGGAGCCCAAAATCATTTAGCAACACTAGTCCATGTGAATGGAACTGTTTGTATTGGTGTTATCACAGTAAATTGCAATGGTGGTATTCAATACCCAGGGACTACTCTGAGAGGATCATGTATTCATCGGTTCTCCTGAGTGTTTCTGTTTCCAGCGTGTGTTGCTATATGGGTGTGAAAGCTCCTTACACACCTCAGAAGGCATGCTCTGTTTAATTTGCACTTGCTGTCAGCCACACACATCCTGCTTTGCATTTAAATTTGAAGTCAATCTTCTCGACAGGTGTTACTTGTTTCCAGTGTCAATAATTTGCAGAGTAACCAGGGTCAAGATCGCATTCTTGGATTGCAATTTAAAAGGCAAATATAGTATCTTGTCTTTCTGGGTTTTTTTTTTAAATTGTTGTGGGATTCGGATTGTACAATTCTACATGTCATGCAACATTTTTATATAAATTGTTGAAAAATTAAAAAACAAGTTAGCCACGACTTTTTAAAAGGCGTTTCGCAGTTCAGCCTTTCCTTGCTTTAAGTTTGCTTCTTTTCTCCTGCTTTTCTCTGCAGCTATCGAACCTTTGTCTCGGAGGATGCAGGGCCTAACACTCTGGTCGCTACAGTGCTGGCTAAGGACCCTGATGGAGATGGAATCACATACAAAATCACGTCAGGCAATGAGGAAAGTAACTTCATCATCGACAGCCAGAAAGGTATAGCCTTGTCTCAAGTGTCTCCATTTCACTCTGTGTTCTTCTCTGAACTAAAAAAAAAAACGTAGTGAACTTTAGATATTTTTCGGCTGGTAATCTCATCTCCCTGCAGCATTTTCACCTCATGAATAATCAATTTGACTGGATCCAAAGAGTCCTGAAACACGCAGTGAAGAAATAAATACAATAAATGCATTTTTAAGACTTTTCAGCAGTAAACATTCTTTTTTTTTTCCTCCTTGAAATTTAATTATTCATTGTATTCATGTGGAGGAACAATTCCCTTTCATGGTGTTCTGCATTAATTCAGGCATGATTCCGTTGGTGTAGCAGGTTTCATTGAAAGCATTTTGGCATTTTAAATTTCAAGCTAATTATTCTAATACGATCGTCCCCATTTCAGATGTGTTAATTGTTAAATGATTAGAAGTAAAAAATTATGCTTACATGCATAAACAGCCGCATCAAGCTTGCCACTAAATGATTTAATTTGTAACTGTATAATCTGTCTGATGTGTACTGTCACTCACAAGGCTGGTACACTAAAATGTCTTTTCGCTTTCTAACAGACAAATGGCCATCTTTGCATTCGTCAACCATTAGAACTGATCTCAGGATAATTTTTTTTTGTATTTTACCATATAACTGAACTATCACATAATGGTGGACGACAACTTGCCTGATGGTTTCTCTGGAGTTATTTGGAGCTTTTCCCGGGTTGATCTGGTATTTGGGACAGATGTGATTAAAGGTGGCAGTGAAAATAGCCTAGTGGTATTATTCCCCATCATCCGAAGTGACATGAACTCTCTGGCCCCAGAGCCACATCTTTTCCATCTGTAATGTGCTCTGAAATCTGCTGGCTGTAGTGTGGCACTCCATGAAGATCACTGTGGGCACTAACTTCCACACTGAGCATTAGAGTTGCTCCATCAGGAGAGTCAGCTGCACTCTGTCCTCTTTTTCTAAAGCTTCACTTAAAACCTTACAAAGTGTAATTATTATCCAGTTACAGAAAACATTCAATTTAGTTTGATGCAAACTCTTTGGGTGGGCAAGTCTCTGGTCTTATGAGTGGTGGGTTGTGGGTTGGAGCCCCTGCTGCATACACTGCTGTGATACCTTAAGGAAAATACTTGACCCACATACTGTAGCTGTGGTCCACCCAGCTGTGTATGTGGGGACAGTAATTCCTGGGTGGGTAATCCCTGTGACGGACAAGTGTCCCATCCAAGAGGGGTGTGTGCTCTCGTCCATTTAACATCACAGAAACCAAGATAAGCACTGACCCAGTGAGCTGATGTAGCTTGGACATGGACATTACCATGTACATTAACTGTACATGTACTGTAGGTATGGGTATGCATTGAGTGTTCACTTCAAGGGGTCTGGTTTTTAATCCAGGCAACAGTTCAGTTTTTTATCAGATTTACACTTCATTTTAAAGACTGGCATGTCCTGGAATCTGCTGTCCTTGACATTGGATATACTTTATTATTGACAGAGGGAAGGTTTCTATTAAACTGCATCAGACATTTAGATTAGGTATGGTGGACAGTGGTGTGGCCAGGAGTGTTTTTGAACACTTCCTGTACTGAGCTCTCTTGCAAAGTCTCCTCCTGAAAGTCCTGTAAGTCGCTATGTTGTAACAAACCCTTTATATCCTTAAAGACAGCACAAAATCCCCACTGATAGTAAGGCCTCTGAAGATTTTCGCAGTTCCCCATGCTTAACTAACTTAGGCTATTGAAAGTTTTGAAGAGGAGAAAAAGAAATGACATTGATATCCCCAAAGAATGGGAGAGGCCAGAGTTTCCAACATTTTGTTCCAGCTACATAACAAGTCACAGTACAGGCTTGTATACTTAAATGTTTTGTTTAAGTTACTGTATAGGAGACATACTCTATAGTGTACATATACTGTAATCCCTATATATTGTTTCTTTTTTTGACTATAGACGATTCCTGATTTTTAATGCAACCAAGGTTATAAACATATTGCTTGAGTATGACCTGGGCTACTACAGTAGCTCACCTGCGACTAAGAAATGTTACAGATGGGAACAGGCCATTTGGCTTGTCAAGATTATTTGGCAGATAGTAGCTAATTGATCCAAGGATTTCATCAAGCCTTTTCTTGAAGGAAGCCAGACTGTCTGCTTGTGTCTGTTACACCATGTCTGGGTAGCTTGTTCCAGACTCCCACATCTCTTTCCTCCTGTTCTCAGTTTTAAATGCACTCCCACGTAGTTTTCACTTGGTTCCTCCGGTTCGTGTTTCACCAGAAGGGAGGTAACATCGTTCTGTTTTTCCCTGCTCATGTAATACATTCCATGTGCTACGTTTCTGCCTGTGCTGCAGTGTTCATTGTATTTAGAACAGTCAAAAAGACCTTGAGAAATCTCATAAGAGCAAAACAAGATGGTGTATGAATGAGATAATTAATGTCCTGTAATGGAGGTTGTTTTGCTGCATGTCTTCTGCACCTCAGCAAATCAAAAGAGAAGCATTAAGTGACTCTCCTGATCAAGTCATTTAAATACTTAAAATGAGCCATTGAACAAAATGCCACTAAGCTGCAAAGCATTATGAATTCATGTAGCTCACAAGGGTTGAGTCAAGAGAAGTTGCATAAGCCATTTAAAGGAAATTTCCGTGTTCCCTCTGAATGGGGATACAGAGGGATACATTGGAGATTAAGACCATTTCAGAATTAGTTAAATTAACTAACACTAGCCACAGCTCATCCTGCTCATGCACCAGAGATCAAATCTTAACCCACAGTCTCACAGGCCCTCCTGTTTGGAATTAGAGACTTCAACTGATTTATTTTTTATTGATGTTCCCTCCCCCTGTGTTTTCTCTTACGGCTTTGTTTTTAATTAAAAACAACTGAGATGTAATGAAAGCACTTTACAAACAGAACACTGCTGCTGTTATTGGGTAATGTCGTACCCAGTGCAGAAATAACGTTGCTCTATTAATTAGAAGCAAATAAATCTTTGCTGATGTTCCTGACTGGTTGACCCCTGTAGGATTAATACGCCTGCGCTCGAGCCCTCCCCCTCGGCTTCAGGGGTTGGAGTACATACTCAATGTCACGGCAACAGATGACAACGCTTCAGGTGGGCCACACCCCCTTTCCAGCATGGCCCAGGTGATTGTGGGAATCGATGACGTCAACAACAACAAGCCTGTGTTTGAAAAGGTACAGACCTCTCCTCTCTCTAGCAGTTTTCACTCATCTCCGTAACTTGTGCATAAAGAACAATCTTCATCTCTCTCATTCCCATCCATCAAGTTTCTAGCTGCTTTATCCAGTACAGGCGCATAGGGGCAAAAACCCACACAAACATGAGGTGAACATCCAAACTCATGCAGATGGCACCCTAGATCCAGAATTGAATCCAGGGCCTCAGCGCTAACCACTGCATCACCGTGCCACACATTCTCTCAGACCCTCTTTCTAGAAATGATTAGTTACTAGTTCTAGTTTATCTCAGTATCGTTTACAATTTAAATTGACTGTACTGTGATTGACATATTTTGCAGATACTTGTATGTGTCAACTTAGCAGCTACAGAACAGCACAGAAAAATTATTAACACTAACTGTCATTGTATAACATTTCTAGGTCTATAAGCCACTTCTGCAGAACTGACTACTAACTGGATATGAAGTTGGTGTGAAGTTCTGTGTGCAAGATAATAAATGTTCCAGCTGAAAGGATCCTTTCATCATATATGAGAAATCCTTCTGTTCTCGGCATTCAAGAATGTCCTATCATAAACATAATTCTCATAATTGGAATCAAACTTTAAAGGGTTTCATTGACTCGAAAGCATTTTGTCAGGTCTGGCAAATCTGTTGTAGAACAGGGTAGGGCAAACTGAATCTAGCAGTGAGCAAAGAATGTAAAATAACTTTAAAGACTATCAAGCCTGATAGACCATGGTAAAGAGGCTGTTTCTGTTTCTGTCTCTTTTACATGGCACAGACTCAACTTGTTTCTTTAGATCAATGGCTCACGTGTTCCTGAAAGAATAGTCCATCCTGGGTTTAATGAGCAGGGCTCCTGTGCCAGGCAGTGCCACATTGAGATCCTGGCAGTACTCTAACCATGCCATTTTCAGTGTGGCAGGGCGGGTGGTGTGAGAGAGACAGGGTTCGGCTGTGCCTCTGTGTTGTCAAGGCTTCTTCTGTGGCTTCCTGACCTTTCACAATCAACATTGTTTGTCAATGGAAAAGTAGGAGAAAAAAATACAAATGAAGTCTTCTGCTATTAATTAAATGTCAGAAAATGAGAATCAAAGAACAGAATTGATTGTGGGCTTCTTCACAAAGTCTTTACTTGTGAAGTTGCTATAGCAACATTATGTAGTAAGGCACAGCTTAATTTGAGATCTCTGTAGAAGCCCACATCATTTTGAATGTACATAGTTGTAGGGCTGGATATGTATGCTTATGTTTAAATTTGTTGTACGTTTTATATTGTATTTGAATAAAGCACAAATAAATAAAAATGTAACTGTGACAAAATTGTATTGCCAATTTTATCTCAATCCCTTTTCAGTGCCAGCATTATAGGGAGCATGCAGCAGTGCTGGAGAACCAGCCAGCAGGAACATTTGTTCTTCAGGTACATGCAGTTGATGCTGATGAAGGTGACAACGGGAGGGTGACATATGGTTTCATGCACAAAGATGGCACAGTTCCAGCATTCAGCATCCACCCAGAGACAGGTAGGTAGTTGATCTACCATTAAACCTAGGCATGCCATTAATTGCATGCATGTACTCTATATGCTGAGAGGCAGAAGAAACACAATGAATTCTGTTGGTTCCAAACATCATTTCAGTAGTTTGGTCACATTCTGATAATGATGAAACAAGATGACAAATATAAAGGAATGACATACTTAATACTCTGGCCCTAACTCACCTGGCTGAGGATATGATAGTGCTGGATATAGGAATAAATCATGGAGGCAGTTGCAAGGGTGCAATTGAGGTGGAGGTAGAGGTGCTATAAAAGATGTGTGCAGAGTTGTGAACAGCCAGCAGGTTTATACACGTAGGAGAGTGAAAGTGCAAGAATACAATTTGACCTCCTCCTAAATTGTGTTACATAACACAATTTTTTACCTTTTCAATGAGCTTTTACGATCAGCTAATCTTTGGTGTTCTTATTGGGATCTTGAATCCCAATGTAGACCTTTGTTCATAGTTTACGTCCCTTCCTGAAGATGCTCCTGACATATTCTCGGGGAGTTTATTTCAAATCCTGAAAGGAAAAGTGATTGAATCCCTATGTCAAAGAGTTAAAAGGTCAGCAATGCATACCAGTATTAGAAGGATTTCTGTTCTAATTTTTCAGTGTTTTCCACCATGATTAGTTCCTTCCAAGAAAGACTGGGTTTATGCGGTAATGAAAACCTTGACATCTGAAAAGAAATTGACACTTGCAGGAGTGATCGTGACTTCCAGGACATTCGACCGTGAGCAGCAGAGGGAGTACGCCGTTACCGTCACGGCAACAGACAAGGCCGCAGAGCCTCTCATTGGGATCTGCCAGCTCAACATCCTCATACTGGATGAAAACGACAACGACCCCAAGTTTGAAAACCTGCATTATGAGTGTGAGTTGAGTCACGCTTGACAAAGTTTACTTTCTTCTTTTCTTCAAGTGATAAAATGCAAGTATTTCCAATCAACAGTCTTCTCTTGCTCAGAGGAAGAGCTGAAAGTCTGTTTTATATTCCTGCTGTTTTTTTGCCTTTGTAAAATGGAAAACTGTGTCACTGTCTGTCCTTGTGGGATGAAAACAATATTTCCTTTACCGATAGCTGCAAAAGAACATTGTCCTTGTTAAATCTCAGGCAGCAAACAAAAAATGGAAAAAAGTAGCTTTTAGCTAAATGTCATATGAATATAAATTAACTGATTAGAAAGAGATTATTTTTATTTTTTGTGTACTGAATAGCTTGAAATCTACAGGGCTTTATAATACTTTGCTTTTTCCTTTCTCTGGCTGAAAGCCCTTTTGGAGCATAACAGTATATCGTGACTGTCATAAGCTGTAGCTTCAAGCAAAGGATAAAATTCAAATGACTGTATAAAGCCTGTCCAGTGAAACAATAGCATTTTTCCATTAAAAGTTATGTAACAGGACGGGTAATACTTTCTTTTAAACATAAAAAGTCAGTGAATAAAAAGTTAGGCTTATGCATTTGAGTTCCAGCATTGTCTGTTTCACGAGCATCTCTGCTGGTTCTGTGCAGATTTCCTGAGAGAGGATACGATGATAGGCACCAGTTTCCTCCGCGTTGCGGCTCATGATGACGATTACAGTACCAACGCTGCCATCACCTACTCCATGTCAGCAGAGCAGCCGGAGTACCTGCGTGTCAATCCTGTGACAGGCTGGGTCTATGTGAATGAGCCCATATCCCAGGTATGCACAATTACTAAGGGTCCTGTTGTGGGGATGATTGGAGAGATGCACATGTGTGTTCAGTTCATGTGCTCTGTTTCCAGAATTTCCATCTTAATCTCAAAGACAAAAAAACCCTCAGATATTGTGATGTTGGCCAGCTGGAAACTAGGCTGGGTTCCTTTTTTTTTCTCTGGGATAGATTTTGCTCTACAGGACATTTCCAGAGATGAAAAGTTGACTTAAATGGCCATGCTAGATCCCAGCCTAGCTCCTAAAACATTGTACCATTTACTGTATGTGCTTTAATATATATTTGCAGGAACTGAAAGCCAAAACTATTAGTACAGTGGTGGTGAAAATGGGCTGTTCCAGAGAAATGTCAAATGGGTCTCTCTTTCCAGAGGTCTTACATCACTCGGCAGGTCATCGCCACCGATGGGGGGAACAGAAGCAGCATGGTGGAGCTGGCAGTCACTATCACCAATGTGAAGAACCAGCCACCACAGTGGGAGAGGGACAGCTACGAGGTGGTCATCCCCGAGAACACCATGAGAGACACGCCCATTGTGGTGCGTTGACAATTTTCAGCAAAAATGGAAGACGGGCTCCTTCTTATGGTGATATTTAACAGTCTGGAGAGCAGATCTCCAAATCTCGCACATCCACTCTCCTACATATAAATACTTGCCAGCTGCCCACAACTCTGCACATATAATTCCTAGCTCCTTTCCCTCCACCCCATCTTCACTTTTGCAGCTGCCTCCTTGGTTCATTTCTTGTAAGAAAGGAGGGGTTGTGACAGCACTGATCTTTGGTCAGCACTCTTATTTCTTCAGCCAGACAAGTTAATGTGAAAATATGAACCATGCTACTTTCATCGATTCATTTCATCATTATGAGAATTTGACCAAACTATTTTTACTACTATAGCAGTAAATATCTTCTATCTGTATATGCTATAATGTTTTTCTTGTAGCCTTTCTTGAAGTATTTCCTTGGTAGTGGTCCTTTTTACCTAAACACTATTGAAGCTCCACTTTGTATTTGATTTAGGAGTTTTAGGCCAAAACACTTACATACAGGATGGGTTACCCTGGCCTTGATCTTGTCTGGTTTAAGACAAATTATGTCTCTTAGTTTCCATATTACTTTGTTCTTCTGCCTATATCATTTAAATGAAGACGTTTCCACTTCAGATTTTAGAGGGAGACTTTTCATTTTTAGCTTTATATTATTTATAGTCATTTTTTATGAATGTGTTGAAAATTTAATTTGCAGAATTTACATCACAGCTTTAATAACCTATTAATGGCATTAGAAAATAGCAATTAATATTTAAATTAAGAAAAAATAAGTAGAAACCCTGAACTGATCTGTTTTTTTATTTTTATTTGAGTGATGTATGCATCCCTTGGAACTTAAAATGTAGTATGAAATGTTAATATGATAGGCTTCGCTGTAGGCAACTGCAATTGCTATAGCTTTCTTTTTTGTATTAAATGCATAAGGGGATGATTTGGGTAAGTGATGCACATCACTCACTGCTCCTTTTTTTTATACCCAGACAATCAAAGCCATTTCCCCGCTGGGTGACCCACGGGTCACCTACAATCTGGAAGATGGACTTGTGCCTGAGACCAATATGCCTGTGCGCTTCTATCTCACTCCAAACCGAGAGGACGGCTCAGCATCCATTTTGGTTGCAGAGCCACTGGACTATGAGGTCACCAAGAATTTCCTGCTGAGAGTCCGGGCACAGAATGTAGCAGCTGTTCCCCTGGCAGCCTTCACTACTGTCTACATAAATATTACAGGTACACACAGGCCCAGTCAGGGTCCGCAACCTTTTTACTCCATCATCGAGACTTGATTTGTGCACTAAGTGCATGAAAGTGCTTACTTTCCGTTTCTCTATTTAAAAAACGCACTTCCTTCTTTACAAAGTAATAAAAGTACATTTGTACTCTTTCTTTATGTCAGAATTTCTTCTTCATAGCAGGAGACTTAAAAGAAAATTAGAGTACTACAGACTAGGGCAAATAATTATTGTGATAAGGCGTACCCTTAGAGTAAATATACACTCACATTAGTCTGTTTTACACTTTCAGTTAGGAAGCAGTGCTACCTTATGGACTTAAGGAAATAAGTTTTAAGTTAGAGGTATTCTAGGTGAAATTGAAAAAAAAAAACAAAATATAAAGACATGTTCGGGTAATTGTAAAAACGACGAGGGCAGGAAGGAGAACGAGACAGAGATTACTGCTCTGATCTTAAAATAACTAGGCCCTGAAGCCACATTTTAAAATGGATTGCTCTTACTCCTCATAGCCCTGTGATGGCTTCTGGGAAACCTGTGACCACTTTCAGGTGCTTTGAAGTTCCACACACGAGAATGTTATTACTTGGATATCAACCAGCATGAGAAGAAATTCTTCTCTCCCCGTGATCATATCCTTCACATTGGCTTTGAATTGAAGGGCTGCTAGTTTCCCAGTGCAGTAAAGGAGACACTGGCTTCTCAGGGGTGTTTTAAGAAAGGCCTGTGTTATCTAAATTCCCCGTTCCCTTTCAGATGTGAACGACAACGTGCCCTTTTTCACCTCATCGATTTATGAAGCTACAGTCACTGAGGGAGCTGAAGTAGGAACCTTTGTTCTTCAGGTGTCTGCCAATGACTTAGACCTTGGTCTCAATGGAAAAGTAAGGACAGATTGAAAACACAGGCCTTTTGTCATGTATACGCATACAGAAGAGATGTGAAAAAATGTGTCTTTAAATGTGATCCTTTGCAACAAAAAAGTCATGCAAAATATATTGCATATTAAAAGTGTTCTTCATGATACAAGTTCATGACAAAAAAGCAGAAGATGCCAACTGGAAGTATTGTCTTCTTGATGTTATAAAATAAATGTAATTCAAGGAATTCTATTGAAAATGTGTATAATGGCTCTAAACTCAGTAGAAGAAATACTGATGTAACTAACATTACACTGTTCTATAGAATGCATGCAATCCTCCAAGAATTAACATCATGTGAATAGTCCTTGGTAGCTGTGATATGAAGGGGGTGGATTGGATCTGCGTCTGTGGCTGGAAGGCTGCCGGTTCGTGTCCCGTGGCTGGCAGAGGAATCCTACTCCGTTGGGCCACCGAGCAAGGCCCTTAACCCCAACTGCTCCAGGGGCGCTATATAAATGGCTGAGCCTGCACTCTGACCCCAAGCTTCTCTCCCTGTCTGTGTGTCTCATGGAGAGCAAGCTGGGTTATGCGGAAATTCCTAATACAAGAAATTTTATATGGCCAATAAAGTGATCTTATCTTATCTAAAGGTTCACTATCTTCAGGAAATTGTCTCTAAAACAATATTATCATTAGCAATTTATAACTTTCCATGTCTGAATCTGTTTCCTTATTTTTGAAAGATCTGCTAGCATTAAATGTGTCTTAGGCAATACATGAGTAAAAAAACTGTCATTGTCTTTTAAAAAATAACAGCTTTTGCTTCACTTTTTCATTAGTGCCAATATTCTTCATGCTGAGAAGATTAAACTGATCTCTTATTAAAGTTATACTTAACAAACAAAAATGTATTTTTTTTCCTTTGATGTGCATAATATTTGTATGAGAATGAGTTTCCTACCCTACTTTCATTTCAGATTTCCTATTCCTTGCTGAATGACCGGAGTAGAGATTACCAGTTTTTTAGGATTGACCCTGAGAGTGGAGCAATTTATACAGAGGCAGTGTTTGATAGGGAGTCCAAAGGCTCCTATCTCCTGGAAGTGAAGTCAGTGGATGGCTGGGAATCTGCCAGGCCAGGAAAACATGGACAGCCCAATTCAGGTGAGTTCCAATCCTTAATCTCCCAGGAGACCATTCTGTGAAAAAGATTTTAAACTGTGTTAAAGTTTTTGTTAGGCTGAATTTTTAAATTAACAATATAGAAATAAAATTTCATTTCCTGTCTATGAAGATGGGTTTATGTTAATTAAGTTTTTTTTTTACAGTTTATAATGGATTATTGAGTGGATATTGAGCTCATTCATTCATTATGATATTTTGAGAGGCAAACGTTCTGTTTAAATATTAAAGAAAAGAAAATAATTTGCCCCAGTAGTTGCTATGAATGTTACATGATGGCATAGAAGCATCTTCTGCAACTTCTAACTAAACTTGCCAGTGTCAAATATTTATTAATCTGCTTACCATCGGCAGTGAATTTTAAAACGGTCTTCTGTGTCACCAAACTGGAGGTACGGTAGTTCTTGTGACACCACAAATGTACTTAAAGCTTCCTTTACTTAACACAAAAATAGAATAATGCAAATAAGTTAAAATTAATTAGTTAAAAATGACACCATAGAGCATACTTGTGAATGTGACTGTATCTCAGGGAAAAATAAAAGATTCTGTAGTAAAACAATTAAAAAATCTAAACTTTTTTTTTCAAACTAAAAACAAATGGAGGTAAATAGAAACCAGTTCATAAACTTTTGATTATCTTGCCAAAAGGGTTCATTTGACAAATTGGATTGCGTGAAAAGTTTAGGTTATGGCTGGTTGCTCCAGGGCAACATTATCTCAGTGTTAAGCTGTAAACTCTCTATAACCAGTTTAAATAATTTATCTCATCTTGAGAAGTATATTGCAAATTATGTTCTTTTTGATATCCATATCAAACGTAGCTGGGCTAGCCTGATCCCCCAAGGGTCCCCTTCACATCTGTCGGCGTGATGGCTTCAGAAACAAAGCAGTTCTGGAGAAACGAAGCTGACAGAATAGGAACATCGGAGTTTTTAATCTCCTCTGTTATCGCTTTTCCAGACACGGCGTATGTGCGCATTTTCATCAGCGATGTGAACGATAACAAGCCCATCTTCGCTCAGAATGTCTATGAAGTCAACGTCGATGAGGACGCCGATGTTGGCTTTGCCGTTGTCACTGTCAGTGCTAATGACGATGACGAAGGTAAGTGGCAGGGTGAACAAAGGGAGATGTCGCTCATGTGGTCTGTTTACTGTTTAGGGAAGGCGACAAAATCAGTGACCCATCCAAGGTGCGATGGGTCTGGTCAGACTGAAATATTTTAAAACGTTTGCAATCAGTATTTCCTAACGGATGCAATTTGTTGTTTCTCAGATCAGTTAAGTAACAGGTTATAAATAAAACTTTCTGTTGAAGGTCTTGGTGTTTGTACCCCTATTTTACAGTCTTTAGTGGTGAGGTCAAAATGAGAGATACCCTGTACACCCGTTGTCTAGCCATGGGTCTGTATATATGTATTACAAGAAGATCAATCTGAGACTGGTTCATCCCTTTAGGAATGTAACACAATGACTCTTTATCAGGCAGGTATACTATTATCGGGCATTTATCAAGACATCATTGCAAGAGAATAGCTTGTAAAATATGGCGTCCTTGATGAATGAGTTTACAACACTGAGGTTTATCTCTGTCATCTGAGCAAACACATTTGCATAAGAAACAAAAACTTCCCCATTATTTAAAAACCTATTGAGGCTAGAAGCTGGGCTTATCCCATGAGCTTATCAAAGCAAAGAAAAAAAAACTCTTTCAGGCTGATAGAGTAATAGCTAAGATAAGTGTGCAGACATTATAAGGGTATATTTTGCCTGGTTAACATGGTAGAAAAACAATGCAAATAGCAGATGCAGAATAGCAAACCTCTGGGTTTAAGCAATTCTTTTTAAAACTAGATGATATGCTCAGAATTGCATATTAATTCTTTGAGAATTACTGGTTTTCACATTTAGAAACTTCTAGGATTGGAATTGTGATTGGTTATATTTACTGTATTTGCACATAAATGACAAACATAAATTAAAAATAACGAAACTCCATGACAACGTTTTGACAAAAATGAAGACATACAGTAAGACATACAGACCCAGACATACAGAAGACATACAGATAGAAGGATGCCTTCTGACTCATTTGCTTTTGTAGTCACTGATTGATCTGAGGATCTCACCCTGGCCTTTTTACCTGGAGCAAAGGTATCAGCTTTGACAATATAGCAACTTGTCCAGATTCCCACAAGCCTTTATTTTGAAAAAGTCCATATGATTGATTTATTCTCTGCCTTTGCGAATGTGGAATGCTTTAACTAGAGCCCTTATAAGTCTTATCTGTACAGGGCTGCTAAAATGAGTTTGTTCTTTTGGTCTTTTATTATATTGCTCTTTTAAGGATGTTCCTTTGAACACAGAAAAGTATCAGGTTGCTCTTCTCAAGACTGATTCCACAGCAGAAAATATATGTTTGTTTTATTTTGGTGGACACAGTGATACAAAACATGTACAAAATATTCATTCTAGTGCATTACACAATACTAATAAACCATCCCTTGCTTTAAATTCTATACTTTTAACTTTTAAGCCTTACATTCTGTTGGCCATTTTATTGCTTTCCCAAGAGTGCCTAGAAAATGACACAACCAGCTTCACTGTTTCCCCATTTTATTTTGTAGTTTAAGCTTTAGCTACCTGCAGTAAACACATTGCACTTGCCAATTTTAAATGTCATCTGCCTGAAGTTTGCTCACTTTTGAATTTCGTACAAATAGTTTTGGATTTCTTTTAATTTCTTAAATTTTAAATTCCTTATAATTTGCCAACACAGGTACCCACCCCCAATGTAAGCATTCAATCCATTATGAGTATTAATTTATTTTCCCAAATACATGGGCAAATACATTTCATGACTGCACAGCACCTGCAATTTCAACATCAAAGGCTTTCTGAATTTCTAAATATACCATATAATTTGCTACACTTATGTATATTTTGAAGGAGGCTAGACCTACTTTTCTTATATCTATATGTTGTCCCCCCAAGAATCATATTGTCATACGGATGATCCTCTAGTTGTAGTTTTGTTTCCATAATCTCACATGTAATAGATTTAAGATTTACTGGCCTATAATACATTACTTGTTTTTTGTCCCCCATTTTATGGATGGACTCAACATTAGCAATTTTGTAGTCAATCATAATTACCATTATTCTTCTGACTTTTGGCAGAGGTTTATTAATTGTCTATAGAAATCGTGTTTCCTTAAGTACAGCTGGTAGATTAAAATGAAGCCCTGGAGATTTCTTTGTCTTAAGTGTTTCTAGTACATGGAATACTTCTGCCTCTTCTGTGCAAATACTACAGTATTTAGCATAGAACTTTGCCTTTTGAGAGCTGGAGGCATGTTGTTGAATTCCTGGGGGAGCACCTTCGCGAAATGTTCATCTAATACATTTTATCATTTATTTCAGCCTCCATTGCAATGTTGTCATTTTCTGTGAACCTTTCTGAAGTTTCTTAAATCTGGTTTTCAGTTTGGATCCTGTTCCCTTTAATCATTTCGCTAAATGTTTTGGGTTTTTTTCTTTATCTGGATTTTGGCTGCTCTTGAGATGAATGTGTTTGTCTTTAAACTGTTGCTACCCATTTTCTACCAATTTCATATCTATCTTTCTAATTCTACTTCTGATTTCTGGCTCATCGTTTCTGAAATTGCACATCACCGTTTAGGATTCTACTTGTACGGAAAAGATGTACAATTACAAAATAATCTTTAAAAGGTACCTTATTATGATTGTTTTCTCACCTCTAAAAAACAGAGATTTTCTCTGGGAGGTGTTTTAGTGAACTGACTAAGAGATATTGAGCCATGTCTACCATGTCTAGCCAATCTATATGAGGAAAATTAAAATCTCCACTGATAATCACTTCATCTTTTAATTTACATGAATTATCCTGATTTTATTCCAAAAGACTTCACTGAAATTTGTCTTGGAATCTGGTATTTTGTAGAGCACCCTTAACAATATATCTATAAAAAGCTTTTTGTAGTTCTAACCCAGGTAGATTATGAGACCCTTGTTTAAACCATTTCAGGTTGCTGTCTCTTATTCCTCTCTTTGATGCAAAGCACTATACTACCTCCTGCACTTCCACTTTCTCCATAATCCAGGCATGTTCCAGTTACGTTTCCAATTACATCACGATTGCCTAATATGATTACAATGATTTATCAGTATTTAAGGGTTGTGAGATAGCATTTTTACTTCACAGTAAGGCTTGTCTTGTTTCTGCATTTGTTTTCTACTATTTTTGTCATAGGCGCCAATGCTAAACTGCGCTACCAGATCACTTCTGGCAATACCCGGGGAGTGTTTGATGTTGAACCTGAAGTTGGGACGATCTTCATCTCCCAGCCGCTCGACTATGAGCAGGTGAAGAAGTACAGGCTCCACCTACTGGCCTCTGATGGGAAATGGGAAGACTATGCTGTTGTCAATATCAACGTGATCAATAAGAATGATGAGGCTCCGGTATTCTCAATGAATGAATATTATGGCAGTGTGACAGAGGAGCTTGATGGATCACCAGTGTTTGTGCTGCAGGTGTGCAGAATTTTCTGAAATAATAAAAAAAAGTTTAAATTGTCAATTATCACACTATGAATAAGTAATTTTATAAAATAGTAGTAAGGTAGTTATAGTTATAAGGTATGGTACTCTACTCCTGAAGCTAATAATTGTTAGCAAGTTTGACAACACTGTGGGATTGAGAGAAATCTTACCTTGTTTACATGTTAAACGTCCTGCAATTATAATCATGTTTCACATGTTTCATGTTTTGTTTTCCAATGAAAAAAATTGCAAACTTAAGGCATGACTCTGGTCGATCTTTCTAGGTAACTGCAGCAGACCCTGATAAAGATGCCGACCAAGGTGCCTTGAGATATTCGCTGCATGGACAAGGGGCAGAAAGCGAATTCGTAATTGACGAGGTGACCGGGAAAATCTACGCACAGAAGACGCTGAATCGGGAGGAAAGGGCAGTCTGGAGATTTGTGGTTCTGGCCACAGATGAGGGTGGGGAGGGGCTGACCGGCTTCACTGATGTCATCATCAATGTCTGGGACATCAACGATAATGCCCCAGTTTTTACCTGTATGCCAGACAACTGTAATGGGAACGTGCTGGAGAACTCCCCCAGTGACACTTCTGTCATGGACATGACAGCCACAGACCTTGATGATAGCACTGTGGGACAGAATGCAGTGCTCGCTTACAGACTAGTGGGTAACGTCAAGAATGGAATCAACATTGATTTGTTCAACATCAACCCCACCACAGGGACAATATTCGTTGCCCTTGGAAACCTGGACAGAGAAAAGACAGATAAGTACTTGCTTGTAGTGGAAGCAAAAGACGGGGGAGGGATGACAGGAACAGGAACTGCAACCATCTGGGTGACAGATGTCAATGACCATGCACCCAGGTTTACCAAGAATTTCTGCCACACAAGAATTTCTGAGAATAGTGAGCTTAACTCTGCTGTACTGGAGATTTCTGCAACCGATGCAGATGTGGGAGAGAATGCCCAGCTGACTTTCAGTATTATTGGAGGTGACCCGGAGCAGAAATTCTACATTGAAAACCACAGGAAGGAACAGAATGGCATACTGAGACTGAAGAAGAGACTGGACTATGAGAAATCAAGTGACCAGAGGTTCAATCTCACTGTCAAAGTAGAAGACCTTGATTTTTCCAGTACAATGCACTGCATTATCGAGGTGGATGACTACAATGATCATGCTCCCGTTTTTATTCCACACTTCGTTGTCCTCAACCCCTTGCCTGAAAATGTCCCTGTGGGAACCAGCCTTACCAAGCTCACTGCCACTGATTCAGACTCAGGCCAGAACGGAGACATCACTTACAGTATCCTTCCAGAGTCAGATCCATATGGTTACTTTTCCATTGACCAAGCAGGTCAGGTCATGGTAGTAAACCCTTTGGATCGAGAAACTGTAGCACAGCATTATTTGGTTCTGTTGGCTACAGATCAAGGAAGTCCTGCCCAGACGGGCAGTGCCACAGTACAGTTGACGTTACTTGACATCAATGATAATGGCCCAGAGTTTGAAGCTGCATACATGCCTGTGGTTTGGGAAAATGTTCCTGGACCACAGATTGTCAGGATGAACCAAACTTCCCAGCTTCTCTATGCAGTTGACAGGGATACTGTAGAAAACGGGCCTCCGTTTTCATTCATGTTGCCTCTGGAGTACCAAAATAACACCGACTTCATCTTCAAAGACAATGGAAATAACACGGCCAGCATCACAGCATTGAGGACATTTGACCGGGAGAAGCAAAAGGAGTTCTATCTGCCCATCATAATGAAGGATACTGGACACCCTCCAAAGACTGCTACCAGCACTCTCACCATCACCATTGGCGATGAAAATGATCATCCCCATCGTGCTGGAGAGAAGGAGATTTACATTAACAGTCATAGAGGTAAGGTTCTGGCCTTCCAAACATTATGAAGAAGCAGGTTTTAGCAAATTTTTGGCATTTACAGATTTATTTTTATCAGATTTATATTTATTATTATCTTCTAAATCATTAAATAGCCAAACTAATAATCATTTTATAAATAAAGGAATTAGTAATGGGAAAAATGTCTTATATTGCAATACTTTAAAACTTCCTTCTTTAATGGTGCCACAAGAAGTATTAAAAAGAAAAAAAAAGAACTGGTGGGAAATGCTGAAGTAATTTAGTGGTGCATAAGAAAGTGCCTTTAAATTTTGGAATTATGTGACCAGTATAATTACATTTTTACTTTTGTGTTTGGAATTTTTTTATGTTAGAATATTATTTAGTATAAGAAATGACTGCTTAGTGTATATGATCTATTGTTATCCACCATGGCTATGGGTGTTGCTGATTGGTTGGGAGGCTTTGAGAACAACATAATGCTTTATTTTTACATTCTCCTCCGAGTTTAACCGCATGAGGTCCCTGGAGTATTAAAATCTCAGATGTGCAATACAGCTGTTTTTGGGTCAGCAAGCATCCACATCAGCTGATAGACCTGTAGTTTTCACCTCAGGAGGCAGAGAGAATGGATCGGACTGAACTAATATCCTCCCCTTCTAACAGGCAGAATGCCAACTACTGTCCTAGGAAAGGTCTATGCCCCAGATCCAGATGACTGGGACAACAAAACATATGGCTTTGAAGGATATGTTCCCAAGTAAGTAAAATGACCCATTTAGTGAGGAATAATGTCACTCAAAATTCAGGTGCATTTGAGGATATTTATTGTGTATTTAAGTATAGTTAAAGAAGGTTTGACTGAGGGTCATTCACCTGGCCTTAGAAAAGCAGACTCGAACCCCCAAATTGGGGCAGCTGCACAAGTGGAGACAGAGTGAAGGAGGGAGGCAGGAGACAAAATTCAAAAAGAGGGGTTTGAGTATGATTCATAAAGCTTTTGAGAAATGGCTTTCGGATTGATTTATGATTTAGGACAGCGTGGCGAAAGTGGGTTGGGTGTCGTCATCCCTTCTAAATTTCAGTTAACTTCCATTTCACGGTAGACTGGGTTGAGAGAGGCAAAGCCTCCAGACCCTTTTAAGGAAGCACAGTGCTTCCACAGATATCCACCTGAAAGATAGACAGACCACCTGTAATTGAAATATTCTAGTATATTTATATAGCATATCTCTAACAGATCTTTTTGAATCTCTGCATCATGATCAGCCAACCCTTCTCCTTACAGTGGTGTTTATAATACTCAGAGTGCCTGTGAAGACCACAAACTGCAAGCAGTACAAATTCTTGGAAAAGCATTTCTGCTCTCTGAAGCAATAGGTGGCAATTGTGTAATATGAAGCATCTTAATTTCCTAGTGTCATTTAAGAAATAACCAGACAAGAGATGCAAAGTGTATAGATTTTCAATCTCTCCGAACTCATCAATGTGATACTATTCATCATACAGCTGAAAAATGAAACCTGAGTGTCGTTGTGACGGACAGCTCCAAAAACACAGAACGTCCATGTGAAATGAGAAGGAAATAGATCCTATAATATTGTGTGTCACAGTTTAAAGACCTTTGACTTTGACCTAGCCAGCAACAGTAAATGCACTTGAAGGTCCAAGACAACCGTATAGGTGGTAGCAGATGAGTACTCTAAAGCGGCTCAAAGCCTTTTTTAAAAGATTGTTTTTCTTATTTTGTAATGTCCCATTTCCAGGCATTTCATAGTGAACAAAAGAACTGGGTTTCTCATAATCAAGGAGAATGCTCCTCAGGGTACCTTTGAGTTTAAGGTGAGGGTGTCTGATGGCGTGTGGCCTGACGTGGTGTCGAGCGTGAAGGTGCACGTGAAAGAGCTCCAGGATGAAGCAATCTACAACTCGGGCTCCCTACGCCTTGCAGGTGAGATTAGTCATGCACGCTTGTGGGTGGAATAAAGCACACTGGACTTTCAGTTTTGTATGTGCTTCGTATTCAGTATTGCAATCTCCAATGGTCTGGAAGCTATTTATATTGTTATACTGTATAAATCGTGTGCAGCAAACTGGTGTGGAAATTAGCAATGCTACAGTACCTCATGGTGCCCAGGTTTGATTCCACTGGGAGGCCTTTGATTTGGTTACACTTCCTGCAAAATCCTGAAGAACTTGTTGTACGTCATGTAAAGTATACTTGTTCTTTCTCACACATGCTCGGTCTTAAAACAAACCAGACATGATGTTGTGTTTTCCTCTCTAAAGAACTGACCTTATACTATACATGCTCCTTTGAATATAATAGTCTTTCTGTTATACCATACCTCTCTGTAATGGTGGACTTTGCTGATAAACAAGAGCTCATTTATAGAGTTTGCTTTTTGATCTAAAACCTATTTAATCAAAGTCAGTTTCTGAAAAATATGAGAGTTTCTAGATAATCTATTTTCCCCATTGGGGGAAAAAGATTATATTAAGGTTATGTTTTTGTGTATGTACCTTTTTATTTAATGGTCACAAATGCCATATAAAATGCTACATGTATTTTTAAAAGATGTACAAAAATCAGTTCAAATTGTTATAAAAACTTGCCTTTTAGGTGCTGAAGACTTTATAATAAAATGACTGATATTTTTATTTCATTTAATAAATGTACGTAGGGCATAGTGGGTTATGGGTTGGAGTTCCTGGTGCAGACACTGCTGCTCCACCCTCAGAGAGTTGCTGTACCCCAGTTGCTCCAGTCTGCCCAGCTGTATAAGTGGGGACCAGCAGTACTGGGAGGTAATCCCTGTAATAGACCAGTGTCCCATCAGGGGGCAGTCATGTGCTCTGTAGTCCACTAAATGGAACTGAAACCAAGATGAACTCTGACCCCATAAGCCCCTGTAGTATAGACTATACTGTTTTTTAAAAAAACATTTTTAATTAAAAATGTTCATGATGAAATCACGAGGAATAAATCATTCTGGACACTATATCTGTAACACTTGATTCCTGTGGGAATGTAACTATCCCTGTGGTTTGAATACAGCACCAGGAATGCTTGGAATTCATTAATGAAAATAATAATACAGCACACTGTAGCTCTCATTTCCTAAAGGCTAACTTGAAATCCAGCTTAACTTACATTTAAGATGGATGTGGGGCTTAGTACTGTCCCCTGAGGATGGCTGTTCCTCTGGCAAATCACGTCTCATCAAATGATCAGCTGTGAGTCTGGTATTTTGGATTTGGAGCTGTTTACTAAAGGCAGCAGGAGAAGAAGTCTTTAGGGGTCTACAGTATCTCCTTGCCTTGTGTTTGAATTCTTATTTTTAAGAACACATGCACAATGAAAAGGGCAACATTAACAAGTTTATTTAATACTGTTTTGTCTCATTAGATGAGATTAAAGAAGGATTTTTCTCTCATTCAAACATATACTGTAGATTGAAAGGTCAAATGTAATTCAACATTAAATCCTCCCAGCCCCAACTGTACACGAAACCTAAAATCCTTACCTTATGTTACCTCTGTGCTGCGTAGGAGGTGATCATCAGGCATTACAAACTGAATTTGAGACAGATGACAATGCAAATATTAATGAAAATATTAACAGGATTTTGACCAAACCTAAACTCTTCACTGGTTTAGAAATGATTATTTCTCTTACCTTTGAAGCGTGAAAACGAAGACAGAATAGTAGTGTCATTTTGCGTTTTAGAAATATTGAGTTTTCGATCAACGGCAGAATTTCACAAATTATTCCACCTCAAGGTTTGGGTAATGAAAAGTGACTGTCCTCAACCTTTTCTCAAGGTTTTTCTGAGTTAGGCAATATCTTTTTGTCCTTCATTTTCTCTTTTGCTTTGCACCATTTAATACTGCTGTGCTTTTGAACACTATAATTGCATTACAGTCAGATTCCTTTTTATGGGAGAGCTCAAACTTCAGGGTTTTTTTCTGAAGATTTAATTCCCTGCATTGACATGGGTTTTAAGTTCTGATTAGCATTCACAGTACCTTAGTAGTCTGAATCTGTGACTTAATCATTAAAAAATGTAAATGAATTTTCTGAATGAGTTTGATAAGACACACTCCAGATAATAGGTCATGTGTCCTATTTGCGGGATCATTTCAGAAACTCTGGGACAGACTTTTGATCCTGTAAAATTCTCCTATCATATTACCTTTTTCTTCTCTTAGTGCCATAAAAATGTCTGCTTGAAAAAGTAGAAGAAACTTGTAAAATGGATAGTATTAATAAAAGGATACTTTCACAAAGCCCTATTCTTTTAGGTTTCACTTCAGAAGCAGACGAGCTTAGCTTTTAACCCATAGGCTTTGCAGTGTTTCCAGCCCTATTATGCCCACAGTGAACAGTAAAGAGAGTCTCTTACTCAAGTGCTTGTAGCTGCATGAAAAATTATGTGATTATTTGGATTGTGTTTCCTTCGAGGGGGTAGGAATGATGTTGACGGAGAAAACCAAGTTAAAGCGGAAGAGCAGTTGTGAGAATTTGTGGCAATTAATCACTTTGTGGGGGAACAATGCAAAAAAATAAACAGATTTGTTTGGTAAGAGAGGAGAAGAATTTCTTCACACATATTCATATTTTCTGGTTCTTACAATTCTTAACAATCACAACACTATTTTTAATTAAACAAATGACTTTCACGTATTGTGTAGGTGGAATAATCATACTATTTAAAAACACAGGGAAATAACATGCAAAAACTCTTCCCCAAACAATATTTCTCACTCCTCCTACTTAACCTTATCCAACTGTCAAATACTTGTCTACAGCACTACATAGCAATGCTCTTGTGCTCTTTGCATACAATGATGTCATCTTTTAATTCCATATTATACTAAAAATGTTTTTGGCCTTAACTATGTGCACATCATAAAATCCCAATTACTTTCATCTGTGCAAGCCCATATTTTTTCTTTGCTTGATTGCTATACAATTAGTTCCTTAGAATCATAATTACAGCAGTCAAGACACTTCCTGTAAAAAGTTTTGCGATTAACATTTCCTAAATGAATGGCAAATGTAAAACTGAAGATCTGTCTGCCTTGTTATACAGATATCACAGCCAAGGAGTTTGTTCACAAAGGAGCAGATGGGAAGAGTCGATATGAGACTTTCAAGGGGCTGTTGGCGGACATATTGTCGGTGAACCCCGATAACGTCAACGTCTTCAGCTTGATTAATGTGAAAGAAAGAATGATGGATGTGAGGTTCTCTGTGCATGGTTCCACCTACCTGAGACCAGAAAAGCTGCATGGATATGTTGCAGCTTACAAACAGAAGGTATTGTTTTCTCAATACTTTATCTTTCAAACCCCCTAACACCTCTTAAGCTGGCCCAGTATGCAAGTGAAAACGTGAGGCTTATATTGTATGATCATTTTCCAGCTTCCATTTCTCATGTGCACACATGCAAATTAGCTACAGAAAATGATGGCGTCTCTTTATGGGAGCGAGTTAAAGTCAAACACTGCTTTAGTTATTCTTTAAGGATAATTCAGATCCTTTCATCTGTATTTTACTTTATGCCACTTCCTTTACACCTTTATTAGAAGAAATCTTGTAATATCATATGACTAGAATGTAAAAATGACAAAACAGTTTCTTTAGTAGTGGCTCCCAAATTGGGTAAGGTTTGGTAGGTATTGGATTCTGAATTTAAATTAAATTCCAAATTTAAAAGCCACTTAAAATGTTCTGTACAGCATTCATTGAGCGCCTGCACCATTCTGTCTTTTTTTGTCGTTCCTGTCAATATGGGTACTAAAATAGAGATGGAATAATGTCAGGGTCGGAAAATGTGTTCTATTTCTGGCACTCAAGGTGATTTTTGTGTTCTTTTGCCTAAGTTGGTTTTGTTGTGCACATTGTGAGCCTTGGTTTGCAGGGATATCCTCCTGGTCATGCAAACTAGGGCGTGAGATGTTGGTTTGGAGAATGAATCGGCTCTGATGTTCCAGACTGTGAGCAGCACCCTTCTGTGAATAATGGCTCACACTGTGCACTGAACCCTTGTACTGCTGAGATCCCTCTGCTCTGCCGTCCTGCTCCGTCTTCGAACACACTGAGAGCACCGGAGTTGAGCTGGGAGAGGGGGTTGTGGCTTCTGCAGATGACATGAAATCTCAGCGGACACCTTGCCTGCTCTATGTGAAATGTTAAAGGCAAAAAAAGAGACACAAAAAGAGTGCACTAAAAATATCCAGACAGCATTTTAAACCTGGGGAAAGTTTGTTGTGGCATAGCTTAGCAGTGTCAATTAAGGCATACGGAAAGAAAAAGTATAAGATTAAAGTAGTAACTGAGCCTAGGGCATTAAGTAAAACTCAGTTTGAAAATAAACATGAAGCTTGAAGTATTTTTGAACTGTTACATTTTTTAATGAAAAAAAATAAATGAACTGTAGCACTTCCCAGTAGCTGTGAGATGTCACTTTTTATCTTGTGTGCCTTTGACTGTCAAGGATCTGCACCTTTTTTTAGGTATTTCCTGATTTTAGTTTTTAAGTTTTTGACTGTCAGTTCTTACTATATTTAGCAGAAAAGGGACATATGCATTAAAATACTAAAACCAATCAATAAATGTGATTATACTTGCTTTGCATTTTATATTAGTTAATGTAAACTATATTAAGAGAGGTCTGATGGCTGCAAGAGAGGTATTTTTGTGAACTGGAAATTGTACTTCTGATTCCTTTGTGTTTTAATGTTTTTTAATTCTAAGGTTCTAGAGTGTATCATAGTCATGTGTATTTCACAATCTCCTTCTCTTTGAGGACAGGTTAGTTTTTTTTACAGAATTCCTATAGATTTTTTCCAGCAAAACTGCTTTAACTGTTTAGAATAAATACAAAGAGATTAATTGCTTTGATCAACCTTAATTACAGGTGCTCAGAGAATATCAATACAGAGAAAAGACCTGTTTGTATCCATCATTAATTTATTTCCCAAAAGATTAACTTTTTTCCATTGCAATTTGAATGTAGTATTTTAA
This sequence comes from Atractosteus spatula, assembly GCF_055471065.1. Lineage (NCBI taxonomy): Eukaryota > Metazoa > Chordata > Actinopteri > Semionotiformes > Lepisosteidae > Atractosteus > Atractosteus spatula. The sequence goes on along the minus strand of NC_142726.1, from coordinate 12,944,758 downwards.
AGCATTCCATTCCAATAGCAGTGGACAGTAAATAAAAACCTGTTTAAAGAAAATCAAACAGAACTCTTTATTAAAAAAAAAAGCCTTCTATGTCTTGAGGGGTTTTAATCCCCTGTTCATGTGAGGATTGTCTATTTAAACTGGATATGGGTACTAAAATGTGCAAACATTAATATGGGAAAGATAGAAAAAGCAGATTTAGCCAAAAGTCTCTCCTCTGGGATTTCTAAAATATAAAAATATACACTAACATCCACTATCTGATTTCCTTCTTTAAATAGCTCTGGGAATAAACTAGTGAAATGACTTGCTGCAATTTCCAATAGCACTGGGTATATAATTCAAGCCTTTGGATATTTTAAGGCTGTTTATGTAAAACCTAAAAGCTGTGCAAGAACTAAGCCATTATTATCACTGCTAGTATACCTCGGCATCTTCTTGCTTCCCAATTTCCTGGAGTTCCAAGGCAATGCAAATGCAAAATGTCCTGAATCGTCTGTTCAGGAAGGTAGCCGCTAATTTGTCAGGAGCAGGAAGAATGGTGAAGGAGGTGACGCAGTGAGGAATTTGATTTTCAGTGTTTAACCTCGAAGAAAAGAATACACACTACCTTTTCATAAACTAATTTACACATTAATCTGGCGCGTAGAATAGGGCTGCAGAGTCTGTCAGTGCTGTTCACATATGTTTTTCTAAATGTAGCAGCTCAGGGCAAATCTGCTTGTCTGGTACTGGGCACTAACAGGACTCCCACTGACCACAGGGAATCCTGCCCCTGACATAGAAGCCACCCTGCTTTACACTGTCACTGTCTTTTAGCCTCAGCGATCAACAAAGGGGCAGTATCATGCTAACAGTAACGCCATGCAGCATGTTCACTTGTCCTTCAGCAGGAAAATGCGAGGATTCTACAGCATCGGGGCTATAGAATGGAGAAAAAAAATGCACACAGATGGGCAGATAAGACAGGACGGAATAGGCCAGAGGTATTAGCAACTGTGTTTCAATGTGTTCAGCTTGCCTAGGGCTTTGGAGATGGAAGAAGACCACTGACCAGAAGCCTACAGCACAATGACACACATAGACAATTTCTCATAATCTCTCTAGTTTTTATGCATTGTGAAGTTCTGTCCAAAATCAGTCTATTCATAGAGATGAGGCCCATTTTGTAAAATAGTTTGTTGTGCTGTAAAATGCATTTAGATGAAAATGATGCTCCTCTGTGTGTAGTTCCTTTAGAAGAATATCGGAGCACTGGAAATACACTAGATAGTGTTCAGGTCTTTTTCAGGAAAAAAAGGCACCAAAACTGTCAGAGTAACCATTGAAATGTGCTCTGAAATAATTACTTTGAAATTGCCTAGCCTTTTGACCACATCCTTCTGCGATGGTTGATTTATTTTCTTTTAATGTGTAAATTTCATTGTGGCTTAATCTGGATCCGAAACTGTGAATTTAACAAGTTGCTTTCATCACTTGATGAAAGCAACTATCTTCACAAGACAGCCAGAGTTTCAAACCTGTTCACTAGGTCCCTGCACTATGGAAGGAATGGTAAATTACACTTTATATACAATATATACACACTCAATAAACAGATGGAAGGCTAGGATATATTATATTTCATGTCATTCTATATTTTTGGTATTATGAACTACAAGGTCTACTGAATTAAAAATGTCTCTTTTTAACTCTTCTTGTCAAGCCACAGTTGTGCTGAGACCCAGAAAACTTTCAACTTTATTTCCCCCTGTTCTCCTGTGGACTGGTCACCTTGATCCTTTGCATATCAAAGTGACAGCAACAAGCTTCTTTCGGTAATGGGGCCAGCCAGGATTGTGTTATGCTAATGCTCCAGAAAGGAGATATTTCATACGCAGCGGCTCTCAGATGTTCTTTTTTGCTTTTTTCTCTGCTGTGGGCTTAGTTTAAATCCTGTTTGTAATAAAGGCTGCCGCTGCTCTGTGGTTTTATTTGTAATTCGACATGCCGCCTGATAATTCTCTTCTCCGGTTGCCCCCGCCCCAGCTGCAGTCAGCGCTCCAGGTGAATATCAGCCAAGTGCACGTCGACGAGTGCGCCGACACGGACTGCGCAGGGAGTGCGGGCTGTACTAACCACCTGACCATCAGCGACACGCCCACGGTAGTGGATTCCAGCAGTATGGCCCTGGTGTCAGTGACGGTGGTGGTCACGGCAGCGTGCACCTGCAGCAGCCGCGAGCACGTGCATCAGGTGTGCGCATCTTACCCCCGCAGCCCCTGCCACAATGGGGGAGTTTGCATGGACAGCCAGACCGGATACAGGTGAGCCTTCTCCAGGTTCAGCACAAGTGTGGTGTGTTTATTCACCGTGAACGACTATGCAAGTAGGACGTGGTATTTCTAATATTCCCCTGCAAAAATAACAGTCCTAGTTTTCTTTTAATGTATCTTTCTGTTCTACGTCTCTCTTGTATCGTTCTTCACTCGGGCTCAGGTTGTGAATTAACAGGATTATTCTTCAATAACCATTACTATCTTACATGCAGATGCTTTTTTGTTTTGTTTTGTTTCTTTTCAGAAAAGGTTTAATCCTTTTTCACAATAAATGTTTTTATGCTTTGTTGTACACAATGAATACTCAAAATATTTCACGTCTTTGGCCCTCCTTTCAGATGTCTTCGAAACTGGATGCAAAGCAATTCCATCAAATCCACAACAGTATTGTTTCTTCATTTCCCAACCTGACAGACTCAAGGGTTATTGAAATGGAGGATAAATTATCAGACAATATTATTAGAACTATACTGTATATACAAACACGTCTCTCAAGTCATTTTGGCGCATTCTCCTTTTAATTTCCTACAGGAGTGTTAAAATGAAAGCATAAAGATTTGCTGGGTGCTAAAAAACAGAGTACAGAAAATTTACACAAGATTTCAAAATCATTTTTGTGTGTAACACTACCAGGTAATAAATGTTTTCTGGATCAATAGGCATAAAGGGTTCACCTGTGTCACCAACAGAAACAGAGAACAACTGAATGTGTAGGGAGTTTTAAAACACAGGCAATTAAAATTTACTTAGAAGACAATGATAAGCAATTGACCATGAGTAATTCATCTTTTAACTGGATATTTTTACATGTTTACTTATTTTACATATCTTCTATTATTCTGTCCACTTTCCACTGTGTATGAGTCTTTCATGTAATGCAGAACCTCTGGAAGGTAACCTGATTCCAAACAATGTGTTTTTAAGACACAAGTCAGCCCCCACCTTGCTGATTAATGGAAACTAGACTAGACCAATGTCTAGTTTCAGATTTAGGGATTATGGTACAGACCAAATGTCAAGTTCTGTGTTTGTCCAAAGTTTTTTTTGTTCAGTTGACTGGGGCAGATGTCCTGGACTGGGTCAAACCAGTAGCAGTGTGAAAGCATCACGAAATGCAGAAGAATAAACGCCATGGGTAACATTGACTAAATACAGTTTTAGCTTTGAGTCATTAAATAATTTTATAATACTTTAAACTATTTAGATACTTTTCTGATCGGGACACAAGAAATGATCATCTCTGCACATGGTTGGAATGTGAAGCAATTTAAGCATTTTTTAACACTAACTTTTGAAACTTAAAAACAAAATCTTTTTTTATAAATGACCACTTCATGGGTTGAACACTGAATATGTAAATGAAAAAAAGCTGCATAATGCGCTGTAGCACACTCAGGCGTCTCATGAGGCAAGGTGCTTTGAGGATCTTGTAACTTGTCTCAGATCACCCATTAACTAAACGATTCTGAACAACAGAGAGAAGGGGAACAGCAAGCAACTGAGCACTGAAAATAAGGAGAGAAATATCACAGTCCCGGCTCCAGCTCCTATGTGTCCCTGACTTGGGTGAAGTGGTTGAAAAATGGATAGGCGGATAGATATTATAGTCATCGAATCTTTACCACAAGCATCATGTTGATGTTCTCTAAAACTGCTATGAGATAATCTATAGAGATGCAGCATATTTGTTTAATTCAGGTGGGGAGCTGCGTCAGCATGCGTAGGCTGAAAGGAACAAGTAATAGGTTTATTCCATGCTGAAAAAAAGAAGAAAGAAAACAACATTTGGCCTTCTTCAGGTGTGAGCCACAACGTTTTGGCCATGGAGCCTTGTTTAATGTATGGATTCCCTTTTTGGGGGTGGGCTAGGGTTTATGGTTCGTGGGTAAATCTAGCCGTATGACAGGTTGGTTGTAGGTTCAAATACCTTCTGTTGTACCCTTTCATGAGGTAATCTACCCTGGTTGCTCCAGTCCACCTAGCTGTACAAGTGGGGCCCAGCAGTGCTGGGGGTAATCCCTGTGATGGGACAGGTGTCCTATCCAGGCTGCAGGGGGACTCTCTCTTGTTTGCAGAGCACCATGGTAACCGGAATGAGCGCTGATCTGATGTGGCTTGGATATGGAAATGATCTACAGTACCTGCCTAGCCTCCCTTTGTCAGCAACAGCTGCCTTCAATCCGTTTGGTTTCCTTTTATGCTTTTACGCAAGTGAGAGAACAGAGGCAGTTTTGGGGTTCCATTATTTATTGTCCCAAGATGCTGCTAGTTTTTGATTACAGGCTCGTCTCCAGTGTGACTAGATTGTTAACAAAGCACGTCTGAGCTCGAGAAACTATTGCTTTTTGATGTCAAGTGTTTATATTTGGGGGTTTGGAATGCTTGTTCAGGGTTATTATTGTCATTTATAATGTAATGAAGGAGTACAGGTAATGCACACACCTATGGTAGCCTTTCAATATAATTGTGATTGTATTGTCATCTCAATTTCCACAACCTGGATTATAAATCGACTGAGACTGCAGCCAATTCCATTTTTCCTGTTCCTTCGCAAAGAGCTGTGACAGGCTTTCACTGCAGTGCTACATATTTGACATTGTTATACAGTATCTAATAAATCTCTTCTCCTACAGCTGCTCAGGCTGAAAGGCAAAGGGAATAGAAAAGCACTGAATGAAGGATAATTTCAAACAATGGCTTCACAATAAGACACTGTGCTGATCTTGTGACCTTCAAGATCTGATCAGACATGAAAAAGTAATAAGAGTCGTAAAATAAGTGGCTGCAGTCTCTCCAGCACTGTTGTGAATCAGAAATCCTCAATAAAATAACAAAGGCCCGATAAGAATCTCTCCAAAAAGGTGTTACAGTATTGAATACATTCTAGTAGAGATTTAAAAAGGACAAGTTTTCTTTTTAAAAATGGATGTAGTCACAAAACCCTCATTTTTGACCTAAAAACTCACTAGCCTTTTATTGTGAATCATTTTAATCTTTCTTTTGTATGTTCGCTTTTTTTATGGGTGCTTTATCATTAAGCCTCAACAAGTCATTTTTATTGTTATACTGAGTTCTTCTTTTTACACCGAGTTCTTTGTTGTTTGATTGTCTGATTATTAACAATAATTCTATATAGCACCTTTACTATTAAAACATCAGTGGAGGTAACGTCCACGAACCAGTGGTGGAAGGACACCAATAGGACAGAAAAAAAATGCATTGAAAGTTATGAAACCCTAGCCTGAACAAGTGTGATTTAAAATGACTGGAGATGGATGTTAGCAGAGAGGCTTGTACAGAACCATCCACAGATTTGGTGTATTTCTGTAGATAGACCTACTGCCAACTGTATGTTAGTCTCACACAGCAAGCCAGAACTTAGAGTGCAGCTGTTGTAATAGAGAGTAGTAGTTAAGCAAGTCTTTGAGGTAGAAAGGGGCTTGACTGCTTAGTGCTTTGTACAGTAGGTCAGAAGTATTCTTAAATCAGTCCTATAGTATGTGTATAGTATGTGAGACTGGGGTCAATGCAGGCAGGCTAGAACACGGGTGGTATTCATGTGGAGCTTGGATATGGGTAGGATTCTAGCTGCTGAGGTGTGAACATATTGAAGACTGTTTGTACTGTAGTGTGCCAAGAGGCACCAGCAAGCAGTGTATTACAAGAGGGTTTGAGTGTGGAGCTGGATTAGATTTCTCTGCAAAGGAACAAGTGAAGGTTAATTCCACACTCAGAAAGGCTCAACAGCCAAAATGTTGTGATTCTTCTTTCTGCTTTTCAGCATGGAATAAATCTTTACTTGTGCTTTACAGTAGTTCAATAATTCAGTCTGTAGTAAATGATATAGCATTTGAGCATCTGTTTGTGACACAGTGGGTCATAAATTATTCAGGTGAAAAAATTCAGTGTTGTAATATATCTGACATGAGTTTTAAATGATAAACTGAGGTTGAGAACAACACCTGGTTAGATGATCCAGTCTACAAGTTATCGATGTCCATGCTAAAGGCATTTTATGATGTAGCCCCAGAAACTTCACATCAGTCTTGTCAAGGTTGAGCTCCAAACAGTTTGTTCAATCTAGGTTTTAGTATTCGATAAGCAGCCTGTAAGAGTAGTAACACCAGAATATTGGATTGAATTAACACCTCGGTGTGTCCTCAGTGTAACAGTGGAAGTTAACACTATGGTGACATTGTTATCTGGCGAAGTGGTAACTCACAGTATAGGTGCTGAATAGGAGACGACCTAGACTGAGCCTTGTGAGACACCAGAAATCACAGAGTTGACAGAAGCTGTTTATTATATTGTTTTGAATTGGTGTGATCAGAAAGGCAAGAACCAGACCAGCTTACAGCAATGTCAGAGTTGACACCATCTAAGTGACGAAGGAGGATTGCATGATTAAGAGCATCAAAAGTAGCGCTTAAGGTCCACCAGAACAAGGATAAACAATGAGCATGAAACTCAAGCCATGAGGAGATCCTTAGCCGCCTTCTCCAGGGTTGTTTCATTACTATGGAACTGTCTGAAGCTTGATTGAAAAGGTTAAAGGAGCTTGTTTCTCACTAAATGGTTTTGTAGTTGGGATACTCTGGAGTACTTTGTCTAGGAAGGGGTGATTTGATATTGATTTCTGTGATTAAAAAGACATTGTTTCTAGTAACACACCAATTGCCAGAGATGTTTCCAGTAATTTCCACATCTTTCAACAGTAAACGGACTCCAATAGCTGTAGTTGACATTTCAGCAACTGAACAGGGTGGCTATTTGCAATAAATAATGCAAACACATCAAATAAGACAGCATTCAACAGTGCACAAATTAGAACTGAGGTTAATTGAGGTAAAACCGATTTACTAATCAATCTGTTAACTATACCAATAGTCTATATATCTGGGGATGTGTATCTGAAATGTATGTAGATCGGGCAGTTAGAATATATGATCAGCACACAGTGATTTAAGTGATGTTTAAGGGATCTGCCACAGATTGTGTGCACTGAAATTTGGTGTTGTTTGGACAGAGGGAGGGGAAAGTACTGAAGTTGTTGTCGCTGGGGGACATGTATACATATTTTTCCCAACTGATGATCTGTTGCAAATTAAAGCGCTTGTCAGAAGGAGCACTGGAACTACCAAAGAGCTCTGGATGACAATGTGCTGCTAGCTTCAATATGAATTATTGGCCTGGTGCTCACAGTATCTCTGGGTGCAGGGAGTAACGGGTCTTTAGAAATCTGAAATCTGAATGAAGCAGAGCATCGTCATACTGTAGGATACTGTACCATTTAGAGTCAGAAGAAGAGCCGCATTTGATGCTGGGTGAACCCTGGAAACAAACTGCATGCCGAAAGGAAAAGTGAGGTGGTGTGTGGACACAAAATTCATATTCTTCTCTTTCCACCCAATTAAAATTGTATATCTTTAAGTCCTTACCTATGGATGACACTTTTATACCAACCAGTGTATGAGATGTGTGTATAGTCATTTGTTAAATTGCTTTTTTTTAGATGTCAATGCCCTCCGCAGTTTGAAGGCCCGGAGTGCCAACAAACCAAGCACAGTTTCCATGGTGATGGCTATGCCTGGTTTCCTCCCACAAGGCCCTGTTATGAGAGCCATCTCTCCCTGGAGTTTATTACTGAGGTCGCAGATGGGCTGCTCATGTACAGTGGGCCTGTGACAGAGCTCCAGCCATGGGACCCTGAAGACTTCATGGCAATAGGTATTTCAGGAAGAACAAAAAGGCATCTGTTACCTTTTATCAGCAAATGGTTCTTATAGAAAATACATTCCTCTTCATTTGGTATTTTTAAGTGAAATGTTTAAAATTCAAGCCTTTATTCTTAAAGAAGCTAAAATAATAATTTTGAAATCTGTTTTTCTGATATAAAAAGTGTATTTCATTATGCAGTATTATTTGAACTTTCTCCTTTTACATTAAGATAAAATATAGCATTTACTGTCTAAAAAAATGGGTGAGCCTAGGATGTGATCTATCTCAATTTACAATGAATTCTGCAGCATTTTCTTTCTGCTTCTGAAAAAGAGATTAAAAAAATAAAATGACTGCTGCAGCAGAGATGTATTTTTGTGCACTCAGAAAAAACAGTTTCTTTATTGACTACTCTGCTATTTGCTGCAAAATGGAGTTACAGGATATTTCCTGATTTTTTTTTTCATGATGCAGACAGTGTATGGGATTTAACACTATCCCTAATCGATCTTCAAGCATGTCCTCTTGCTGTGTTATTGAATCGGTCATGCTCAGCTGATGGTGTTAGAAGACTCTTTGTAACACAGTAATGCCTTAGCTTGGGCTGAATAAACACAGTGAGAGTGGAAGATGGAGATAATCTGAAGGCAGAGGTGAAGTCAATAGAAAACACAGCTTCCCATAAAATGGCTATAATTACATAAAGGGATTTCAGTACCACCAGTCACATGGCAGAGCTACAGAATTCAAGAATAAACACACATGAATACATACATCCTTTATTTGAAAATTTTAGTGATCTAATATTTTAACAGGTTAAGGGGTTAAGGTTACCTGAATTTCGACCAATGTTCTTTTCTGATTTATGTTGATGATCTAGATTTGGATATAGTTAATTATAAATACACAGAGGATACCAAAATAGGAGGATTAGAAAACCTTATAGAAGCTGCAAAGGAAATTCAACATGGATTTAAACAAATTTCAAGACTGGGTTAAAACCTGGCAGATATCACATGTAACAAGGGGGTAGCGATACATACTGTAACACATGTGACGCACAAGTGGAAATTAAGGGAGTGCTTTTAAAACTGTGAAAAGGAGGCATTACTTTGCACAAAGGGTTGTGGGGGTCTGGAACAAACTACTCAGCCATGCTGTCAGAAGTTCATACCCTGGCTTCTTGATGCTGATACCCTGACTAGATGAGATCCTACCTTCAGTAAGATGAATTGAATGTCCCCTTCCTCATTGTAACCTTATGTTCTTAAGCTTTCTTTATGCTTTGTGATGTGCCACTATTTTGACTTGTGACCTTATTATTATATAACATCAGAGGAGATGTCACGTTTGGATTTTTGGTTTACCAAAATTATTTAATGTAATAATGCTACCAATGGTTAATGCCACTGGGAAGTTCCCTTCATGGACTGAACATGCAGCCTTCACCGGAGGCAGCCAGGGGAGAATTTACTTTAAACACTGACTCGGTGATGACCATGAGTGGCTTCTGTACTGCAAACTACTCATGATATAATGTATTTCTGTCAAAACCCTTGGAAATTTAAATTCCAAGGCTGAGTCTTCTAATTAGAAAACAGGAAAACAAACTTAGCCAGTCACAGCTGTGCCCTATCTTAATATAGAAATTAATCTTAACTAATGCCAAAAAAATGGAAGATAGCTAAAGATAGCAATTTAGCTAAAACCAATTGTGGTGCAGCCTCAAAAAAAAAAATGATGAAAAGCAGATCCATGTTGAAATCTTACTGCTCTTCAAGTTTGCTCTTGTCAAAGCACATTAAAATACTAATACATAAAACCCAGTCCTACTGAAGAAAGTCATAGGCAGTCTGTGATGAGTTTCAGCTGCAGCCTCCGTGCATTTTATGACACATCGTATCATGATTAATCTCAATTAGAGAGAGCGCTGCTATCCGTTTCTTTGCTTTGTCAACAGCCAGTCTGCTTTCAGGCATTTCTGCTTTCATGGGTTTTTCTTTTGCTTAAATGTCATGTCAAGAAGAAAGTGTCCCAAAACCCCCAGTTCTACAGTCCCAGTGGTGATGCTCTCCTTCTTCATGGCTTGTTAATGTTAAACCTTATGTCTAACATTTACACTGAGTTTGTGATATATGTCAGCTGAACTGTAAAGGCTTTTAACCTCAAACATGAATGCTGGGTGATCTTTACGTGAACATATTTTCCAGATATGAAAGTAATTTTCCATGAGTTCCATCTTTTTCAATTTCATTGAAATACAGTACAGCTTGTGTATGATATATATTTGACATAACATGTACTGTATCAAAGTTAACTATGCCACACTATGGATGAAACAGCTGTTTGTGGTTGCGACTACCTTTATAATATGCTATATATATGCTTTATAATATACTTGAAGCTGAATAAGTGTGTCCTGAAGGTTCTGCTTTCTCGCGGTGCGAAAGGGCCAGAGCTAATTAAAATTCACATTTCTGTAATCTGTCGTAAAAGCAATGGCTCAAAAGACGCTGTAGCACTGAAAGATGTTCTCATTAAGAAATATATTATTTTTGAAGGGTTAGAAATGGAGTGGCGCTCATCAGAAAATGTAATTAGTTTCTTCACTTCTAACATAAAGGTTGATGAGGAAAAAGACTGGGTACCCATTCACTTTGTATTCCTATTACGCTTTCTGAAGGCATCATTGTAGTGCCATTCTATGGCACATAATTTAATTAGCTGTTATCTAGTATGACCTCGAACCTGTTTAAACATTTAAAATTATTTATGTTCACTTCAGAGCTCATAAATGGCACGCCAACCTTGAAAATAAACCATGGCTCAGGCACTTTGGTTCTGCAGTTGCCAGGCAATGTCAACGTAGCAGACAGAAGGTGGCATCGTCTGGATGTGAAAAGCAATAGCAAGGTGGGTGATTCAAAAACATGACTTTCACTGGCTTTCCGACAGCTGCCAGCTGTAGCAGGTGGTAAAATTGAGTGCAAGAAAGCTTCCGCTATTTTGGACCACCTCAGACCTGCCTATTCATGTAGCAAACTCTTTAGTGCTGTCGTTTTATAATTCGTTCTTTCGAATATTCTTTAGAATAAAGTTACGTTGCTTGATTAATGAAGGTCATGGCATACACTGAAAGTTTCACTGGTCACACTATGGAGTACAACCAGCTGTTGACGACTGATTGAAATATATGGCTGTAGTATTTCAGGGCTGGTATGTTATTACATCTGCTTTAGCATTATACACAGCTCATTCTGATCTTCCAGTTACACCTTTACAGTCTGTCTTTGTGTACATGGCTAGATGAAAGTGTTAAGTTTCATATGATGCTTTAGAAATGGTGCACTGTAGCTGAATATACTGTATATCAGAACAGCCCTGACTGTTTGAAAAAGCCTGCTGTTGCCTGCATTCACGGTCCTGCTGTTTTATAATGCAGGAGGTGCGCTTCACTCTGGATCGATGCAGTAGTGCAGCAGTCATGGAAGTGGAGGGGCTGGGGAACTGGCTGTCCTCTGAGGATCACTCCTCCTGTGAAGTTGCAGGGGTGACTCCAAACTTGGACAGGTACCTCCTCTCTGAACAGCCCTTGATGAGCAGGACCCTATTAAAATGCTAAATCTGAAACTGTGTTTGTTGCCCCCCCCATCCAGGCATCTGAATATGACTCAGGTTTTACAGCTTGGAGGTGTTAATGAGAAGCTGCCCTACAGCTATCCTCAGCTACAGAACAAGCACTTCACTGGCTGCATCCGAAATTTGGTCGTGGACAGCAAGGTACAGACTAGCCATAGTACTCAGCTGTGAAGTAACGACTGAGTACGATTAATGTTTGTTCACTCAGTAAGAAATCATACACTTTTACAAACGAACTTCCATTACATCACATTAGAGTACTAAAGGTATTCAACAGTAAAACCTTATTCTCATGCTTAACATGCACTCGGTGTTAAGAATGGCAGTAATGTAAAACAATGTAATATTTATGGGTACAACTGTAGAGTAGAGCAGAGCACATAGACATTAGTGAGGATGCTACAAATTTTAGCATGTTCTCTCAAGCTTAAATACTGACCCTCTGCCAGCTAGGAAGTCGATTCTTCTTTTCAAGCCACATCTTCCCACTCATCTGACAAAATATGCTTCAATATTTCAAAAGCATTCTACCAAAGATGAGAGATGGCAATGATTTAATCCTGCCTTACAATGGAGATTGCTTATGCTTTAGGATGTGCGCCTGCTCATAAAGAATTGAAGTAAATTTGCTCACACCCACTCCATCCATTTGTTTCCATTCATTCTTGGATTCACCGCTGGACATGTGGCGGTTGAGTCGAAAGTTTTCAATGAGCGATGGATTTGTAATTCTTTAAAAGGTTTACAATAATAGTGGGCACTTTTATTCCATTTTGTATGGCTAGTGCATTCTTCAAATTGAAACAGGGGGAAGGCTGTACAGTGTGTGAAATAGCAAAACCACATAGTGATTTAAATAGCAGGCATCTCCAGATTTCTGATCCCACTTGTATTACTATTCTTACAATCAGGAGAGAAGTGTTCACTAAGGTTGATTCACTTCGCAGTGTAACTGCGACCTCTCCTTCTGATTCTTGTCATTGTGCTTTCAGAAGCTCAGTAGTGCATGCAACCAGCTTTCACTGGCCGAAACGGGACACTTGCTGAGAATTATAGGGACATGGGTCATTGATAGGTGATCATCTTCAGTTATGTGTAGACTGTGATTGTCAGTTTTGAAGAGAATTCTGAGAGGAGAATGAAAGGGTACAGAGAAAATAAAGGTACTGTGCATACAGGTGTTTTTTTTTAAATAAAGATAACACTCCACTGCATTTCTTTTCTTTGCAGTACTATGACCTAGGCTCTCCAGCAGAGTCTTTCAACAGCTCGCCTGGCTGCTTGATGACGGACAGTAACTGTGTGAACATGGGCCACCCGTCTTGTGGACCGCGGGGCCTGTGCCACGGCGAATGGGGCTCCTTCAGCTGCCAGTGTTTGCCGGGGTTCAGTGGGCACCAGTGTGAAAAGGGTAAGAGACCGGAACCAGCTGCTCTTAAAGGCATAAGAAACAGGAAGCTCCGTATCGTTTGCTTGGTGGCAAACAATAATTAAATTGCTGCAATAGCTGCTTTGTTCTAGTGATCGCGGTACACAAGTCATAACAGCCGCATATCATTAATATTTTTGAAGAGAAGCAGGAGCTGTTCTGTGGAAAGCAATGCTCAACCTGGCTCGGGTGATCTATGAGGGACTTGCGCTATGTGGGGCAGCGGCTAGTGTTTTTTGTCATATTCTGGCAGTGCTGTAACAATTGCGTCAGATAAAGAAAAATCATGGGAAGCAAATAGCCAGCAGCACTGGGAGTAAATCATAAATCAGGGAGAAAGCATCTCATCGGGGGAGAGCACTCGGGCACCAGTCTAACAGGATCACGTCTTGCAGCTCCTGATGAAGATGAGGGAAGCCAAGACAACAATGTCCCACTGTGAGCCTTCAGTAGAGGCTGTACTGCACCTCTGAGGAGAAAACAGTCTATGAGTGGAGCTCTCCTGTGCGAGTGCATCATCTCGACGGGAAACGGGTAGTTTATCACAAGAGAGGATTCTGTTTTTACATCCCAGAGGTGCCAGAGTTTTCCTTTGATGGTAGAAGTTACATCCATTACCAGCTGCCTGCTCCACTGCCTGCGAGGAAGACCCAGGTCCAGGTGCTGGTGAGGACGAGGAAGCACAGCAGCTCCATCATCAGCTTCACCTCCAAGGAGCAGAACGAGTACCTGAGACTGGAGGTGGGGCAGCTTTTGCATTGCATGCAACTTCTCAAATGAATACGTTTAGATTCCTTTGGTGTTGCAGCTCTGTCAATGTGTTTGTATTTTTTTGCTTCTGGTGGGAGGGAACATTTTTTTTCTGTTAAAAGCATAGCATCTTTCTGCAGCTCGCTACATACACACGGCATCCTTGAAGCAAATGTGAAGTTTCTTAAAGATGAATAGAAAACAGACATCCATTTGCATAACCATCGGCATTTAAATATTTTAAGATGAATGTAAAGTAACACTCAATTATAACATTCCCACTGCACCCTCATTTACAGTCATTTCAGAGAGCGAACATCTTGCCAATAGTCCTCGACAAGAATCTGTAAATAGCCACTGGTCTCAGTGCACATTTATTTTCCCTTTCCTGTACAATCCACTTTATCTCCTGTGAAAAAAGTCCTTTTTTATTCAGACAAAATCCACAATTTCAATATCCCTAAATGATCAATCCATTCAATCCTTTTAATAATTTCTGGTTTTTCTTTTTCCAGTTTCTCACTGCAGAAAACATTGATTTATATTTCCTTTACATGTCTAATGGCTTATAAATCTATACACTGATAATTTCCCATTTCCTGCTGAGGTAGTCTTAAGTGAAGCACATTATCTTCCACATGAAAGGTTTGAGACATACTGTAAATGTATAGTTTAAATAAGATTTTAAATTGATTATATTATTGAGCACAATGTGTACCGAGGTGTTTACAAATCCCAGACATATTATAAATAGTTTGCCTTGAAATTTGGTATGTTAATACTTGAGCAGAAACCAGGAACAGGAGCTACAGCTACAGGAGTTTGCTTTTTATGAGTACTTGAATTTTGAAAAATGAATTTTCATCTCTAATACATCTTTAAGTCTCGTCCTGTGAGAAACAATGGCAAATGTCATTTATGCTGATTTATGATGATCCTTTATGCTGTACAATAATATTGTATTTGGTTGTTGTACTTGGAATAGGTTACATCTGTTCTGGGGAAAGCTATTTAAATACTTTGCCATAATTAAGAGAAGTTTACACCCAGTTTAATATTTTAATTAGGAAAAACGCATCTGTTTGATACCTATCTGTAGCATTGTAAAGGGCCAATAATGAGACAAATAATTAACAGGTTTCAACAAAGCCTTGAAATAAATGTTTTCAGAACAAGCTCATTAGAATAACAACCTTTAGCTCATCATGTTATTTTGTTAACATGCGTTTTCTCATGCATTTGAAGCAGTTCTAAGGGGGAAGTTATCATCTAGGAGTAATGTTTCCTAGCCTGACACAATTTAACGTGAAAAATTGGAGCTCATCTCTATTAATCTTTTTTCTGGCAAATAAATAAATAAAACCTTGGCATTACAAATTATGCTCGGTGGGACTTCTTGGTTTTTTGAAATTGAAATGAAGGCTTTGTGATTTACCAGTGATAGCCAGTGCGCCGATACAATTTTGCCTGTGTTGGTAAAAGGCAGTTCTAAAATAAAATTACTCTTTTAGGTTAGAGGGCCAAAATATTATTCTTGTCAACTGTGTTACTAAAAAAACCCACGATTATTATATTTCAATATGTTACATTGTTTTTAGGCCATTGTTTATTTCATTTACAGGCATGGTTCTCTGGAAAAGTTGCTAACTCCAAAAAGTCAGAAGCAAAGCCATAAACCAAGAACTGTGAAGTAGCAGTGCCACCACTGTGCCACCACATATCTTTTTTAACCAAAAAACAATAAAGATATAGCAATTGTAACACCTGTGCACATCAGACACATCTCATTTCTTGCAACCTCTTTTCCTCCATATACCTTAGGATCCTTAGTTGTGATGAAAACCTCTCTATAATTCTAAATACTTGTTATCATCTAATTAAAAGTCTACTAAGCTGCGTGTGTGAATCACTAACTGGATCTGTGAAGTTCATTATGCCTTTTGTTTATTTTTCCCCTCATACATCTTACGAACAAACTTCGTCTTGACAAATGCTAAATACAATTAAGCTTCAACAGGAAAGCGAGAAATTGAAACTGTTAAATTGACTGAAGTTTATTTGTGGTAGGATGTCATGCGAAAGGTATAAAAAGGAAAAAAAAACATTTTTTCAGGTTGACTGTGGAAAAGTGCGTCATTTAATTCTGCTAGGAGATGACTATTTCATCCATACAAATACTTTTTACACCTACTTTATACTCTGCTTGGTGGTAGAACAAATCTGGACTCTGCCAGTATACTAAGATGGGAGTTTTATGCATTTCATTAACCAGGTATTCCAGGGTCTGCTGGCAGTATTCTATAACCTTGGCGATGGGGATTTCAGCATAACGCTGCCCTCCTACCGCATTGACAATGGGGAGTGGCATGGGATCAACCTGGATCGCCATGACAATGAGTTCACCCTGCGGCTGGATGGAGGAGGGGGAAGGAGGGAGGTCACTGCATCCCCGGGGAAGAACCGTGAGATTATCATCGACCCTGGTGCTGTGGTACTGGGGAACGCGTTCCCTTCCAGTCACAACAGGAGTTTGCAAGGTAGCAAAGACTGCGTCCTGCAACCTCTAAATGTGTGTTTCATGATACAAACCATAACAATTACAAATCCTTTGCGGTTACGACGAAATGGAAAAAAAAACGAGTGACATATGATTTGATAATGTCTGGCTACATATCAAAGTAAATGTCATTATTGATTTTTTTTTTCTACTGTGCCCGTGATGACTATAGGATCTATAAGATCTGAAAAGACTTCAGCGTTATCTGTGCGTGACACATCGTTAAGTGCAATAAAGTGCAAACTGTAAAGCACAGCATGCAAGACTTGCTAAGATACAAAAGCCTCTTCCTAAATCATCTCCTGTGTGATGCGAGCCTAGAAAGACGAGTTTGCCTTAGGCAAATGCAGACTTTGTGTGTGTTTATTAAATGGACCTTAAAAGCATTTTCCTCAAAAGAACAGGGGAAAAAAACACTAGTGCTTAGAAGGATTTACCTGACAGTGGGTTTGGATAATTGCAGTTATCTGTTCTCAGGCTGCATGAGGGACCTGCGGCTCAATAACCGGCATCTTCCAATGGGCGTGAAGATTAAAGAGGCCGTGTCTGTGGTCAGCGCTCAGGGAGTCTCTCCGGGTTGCTCCTCGGACGCCTGCAAGAAGAACTCCTGCAGCCCCCCCTTCACCTGCGTTGACCTCTGGAGGATACATGAGTGCAGGTACTCCCCACCAGTGCACGACTGCTCCCACTCAGCTTATGGACATGCTTCATCCCCAGTCTGTCTTTTTTTAGTCTCATCCCCTCTTGTGCTCACTGCAAGGGTTTACAGAGAGACCCTGGTCAGCCGGCCTGTGTCTCCCGGCTTTTGCAATAGATTTCCCTTGTTGTTTGGAGGTCCAAGGCAGTCTGAGCGTGCTTGAAGTACTTCTGAATCGCTTGCAAAAGCCAAACAGTCTCAGTTACGAATGTACGATGTGTTTCGTTAGTTTGTGCTTTGTCTTTTTTTTTCCCCCCAATTTTTTCATGGGCTTGACTAGGCAGAGGCAGCCTGCAGGGTGACACGCACCGCTTTCTTGATTTCAGATGCCCCCCTGGCCACATGATCATGGAGAACTCCACGGGCAAGTTCTGCGTCTACACCCTGTGTGCCAACCGCCCCTGCCGGCATGGCACATGCGTCGCCCAGTCCCCCTCGAAATTCACCTGCCACTGCCCCGAGGGCTACACCGGTCGACACTGCGACATCACGCTGGCTATATATCGGGACGACGTGGGTCTCAGTTTCAGCTCCATGTTTGCAATCTGCATTTGCTTCCTGGCGCTCCTAGGTAGCTATGGCAACTACATCTTGTACTACCTGTGGTGATTTGTTTAATTTATTTCTTTGTCATCTCCACTGTTCCTCTCGTGGATTCCCTCGATGTCTTCCTGTGGGAAACGTGTTTTCTTTTACTAACTGGATTCTGCCTTCCCTCTGCTCCTCTGCCTTATCTGTTTCATGTCTGTACTTTTGTACTGTTATAATTTATTTATGACTATTCTTGTGAAATGAGAGGCCAGTTTTCCATTCTTTTCTACCTTCATTGCACAAAAAAAGCATTGACTTGAACCAGGTCAAGTTTGCATTACATAATGAGCAACAATGAATCCAGTCCACTGCTGATGTTCATTCATTGATCTAACATTCTGCAATAACAACTTAACTATAACCAATATAAACTTGTAGGATTTCTAAACTATTTTACCCCGACACATTTATAAGTAAGACATACTAAAATTGTCATCTCTGCTACTCATTTCTTCGATGGTGCTAATAATAACCAAATCTTTAAGCATTCAAAGTGCTGCTTACTGGAAGCTAAAGAAAATGGATTTCAGCTCGAATCTGAAAGCGCAGTCTTAAAGTTCAGAAACTAAAGTACTTTACTGTGTTTTATTTTTGTCTGAGAACCTAGTAGGCCTAATTAGAAAAAAAATCAAAAAGTTATCTTTTTCTATTATTTTCAACAAAAGCAGTTTTGCCACTGAGCATCCTTTCTTCAAACTAATAGGTTTATCAACCAAACACTCGCCTCCACACTGCAGTCTTCTTTCTTACACCTTCACTGCCCACAGAAAATTTTAATACTGTTAAGTATCCCATTTATCACCATATGCACACATTGCAAAAAGCAGGCCTTACCCAAGTGTATTGTGTTGTGGCCCAAGAAGCCAGTGTAGAGCAGTATGGAGGAAAACAAGAAGAATAAATATTTTCTATTGTTGATGTAAAGGACTGTTGCTACATACCACCCACCCAAAAAAAAAGAAAATATTCAATGCCAAAATAGTTCTGAATACATTCATAGTTAAATGCATACTTTTAAAAATTAATGTCATTCAGACTTCAAACTTGAAATAAAGAGAAACATCGGAGGATGTATCCAGATATTAAAAGTTGGGAATAAAGTTATGCTATCTCAACATTAAAGCACATTTCTGAACTCAGATTAATCTAGTGCTTACTTTGTGGGGATGTTTTCTACTTTACGCAGTTTAGAATGTTTTAGGATGTGATTGGCACACATTGTGGGAGACAAGATGGTGTCTAAAGACAACAGACATGTTATACTTATGAAATACAGTTACATAATTCCATAGATAATAAAGTTTTAGTTTAAGTCCCTAGTATTTAGTTCCTAGTATTTAGTTCCTGATGGAATGTTATTCACAACTCCTAAATTCTTAGAAAAACAATTAATACTAATTTAAAGACGAACAAACTTTATGAACCTGAACACCACTGAAAAAGCCCGACTAAAGAAGCTTCCTGATGTGTATAAAATGTTTTAATGTACATTATTCTATTTTTAATGCCAACTTTAATTTTTAAACCCCTAATGAATGTGGGGTGGAGGTTAGTGCTTTGCACTTTTAACTGGAAGGCTGTGGGTTCTGGAAGGCACTGCTTTTGTACCCTTGAATAAGATACTTCAGTAAAATACCCAGCTGTATAAATGGTGTTTTGGATAAAAGCAACATTCAAATAGATTTCAAGGTTTGGCTCTACATACAACTAAACAAAACCTTGTCAAACACTGAAGTTACCAAATTACGAAACCCAACAACTCTGTCAGATACAAGTGAATGCTCTACATTGAAATTAGCTAGACATTCTTTTCACCAGAAAAATGACACCCTTTGCTGGTTTCTTACACTGCAGTAGGGACAGGGGAACCATACAGTAACAAACGAAAACAGCCAAATGATCTTGGATAAAAAAGTTACGAATCAGATTTGCTCCTATAGCTCAAAGCGCCATTACATGGGTTACATAAAAAATGGGTGACTCAATATACGAGCCGCTGAACTCAAAACCATCACAAACATCATAAAAATGAAGGGTAACAGTAAATAGGAAAAATAAGAAAGGTTAAAATGTCATATGAAATATAAAAGGCATTTGGGTGAAAGAAAAACAGGATTTGGGGTTTTTCTCAAGAAAAACAGAGATTAATGTTGATCCCACTGCAGGCTGCATGCACCATTTTAAATAATTCAATTTAAGCATGGTATTTACTAATGTTTTTGGTGAACAAATAAAAGTGTGATCTTAATTTGAACTCATGTTTCTCAGTGAGAACAGCAAATTGCCATCTAATGTTATTTTTTCGTATTCTTTTTCTACCATAGATATGTAAAAATATGTTGTAAAGATTTCTATTTTTATGAAAGGGTATAAAATTCAATCATGTTGATTGGTACATTTCACTCCATTATGTAATGCCTTATGCCAGTTCTAAGGAGACGTGCCTGGATTCTATTTTTTTTTAAATAAAAGTATGTCTCAAACCCTTCCTGTCTCTTTCATTTATTTCCTGCTTTTCATCCCCCTTTTTCCTGTTACATTATCATTTTTTTCATGTCTAATTTGTTACCTGTTTTGTTCTGTCTTGTTTTAATATTCTGTATGTGAATTACTAACAAATGTTCCATGTAGTGTATATATGAATACAGTAGGAGTATGAATATATCAGTTTGTATAATAAGACCAGTTTGTATAAAAAGACCATGAAGTGGTCTTTGAGCAGTTTAAATTAGTCTAAATTCATTTAAATGAAGACTGTCATGGATAAAGAGTGTGCAAATCCACAGTGGTCTAACCAGTCACTGATGGATTCAGGGACGATCAACATTGTCCACGAGGGACAGCCAATGCACAAACTGTCTTTTTTTACAAAAACACTTCTACAAGAAGAACACAAACAAGTACTGAAACATAATAGTTTAGTACATGTGTCAACAATTGTTTCTTAAAACTATATGACAGGGATACCGAATGAAACTCTTCTCTGCATTTATTTTTGTGCAAAACATGCAAATTAGAACAATGCTTGTTGGCAATAACCATTATCAGGGTGAGCTACACCAAAAATATGGAAAGCTTTAAATGGGACTTAGTCATTGATCTATTGCATATCAGACAGCCCTTTGAAGCTTTTCTCATTCATTTGCTCTAATGGAAGACAGAGACAGTAGAAGACTAGTATTGAGGTCACCTTAAGAGTTTTCCAGCCTGCAGTTTCCAAACCGTGCAGATTCAATGGGTTTATGTTTCAAAGGAGGCAAAACAATTTTGTCTCGTAGGCTCCATTTCTTCTGTGCGTCTGCAGAAAATGCCGCTTTCTGTTCCTTTCTGTGGTACGTTTTCCCCTCCAGTACATGAAAGCCAGCAGAACCTTATTATCTTATTTCAACCTAGCTGCTTAACTGATAAGGTTAGTTACAGCTGGATTTTAAATGCTGGTCTTTTAAAGAGTGAATCATGGGCTAGTACAGTTCAAAGAATGGTAACTGGCAGGAAAAAGTAGTGCCAAAATTGTAATTCTGGTCTATGCAAAGTAAGTTTCTGTAATGTCTTTGTTTTCATAAGAACAATGTTGATATGACTATGTGCTGGTTATAGTCAGAAATGTTTTTTTATCATATCTTTCATATTTTTTTATAAACCTTCTTAGATTCATGCATCAGAAGCGCTTATATATATAATAAAGGCAACTGCTGTATTTCCAGATTTGTGAATGAGCTTGCATTGGGGATTCCCGTTTGCTGTACAAACATGATTTACTTGATTTCTTTGTGTTTTATCTGTAAGTCAAGATCATAGAGTAGGCTGATGTGTGGAATCTTAAGAGAGATCACACAAGTAAGCATTATAACTTATTAATACACTTGGGTTTTGTTGTCTTTATTCTAAAAAAACGATTTCACAGGATAGAGGTTTGCTTCATTGCATGCAGTCTGCAGAATTTTGACTGTTGAGCTTTATCCCTGCGCAGTGATTTGATATGTATTTGTCCTTCAGTCTGCTTCAGAGACAGTAAGTACATTGAGATGCATGGTGTTTTGGAAATAGTTATAGAAATGACACCTAGGTTAAGTGATAAAATTGACTGCACTGCAACTAGTTACAGAGGTGATGAAACAGCACAATTAAAGGAAAGTGTACACCTGATTGAAAATGTTCAGTTATTCTGGGAATTCTAAAAACCAACAGACAGTATTATTGCAGTTACATCCGTAGCTTTGTCAACTGAAGGGATAACAAGAACCAAAAATCCTGTTTTAGGTTTGCATATCCAGTTCATAAAAGACATTTCCTAGACTAAATTAATCACCCATCTATTTCCAAAACATTTGTCCTGGTGGGGGTAAAAAGTGGTACAGTATATTGAATGGGGAGTATCAGACAGTGTGTTCCTGTCCAACAGCTTTATTACATTCCAGACATTAGCGGACTTTCAACCATTCTAGTTGTTTCTTTTTCTGTTTACTGAGCCAAGGTTCCTCATCAGCAATTTGTTGAAGCAAACCACGGTATCAACTTCCACAGCGGGAGTTCACCAGCTCCTCCTGGGAGATTCCCTAGTGTTCCTAGGCCAATTGAGATATACCCACTGACCCTACAGCATGTCCTGCAAATCCAAGGAATCCTCCTAGGATTCCACCCTTACCAGCTGCCAGAATTACATCATCTGGCCCTTCTTGATTTTAGAGGAGTAGAGACTCGCAGGGATGTCCCTCTGTCATGGAGAGTAAGCCCTGCCAAAAAAACGTTTTTCGCATACTCTTGTACTGAGTTTACTCACTTCACGCAAGAACTCAGGCTCTGACTCAACCTCAAATTCCAACCTGCTTATTATTCAAGAATAAGATCCTGAGATACTGGTGCATCGGCTCCCTCTCACCTGGAGGGAGAAATCCATTTTTTGTTCTGCGAAAAGACAATGACCTGAGATTTAGGGGTGTCGATTCTCTTCCATGACGCCTCATACTGAGCTGCAAAGCATTCAAGTGCACATCACGTATCGGGGATAAGGCAAGAAGCAAAACATCTGTAAAGAACAACTGTACCACTTTCCTACCACCAAAATGGATACCCTCAATCCCTCTGCTGTGGCATGATAGCATATTCCCAAAAATCACAAACAGGAGTGGACGTACCTAGACAGAAGCCCAATGCCAGCTTTGAACAAAGTCAGCTTAATGCCAAGAATATGGATACAGCTCTCAGAGAATAGTGGTTCCACATAGCACACAGAAATGGCTGTAGCACCTCATCTGAGGAATGCAGTCAGGAGCCTTTTTTAGGGCTGCAAACCACACAAAGCTGGGATTGGTAAAACTGTTACAAAATGTAGCTGTGGGATTGATCAGGATATGCAGTCCCCTGTAGCGCTGCAAGGTGATGAGCCTCGATGGAAACAGCGTTTGGTATACAATACTGATATACCTTTCGCATGCGACATCGCACAGTCCCTCACAGTACTGAAAAAGCCATTAAAAAAATTGCGGCAATGAAAAAAAGGAAATGAAAAAACGAGTAATAAAAAGAGTAAATAGAAATGACATGTCCTACAGTTTATGAAAGTAAGTTAATGGGATTGATTCGGTCACATTTCAGTTTAATGAGATTGTTCTTGCATACTGATCCTCGTGCTTTTAGGTATCTTGTCACAGGCCTTTGCTCTGGTAGGGTTGACAAGAAATGTTTCACCTTTCGCCTTTTATTACTAAGGGAGTATAAGCTACAGTTCCATAGCAAGAACTGTATTCATCACTTAGGCAGCAGTTAAGCACCAGGCTGGGAAAAGCCTGGTTAAGAATGAAATGGGAAACAGTGGGGGAAATAAAAAAAACATAATACACAAGGTTCTTTCAAGGCTGGGTATGACTGCCTTTGACTTGACACATTATTTAGCTCGCAATGGGCAAGGAACATGTGTTGCAAATTTGGCTTGGAAAAGAGAGGGAAAATCTGCCTCAATAATCCCCCGAATGCTTGGAAACAGGAGATCAGTTTAATGTTGCCCTTGAAATGACTGAAATTAGCTTGTCATCTCAGCAATACGCCTCGGCAAAATTCAATATTATTAATTACTTAGCCCAGTATGACAATATACTTTGTCTTTGCATGAAATTTAAAAAAAATAAATTGCGGTTCAATTTTCATATTAACTTTTCATTGTAATTATTTACCTTTTCCATTTAGTCCTAAAGCTGATTTTTGTGTGATGACAATTAATTTGACACAGCAATTTGCAATGCCTACTCCAAATCAAATAGTAATACTGAAAACCAGGTTACTTCATCTCATTGGAGGCAGGGGTCGAGAACGAAGATCTGTGTGTATTACATTAATGTAATATCTCAAGATTACTTCTTGGCTATTCATGGTAAAGAGGCAGTAATATTCAGTTTACCGTAGGCATAAAATTTAACTGGCATTTTATCTTCTTAGGTTGGTATGTTGGTATAAGGTTAGTGCTCTTGTGTCTGATTCTAGCCTGGTACAGTAGGTCTTCCGTGTTCCCCAATGGCCACATAGGCTTTCTCTGGGTTCTCTGCTTTCCTCAAACGTGCCCCAGACAAGCTGGCGAGCTTAAGTGGCATCTCGTAAATTGTCCCTTTTAACTTGTTAAATTGTGTTTGCCTTATGATGCTTTGTGGGGAGCTGGTTCTGTTCACAAGCCTCCCACCTTGCACCCTGCGTGTCCATGACAGGCTCTGGGTTCCCGAGACCCCTATCTGAAATAGCCAGCTCTCCGATAATGAAGGGATGTTAGTTTCTGTGCTCTTAAACTCAGCTTCACAATCCCATGTGGCTTCAGAGACAGTGGACCTGCACTGAGTAGCAGCGAGAGCAGACAGACTCCCTCCTCTTCCCCAGTGCGCACAGGGCTGCCTGCAGTGAGCTCTTCCTGACTCTCACCACTCTTCCCTCCCATTCCCGTTTCGCAAACCCAGTGCTGCTTCTCGGTATCTTCCTGTGGACCCGCTGGAAGAGCTACAAGGGACTGAAGGAAGGTGTGTACCACGTGTCCGCCCACCACGATGGCTGGGAGGACATCCGCGAGAACGTGCTCAACTATGACGAGGAGGGAGGAGGAGAGCAGGACCAGGTGAGAGCCGGCACGCCTCGCTCTACTGACCCGAGGGTTGGCCATCTGCACTGGCTCTTTCACTGAGGCACGGACTGGTTTCCATAGCAATGCATGATACACTGTTGTATTTACAGTATCTCCTTCTATTGGAGCTTTGTCAGTACTTGTGATCCTTATTTAGACCTTAGAATGTTAGACAAGACTGCATTCACAGAAGACTGATTTACTTTCACTGTTTTCCTACTGCTTTCTTGCCCTATAATATATACCTACACCGTTTGGGTACAGTAAAATAATCCTGAGAGGTTTACACTGCTTCTGATAATACTCAATATTTCTATCAACTGGTCTTATGATGGTGTGGCCATTAGCAATGTTGCCTTACAACTGTAATTATTGGAATCAATGTGTCCTGTTATTAAAAAGCAACAGTATTCTTTCACCCATCTTTGATTAATTTTTGATTTATTAATTGGATTGATTAATCCAACTTTTTATTAAAAAAGGTACTACTATTTTTGTAAGTCAAAACCTACTTCAAAATCTCTTCATTTCTCTCTAAACATCTATGGGGATGGGATCTTAAAACCAGATCATGACAGGTATAGCACAGGCAATGTGACAGCTGCAACATCACCCTTCAGAATAACAGTAAAATAGAACCCCACTGCTGAAACTGGTAAAGAGAAAACTATCATTGGGGATCAACAGGAACAGACATAGTCAGACATCAGTTTCACACGTACAAATTCACAAATTAATGCACATTTAATAAAGATTTCTGATTTCCTTTGTTAGGGAGAACTGTCGTTAGCAACAACTGCAGTTTGGACTGCTTGTTTGTTAATGAGGCTATCGGGAAAAAAGTTTCTGAAATGACCTTTTACGATTTCAGTTTTATTTTTATATATGTACCACACACACACACACATATATATATACTGTAGACAGTGCAGCCTTCAAATAAAAATCATCCACAATACATTGCATTCCTTGCCCTGGGGCTTCTAAAACTGAGCTGTATTCTGTCGTTCATTCAGAATGCCTATGACATGGCAGAGCTGCAGAAATCTCTCCAGCCTAGCCCAGCCCAGTCTGTATACACGCGGCACAGAGGTGGGCATCACCACCAGGAGAAAGCTTCCCTGCGGAGAGACGTGCCGCCCACAAGAAGCCAGCCACAGGGAGCTATCAGCGCCTCCCGGAAAAACCTGTCCTTCTCCAGCCAGGACCTGGCGCGCTACCTGTGCGAGATCATCAGAGACGCAGACCAGCATCAGGAGTGCCCCCCTTTCGACTCCCTACAGGTTTACTCCACCGAAGGGGAGGGCTCTCTGGCTGGGAGCCTGAGCTCCTTCAGCTCCGCTGGCCTGGAGGAGGACAAGACCTACGACTACCTGAAAGAGTGGGGCCCCAGGTTCGAGAAGCTCAAAGCTCTTTACGAAAGAGCAGAAGCCAGTGACATTTGAGCACCCCCTTGTGAAAAGACAAAGAAGATGCTTGTTCAGGGTACCTCCCCCAAAAAGTGTGAGGTACAGTATACCCTCCAAGCACAGATTTCCTAAAGACTGCTCTTCCCTGATAGCTTTTTTTTTTGTCTGGATTAGCTGAGAAAGACTTGCTTATTTCAGAAGGAAAGGCACGTTCGTTCTGACATGTATTGTAAAAGTCAAGAAGGGAATATGAAAAATAAGGGCATGAGACAACATGATACATGTGTTCAAAGAATAATAATGCACATACACACATGGTGATACTTCACTACTTAACACATTTTATTGCAAAGACACTGGCTTTTGTTTCTGTCCACCTACAGATACTGTAAGGATTTCAACACTTTATGAACAATTCATTCCTCAACATGCATTTCTCTCCTTCTCTTCACATTTCTCTAAAGATCAGCTTGTATATATCGAAAAGGCACAAAAACACCAAATTCACTAGTGCTCATTTTTAACTGGGTGCAAAAGCTATGCGAAAAGATAAAAGCCGTTATTATTTCAAGGACATTTTGAGGTTTTTTCATTTTGAACAGTTAAGCACATCATGTTGTGTATGCTGTATTTAAAATTGATTCACGCATTGGGATTAAAAATGCATTAATTTGACAAGCTCAGAGTGAGCAGACTGCATCTGATGAAATAAAGGCTGCTTAAGTAAACAATCTTTATATCCACAGGCAGGTTCGTGGCTTCCTATAAAGGTAACTGCTGAGTGTGCAACAGCAGGCTAAATTCTTGCTTCAGGTTCGCAGATGATCAATGCGAATTAACTTCAATCAAGGGAAGAATACAAGTGTTTATATGAAGTGATCTTCAAGACAGGTCTAAAAAACCTCTGCAGTTCAAAGAGAACAGACATAATACGCTAGAAGGACTTTGTAGGAGACGTGTGGAACAGACAATGCTTATTCAACATACTCAAAGTTTGAGTCCTTTGAAAAAAAGTAATGAGATGGTTCAATTGTTTGTTACCATATCAGGCACTTTCAAAAGTTGTGTGGCTTTTATTTGCCGTTTTTACTGCCATGCTTAATATGTGGACAGTATGTGGACATTTATTAACATATACACATCACAGTTGTGCATTGGAGGACACACTGGAGTTACAATTATAAAAAGAAGAGAAAAGATGTTTTTGTCCACCCTGAATGGAAAAGCTGTATTTTTTCATGACCAGATCAATGATTTTTCACACAGTACCCAAGACAGGATATAGGGATATACAGACAGTTATAGCTTTACTGCCTCTTTAATATTTTATGGTCTCTTCTAAAATGCCAAAATGCCTACATACTGCATTATACATATTTTAGAGGTAGCATTATAAAACTCTACATATTTATAGAAAAGTGTGTATGTTGTGACAGTGCGTTCAAAAGGCAATCACTCTGAAACATCGAAACAGCAGCTGATAGCTGGCTGTCATGTGACTCAGAACAGCCTGCTGGTTTAAGGCTGCTCAAAGTCACTGATTTGAGGACTTCAAACATGCCAAGTTTTTAAAGATAACACGAGTTCAAACAACATTCTCATCTACAAAACATGAAATGCTTTGAAATGTATCCTTCATGAGAGCTGTGGGCTGACAAGGTGACAAGCCATTTAGACAAAAAAAAAGAAGAGCTCAAATTGAAAACCAGTTCTAATTAAAATGTAAAGAGCTTTCCTTGCGTTTCTTTATCTTTTTCTGCATGTAAATAGGCAGAATTCACTGAGATATGTCAGTTATGTACCTCCAGTGGCAAATACCTTACTTCTTTTTTATAGAGGGGGCTTTTATCCGTGCAGTATATGTATGGCTACACTTTTTTACCTCATTTGTACATAGCAATAACACAGCTCCAGAGAAAAATCTGCTCTCCGATATGGCATGAGATTAAAGGCACAAATCTAACGAGCGATTTTGCAAAGATTCTTTCGTTCCGATTTTCACGCTGTTTTTTTGGGGGGGATGAATTTGGATTTTTACAACACGACTACGCTGGTGCAGATAGCTTTAAAACATGCCCTGCAGTGGTGGAGATATTAATGATGCCGTGTAAATCACCTCTCGTTCCTTCAGAGATCAGCCTGTACTTTTTTTATGATGATGTCTAACATTTCCTTGAGTATTTATCTTGTTTTTTGCGGCGTCTATTACTTCGAAACCGGATTTTGTAAAAAGAATAAATATCTTTGTTTATGTGTCTTTGTTTTGTGTGTTTTATTGACAATGTATTGCTAGATCACTGGATTCCCCATTCCATGCCAAGTTAGGTTTTAAGACTCTTTCAAGTGAAGAAAGCAGCTGCAGGATACAATAAACTTAGAACTCCACAGGTGATACCTCAGATGCTTTGGAGTCCAAGAGGCTACAGTACATAGACCTTTCAACACCATTCATCTTTTATACTCAATTTCCAGTTTCACTAGAGAAGTCTTCATGGTGGCTTCCCTGGGGAGCACAGCAGCAGCTTTGAAAGTGAATGATTTCTGTTATAAGCTCTTGCAGGTGTACTTCTTCACTGGTGCAATTATATGTCTTTATATCTTACATTTAAATATGACATGAACAGAATATTGGATATTAATTTAAAACAGGCCCCTCCAGGTTTACCGCTAACCTCCAAAGAAGAACATCAGTCTCGTAGCCAGGGGATAGCCACAGAAGAAGATATTAATTTATATAAAAATCAAATTGTGGATGATCACCTACACCTATACTGGGATGGCCACAGACAGTATTGTTTTTAATTATGTGCGAATACATACACATGATCTATTTGCATTCAACACAGCAATAATTTTAAACCACCTTCCCTCCTCCCCTGATTGGCACACATCACTAACAGATTGGTGACCTAACAACTTTCCTACACAGTGCTCTAAGACATATACCACTCAAATAATTGCACTGAACTCTGCTGGCATATATCGTGATTCCTGTCTCTCTCAAGAGCTATAATAACAAACACTTATGTATGACTTATGTACGGTTTTGACTAATATATGTAGATTTCAAAGAAGAATAGTGTTGTAAATCTTTCTGGATGATATAGTGTCTTTCTACGGTATGTTCACTCCTGAAAAATGATCTCTGTGTACCTATTTTACTTGGCTCAGTTCCTGCTTTTTTACTTTCTGGTTTCACTTTATTAAGTCTAACATTGTTTAGCTTGTAAGGTGATATAAATATCTTACATCTGTGGTCTGTTTACAATAATGTGAAATCAAAGTTAAAAAAGATCTGCTTTGTAACTCGAACCTCAAGGGAAACTTATCTCTAAGTACTCTTTAAAGCTCGCGTTTCACATGAGTGGAGACTGGAATACGCACAGCCATTTTCAGCCATATGTCTTAATTTCATTGGATAGCTGATACGGTTGCGTGTCGTGTGATCTAGGATGCTTAGAGGTTAAATTATGGTCAAACTTTACATTTTTATCACCCACATTGGGACTGGAGTAACTGAATATTTTTAAAAAATGTGTGGCATACGTGTGAACACCAACTTAATCAGGAAATAGTGTATAAGATACAGCTAGTACTTTGATTACACTCTATGATTTCTGTAAATTGGGATTGCAGCCGTAGATCGCATAGTTATTGCACCGTGCGATCACCTCGATCAGATTGCAATCTGTCGTGACCGTCGAGCGCCGCTT
Organism: Atractosteus spatula; assembly: GCF_055471065.1. Classification (NCBI taxonomy): domain Eukaryota; kingdom Metazoa; phylum Chordata; class Actinopteri; order Semionotiformes; family Lepisosteidae; genus Atractosteus; species Atractosteus spatula. Next base: position 12,914,838 of record NC_142726.1, on the reverse strand, counting down.
ACTTTTCTCGCAATCAGATGCCATCCAGCCGCGAACCGGGAGGAGGCACATAGCAATTTAGCTGCTGACTTACACAGTCAAAGACATAGCTTACTGTGCAGGGGAGAGCCGCAAAGGAAATTTCCAGCTGCTACTATAAATTAACTCTGCACATGAAACTTAAAAACCGTATGCATTTAAATATGCTGTTTTTAAAAAGTAAAAAAAAAATGGTAACAGCAAACGAGTAAACGGAATCTTATTTGCAATGTTTCTTGTTTTAATATTTAATAGACTATATTGCAAAATATTTTGTTTTATACACTCAACACGCACTTAAAGATCTCAAATATTTTGTCTTTCGTGTCAATAAATATTTTAAAATTGTATGTAAAATAATGCTCAGGCGAAAGAGACTTTTTCCTAAACATTTTTAAACCGTGCAAAAACAAACATTCATGAGCTACAGCATACTATATACAGTAAAATGAGCATTCACAATTTACTCAAAGCCTCTAGTAGTATTCTCTCCTATTACAAGGACGTTGTTATTAACTACAGCTTAGTTTGAGTGAAATAAGTCAAGATGGTCAATTAGGAAACATAAAAAAAGATCAGAACAACTCAAAAGTTAAACGGGACAATTCGACACCTGGCTGCTTGTTCCACATCAAAAAGACAATTCTATTGCATGTTAATCTGCACACAACAGCTACTGAAGCAACTGAGTACAATAAATCAGAAACAGTGAGCTTTTGTCTCTGTCAATCATAGAAAGAAAACCGAAATTAAAATTTTCAGCAGTAAATCGACTTCTTTTAGCGTGTAATTAAAATACGCAGAAGCAATATTTAAAGGAAGGTAAATTCGTTTGATGCTGCCACAGAAACGTTACAGCCCGAATAATGGACCGGAAAAAAAGTAGGTCTACTGTATGCGGTATCCGTGTGTGCTGTAGGTGAGCACTCTCTTTCTACGATTATTACTGTACCTAATTCCAAACTCCCTTCACTGAGTGCATGTAACTACACTGTAGCCCATCGTGTAGTATTTCACTGTGCAATCGACTGTTCGGAGATGCATGCCATTAAATTACACAGAACCTGCACAGTATATGAAGGCCTTTATAGAGCTGGTTTTAATCATTCGGTGTATTCTTTACGCACAGTGTAGGCAAGCTACAGTACGGTTAAAAACTAGTGTGACCCTTTCTTCAGTTGCATAAAAGTGAAATGTATTTGGCATCTGAGACTCCCTTAAGCTTCTATGGAGCAGGTTTTCAGATCAAAGTCCAGAACAGAAAGGTTAAAAAACGAAGTCTCTTATGGTTTCAGATATTATAGAATATGCTTTAACAGATCTGGTAACGAATTTTGTTATAAGCTAAAGGCGTCTACATGTAACAGTTTAGCACAACCAAATACTTTAAATCACTTTTTATTGTTGTGCTAAACACAACCCTCTATTTATTGGATTCAATGCAGAAAAAGGATGTCAATTCACAGGCGAAAAAGAAAAAAGCATTCCACTCAGTATTGCGGAATGTCTGCTGCAGCAAACATCTAAACTGGGCACTATTAAACACCATTTAGTGTATAACTTGAGAGGCACAGGGAAAGATCACAACCCATTGGAGAGACGCTAGTCCAGGGTTCCCCAGTCCTGATTGTAATAGCGCATCCACACACCTGACGGTTTTCATTCCAGCTGAGCTTAGTTATTTAACTGAAGTCTTAATTGAACAAGTTGCTGGAGTGGGACATTTGCCAGTTCTTTCCACTCGAATTTTATGGAATTGGAAATTTTATGTCATGTACTGTATGCCAAGCAATGAAAACAATTAGAGTTCAATTTAAGCCAATTTAATAGGTTTATTGTGGGTTCAATTACATGAGTGCTCGGGAGCAACCAACTGGCAAGTGTGTGATTCCCCAGGATCAGGACTGAATTGACACATCTGTAAAGACAACACCTGCGTGCCCTTTATGCGATCGTTAATTGAACCGGACTGCAAGGCGCTATATCAATGATAGTGTCACCTCACTTTCTGAAGGTTCATCACGACTTACAGTACCAACATTGCCGCAGGACACGGTCGCTTCTTGTGTAACACCGGCTTTGTGGAGAGAGGTGAATGTGATAGCTATGAATTGAATACTTATCCATTGTATTAAGCCAGACAGTACGTCATTCCCTATAGCCTACAAACAGGTGCTTGGTGCAGATCTTCATGCTGTTAATTATCAAGAAAATACGTGCACTTACCTATTTCTGGCAGCAGCAGAAGAAAGGTAAAGCCAAAGAACAAAAATAGGCTTGCAGATGAAAATATAACCAACTTTTCTATGTGTAAATGTGCTTGTTTACCTATTAATTTGGTTGGATTCACTAGACGCAACTATCTCTCACCTATATTACAGGCCAAAACCACGGTCAGGGTCAGAGCCATGCATATACTACAGCTCCGAAAGCAGTAATGGTCCGGTCATGACACTGCTCCCACAGCGCTCTCTTGTGGTGTGGAGGGGAGATGGACGCGACATCATTACACTTCTGTTAATCATTATTTCGTAGGAAAAAAATCAGACGGGTAATTTTGGTACAGAAGATTATTTGCAGTGTTTTCGTCTGTTTGAAGTTCCTTTTAAGTAACCAGAGAAGGTATTACGGGGGGACCTTTCAGTATAACATATATCTCCGTATAAACCCCAGTCCCTCTGAAGTTAAGGAATGCAGATGGTGTTTATCTACTAGCATAGTTCAGACATCTTTTTTTCTGCTAGCTGCAGAACGTTTGTTGACCAAACTGAAATCCTGTTACACTGTGGAATGACATCCCTGTAACCCTTTGGAAGAGAGGTCCTGTGGACCGGGACACGTTGAACAACAGCGGGAGGACCTGGAAATGAAAGCTGGCACGTCCGTCCATGGTCTGGTTCTGGTTTCCTTTCAAGCTGACCTGTTAATCACTGGTTATAAATGATGCTACTAATTTGTCTGCTTGCTCGGTTAGACATTCGTTCACCTATTTTTTTTTTTCTCTTAGACCTTGCTTTCAAAAATACTCTACTACAAGCATAGGGTACATGTTCCAACAACTTCAACATACAGAACTCTCTCTGCATGCTCCCCTCAGAATTTTAGTTTGATTTACCAGCTTTCTACAGCTAGCAGAAAAACAATGGAAACAGCAAAAACAAAGATTGAACTGTTGTAGTAGATTGTTCTCAGCTTGTTCCTTGAGTTTGCTCTCTTATTACAGTTCTGTAAACAGTTCTTCAATAGATGATCAATTTATGATGAGCAGACACCAGTGGGAATGGCTAATTATAAAACGCTCCCAGTTTTATTTGTCTTTCTCCTGAGGTTCAACTGGTTACATGTGGGACAACATACCTGAATGAGGACAGTTCTGAAACTGGATGGATACAAGGGTTGATACCAAGGGCAGATCCTATATGACTGTTTAAGAACTGAAAACAACTGTAAATATGTCCCAGACAGGAAATGGAAATCCAATAGCTTCCGATTAAGATCATGACAGCAGCAAAAGACCAGAGGATCTATCAGTCTTCCAGGGCAAAGGACGGAGTACCACTGATCTAGGGCTCAGAGAGAACTGTGAGACAGAATCCCACGAGATCACATCTGCATCCTGGTGCAACCCTTGCATCACAGATGCAGTTTGTGTTTTTCCAACAGTGGTGACACATCCTACTAGCCTGAGGCTTTTGCACTAGACCCTCTGTTGATCAGCCCTTTTAATGATAAATGATAAATCTGCATAACAAACTTACGAATGGCGTGTTTGTGCAATTAGGTGTCAGTGCACCTGCTCCATAATAGACTTACTGAATTTTACGATCAGTATAATGTTATTGAAAATGCCTTCATTTTTTATTATGCTTACCTGCTTTTGAATGTTTAATCCATGGAAGTGGGACAAACTGTGAAAGTGAAACCTGTTTTCATAGGTAGATTTGCTTCCTGTTAGGAGTTTTTAGTACATTGCACTTTGTTAATGAATTTTAGTACTGCTTTAGTGAATTTAATTCAGTAATTTTAGTTGTGGTTTTTTTTTTTACACAATAACCATATAGCATGTTAAAATGCAGTGGTATAAAAAAGTTAAAATCAAACTCTTTGTATTAAAGTAACAAATGAAGAAAAGCTTTCTTGTAAATATGTGAAAATCAACAGAAATGCAGAGACAGAATCACCTTAATTTACCAGAGAACTACAGACACGTCAGATATACTGTAAAGGACTAAACAAAATCCTCTTAGAACTACTGTACATTTCATTCATTTCCCTCTGTGTACATAGAATGTATAAAAAGGAATTTGGTAGGTTTGACTACGGACAAGTAATTTCTAGGTTTTTCATTTTCAAATCAAACTATTACCCTTTAAACCATGATTATAATTCTTTTTACTTCTGAAATATACTACGCTGCAATGCAGGAGCAGTTATTGTAGATAAAAGTGTATATGTAGTTCATAAAGCCACACCAATCTCCTTTCACAATCTTGTGAAAGCAAGTAAGTCTTGGCAGATACCCCATTCACGTATTCACATGCTGTACATCAAGGCTTTTGTTTCCTGTCATTTCTGCCACTAATTCAATTATTTCATGCTCAGGAGCAAAGTTCAGCTTTAAAAACATGTTTTTTTCCCAAACACACAAGTGGAATGCTAAAAACATTTTAATTTGAAAAATGAACCCACAAAGCTTTGCAGCTTGATTCATTTCCAGAACTAACCTTGCAACATTACCTTGTTAATGGCAGTGGTTGAACCTTGTTATTTTCTGAAGGCAAGGGACACTGTGTTGATAGGCCACACAAAAGAGCAGATCGATCACAAGAAGGAAGTATACTATTTGATGTGGAGATGTGGGAGAAAAATCTGAATCAAGTCGGGAGAAAAAAAAGTCTCCAAGGTTTAAAAACTAGAGAATGTCTGTGGTAGGAAAACAGAGCATTCAAGAAAAAGAACATCAGTATAAATACACATTTTATAGACTTTCATAGGTAGCTTTTTCAAGGTTGGTATTTCCCATTTCCCAAACCTGACTAATTTGCTACCAATGTAGCATGGAGATAATAAGATTGTTTATATGGAAACTGAATAGAAATCACACTTTTTGATACATGATAAGATATATGATAAACAATTCATCCCACAGGTGTGTTTACATTTTGTTTGATGTTTAAAGTGTACTGGGAATATAGTGGTGTATACCAAGACTTTTTTTCAATCTCCAACACATTAGGTAGTCTCATTATTTAATTTGCATGTCTGGGATTGTTTCAAACAAATGTTAATTAATTAAATGATTAAAATAAAAGTAACTCTTATAAAAGCTGTTCTCCCTTTTAGATTAGTTTTATAATTTTACTTCGAAGCAGACAATGAAATGTTTCTGCTGTAAGATATGAATCAAGACATTTTTCAATGTGCATGTAGAGCCATTTTGCAGTTTTGAGGTTTCCATGGAGATTAATGAGCATTACATATATTAATCACACTCTGAAACTTTCATTAGGTTTTGAAATATTGAACAACAAATAAATAAATGCATACAGCTGGAGTAGAAGCTCATGTATTATGCAGAAAGCGATCTTTAGGATACAAAATGTGTCAGTCTCTCTCACCTGCACATTCATGGATGTTGCATAACCAACAAAATTGTTGCTGCACTAGAAATGCTGCTTGCTGGGACTACTTCTACAAAGTATGTTTGGCAGATCTGTAATTTCAAGCTTCAGAAAACCAGAAGTGTAATGGCAGTTGATGATACCTTTTCTCTCCCCAAACCTCTTACCTATCTCCACCTACACATTATGCATCTCACCTACAGTATCTGTTGAATTTAATGGATGTCACTGTCAAATCAGTAATACTAAAGAATCAACAGTTTGAACCTGGAAACAGCATCAAGATAACTGCTAATGAAAGGGAGAGACAGCAGTTTGGTCAAATTGAATGTGCTTGAAGGTAATGGAGAAAGTTGCAGAAGCATCAGACAGTGGGTTTAATGACAAGGGCGCAGCCTAAAGCTTCAAATGCAGAGAGCTGTCAAGTGTTATTAATCTTGGATATACAGTATGAGATCACAGTTCAGCAGGTCTCCTCTTAAACAGTTTACATGAGACCCAGTTTCAGCAAGGTTATCATACACAACTTCAATTTGCATTAATGAAAATATAGTGATTATATAGTGACCCCTATACTCATAGCAATGCTGATGTTCAGTTATAATACCAGTATTATACTGTAAAGTGCATGTCTTTTCCACAGAACAGCTAGAGTAATTCATTACATTTGACTAATGCAGTTCTGAAAGAATGTATTTCACAGTTAAGACTCAGTTATGTGACCAGTATGAGTCAGAGCTCCAGTTTCCTGCCACTCTGTTTGTTGGTTGTAAAGTTCCCAGGTTTTGAAGAGCCTTTTCTCATGTGAAGAGATCACCTCCAGGCTGGCATCCAGTCATTTCTGGTGTGCCGCTGGTACTCAAATTTACCCATGGTGGTAATAGTTATTTCAATGCCCAAAACAGAGGAGTTAATTACCTGTATGTAATGACACAATACCACAGATTAACACAAGAGAACAATCTCACGTGAGATAACTCCATTTCCTATAGGAACACATCCCACACATAGGGGATATACTGTTTCATACATACTGTTTCACATAGCTCTTTCTAAGACAAACTTTTGCAATGACACTTAATATATACTGACAATAAGGCACAAAAAGCCTTGTAGATCTGGAAGCACTTAAGATTTACTTAGCTATAGTGGTACTATTTTAACATACCTATCATTTAGGCACCAATGTGACCTTTCTGCATCTAAAAAGAATCTTTAATCTACCTGATAAAATGGTAGTGCATTTTTCTTCTGTCTTTCTTTTTCATTTTGGTGGCCAGTCACACATATTTTAATTTCTTTCTTCCTAAATTCACCACAGTCAAATTAAACAACACCAGAGCAATAGCATTAAGATTTTATTAAAATACAAAGAGATGCACGTAAAACCTAGTATCCCAAATTTGAAATGCTTATCTCATCTGGAGGCATTGGCAAATTGCTTGAGAGATCTGGACACGAAACATTACAAAAAAGAAAAGGCCATATTAATTACTACTTCACAAGTTGTACTCATGTAATTCATAGACTGGCGTATGCAGCAGATATTGGTAATTTTGGGATGTTAAAAATATTGCATTACTAATGACATTTTTCTAAATAAATGTAATATTACATTTGCCACTTATTTTGACTCAATTCCTGGAGGACTGCAGGGTCTCTCGGATCTCTTCCTTTTCATTCTTTTACTCTTAAGAAATTAATGCTTTAATGACTCAAGGGCATCTTTAAAAGTATCTGCTAAAAAATGACTGCAATATATATTTTATTGATCACACAACTGAATCACTGAGGACTTCAGATGGAATGTAGATACTATGGACTGTAAATCCACACGTAGATTAGAGAAACAGATTTATATTAAGGAAGGGGACAAATTATGTTTTATATTACTTTCATTTTTCAGGAAGAAATGTGCAGATAGCATGTCCATTGTCATGGAAACGTGTTACTGAACTTGCTGCATTTCACCAGGTACAAAACAGTACTGTAAACATGACTATTAATTGTTCAACACAACAACAAATACTGTACATGTGTAAATAGTTTACAAAAACTTTGCTTTTTTGACCCAAATTGCAGAAAAAGTGTACTATGGCACTAAGAGAAAAAAGTTGCGTAAATAAATCACAGCCAAACAAATAACAAATGTTTTTTTTTTAATAAGAGGTGTGACTCATTCCTGATTCAATTTAAAAGAGAAACCACTCATAACTACTGTAAAACAAAACAACTTTAAAGGCACTTTAATACTCTCAAGTTGTTTATTTTTTAAATGTCTCTCAAAATCTAGGAATTTCCTTAAAAAGGGATTGGATATGAAAAGGTTGGTACTGTCCAAACTGGTGATAAAGAAAGTCAGACAAATACTGAATGCTTAACCCTGCACCATCCATAAACTGAAAACGGCATTCAGCAAGATTTATGGATGGTGTGTTTAATACATGTATTGTGTGGATGTGTATTAAAAATGTATTTTATACATTCATCAATACAATCATTCATCAGATAATTCTCTTTATGAAAACTTGCTGTTAATAGTGTTATCCACTAGAAAGAAAAGCAACAAGAACAAGCTGAACAAATGTACAAAACTAGAAATTAATGCACCAAATTATATATACAGTACAAGGTTCTTCTTAGAATGAAAAGCAGTGACAAGAAGGCAACTCTGGAGGAATGCCCTGTCTAAATATAGTGTTTATATTGTGTTTATCTCTAACATTCTTCATTAATCTAATTATTCTGCATTTTTCTGGTAACAGCAACTTAGACTGTTGCTAAGTATTCCCCTAAAACAGACTGCAGACACTGATCTTAGGTTCGTAAGTAACACATTATAGGTACAAAAAACGAAACTACCACAATCGGTAAAGACACAACCTTGAAAACAGCTAAACAATTCTAATTCTTCATCAAGGGAAACTTGACAAATGAGCATGCGTAACATTTTTTTTTATTCTCATTGAAAATATACACATTTTAACACATTAAAGTATTATATTGACTATCCGGCTGCACTGCATTAAAACAAACACTGATTTTTACAGGTGCTCTGTAGATCTTGTTTGAATATTTTTTTTAAAAAAACAGGCAGCAAGTCTTCATTTAAATATATGTGCTGGAGACAGAGATGTTTTAAAAAGAAACCAATGGCACAGTCATGACTCAGACTTGAGATAACCAGGGGAAGCAGCTCGGCTATCGTTACAGGATGTTCGGCAATACCGATTGCTTTAAGGTCAAAACATTCTTTTTGCTTTCGAAACTTTTAAGGATTTACTTGAATCCTGTAAATCAAAAATTCAAGATTCAAGGATTCAAATCAAAATCCAAAATTTATCTGGTCAGTTTCAACGCACGCTAATCACAGTGGCGCTCTAATCAGGCAGACAATGAAAGGGTCTGATTGCAGATAATTCTTGGGTAGGTGGAATATTTGGGAATTTGACAAGCAGTGTAAACAGTAGGAAGAAAAGCAAAGTGCTTTCCCTGCTTCAGCGCTGCATGAAAAAATAATGAGATAACGAAATGGCATCTGGCCGGAAAGGACTCTAGACACCTGTGTCGTTCTCTTTATTTGTCTGTGCTTTCTTCTTAACCCTTTTCAGCTTGTACACATGAAACGTCTTATTCTTGAATACGCGAGTGAAGTACTTTGTGTACGAGGGATCGTCCGTTTTAATTTCATCACAGAAGCGAGGGTGCAGAGCTGGTTTCAAATCGGGGTCATTGTCTCCCGGGCCATCCATTATCTAAAACACACATAGCAGACTGGATAAAAACACCAGAGTTTGCAGGAAATACTGCTAGTTACGAGCCCTGTGGAAGCTCAGAACCAGTGCAAACTCAATGACACAGCTTTGTTTTAACAACTCCCTTCAATACTGAAATGTTCTTTACTTACTGTAAATAAAAAAGTGAAAAGGTAAAGTAGGAATAAAACCCAAGAGAGAGGCTGACAACCCCTGAACCTGCTCTTGATAATATCCAGGCACAGGATAGCAATGTCTAGCAAAGGCTAGGCTAAATTGGAAAGCAGATCAGCACATAATTTAGAAAAAAGGTGTATGAAAGACAACAAGCACCGCATTTTCCATACAGAACTTCATTTCTTATTTAGTGGCAACAGTTGACTTAAGGAAAAATATGCTAATAAGCATTAATACAGTATTCATGCTTGTCACTGAGAATCAAAATAATGAGCAATGCATTCTTTAAAAAAATAAAACAGGTTTCTCCCTTTTATTCTATTCTTTACCTTTGTTTGAAAGATCAGAGAAAGCCAAATCCCTTCCTCTAATGTACTGTCACACGCTGTCACCCTTTGAAGTGTTTCGAGAGTGACAGATTTTGTTCAGCAGTCCCGAGCGGCTTACAGGATACACCACGGTACAACGCAGTATCTGCAGGTGTTCAGTGGTAAGGCACAGCCCCATACTTACATGGCCGTTTGCAACATCTAAAAGATCCCGTAACCGACAGCCCCTGCTGTGTCTCCTCTCGTAGCAGATACTGTCCTCAAGAATGATGTAGTCTGTGCCAAAGGCACGCAGGATCTTATGCACATCTTCTGGGGCTTGCCGAGCATATATCTGATAAACCTGCAAATAAATGAGTAAAAGAAAGACAAGTCAGTGGTGTAAACCTGCCAGGCAATGAATACTCCTTATGCACTTGTAGGAAAGGATGTGGGCCAGTTCATTTTATTAAAAAAATTAATATTCTGAACCGCAACATGAATTTGAACAAAATCTTCCATCAGAAAATAATAATAATAATAATAATAATAATAATAATAATTGCTTACACTTATATAGCACTTTTCTGGACACTCCACTCAAAGCGCTTTACAGGTAATGGGGTATAGGTATTTGTATAGGTATTTGTAAATAAGTATTAGAAAGCGCCTAAATAATAATAATAATAAATATCACAGCAAATCCGTTCTCTGTACTGAAATACTGAAATGTTTCCTTAAAAGAAGAATTATCTAAAATTTCACCTACTGGTGAACAGGTGTTCACATAACTTCCTCTTTATACATCATTATGTATATACTGTACTCTTGTTCTTCATTACGTGTAATATTTGACAGCAGAATTCATTACACACTAGAAAAATGTAAAAGGGCTTATTTTCACAAGTTGGCGACACACACAGTAGGTTGTATCACAGTAGGACGTGGATCTTCAAAGTGAATAAACGAGCAGGAATCACCAAAGGACTTACCTGTCTAGTTCTCTCTCTCAGGACTTTGTCCTCATAGTGAGGATGATTCGTTAACACTCTCCCTGTACACAGTTTGATTCCAGCTAGAAGCTGCATGCTTCCTGCAAACACTGCCTTTTTGGATGTCTTGGAGCTTTAAAACAGCAGAGAAGAAAAACGGCAATGTAATTAGGTGTGATATTTTCTAAGTGTCTACAGTCAATCATGCAAAAATTCTATGTGTTAATAGTGCTAAGTAAAATAATATACCTGAAACAACAGTGGATCTTATTTTTTTTGCATAGCAATAGGCAGTACGGTAAAGCAGTGGTTAGTATCCTGGGGTGCTGTCTGTATGGAGTTTTTATGTTCTCACCATATTTGCTTGGGTTTCCTCTGGGCTCTCCGGCTTCCTCCCATAGTTCAAAAACATACTGTTAGGATAATTGGCTTCTGGGAAAATTGCCCTTGGTGTGAGTGTGTGCATGTCTGTGATTGTGTCTGTGTGTTTACCCTGCGATGGACGGCTTAATCAGGAAGGAAGGTTTAAAAAGCCTGCTGTTTAGATCGAAGATAAATTACTGTTTAGCAGAAGGAACTGGGGTGTTGTAATTGAACCATTTACAAAAACAGAATTAAAAGACCATACCATGTTGCTCAGTTACAGACTGCTGGCTTCTGTAAACACCTCAAAATTTCAAAAATCCTGAAAATTCACCTCAAAAAGACTGTGATGAAAGTTATCCCCTCTGGAGTGATCTGTACAATCTTTCTCTCTGCAAATGAACTACGTCTTCATTTACTGTATCGCTGGCTTTATCCTTGGCTTCAGGTGTCTCATTTAGCAACCTTCTTTACAAGCAATTTTAATTGAAATCAAAGAATCATCATGTTTCTTGAAAGAAATTTCAATTAATTCAGAAGTTGCTGACAGGCTGTTATGGAGAAGGAGAATCTGAGCAAAGCTGGCCCCACCCTTTCTTAAAAGGAAATGGAATGTATACTTCAATCACTCTAATTAAAGCTGATCAGAAAAAAAGAAATGTGATATGCCCGTTTTTCTTGGTATATATATATGCTATTTCAGTCACTGTGAAATAATGAAATACTGCCTGTGCTATAATAATGATGACAAATATTTGTGAATTACAATTCAACACAATATTTCAATTTTATTAAAAACATGAGTTAAAAAGCCAAGAAAAGCATTCGAAATCCAACATGCCATGTCCACATTTTCCAATAGTATTTCAGACTAAGACCCAACATGAAGGTATGCTTACTAAAATAAAAATAAAAAAAAATCACAGATCTTTGCTCACCAGTAAAGGAATTTTAATTTAAAAAATCTCATATTTGAAAAATTTAATGGAATAAAATAAAGATAGGTATACTAGTATTAAACAATAATCACAGAAAATCTGTATAATAAAGATTACCGACTGATTTATTTTAACACCTTTTGAAAAAAAGCACACTTCAAGATGCTCAGACATCCAAGATAAAACCTTTTTTCTAGGTACATAATTCTACTTTTTACTCCTGTAACTGAAAGAAAACATTTTTTGCAGTGTTTTTCATTCAAATGTTAACACTAACTGATAACTTTCACTGAACAACCACTGTGATTTAGCCTCTGACAAAGTTCGAAGGAAATGGATTTCATTTAATTATAAATTAATACTTAATATTCAAGTAGGCTTGTCCAAACTGCAATTTAAATGGCACTGTATTAGATTACTTGTCCCATTTTGACACAAAAACTGATAAAACCCCATGGGGGTTTAAAAGCTACATGTTAATCATTACATCATTACGCTTTTTATCTATTGTGTATACATGTTTGTGACTGTAGAGAATTGTATACAAGAGACAGATCCAGTAGTATAAGCCTTGTTCTGGGTTCCCAAACAAACCTATGCACTGAGATCCTTTACTGGTAAAATGGAACTGCTAACAGTCAATACATGTATGTGAATTTTCATTTGTCTTAGGAATTGGCCCTAAGTGCAAATGATGAGATTTTTTTATATACTGTAACCATTATAGTACTAGAATTTTCTATCAAATTCTTCTCTGCAAAAACAGTGCTTTTTGTGAAGCAAACATTCTTCAAGATGACCTGGATCATCAGTTACATAGCCCCGTGAAACATCTGATGTGCATCTGCATATAATTAATCACTGTTCCTGCTCTGCCAGATAGAGCTGTAGAAATATTTCTGTGCTGCCTGGAATGCATATTAATTACAACTCACATTTTCTACATAAATCTACAGAACTGTATTATGATTCATTTTTTTGAGAGGGTATACTATCATACAGTAATTATCACTGATCATAAGAGCCAGGTTAACAGATTTGGGATTGTTTCGAAAAGATCATGCAACTTAAATTTAAGCAACTTGTGCAGCTGCTTGAAACTCCCAGAAGTCACCCAGGTAGAGGCAGTGACACCAGTTACTGATGATTAGTGATGAGTTTTGTGACTTCTATTTAGCTGTGACTAATAATACAACCGCTTAAAGTAGAAGAAAGAAATATAGTTGTGACATAGTTGTGGAACATTACATGAGTATGGCACCTAGGATTTGAAGAGAAAAGGATGTGATCAAATGATCAAAGTTACAATGTATAGCTGCGATCCTTAAAAAATCTGTTAATGTCACAATTACTACCTGAATGACATTCATTGTTATTTTACATTTATTGTACTGCAAGTTAATGCATCCAGCTAAGTAATACTCCTATCAGTAACCTTTAGAAACACCTTGATTTATTTTACTCCACTTCGGTTTTGAAAGCAAAAGCATTAGACCTTCGATAACATTCAAAATTGTAAGGGAATAACAGAAACACATTTTTCACAATATGTTATCATTAGGTTGGTTTTACAATGAAAAAAGTCAAGAGATAGTTTAACAAGAAATACACTATTTAGCAAGATTATATTTGACTTTTTTCTGCAAATGGTTAATTGAAGTTTTTTTTTTTAGATTATTTGCACACGATTTAAAGCTTGAGGTTGCAATGGAGTAATCTACATATTAAAAAAAATGATTTCCTGGCCATGGGTTTCAGGAAACATGATCCTTGCTTAACTCTTTCATCTAAATTTAATTACCAGTGGGAAAGAATTAGTTCAGATGTACATCCTGTTGAATCTTGTAAAGGCGTGAATGTAAATTGACACACTAAATCCATCACAGGAATAAAGATTTCTTCTGGAGCCTCATAGAATCTCATTACATCTAGGTGCCCTAGTTTCCAGAGTAGTGTATCTTAAAAGTGTAAAATGAATTTGGCCAATTCCTGTAAATCACATAACTCCAATCTTATTCAAGCATTATTCCACTCAAGGCTGAATCCCTGCCAGTGGCTGGGCCACTTCCAAGGCAGTATGTCTTATTCATGCTGTATATCCTAATCTACAATTCATGCAAGTACATAGTCGATTACATTACCACCAAATTTGATCTTAAAAAGAAGCAAATCTTCTTTTCTTCCTTTAAAGGATAAAAAAATATTTACCTAATCCAGTTCATCAGTTCTACTGTATCTGGGTCATAAAATTCTCTCAGTTCTGAAATTTCTTCCATCAGCTTGGGCCAGAACTTAGTACACAGAACACAAAACAAACAAAAACAACATTGAGGAAATTAGCCTTTAAACGGTAGTGATTTCAAAGATATCTATCTCAAGGTCTGATAATTTCACAGCATTCAATACAACATGAACATCATGTGGCCTACTGCCTATAAATTCTGATCAAATCTTTTAGTAGAAAAATAATCATGCAGCCATATCAGAAGATACAGCTGTGATGTTTCTGAAAGCAAAAGAAAGAATTAAAAAAGAAACCCTTCACATTTAAGAAATGTAATTACATATGTACTATCCTTCAATCCCTGCTCTCTGTTAGAATGTAACAAGATTTTGTTTTTTGAAATCTTAAGTAATTAAGAAAAAGTACAAAGTATCTGATTTTCGTACCTCTGTAAGAGACAAGGAATCAAACATGCTACTGCTACTGAAACTAAATCACTGAAAAGAGGTTGTTAAGCCAAGTACTATAAGTATTTTTATGAATGTCAACTGCAAAATGACTATTTTCTCCTGCAAAATGACTTGGTATGCTCAGTTTTCAATATGAAATCCAATGTCCCATTCAGAGACTAAACCTTTAGAAAATAAACCAAGTTAAAACTAGAGAAGTGGACATGTCTTTGATTTGGGAACCACATTCCACTGCCATTCAAAAAGCTTCTGATGCAAGATTGTGATTTCACAAATAGCACTGAACTGAGTGATAGTGATTACATAAATTTGAAACTCACCTTGTAATAAAGGAAAGCAAGAATCAAAAAAGGGACAGTGTATCGGATCAGCTGCTCCTTAAAATAAGAAAAAAAGGAGCAAGGAAAAAAATAATAAGTATGGTGACATAAATGACACTTTTAAAGAAAAAAAACACCCCATTGAAAAATGTTATTTCAAAACCATCCTTATAACCTTTATTTGAAGGAATTTTACTGTGCCTCTCTCTCCATCTAGTGGTGACTTTGGTAGTTTCTGAATTTTAATATGTTCCTGTTTTTATGCTCCAGGTAAAACATTTCAGTTAATGATGTTATGTTTTTAAACAATGTAGCAAGGTCAGTTTCGCACATACTGCATTCTGTGTAATTACCAAGGCAGTAAGTACATGCCCACACACATACAAAGTAAAACCCCCTTTTTTAAAACCAGGGGTATCCAATCTTGGTCCAGGTAGGTCAGTGTGTCCAGCTCAGCTCTTAACAACTGAAATCACCCAGTTATTGGCTTAACCAGACCAGCTCCTCTGAGTGCTTCAGGTACTGGTCTTTTGAGGAGACCCTAGAATACATGAATATATACAGTACAGTATTGTCCCACCTTAAGCAGCACTGCCCACCCCTGGTTTACACTGTGGATGTAATCAACGCTGAACAGTAATTTTGTGCTGTGCTGTTTCAGAAGACATGGTGAAATGTTAAAAAAGAAAACTTAAGGCATGGCTTAAGATATGGCATCAGCATTTTCTTAATACCCATCCAATTAGGACAGTACTTAAAATGTGACAGAAAACTAAAATTGGATAAAGGAACAAATCTCCAAGAATGCAGTGGTCTTGTCAAATTTGAACATAAAGAGTGTCACTTAGAAACAATTTCTTAACTAACGATTCTGTACGATGTTGGATGGATGGTAATTCACCTTTGTTTTTGTGTGGAAGCGGATCACTTTTAGATACAGCCCCCACACTTCTCTGCTACAAACCCCATATGCTGCGAAAGCACACATGTGGCCAGTCCATAGGTACTTCATTCTGTAGAAAAACAGCACCGCTGTCAGAGCTCAAGAGATAATGTTCAGGGTTCAGATTTTTTTCAATGCACAATGTTTTAGCAAGTTATATTATTACCTCATTGTACTGAATGCAAGAAGCCCAAAGAAAACAGTGTGTAAGACATTGTAGGCAACGTCTGGTCTTATATTTATCATTTTCTCCTCTTCTTCTGTCTGCAGAGGTCTGCCATTTGAATCACTAAAACAGAAATTGAACAAACAAGGTTGTATGGCGGCTTAATCAGATTCAGCTAACACGCACATATACATTTTTTATTGATATACAGGCACAAATAAACGCACTTGTCTTAAAAAGGAGGCAACTTTAATTGTGTAATAAAGCACATCTTTATTGAGACAAGTGATTAGCATCTTTCATGCTGATTACTACAAAGCCTTGTTGCCTACTGCAAGACTCCATCTCGATTGCTGAAACAAGCAAACAGCCCACTCACACAAGCTGGAGGTGCAATAACACTTAGCACATTCTAGACATTTAAATTGCACCTAGACAGGATCACTTTGTACCAACACAATTTATTGCATGTCTTCAGCATGATAACAGTTTATAATAATGTATAGTCAGAAACCGAAGATAACCTAATTTGTTCACAGTTGAACTAGAGCTCAGGGGAACACAGCGTACCTGAGATTCCCAACAGCAACACATGCCAGTATGATCAGGAAGACCGTAAGGGCACATATATAAGGGTACAGCACCAGGGTGCCTGCCAGACGTTCAAATGTATCCAAGGGCATCAGCCCAAAAGCTTCCTCACACAGATACAACTTGGCATCGAAGTCTCTGTTGAGAAAGGTTTGATGAGGAACACCAAAAAAAGTAATATGTCAAAATTGATTTTTTCAGTTTGTTCCCAATTCCAGGTATACTGTAATTCAATATGTCTAGGGCATCATAAAATAAAGAAAGCACAGGCCTGTTTATCAACACAATTCTCCAAATTCTCCTGTAATAAAACTGTGAAAAATGACTGAAGCAGAAAAATTGGGAGAAAAGGAGAAGGCAGAAAAATACAAATATGAAAGCACAAAGAACACAGGGCTTTTTACAAGAGTGAAGAAATAAAACACAAATTGTTAAGCTGTCACTGGTATTAAGATAAAACATGTCTAGAGTTAACAGCAAAAGACTTATGGGGAATTAAAGTCTCTCATACCTGGTTGAACCAAGTCCAAACTTTGCTTTTATGAACTTATAAATGTGTTCATCAGATTTGAGCATCAGAGCTTTCTGTAATACACGTTAGCAAAAACAATGAAAAACACTCAGAACTCAGCACATGTGTGATGATATTAAAGAGCAAATGAAAGAAGAAATCATAGTAAATACTTGAATATATGTAAATTATTTTACACACATGAGATTAAATTTAAGGTACAGAATATGTCTGTTGTGAGCACATTTTAAATGGGGACAGTAGTGAACAAATCTCACCTTTGCTAAATAATTGAAAATAAATGTTAAGCTGAATACAAGAATCAAGTGGACAAACAGCTTTCCAATCCTTACTGGGAAACTGCCAACTTTCAGGTTCCTCTGTTAGGAAATACAAAAGGACATCTGAATTAGAAACGCCTGACGGCAAAAGTATTAAAAAGAGAGCAGTGTTCTTGAGTATACCTTGAGTGTCCATTCCATTCCTATCATTATTGGAAAATAGCTTAATCTTGAAAAAGAACAGTGTTTCCCTTAAATGTTCATGCTTAAATCACTGAAGAATACAACACTTGATATTTTCTAACTTTATACCTTCAGGCTATTCCTCCACAATAAGATGAGCAGTCTGCAAATAACAGAGCATGCAGTCCACTTATGTACGTTTTAAGGGATTTCTGATTATGGTGTTCTGTTGGTAGCGACTTTACAGGCACTATGATAGTCAGCCAGCAATGAAAAGCATTATGTCTCCTTTGACAAAGCCCAACCAAGGTTAATGAATAAATGCAGAGGGGGGGGACCAGGGGATTTCAAAAAAATTCATACTGCTGGGTTTGAGCAACACTACTGCTATGAATCTCATGAACGGCATCCTTGATTTCCACATTTTCTCTTTCCTAGAAAGACTCCATTGACCCTGAGGAACCAGATTTTGCCTCTTTGCATTGTATTCATACCGATATCCCTCAAGTACTGGCAGGTCCCAACCTCGCGCTCTTTACCTGAAAGTGCCTGACGATCAGTGCAGCAAAGATGAAGCTTAGCACCAGGGATCCCAGAAGCATTGAGTTACAAAACTGCAGTAGCCATACCAGGAACAGGTTTACAGCATGAACAAGGTACAAAGCTGTTACCTATGGAAATATTCAAACACAACCTGAGTAAATCTGTCTGAATCTTCAGCTCATTTGCCTTTCAGATGTCTATGAATGCAAGATGTTGTGAGCAGATGACAGTCACCTCTTACAAACACTTCTTTCAAACTTCAGTATACACAATAAATGGGTAAGAAATCATGGAAAGCTCACAGAAGTAGTCAATGTAAAGAAATAATTTTTAAAAATAAGAATTCATCTTATTTATGAAAATCCTCTACAGGGACCATGCATAATGATGTACTGTATGTGCTGTATGCACCTCCAGTTCCAAGTTCCAAGTGTTTCCCAATTAGCAGGATTTATTTTGCACAATTTCCCAAGAAATTTTTTGATGATGCTTTAACCTCCCAACCTGAGCTTTGTGACTGTGAACAGCTGCAGAAGAACATAAGAAAGGTTGCAAACAACAAGGCCCAAAAAGCTTGTTTAGTTGCTAGCAGCTAATTGGTAAAATACTCTCACCCAGCCATTACTTGAAGGAAGCATGGGATTTAGCTTTGGAAGTGTGGTTCAGTAGCTCATTAATACAAGACATTTGAAGAAGGCTCAACAGTCGAAGTGTTGTTTTTTTTTTACTTTCAACTTTTTAGCTTGGAATTAACCTTTGATTATTTATCCAATGCAGCTCCTCAGATGCAAAGTGGTATTCAATGGAATCATATTAATAAACAATATAGGATAAAAATAATGTATACTAAAATAATGAACAGTATAGTATAAATAAAAATACCAGACAGATCCATTGACCTGTATAGTATTTTCACCCCAAAGCTCTTTACAAGTGGGTGGGGACCCTCTTCATTCACCACTGAAGTGTAGCACCCACCTGAGTGATATGTGGCAGCCATTATGTAGCAGTTAGCTAGAAAAGTACAAGTGTGATTAACCCTACTCAGTCCTTTGCTAGCTACCACACTGATACAGCCCCCCACTTGAATCTCCTCAACATAACAGCTCATCTGAAGGACGCTTGCTCCTACAACATTTTCTTTGGTCACCAAATTGTTTTGCATCCTGGTACTGACCAGGCCTGGCCATCTTTAACTTCTGAGATTGGGCTAGAATGGGGTAAATGCTGAATGGTTCAATTTGCACATGTACCAGATTTTATTGCTTCATGGTGCACACCTCTAAAACACGACTGTGAAAATAGTTTTATAAGTCTCATATATATACGATCACAGTCCACTAGAAAGGCTGCTCAGAAACAGCACTGAGTCCCTAAATGACAATGCACCTAGACAACTCACCTGTCTGGGTACAGCCAAGTCCAAACAGTCCAGTGAAAAGAAAACAAAAGCCTGGATGAGCAGTATGAACTGATTAAACTGCCAGGTTAAACTAAAGCATAGTGTTGATATGAAGATCAGTGAAAGTACCAGTTTCTGAAAGAAAAAAAGACAAAAACAAAAAAATGTTTCTTTTATTTTTGGTACATTTACAAATATCAGGACTGTTGAATCATGTTATCTGCGTGGGCACATTCCACAGACATTTTATACTGTCCACTTTAACACACAGTGAAAATTACATTAAAATACAATTCAACAGAACAGTCTAAGAAGACTAATCTTCTAGCATAAGCCTTGAAGTACTTAATAAATTCCAGATTATGATGTAATCTGCCTATTCATATTTAAATCTGATTCAATACCACACTATAATGCTTTATTAATGGTCAGATTTGCCAATTCTATTATACAGCATTTTTAATACCTGGGTATTTTAAAGATTTTATTTCAAATCCAGGTTACAAAAAGCATAAATTATTAATATAAATCCTTAAAGCAGAACACACGATTCTACTTTTCATTCTTACCTGCTGCAGTGGCTTCAGATGTGGTCTTAAGTAATATGTGATAGCAGCCACCTGAAGGGCAAAAAATGGGAGAGCCCAGTTCTCCCTCAGAGGAATGGTAAACTCTACTCTGGTGGTATCAATTCTGAAAAAAAAGTCAGAGGAATTAACCCTTTACCACCACCTGGTGGTCTGCTGTCCCACAGCAGGAATGTGTGGGAAAAAAAAACAGTATTCCTGTGTAGGTGGTTTGCATGCTGTAGCAAAACACCACACAGACATTCCTATGTAGAGATGCTCAACAGTAAAAGTATGACATCAATGTGTTAAATCATGAAGATCAGAACATGAATTCAGCCTTTGTGAATAGTGGATTTACAAGACATGCCACATCCTTGTAGCCAAAATGGAACTGTCAATTTTTTAGCCTTTAAAAGTCCACAGTTTAACCTGTTGAATGGTGTGTAGGTCCTGCTTAAGATAAAAACACATTCAGATAGGAAAGATACCCTCTGTATATCCCATCTGTACATTCAGATGGGATACCCTCTGTATCATGGAACAAAAAGAAGAAATCAGACAAAAGTGCATCCTAAGAACAGTTACAGTGTAACTAAAACCTTTGCATTTTTATGCACTTTAACCTGAACACAATCTGGACATTTAATCTGAAGAAGCCTTGTGTAGCTTCTAAGACCTGACAGGTTTTGGCTACAAGATTGTAATGCTGCTGGCATAAATACAATGAGAAAGAAGGAAAGTGTCAGATGCTTGAGAAAGTATAAATCCTAAACAGTAAAAAAAACAGCTTCCAAGATAGTCTGCTACTAAACACACACTGATATTGATACATTGATACATGCTACTAAACACACACTGATACATTCAGTCTTGTAATAGTAATATTACTGTACATTTTGGTTTAACAACTAATATTCCATGTACTCAGTTACTTTGAAACAAACACCTACATTATGTGTTTCAAATCTTTTTTTATGAGTGTGGATGCCTAGGTCCCTGAACATGTAAAAACAGAATTCAGTTCTTTCGAGCATCCTGGGCATCACCTTTTGCCTCTCCACTAGTGTGAAAGGCACGCATCAAAAATACATACTCTGTTTATTTAACTGCATCATATCTGCTCTTCGAGTTGTGACTGGTGTTAATAGAGCTCAACTGCTGAAGGTTTTCAGTGAGAAGTTGAGGTGGGTAGCAGCGCCAGCATGCGTAGTCTGCAAAGGAACAAGTGATAGGTTTATTCCATGATTTTTTATAGGTGTTAGCACACGCCACACCTGAAGAAGGCTTCACAGCTGAAATGTCGAAATGTTGCGTTTTCTCTCTTCTCTTTTCAGCATGGAATAAACCTATCACTTGTTCCTTTAAGTGAGTGAGTGACTGACTGACTGACGTCTGTGAAAAAGTGCTACAGGTAGTTCTCAATCTCATCTACAACTGAAGAGTGCAGTACTGTGGATCAGTTTTTTCAGGTTAGTGGTACCTGTTCAGAATATACCAGGTGGCAGTGAGGATTCCTGCTAACCATGTTCCACTGAGCAGCCAGCTGGTGATGTAAAGAGCCATGACATACACTGTTTGAAGGCCAAACACAGTGTAAATGTAGAAATACACAGGCTCTAGATACTCCTGGAAAATAAAAAGGTCTGCATTGAAATATTATCCAAGAGATGGCAAAGTCAGATGACTGTTTTACAGGAGCATAACAATAAGTCTATCAACAAGTATATATTCCAGCTCACTTCATGAAAATTATTATGCACTGAATGAACCAATGAATAAAATTAATATATAATGGCAGCAGTGTTATGCTTATGCATGGTAATCCAAGTAGCATGTGTCATTTTACCTGAACAGGCAGGATTCTGTAAAGAATGCTAAGGAACAGTTCTTGATAGATGTTCATACGTTGCAGAAGGTTAATTGTTCTTTTGGATTCTGTATTGTTGTCATTGATCAGCTCAAAAAACCCTAATAAAAGACACAATAAAAAAAACAATATTAATAAAAACTATCCTCAGGGCTACTGACATAATTTTCAGAAGGACTTACAGTGCTTTTCACAAACAGGTCTTTGTATCCCAGCACAATGCTTCAATGTCTCAACACAAAATTTAGTTTCGCATTTATCTTATATTATTGCTTTTCCCAAGTGGTTGTTACCAAGGTTACATTACACATTCAGTGCAACATTGCAACAGTGCCTATAATACACACGTGAGAAATAGGTTGAGAAAACAGCCTCTTATTTGATAATCGCTTAAAAGAGCGACTCCTTTAATTTATTAATATTCAAATTATCTTTATACTCAAGTAGAGCTTAAGCAACTGATTTGTTACATCTTCCTCTGATAAGATTTGAAAATACTCAGTCTACTTATTCCTCCAAACTGATCCAATATAAACTCAGGACTTAGTTTACAATAATAAAAACTACCTTGCTTTATAGATGGAGCCTGTAACATCTGCTTGTAGTAGGAATAGTAGAGCCCACATTCAGTTCGGAAGGAAATTTCACGCTCAACTTCCTGCAATTGGATGAGGATTTAATGGTAAGTTCACAAAAAGAAATACTTTTTTACAGGTACAAAAGGTACACCAATACACACTAACAGTCTCTAGCACTCTGCACTCATAACAGTCAATTACTTCAAAAAAAGAGAAAAACTTAAAACAGCTTTGTTGTAAAATAAACTTATCAGGAAATACAACCACTTCTGTGAAACATTAAAGTGCTGAAATCATTAAAGTGTTGCTTACCTTTAGGTTTGAAAACCACAGGAGATTTTCATGCAAAGAATAACTACACCAAGAGTGAAAGAATCCCATTACAAAAGCAAAGGCCAAACCTACAGTACAGTGAACGCAATACCACTTTGAACTAAATCTGACATCAAATACAAGTGCTGGAGGTTTTCTTTCACACAACTTAAACCGATCTTCATCCCAGAATACCGTAGACTCTGTTCATTGAAAAGTAATAAATGCCTTCCCAGATAACTTTTCCTCCTTCTCAACTCCATCATAACAGTTTCTAACAGCAATATTGTGCATTTACCCCCAACTTCCCATTTTCCTAAAGTGACCATGGCACTTTTTCAAGAACTGAGATTCAGAGGCAATGTATGACGAATATCCTGAAAGAATACCTCACAAAATACACATTTCAACCTAATCCAGATGTTTAACATTATAGACTTTGAGAATGATCACATTGCTTTTTCATGAAATAACTGTTAACCTAAAGGAAACCTGCCACTATGTTTTGCTCTTAATAAATGCAACACTTTCCATGAGAAAAGAATAAAATGCATTCAGAATTGAATCCCAGCCATCCCAGCTGTGTTCTTCTTTGTCAGGGGCTCAAACACCTCTTAAAAGAGTTACTGGGGTAGATACAAAGAATGTGCATGACTGTTGGGCTTTCGTCACAGCAGTAAAAGCAACTTGGGATGTGTTTTGGAAAATGTTAAGCCAGTTTTAAGGCTACTGATATTTTTAAAGACAAGAATAACTACACCCTAAAATAATCCTGGCAAGTACTATAAGTGTCATAGTGGTGATTTCACACCTGACGAATTCAGAGGCAAAGTAACAGCCGCTTCCAACAGAACAACAGCCTTCCAAAGGAACACTTAAGAGTACAGACGGTAGGGAAGCTGCATCTGTTTTAAACTCAGAGGCAACATGTGCAGGATATTTGTGCAAAGCTAAAAATACTGTATTTCTAGTGCAATGATGATGGGATAACACAATCATGAGGTGTTAAACTTTAATTAAACTGAAGCCTTTTTCTTGTAAATATTTCTGTCTGGAAAAATGTCATGGATGTCATGATGTCTGTTTCAAAGCTGACAACACTGCAATGTACAATAGGAAGTGTTTCGGTTTCTTTCTTCTGCACTGCGAAATTGAAATGTTCCTGATTCCTGTGTTGCTCTAATCTTGCGGTGACAAAGGTCACAGTAAAAACAATAAGGGAAGAGCAAAATAACCTGTAAAATGATTCTATATTTTCTCCTCTTGCTATGTGCACTTTTAATTCAGCCCTACACTTCAAATATGAGATTCAGTCAGAAATCTGGTTTATAAATAAAACTGGAATAGTATTTACAGACACAACCAGCACTCTGGTAACTCCCTGCAGAATGGAATTTGACTTGTCTGTTCCATAATGAAATCTTTTAAACACTGTGTTCTAGAAATGTATCCAATTGAATACATATCATCCAAGCCAAAACATAGAAAATGACCCGGATTTATTATAAATGAGAACATCTGCTTGCTTTCTTGGGAATAAATGCAATACAGCTCAAAACAGCAATAAAAAAAAAACAATAAAGCCAAAATATGAATGTACAACATGTACTATAAACAAAACAACGATTACAAAGGACCAAAAGTTATCCTGCTCATTTCGCTTAGTAGTTAGTTAGTAGCTAATCGATCCAAGCATCTGATCCAACCATTCCTTGAAAGAAGCCAGGGTACTGGCTTCAATAACATGACTGGAACTACAAAACTAGAACTACAATAAATGAATTATTTAGATGGAGGAATTATATGTGATGTTTAAAAAGATTTTTAAATTGCATTTTCTATGGTACTGAAAGATCACAAAGCGCATTACATATAGGAGGGAACCCACTTGACCAAGTACTGTAGCCATTATACAGCAGCAGCCCCCATACAGAAGAATGACTTCATTTTTTTGCCTCCATGTAAACAAAGAATAATAGAATTTCACCTATACCAAGAAATTGCCATCTGCCTTTTAACTCTGATGCATTTTTTGTTTGTTTCTGCAAAACATGGTTTAAAGTTTTTTAGTGTTTCAAAAGAACAGAAAAAGTAATTTGAAAGTCCAGATAAACATCTATGAATCACATATTTAAAACTATTTTGATAAAATGTTTTCATTTATGTATGAAACACCACCACAGAGAGTGAACATCAAAGTTACCACAATGTAATGTTTTTTTGCTTAGTAAACTACTATTCCACTGCAGCACTGGAACACTAAGGGCTACATTATATTTATAAAGAAGAAAACAATGGCTCAGCACTCAGAAAGTCTGTAATGAAGTAGCATCTGGAATATAACTCACTACACACTGCTCCCGTGTGCAGTTTTAATATGTTTTATTCATAAGGCAACCAAATGCAAAAGCAAAAGTAAAATGCCTAAATCTATTAATATTTCAAAGCAGTGATGCAGTATTTCAGTGCATGACCTTCTCTTGTCTTTTCCTTATTTTTTAAACCATTACAAGGGTCAGAGACAGTGTCATAACTTTAATGCTGAACATGTTAACAAATTAAAGGACTGTGATGTCAAGATGTATGGAGATCCACTGTATACATAATTTCTAATCTAACATTACAGCTTTCTGTAAAAGAGAATGCCAATGGAATGTTCTGTTAATCGAGACTGACACAAATTTAAAGCCTCTGAACTGACTTAGGGATATAATTAGAAAAATGCCAATTTTTTCCAGTATATTTCTTGTGAGAGACCATGATGATACACACCAATTTAAAATAAAACTTTTTTTTTCCAAGACACCATGATGTCTAGAACTATCTTTGAGATCTTACCTTGATATTGGAAAACCACAGGTCGTTTTCGTGTAAAGTTGCCACATAGACAGAAGTCAACAGACCCAAGATCATTCCCAAGATAGATCCAGTCACTGTCCACACGACGGCCCATACTGCACCACCTGAGAAAAATGCATTTTAATGAGACCACCAACATAAATACTGTACAAATCGAAGATGTAAAAAAGAAAAAAAAAACTCAAACTTGATGAAGTTGGATAGGGATGGAATCACCACATTTTGTGGAGGCACAGATAGTGTACATCTCCCTAGCAACTACTGTAGATAAAAAAAAGATTTTCCTCGTCTAACCTAATGTCTTATCCTTCCTCATTTTTAAATGCTGTATATTTCAAAGGTTTCACATCCAGTCCTCCTACTGTACCTGCTGGGGTCTGGTCTTTGATGTCCTGCGCTGTCTCTAGTTTCTGATTCTCGTTGGGCACCTCTTTGGACCGGCTGCCCTTCCTCTGCCTCAGAGCAGTCATGCTTCAGCAGGGAATCTGGAAAACGGCGAAAGTGTTCAGGAAACGTCCAGCAAACCCTCTCCTAACTCGCTGATAAGTGACCATTGCACTGACCGGTAACATCTGTAGTGAGGCGGTTCTGTAACCCATTCATTGCCACACTAGAGTATTTTTTTTATTTACAAACGCTATATGCACTGCTGTTACATTGTGGGGTCTGTTGCAGGTCGTTATTCCAAAATAATTGTGAAAACGACAAAGGAAAACTTTTGATAAAAGGGGTAAAAACGTAGACTGAAGCTAAACAAAAATTCCAATTTGAAAAGGGTAGTACAGTATATGTTTCAGTCACCAAAAGCAACTGTGCAATCATTACTGCTTCGGTTACAATATCTGACAACGTTTACCCTGCATAACAAGGGGGACAGGACTCCATTTGCCCAACACTAAATTATCTCGACGCTACGGAAAATTTCGGGACTATAGAAGACCTAATAACAGCTAAGAAGCGACATGTCAAATACGAATTCTGTTGTCTTGTTTAAAAATCCCAGTACAACCTGAAAAGGTTGAAAGTGACGAAAATTAGGTAACGCAATACAACTTGTTGGTAATGTAAAACAGCACACAATTATTATAGCCTTATCAGATACATATGAACGTTGCGTTACATCTCGGAATAGGTCCGAGTTCACCGCTTATCGTACTCCAGCTCTATTAAGAATACAACACAATGGCATTAATTAAAACTGAATTAACAACCCGGGGTAAATAAGGAGATATAACTATTTGCATCCCGTTTTGGAGGTGACCGCTCTGCGATAAAATAAATGGTTATATGGTAAAATACTGTGCATTATTCACACGGATAACAATTTATAGCATCTACTGTTCATCCGCTAACACAAGCATGAATGGAAAAAAAGCTCCATAACGTCCTGCAAATATAAATGCTATATCTGTAACATTTCGCTTTCGATTGTTCACCCATGCAAAAAGCCATCTAGCTTCACATATTCTAACCATTTTGGCCAACGGATTAATACAAACGCACACGAAATCTGTCCTGGTAATCCAAGAAGAAGCCACACTTAAGGCATTTTGTTTCCGCAACATTCGCCTGTGTTACAGGCCTGTTGTGCAGCGGCGTTTCCTGCACACGGCAACTGCTTAGATGTCATGAAATCTCAGATCGCATCACTCGCTAATCTCGGTCACTCCGGACCCCCTGTTACATCCCCTGCGATCTGCGGTTTGCAAGCTCAAATTCGCTATTTGCAACCTGAAAAAAAAAATTACACGAGCAAACGATCAGAAAACACGTCCTTCATTCACTGAACTGCCACTCACTTTCAAAGTGCAGGTCTTACTCGGGACACCTACCAGTTGTTCTCTACCAGGCAGAGGCTGTGAGTGTGAGTATGGCTTGTGCCGTTTTGAAGAAAAGAATAGATGAATGGACACTCCGTTTTGTCCTCGAAACATTTTTGTGATAGTGCTTTTATCATCCGGGCCAACGTGTAACAATGTCTGTAGCTAATTTATGGCGATTCATTTTTTTAACCTTCTCGGTTATGACAGTGAAGAGGCAGCAAAACTTCACAAAGTTGGAAAGGGGGATAGTTTAAAATGCCCAACCAGCCGCTATATAGTAACAAAAACGACAGCTTAGTGTTCAATAACCTACATATTGTATGAGTTGGTAGGACTATCGTTGAGGCAATAATGCATTTATCAAAGCCAGAGAAAAAGGCAAATCGTAGCCAAAAAATCATATGAACATGCTCATCCAATACCGAAAAAGGATGTTCCCCTACTGTATATAAATGACAGCTTGCTATAAAGGTAGAATCGGCAGAGAACAAGCTGTAAGTGAAGCACGTTTCAGTCGCTATTACAACTTTTCTGTTTCTGTTCACCCAATGAATGGTGAGAATAAAAAAAAACTACAAAATGTTATAGAAAACTTTCGACGAAACAGATTTATCTGTGTGAATCAAAAGTTTTTTTTTGTATTGGCACAGTACATTAAAGAAATATAGGTTTGCATTTTCCGAGATTAAAAAAAAATATATATTATAACGTAGCTCTGGCGTAGTGGCCTATCTTAAGGTATGTTATACCTGAAATGAGTCTGAAATGTATTATTTCACATGGTAAAAAGTCTATAATTTTTCATGTTACAATGTTTTATGCACAATATGTCAGTGCAAACTAGTGATGAACAGAGGCAACTGATGTTCCACACAACTACAAAACTTTCTCTTAAATATCCTGAACGAGACTGCTTAAGTTAATACATGACCAACCCTCAAAATATCTTCTGTATTTACCCTGGCCTGCCACTGAGTAGGTTTGTATTGCAAACGAACCACCTTACCAACTGTTACCATGACAGAGAAGCTAACATTACGTGTACTCAGAGCTCCCTTAATACAATTTAGCTTCTTTCTTCGTAAGGGCGGTCTGGGCAAACTGGAGATTCCAAGCCTTTAATTAAGTAAATTCTGAAAATGACAGAATGTGGCCTCGTTTCCCACTGGGCGAGTGCCTCTAGCAAAAGCAGATCAAGTTCTGAGGATAAGGCAACAAAGGAGGACTCAAAAGGCCAGATGTCCACTTCGCAGGTGAACTAGAAAGCAGATCACAGCACTTGAAGTTTAAGAATTACAACATTTAGAACAATAAATGGTGCAAAAAATGGCATCAAAAACAGAAGTTTGAATATGTTAAAATAAGATAACAATAAAATAATAATAAGATAACATAACTGAGGATATTCAAACTATCATCAGAAACTAAGCTCTCACGTGGAGGAAAAGAAATCGATTTTGTATTTTGATATGATAATTCTATGATAATTTTTGTCCTGATCTACTAATACATCCTTGGCAATCAATCAGCCTGAATAACCTAAATATGTTGCTCGTAGACATTAAGGTAAGCAAAGGGCTACTGTAGATCTATGCATATTCTCTGGTACCTGAATGTTACCCCATCCAGGTTATCTGATTTTCATTGTCTGCAGTTCAAATCAACCCATGATTATTTTTCTGAAAGTACTGTACTTATTTTGGTGGTTACATTTATTCTTGGCATAACTACTCACACAGACAAGGGGCAGCGCAGGAAATCATGGAACTCAAAATCTGCGACTGTTGTAC
Source organism: Atractosteus spatula (assembly GCF_055471065.1). Taxonomy (NCBI): domain Eukaryota; kingdom Metazoa; phylum Chordata; class Actinopteri; order Semionotiformes; family Lepisosteidae; genus Atractosteus; species Atractosteus spatula. Next base: position 12,885,234 of record NC_142726.1, on the reverse strand, counting down.
AACCAGACACACACGAAGACAGCTTCAAGGAGGAGGAGGACAGAGCAGCACCAAGAAAGGGAGGTACGGTATATATCCAAGCACATGAATGAACAGCACAGTAAAAACACATTTCAAGCAGTGGTTTCCTGTTGTAGACATGTATGGTATAGATTTGTGTTTTGCTTCTTATTTTAAAACTTTGTGCCCCACGATTGACACCCACCAGTAGTCTGCCATTAGGACCCTGCTTGACTGCTTGACTCTTCATCTTAACAGCAGATGAAACTTAAGTGTCATCTGACAAAAGCTACTTTGGTGAATGTCCCAGACAGAATGGGATGAGTCATGTCTTAGGTTTTTCACTGCCAGGTAGCTGAGACCTTTGTTACAGTATGCGTGAAAGTACAAATACTGATCATAAAACGCATTCAAAGTGAAGACAACAAATAAAAAACCCACAAAAGCAGACCGATCACCACAGACCTGACTCTCTAGGAAATGTGTGTTACTATTGCACTTTCTCATCCTTTAACAACTGGGTTTTTCTGTTCCCTGTATTGTGTTTGGTGGTTTTCCAATGAGTGTAAAAAAGAGGAAATCGAGGTCAGACTAGTTCTGTTTGTCACCCTTCTGGATCTTGCGGTTTACTGCATCTGTGCTGCTTCTTCCCTATCCTTGTTATTCTTTTAAGTGCCTTATTTCGAAAGTAGAGGATCCCAAGGAAAGCAAGGAGAGGCACTACGAGGAAACACAGGAGAAGCCAATCCCTCCTCAGGTGAAGCATGCGTCCCACACTCAGGTGGTCAGGGAGCAGCTGGACAGGATCAAGGCTCAGATGAAAAAAACTTCTCGGGCAAACCTCTTAAAACAGCCAAAGAGGTGAGTTCCTGAAGGCAAGTAACGATACGTAAAAAACTAAGAAGAAACAAAATGACATGTTTTATCATGCAAATAATTTTTTAACTTAAATGGATTGTCGTTCATTTATTGCATACATTAATATATACTCAGAAACAATGACCACTTTTAAACTTACAGTATGGGAAGCCTGCAACATCTTGTTCTAAATTAGAATTGTAGAAACTGCGGTTCAGCATCATGGTTATTCCTTATATTTTACTCTTCATTGTAACATGTATATAAAGTATGTCTGATTATATCCTTTTAAACCAGAGAATAAGATCATTTTGCCTGATTAGGCTATAATTTCAGATTGACATTTTTCACTTTGCTGCCGTCATTTCTTAAGTCCTAAATTGTACATTATCACTGTATGTTTGTACAAATATCAATTTTGTTTTTGGTGTGGATGAGTCTCACGCGGGGCCTGTAACTAGTTTATCATTGCAGAGGTTTTGATTTCTAATGAAAGGCAAACCACTGTGACTGTGTAATTGCCTCAGTAGGAGATTGCATAAACAGTATATTTCAATTCAATACACAGGGGGAAAAAAATGTGGATACAAAATAAGCTTGGAAAAATGCTGCATAGAAAAGAATTTAAGGTTGAACATTCTTTTCAAGAGACTTTCCTCAGTCATGAAGTAAGGAGGCCATATATGTCTTCTTGCAACGGAACAGGTAAAGGTTTGTTCCGTGCTGAAAGGAAAAGAAAAGAGACACAACATTTCGGCTGTGGAGCCTTCTTCAGGTGTAAAGTGGGGAAATAGCAGATAAGAGATTTAGAGTAAGATTAGTGGATATGTGTTCTTGGTTTCACTTCATATTTACAGATTTTGGGTGGCATGGTGGCATAGTGGTTAGCATTGCTGCCTCACAGCACTGGGGCCCTGGGTTCAATTCCAGACCTCCACATGCAATCTATGTGGAGTTTGTGTGATCTCCCATGTTCATGTGATTTTCTTCTGGGTGATCCGGTTTCCTCCCACAATCCCACAGAACATACAGATAGGTTAATTGGCTTCTGGAAAAACTGGCCGTGGTGTGAGTGTGGGTGTGTGTTTGTGTCTGTGTGCGAGTCCTGCGATGTACCGGAACCCTGTCCAGGATGTTCTGTATCTTTGTGCCTGTTGTTTGCTGGGACAGGCTGTGGCTCCCCTGCAACCCTGTACTAGTAAAAGCAGTTTAGAAAATGGATGGATTAACTGATTTTGGGCAGTGCTTTGACGTGTTTGTTACAGCTGTTGCTTCAAAGCTCTTGTTTTGATTTCAGACTGAGATGCACATTCCATACAGAGTTTGTCTGCTTTCCCTCACGTCCACGTAGGCTGGTGTTTCCAATTTCCACCCACTCTCCCAGGAAGCTTAACTAGTATCTGTAAATCATCACTGTTTGAGTGTACCCTGCAATTGACTGGCATCCTGTCTACTGGTTGATACTTCCTTAAACACTTACGCTTTCTGTAACCCTTAGTAAGAGGTTTTCTGATAGTGTATGTGCATATTAACAGACATTGTTTTGCTTTGTCTCCTGCAGGAAATCTTATCATCCATTTGTTTGGAACAGTTTACACCCATATTCAGATACTCATGAAATAGACTTTCTTCTTGCACTGGTAGGTTATCTTCTCAAGCCCTGTGTTAGGTAGACAGCATATTGCACAGTTCAGTACTGCATACTGTACTTAATGAGTATGAACACTTCGAGAGAGCATTCCTTACCTATTTAAAACTGTGCTGCACTTACAGCTCATGTGATACTAAGGTACTGGGGCCGGAGTAAGAATCATCTATTGTAGTAATTCACTACCTAATGAATGAAAGCGGGTTTCCTGGTGTGATGGAGTTAATGGCTTCAGAGTGGTCATCAGCTAAACACACTGACCAAATAAAATCCTAGACTATCTCTAGGATGCTCAGAGTCAGGCCTAACCAGAAAATAGTGCCTTCCATGCCTATCAAAAAATATCCTTGTTTTTTTCATGACAGACCTTAAAACCATACCAGTGTCCCTTTCACAGTTGTTTGATTTGTCTGTTTTCTTGTTCATGTTAATGCCCAAAGGTCATACCATTATAGATTTGCATGGTTTTATGCCTCTGAAAGGATAAAAAGATTCTGGATTTTATATGTGATCTTACATCTAATTATTGCATCTCAGTCAACAGCTGTCCACCGCAACCCAAAGAGTCAACAGAGTGCTTCTAAAATTATTGATCTTCCGGCTTCCTGGAGTATGGACAAGTAACAGTCCTTAAACAAGGAGTTTCCCAAACTGATGGTTTTCCTGTGCATATTTAAATGGGTAATTAGTTTCTGAATGACATTTCTCTTTGGGTAGAATCTTGGACTCTGGGCCTTCAGCGTATTACAAACTCTTTGAAACCTGGTATTGCATTTATTAAAAAGCTCATATCCCAGATTTCTTGCCAGAATCTGACACAAATTTACTATGCTGATGTATTTTTAATTGCAAAAAAAAATTCTTAAAAAAGACAGAAAATCCTTTGTAATACCTCCAATTTCTACACTTCCCAAGATTAAAAGTATGAATTATCATAGTTACAGTAGTTTATATAAGTGGATGCCGAATTATGTGCCATCTCATTTAAATAAAGTGAATTTCTTACCATAACATGATTGTTAATGTAGGCATGGGAAAAGGTTTTGAACTTGAAAGAGTTCAGTTTTATCAAAGAAGTTAAAAAAATTGGCACTGTGTTGTTAGATTCAGATTGTCAGAGGAATAAAAATTGTTTTATAGTATTTCTTGGAAATAGGTTATCATAAAGTAGAAGACCATATTTTTTCTGATTCTAATTTCATCTGAAAGTTAAAAATTAACCAGTTGCAGCCAATTAAGTGACTCTTGTGTAACATGAGAATGAAATTGTGTTAAACCTCCAGTGTACATTTATTACATCATTTACTACATGCAATACACTGGCTTTTGGAGAAATCAGGTATTAATGCCACTAACATCAAAGCATAAAAAAGACAAAATAATTGTATCCCCCTTTTTTATATGCCTCTACATTTCATATTTCAAGTGACTTCTTCGTGCCATTATGCACAGCACAAGCAATTACAGCAGAAATGGGTTAAGCTTTTATAAGAGATTATACCTGAATGTAAGGATTTTTCCCCAAGAGCTTAAACAGGCTAAAGATTTATGAATACTCAATGGCATTTTCATAGAAAAACGTGTTATGTGGTAGATCTTCAATACCTAATCACTCTGCATCTTAGTTACATTAAATAACTTATTATAAAACAATTAAATTTTTGTCTTTTTAATCTGATTATCTCTCTAATTCACAGAGTTTAACAAACAGAAGCAATGCACATCGATTCATTTTTAGTTGTCAACCGGAAAAGAAGCACAGAATCCTGCTGAAGAGTTCGCAGGTTTGTCACTTACGAAAACAGAGAGGGAATTATACCGAAAGCACTTGGACCAGATGTCCCTACAGCAGCCTGTCCTTCAATGCTCTATGAAGATGGCACTCATAACATATATGGGTCATACAAGGAGCTCTTCAAAGGCAGTCAAGGAGATAACAGATCATTGCATTATAAAAAAAGTTTCCAGCTGAAGGCAGCAAGCTTCTAAATATCTACACTGTAGATCTAATGAAAAAGTCGGAACAATTAAGCACCTTTTTACACCAATAAAAAAGATTAAAGATGTAAAAATGAAGCAGACTAAGGTTCTGGCTCAATTCCATGGCTATTTAAGTGTCATTTTTTTTTCTCCAAAGTAATGATATACACAAATTCAATTAGTAGTACTGTAAATAATTCTGGTTCACTAAGAAAATGTCAGCATTGCTGATCAAAATTTCCTAATACTTTTGAGCTGATTAGAAGTGCAGTTTAAAATTCCCAATAATAAAATGTAATGATAGAATTGGTCACCTTAAGTGTTTTTTCTGGTATTTGCAAAGTTGAAGAAAATATGAAAAATGTTTTTTTCCCCCAATGTCCATTTTTTTCCCCTGTTTGCAGCATTCCAAAAGCAGGTACTAAAAGGTATTTAAGAACAACTATTAAAGAACTGTATCTAGACTAAAAATTCACTGTAAATGCATCCTACACTCTTCCTCATGGACCTATGCCTCTCCATCATCTTCTGTGTATTACGAAATGTGGTCCCCCTGACACTGTCTCAGCTGTTCTGTACAAAGTTCTGCTGTGTTTTATATCCCTGCTACCTTCTCTCCCCCTCAGGAGAAGGGTTAACAGCTGAAATGTTGTGGTTGTTCCTAATTTTCAGCGTGTTCCAATAGAACAAGTAGTGTAAGTCCCAGCTCCCCACTCAAATCTCATAAAAGAAAAGTTCCTTAAATTATAAAGGAATTAATTAATATCTCACCATGTAACTGAATAATGTGAGCTCATGGGTACTTTTTTCAATTTAGAAAAGTACGGTATTAAATCTTTGTAACGGTAACTCGGTCATGTACACATAAAGGACTTTTTTATAACCTAGTGCTCTGAACAAAAAGTGAAGAGCAGGCTTAAGAGGGTCCTAGATTGAGTTAACCATCTGGAAACAGAATAAAACACTAGTTTCAGTTACATCATTCAGGTCAAGGTGCTTGTAAAGAATAAAAAAAGACCTATTTTAAAACCATTTATTACCAAAATACAATGGCAAAGTTGTAACAGATAACAGTCTATAAAGCAAATAAATTACTCTTGCTTAGCATTTCTGAAGGTAGTTACAATGTATCCTAAAACAATGAAAAGCAAGATCAGACCATAGTTTTGCAACTCTTTTTTGGCATTAAGGCATGCAGCTTAATGTGCTGAATTAAGTTACAAATATTAACTGTTCATCAACTATGTACAGTGAAAGAATAACCAATCATATCTCAAAAACAGCCTTGAAGATTTTCTATGCTTTGGCTAAAAAAATTAGTGTTTCATCAGACATTTTAAAAATATAGATATTCTTAAAAAACACATCCATTGCAATACTATACATAAGAAGCATTTCGGTATAAATCAATACAGTACCATGTGTTTTAATATACATCACAATATTTCAAATGAGTGGCAAATCTATTTGAATTTTATGAAATGGAAGGCACGCAGGAGAATGACTGCAGGATACATATTTTACATGCTGGCCAAGACCAGTTTTGTCACTTTCAGTCATAAAATCACTATCTGCGCCCTTTTTTTTTCCTCACAGATTCCTAATATAAAGGCTAATATGAATGTTAACTTCTTACAGTGAAAAATGAAATAAATTAGCCTATGGGATAAGAAAAACAAAGCAGTGGTACCTAATTTAAACTGTTTTCAGTCAGAAAGTCAAACAAAAACAATTTAAATAAACAAATCTGTTATTAATTTTTATATTTTCAGTAATATACCAATGCAATCATGTTCTGACTTGCTACTATTGTCAAATACAATATTCCTACCTTTTACAATTGTATGTTCTGCAACAAATTGTGTCATAAATCCTAATGCAGTTTAACATCTTAGAATCCAGGCATTGTCTCATTAAAAAGAATACCATCATAAAATATCTAATATCTACTGCTGTGGAGACATAACAGGTAAGTTAGTTAATGGGTTTAAGTGAGATATCCCTGAAATGTAAGTGCGATTATTGATAAAAATCTATCCAATGCCTGGGGGACATTGCATAGAGATGTATTCACACCTGCTTCTGGATATGATGTTAAGAAAGTTAGGAAGTTATTAAAATGCAAAAATATTAAAATGAATCTTGGCATATGATGTGATGCAAATAAAGAAGTCTGAAGGGTTTTGACTTGAGAAACATTTTGCATTGTAAATTAAGCATGAAAATAATTGGGTATGTTAATCACACTTTTCAATTCTGTTGATAGAGGTCACTTATTTAATTAAATTCTCCCATTAATTAACACAGTTCATAACTTTTCAACCAAACTGTTCTTAGGTGAAGACAGAAAAGGTTTTTAGTCCTGAATAAAAAGTGTCAGTACACGTACAAAACGTAGCATTTTAAAATTAGAAGGAAAAGGTCAGTATGGTTTTGTTTGCTGTAAAACGTCAGTTATTAAATTCACATCAATAGCTGAGAAACAGAAGAAACTAATTTTAGCCCTCATTTTCATGGTGAAGGCATAGTTTCTTATAGCCATGCAGGTAACTTTGAGGTACTGAAATTACACTGAACGCCCATCCCAGCTTTACAGCAATGTTGACATGTTTGATGAATGGGCTGGTGATACCTGCAAAGTAAAGCCATGTTTTGCAAGATAATCCTTATCATATTTGCAAAAGAATGTTGCTTTTTTCTAACAACATACATAGCAAATGATAAGTCAGATATTCACGTGTCGGTCTTTTAGAACTTGCCATCTATGCAAAACCTTTATGCAAATATTTTTCTTCATGAATGACAATATAAATATTGGAGAAAATTAAGCATGTGAGTTGAAACACAAAATATGTACAGTATAAGCAACTTAATGAGAACAACATTCCATCAAAAATGAGTCATTAGGCATGGCCTGACAAAGACTAAGACACTGAATTATTCAGGGTTCCTAGATGGCCTATGTCTAACTGTTCAGACAATTAAATAAAAGTGGGTTCATACCTGAACCCATGAAGTTTATTTTGCTTATGGTGAGAAGATATCAAATAACAAGCCTCTAAAAACATTTAAAGTATGTTTTACATGTATAATTAAAAAAAAAATAGCCTAAACAAATACAAAATGGGAACTATTCCTAATCTGTGTCCATACCATTGAAACCGCATCCAGAATCAGTTTAATTTCTATTCCAGAACTAAACGACCCTCATTAAAATGATGAGTTATGAGGTAACCTCCTTTTAGAGACAGTGAAATATTATAAGAATAAGAAGTAGCAACAAAACATTTAAAAAACGTAAACTACATGTATAATTCTTAGAAGTTTTAAATAGGTGTCACTTGATTACATCTGATGAAAAGTAGCAAACGTAAGTTACATGCATGATGTAAAAAAACAACAACTATAACAACGTCAACCTAACATTAGAGAACTTAATTTTATACAAAGCTTTTTCTTTATACATCATGGATAAGAATATTCTGACATTCATAGGCATCATTTTACAGTTTGCTGTTTTTGATGAAATGCTGCCTTTTAATTACAGAAGATCAGAATAAAACTGATACTATAAGAATGTCAACAAAATACCTCAAAAGTCAAACTGAATATTGGACCAAAGAACATATAGATATCGTCAGTTACGTCTAGTATTTTTCCAAAACAATACAAACTCAAGTATTTCACTACATTTCATTGTAATACTACTCAAAAAATAAGGTACTTGCCTTATGTGACTGACTAGCTCTTTCTTGAGAACATTTCATTAGGACAGAGAGGCAATAGCACCAATCTGAGAGATTAAAACGCATTGCCGTTTCAATAACGGAAAACTACATGCATAAATATAAATTAAATAAATATTTTGGGCAATACACACTCAAGAAAAATATACACAACAAAGCTCCTGCAAGTTTATAGATCTGTTGAAAACTGGTGCTGTCAGTACTATTCATATACATTAAATATACATAGAACCAAATATATATATTGTCCACAAACACGTTATATATGTGGTCTATGTATACTTGTGGTTCACATGTGTAATTCACACCATTCTACAGTATTACACCATATTTAAACTAAAGCTGCCTTTAATCATGTTTGAAAAATATAACCCCTTGAAATGGGATGGAATCTATTTTTACAAAATAAATGGATTTAATGAGGTATGCAATGTTTTCCTTTTCTTTAGTCCAAATCTACATATGCTAGGTAGTAGACTACCTTTCAAAACTTTTCATAGAACATTCAAACTATTTCTGATTTAAATTCAAATTAAAAAAAAAATCAGGAAGTCCAGGATATGTACATTATTAAGGAAGTGTAAGAAAGTATAAAAAGCAGAAACTTTTTTGCTTTGTGACATAATGGATAACTGTCAAGTTTTGCGTTTGATTGGGAAAGGAAAGACGACCGCAAAGCTGGCTTTTGCGTCGCTTCACCTTGGAAGCAGGACAGCTCATCAAACAGCAGTCCAAGGTCAAGCCCTCCAGAAGAAGTCAGACAATAAAAAGACAGGCATCCTGGCCCATGGTCTTGACCATCTTGTGTATTCCCCTTCCAGCTTCAGCAGCTAGGGGCTCTGCTCCTTGTTCAAAATTATATTAATGATCTCGCCTTCGTGCTCCTTCATATGCTCCATCAGGTGCTCTTTGCTGGTGGACTCAAACCCGCAGATGCAACAGCAGAACAGCAGCACACAGTACTCCATCCCTGCCCTGGCAGGCGCACCTCCTTTCTCAGGAGCGCTCTGGGGTCTTGTGGCCACGCAAGGGCCCTGCAGTGGCTCTGATGCCCCTGGGCTTTCCTCAGGAGTGGAGGCCAGAGGGTTAGGATCTGTTTTATTTGTTCTGCCACAAGGTCTCTCCACAACTGGTTCAACAATGGCAGCCTGCTTCTGAGCTAAACATGGGGACCTAGAGGAAGACATAAAGGAACATGAAGAAAGCCTGTCTGCACATATACACAGTATCCCAAAAACAACCACTATATTTTAATGGTGTGAATTTGGTAATACTAGCTGCTTTTAGCTAAATGCAAAAAAGAATGAACAGATTGCTAATAGTCTACTAATAAAGACATATGTTCTATAATAACCCATACATTTTTGAGATCAGTTAACTTAAACTCACCTGCTGCTTTGTGAAATGGCTTCATTAATAGCTTTGTTGACTTGCTCATAGTTATAATTTTGGTCACCAGCATGTTTCCACATGTGTGATTTTAGAGAAGGGGGGTGGCTACACACATATCCACAGAGAGAACATCTGGGAAAAAGAACAGAATGGCATTTAGCTAAAACCTATACCCATGTTTACAGATCATTCTTAACATTTGAAAGTTCAAGACTTTTATGTGATCTAAATGCTGCAGGTTTGATGCTGAGACATGTCACCAACTGATTTGGACTGGCTGTCATGAAATAGCGGTGCGGAATTGGAAGATTACGGCAGAGTGACACCTGGGTAGTGTTGGCATTAATGAGCCAGGGTCCTCTCGGTTTTGTGGTAAATAACTTGCAGGGAGGTCTGTGAGAAATGTACTTCACCACTTCTCCTCCACTCAGGACTGTCTCCTGTGAAACACGGTGCACTTTTCAAAGAGAAATGTCGGCCTTTCTCTTTCCCTCATGAGTCGCTAGAAAGATTAAAAATAATTGAGGTTTCTGGATGGGTGGGTATGTAATTAAATCAAATTTTAAGAACAAAAGTCAGAGATAGTACTAGAAAAAGGATGGCAACTAAACAACATGAAACGCAAAAGATCATGTTGCTGCAGAAGTTTATTTTTTTTTAAAGTTTGATACATTAGATACCTTTCAAAGACATTTAATAAGGTTTCAGTTACAACATGGAACAAACAGGTTGTGTTACTGTACAGTAGGCAAACCTCTTGCCAGTACCTGCATATAGCCTGCAGAACTAGAACTTGCTTTTATGGATGCTGACAGAATAGGATTTTCACAATATCATACCTTATGTATATACACTACAGTTCATTATAGTTACTATCAGAGTCTCCTTAGACCAATTAATGTTACTGATATTTCCAACTGCAGAAAATAATTAACTAACTTACCAAAAGCAATTAGAGAAGACTGTCTTGCGATTTAAACAAAATCAAGAGGTCAAATACATATCAGAGTCACAACATGGAGAATACGGCTTAAGCTACAGCACTTAATGTACCTCCAGTGCTGGCATTAGTAACATGTAAACTGGTGAAGCTCCTCTCCACACTATGATGTCCAGAATGCACCCAGATGTTGACTGCCAGGTTCAGCTCAGCAGGATTGCAGTTTTGGCTTACAACTACCCAGTTATGTAATGTCCTCCTCATTAGCCAATGATCAAGCTGAAAGTTCTCACAAAGTAGCGACAGTCTTCATCAGTGCCAACGTGACCAGACTAAATGGGTGACTACATGCATCAAAAAGGTCTTGGCAATCTGATATTTCCAAAGCATATGGAAATGTGGTGACATCTATGGAAAAGAGCATCAAAAACCATCCACAATCACCTGCAAATGGTTGCATGTGCTCTGTGGATTGATTTAAAACATCTGCCAAATCCCAACCCAATCGGGATTGATCAAGTTCATTATTTCAAACAGCAGTAACAAGAAGAGTACTAATTATGGGATGCAAAATGATTAAAGAGAAAGCAAGGTAAACTTCCAGAAGTCACAAAAAAGGTTATGTGCGTAGTGTGTAGCCTTTTCCTTTTTCCTGAACACGCTGAATCTCCATACCTGTACTGCTCCATCAGCTGCACGGCCTGGTGCTCCTGTGGGTGCCTCCTCATGTGGCTCTTGAGGCTGTTCATGTTTGTTGTCGCAAAGTCACAGCTGCAGCACCTGCAAGCAATTCACATAAAAATTCAGGTATGGCTTCCCACGGAGAAGCAGCACCAAGACAACACCTCTCCTGTAAGCAGACATGCTATCCAACAGAGGACATTATCAGCAAGAACAGAAGGATCCTGCTCTGACAGTTGGCAGAAAAATTTGTTTTCGGACCTTTAATTAATAAGCTCCTTTAACCATAGAAGGGAACATTTCTGTGCTTTCCAAGTGGCTGATCTTCTAAGTCTACAGCTTTGGCAATCTAACGCATCAAGGTCATTAAGCAATCTGTGCTCAATTTAAGGCGATCTACACCAGATTTGATTAAATCCAAGTTAATAATTAAAAATAAATAACTCAATTAAAATGTCTTTTAGCATAGGCATACAAATAGTTCTACTGCAAAATAATCATCAATAGTTATTTTGGTATTGATGTAATGTTTGGTATAAATTTGATTTCACATTACTAAATCAAAACAACAACAAAACTTCTTATCTTTAAGCTCAGCACTTTTAAGATCAACCTTTTATGAAGAACCACAGCAGTGAATTGCCTGCTTTCCATAAAACATATGGCCTGAGGTTACAGTTTTGTGCGTCAGTCATTAGAGACCTGATTTGCACACACTGAACTAAAAACAAAGAGGTGTAGCTGAAAGACACACAATATGTTACTTGTTTTCAGTAGCTTTTAACATATAGCTTGGTTCCAAAGGGTAGTATGTCTCATATACACACACCATCCCGAGTGTGTGTAAGTTACAGATAAAGTTATTACCAGTATTGAACAGTTAAGGGATCTTTTACTTTCTGCTTACCATTACACATTTTCCAGGTTCCAGGCCTAATTTTTTAAAAATTATATTGAATTAAAACCAACATTAACTTAAATGTCTTACATGCATATAAATATATTTAGCTAATGAATGCCACCCAGTTTTGGCCTCTACATTAGCTTTCTCACATTAATATCTGTTCCTGTAATCATAGTCTAGCAACTGCAGAGTGTGTGTTAAGGGATAAGGTACATCTTACAAACCTGTATGGCTTGTCAGAGTTGTGAATTCTTCTATGATTTCGAACCCCCACATACGTTGAGCTGGTGTAGTCGCACACATCGCATTTGTAGATTTTCTGAATACTCGTCAGACCTGCAAAAACAAGGTAAAGTCCAGCTCAGTTTGCTTTTTATAGGCTTTGGGCTATATAAACTGCAACTCAAAAGATCTTTCAATTTAACAAGTGAAATCTTTTACACAGATAAAGTACAGTACTCAGTATTCAATGATTTATTTAAGAAACCGCCTTATTGCATAGTTTAATGGACATTTACAGTATCCCATAGGAATTCCCCCGTATTACAGACACTTTAATAACAGCAAAATAATCTTACCTTCTTCTGCACTCTTCTCTTCAGACTCCTCCACTGTTGCTGCCGTCTCAGTAACGGAAGGCAAAGCTGCCAGTGCATCAGGCAATCCATGCTGGTCTCGCTCATGATTTCTCAGCTGACTCTAAAATATGTTTTGAAAATCATGAGAGCTAAACAGGCAATGTGTAATGATAAAAAACAACAACTAACCTTTAAAGAGGTTTCACAGATGCATTGATATTCCACGGCACTCTTTTTTAGCTTGCTCTAGTCTTACAAAGAGGCATCATAAAGCAAAACAAATACCGACCTATTTTCTCATCACTTTTAAAACTTTTCCAAAATCTCAATTCATCTGCCCTACTCAGACCCAGCTCTGCAGAAGGAACTCTTTCAAGCTGCACAAATGTCGCTCCCTGTTTAAGCATACGATAACATCAGTAAGATCAAAAAGATTAGATCAGTGTAGCACAGCTTCATTTCCTTCCAGCAGTCTTACTTCCTACCTTGTAATAGAATGTTTCGTTGCACTGCTTACAGTGGTACATTCTGGTTTTGCAATGATTTATCATGTGGTTCTCCAGGTCCTTGCTGTCATTAGCAATGTGGTCACAGATGGGGCACTGGTAAGGCTGGCGCTGACGGTGCACTCTAAGATGCTGTTTGATGTACCCCTTGTTGCCACTGGTGTAACGGCACAAGCGGCAGCGATAAGGCCGATCGCTGTCTGGAATGAACTCCACCAGGTTGCCATCCGGCAAGCTCGTATCGCTGTTGGGCTGGCTTTGGGCATTATCCTGCAACTCTTTGAGGATGTCTTCATCCGAGGCATTCTGGTCAGTCCTTTCTCTCAGCTTTTCGATCACGGTCAGCAGCGACATGCTGATTCCCATCTTCACGGGACCCTCGGGGATTCCCTCTTTGGGCTTGGGTTGCAGCTCCAAGTTGACCAGCGCTGTGCCTGCCTCCTTTATGTTGGTAAACTCTTCCGGGGCGTTTCGGACAGCCGAGGTCACTTTGTGTGGGGAGGCGCTGGCGATGTCGATGTATCTTTGACCCGTATCTGGGGACTGGCTACTCAGCTCCACGATGCTCTTTATGCTAGCTTTCATCATCTCGGGTGTTCTAGTTGGCATGGCGACCAGGGCCTCCGCCGCCAAGGAGTGCAACCTCAAAGACTCGGAATGTGTCCTCCTGCGGACCGGTGGGATGTTTTCGTCGCTCGCGGTGGATGAATCTTTGGAAGCCTCGTCTTCACTCTGCTGCTTCTCGTTGTTACACCATCCGATCACCACCTCTTCTACGGCAACGCCACCTTTACTCGTTTGATAATCTCCTGGGTCATCTTCATAATACACCGGCGAATCCTCAGTCAGCGACCTCTTCTCCACCTCTATGCGCGAGTCTATCAAGAATGGCTTGGTTGCAATAGCTTCTTCAGCTCCTGGAAGACGTTCCACTATGACATTCACATGTCCTGCTCGGTTGGGACTACAGTTTATGATCTTCTGAGCAGAGGACAGGAGACTGTCCGAGGCGCTGTGATCTTGCTCTGAATCGGAGGCAACCTGCTCTTCGACCACCTCCTCCTCTGTTACAGGGACTTTTGAATGGTACATTTCCTCAGCACTCTCTTCCACTGCTGGGACTAAAGCAGCTTTCTCCTCACTGTCTGTGCCCGAGGTGCATAGCTTGATTTGAAAGGAAGGAGCACTGTTTAATGTCTCTGGCTTACTCACGGGAGTGAGAACTACAACAGCCTCATCTACCGGAGGGCCTGACGTTGAGTCCACCATGCAAGAGGTCTCAGACTCGTCTTCAAATATTGGATAGGAGCAGTCAACTAAACCAGCATGCTTCCATGCATGGGTTTTGAGCATGCGCTGCTGGCCGCAGGTGTAGCTGCAGATCAAACACCTGTACATGCCGTACTGCTCGTAGGTGTACCACTTTTTCTTCACGGGTTGAAGGTCCAAATTGTCCACACTTACGCTGGCCTCCACCCCTTCGATATTCACCTGTAAGCCCCCAGCGTATGCCAGCTCTTTGCCATCAGCGGTGGAGAGAATCCGGATCTCCCGTGTGTGATGTGGGTCCACGCTTTTGAGCTGCTCTTGATTTTCTACATGAACCCTCACGTGGGCTTCCAGGTCCTCCTGGTGCTTGGACGTGTAGCGGCACTCAGAGCACATCAGGATCACCTCGTTCTGCTGGTCGTGCTGTTTTATGTGGTCTTTCAGTAAGGTCAGGGTTGGGGAGATGAACTTGCACAGACTGCACTGGTAGCAGGTGATCGTTTTGCCACAGCTCGCATACCCATTTTCTGGTATATAGTATTCCTCCCGCACTTCCTCACTGCACCTTAGTGCATCCGAGTCTTTTGTCATCTTCGAGGGGACTTCGTAGTTCTCTTTGCTTTCCACAGCTGCAGACGTGCAAGTGAGGTGAGGTCGCTTCTTCCCGGATAGCGAGCAGCGCCTGGGTCTTTTGTTTTCAACTATCTTGCTCAGTTTCTCTATGACCTGGATGAGGGAGTCGGTGGCCTTTTGCTTTTGTTTCCCATCAGAGCCCTGCAGACATGCGTTTACCGCCCTCTCAGGAATGAGCAAGGCGTCTTGTGCTCTTCCATGGGGCACCAGAACTGCAATACTGCTGCTCTCCTCCATCCCTGCAACCAAAGGATGAAGAAGGTTAAAAACACAGAACATAGAAGGAATAATCAGTACATCACCGCGGTCTTTTGCACAGGCAGGGACATCTCTACTGCTCTGGAAGTATTTCAAGGGGAGATAAAATTAAGATGATGCCAGCATCAATTCACATACACATAATCTTGCTTGCATATGCAAGACAAAGCATGAACACTTTTATCAGCATCCTTAATTTTACACCATATGACAAGGAGTTAATCTTCCTGAAAACGGAGTGAATAACATTTTTTAATGTATATCTTTTGACTTATATTAATCACTAAAATTTATGAATGCAGACATGCTCACAGTTCTATATATAGTTATATAAGCCAACATGTGTTTGCTTTTTCCTTCCCCCAGCTACTCACTTTAACTGCCACTGCTATTCCTGCCTGAGGCTGGTCAAGTTTAGCTCAGGTGCTGATTTCAATCAATCTTGGTGGGATCTCTCAGGGTCATGAAAGACATCCAGCCAAAATCCACAATTTCCAATTAGGATGTTAAGAGACCCCAGTTATTAGTAATGGCAAATATAGATTACATCCCCCGAATATAGCTTAGCATTATCAAGCACCATGTTCTTTATGGATATAACTGTAGTTTCGACTTGTTATTTCATATAACTCTGGAACACACGACAATATATTGGATCTGGGTCGATGGATACATTGAAAGAATGTCGGTCAATGACTTTTTGAAATCATCAAATATTACTTTTTTGGGGAAAACACACGCCTGCTTTCAACGTCAAGGACATGTTCCTTGATTCGTCGCTACAAACGAAGGCACAAACTTCAAAATGACACTGTAAGTTTCTGCAAGAGGACTAATGCCGATAACCGCAACAAGTTACACGTAATCATCCGTTCACACTTCTCATCACCTCAAGCCACATTCGCGAAATGCTGAAATACGGTTATGGAATAATTCACTTAATAACGGAAACATGCTAATGAGAAGCTGAATGACTTTTCCATGGGAATACATGTTTTTACCGATTCCCGAACACATAGACGATACAACTGCGGCTAGCAAGGATTAGCAAGGACCTTAAACACGAAGAATGCAAAGCATTAAAAATAAAGGGAAATGAGAAAACATACAGGTTAACATCAAATAAATCAGAAATATGTGCTTGGGTCGACATGCATTTTATGCTCAGAAGATATCACATAGCTGTACTTCATGACTAAGGGGTGCCGGTGAACTACATATTGCCCACCAAATGCTTTCCAATAAGAGTACCAATCCAGAGGAAAGTAGTACAACGTTTAAATCGAACTGCGTTTAGGCTATATATCGTGCAACCCCAAGACACGCAACCCGAGAGCAACGCTCTCAAAAAAATGCCAATGTGGGAAAAGGGGGCAGGACATCATGACAACTGTACTGGCTAACCCATCCACGAGTCAGATTTCCACACTACAAACACACACACAAATAAAGGCAAACAGAACCAGTTCTCTTGTTTAATAAGTGTCTCGGCATCACAAGACTGTCACGCGTAGAGCAGATACTTACTGATCCAATAACACGATTTTCAATGATCTTTGGCCTCGGCAAACACAAGACTTTGATCTTTTCCTTTCCCAGTAACAGTGAACTCACACACACTGCACTCAAAATGGCGAGGATGGAGCAGGGATCACGTGATCCGCGCTCGGCCCGATCAGGTGATCAGAATGGAACGCTGGATTGCTGCAGCCTCGAGCTACCTTAATGGTAGGAGTTTCTTATAATCTCCTGCACCTTTCACGTTTTCTTTACAAATTGAGTTTAAATAATCCGGGCAGTTGTGTATTATTTATACACTTAAATGCGTTTTCAACACTGTACTTTTATAGTAAAAGAGGGTAAATGTTACTTAGATGCTCATATGCTGCAGAAAATAGACTTTTTTTATTTTTTGTTGTTCTGTAGCGCCATCTAGTGTTTTCCAAGGAATGATAATACTGTATGTTAAATAAAAGAAGACGCGCGACCTTAAAATTCAAAGAATTTAACATAAATACTGGGTTGACTTCGGTTTCATTATTGCAAGGATACATCTGTGGTCCTTGAGATCACAATTTCATCCAAGAATAACTCTAAGAATGTACATTTTAATCCAACTCTTCTGAATAGCAAAACATAAGTTATTATTTTACTGCTACATGCTGTACAGATCAATTAAAAGGATTACAGGGGAAGAAAAAAACTTAATTTAATATTCTCTCTTGTAGTTCTTTTGACCAGCTAATGCATTAAAAATTTGTCAAATAAAAGAAGATGTGTAAGACAACATTGTAATATATGAATTAATTACAATGTTTTCTTCCATACACAACGCTATGAAGAACTGTCCTATTTATATTGTATTCGCTTTTAGGCCTTCGTAGGGAAATAATTTAATTGACCCCTCATTTTATCCAGGATTAATGATTCTTTTAGTGCTAATGTCATATAACTGCAGGGTAGAAAATTCCGTAGGACCGCTCTCTGCATGATAAAGAGATAGTAACTTCAATGCATCGAATAGGTGACAATATTGTGTTTCCTTGCAAAACTATACAAGCTTTATATTTAGTGGCTTTCTGGAAGTCTCCTTTTTTATTGCTTAACATGATTCTTAGTTAAGTAGTCCACATGGCATGTCATTCCTCTTGAAAGTCTGCACTGACAGACATGTTAAGACCCAAAAGGGTTACAAATGTGAGATGGCCATAATCGTTCACTGCAAACTGCTTCTTTTGGCATTAACTGTCTCGACCGAATATTCATACATTAACTTATGTGAATTGCCAGATATTTGTATTTTATTTTTATTTTTTTTTAAGCAATGTGGAGTGCATCAGCGAGTGGTGTTAAACATGAGCTACAGCACTCCAGCAGTGGCCTCTGATACACTGTCAATAAGGCTGATAAATGAGGCTGAGTAGTTTAATTAAAGGTGAGACTCGCTAAAGACGTTGCTTGCACTGCATTGTCTGCAGATCAGGGTTTTGAACAGAACCACAACCTGCCCTGTTTAGATCGAGTGGCAGGGGTGTGGAGGCATCATTTTGATCTGTGTGAGTATCCCACAGGGCAGGTTATTGATAAAGGCATAAGACGCATGAGTTATAAGGTTCATTTCCTATCCCAGTATGACCTGTTTGTGTTTATGAAGCTGGAGGTGCACTGTGAATATTACTAACATTATGTAGTTTAGTGTAATATTGTTGCCTCACAGCACTGGGGTCCTGGGTTCAGTTCAGGAATTGTGGTGCTACCTGTGTGGGGTTTGTATGTTCTCCCTGTTCTTTGGGTTTGCCTCAGGTGCCTTGCATCTGGTGCTTACTGGGATAGCTCCCCTGTGACCCTAAACTGGATGAAGTGGTTAGAAAATGGATGGATGTAAGTTGGTGAGCCGTCGTTTCCTGCATTTGCTTTTTGGCAATGGCCTTTTTTGAAGGGTGAGAAACATCTTGCGAGCCATCTTTTCTGTCCTTTTGAACATTTTTTTCATGAGTAAAGAAGCTTTGTAGGTGGTTAATCCAAGATGATTAAACTCTGGTTTTAAAAAGATGAGAAATTTACAACAGATTCAGTTGAATTCATAGCCATACTTGCTAGGGAAAAAAATACAGACGTAGACTTATACATTGGCACTGTCCATCTCCAACAATGTTATTGATGAATTTATGAGGTTTTATAAATATTACTTGGACTACTGTATTCATTGACATGTTTTCTAAGTACACTGAGCCCTCATTCATCCCTACAAATGGCACTTTAAAAATTTTAGTGAGATAACACAGGAATTGAATATTGTTTTCAGCAAGCTATTCATAAAACAGACTCCTCCGATACCTATTGTTGTCTGTAATACAATGTCCGTTTCCTCGACATATAGTAGCTGCTGAAGAAAACAACTGCCCTCTTCTGGTTTCTAGTGGGAATTGCTCTGTTTAATATGGACCGTCTCTTACAAATCTTTTTTTTTCAGATTAAAAAAAAGACTTGCGCATGTTCCTGGATTAATAAAAAAGAACGGAACTCATTCTTTTAAATCTGCAACTTATTAAGGATAAAAAGGAACTTGAAGATGTAATCCAAACAAAGCCACGGTCATCTTTTTTTTAAAAGCCCTGTATTTAAATGAAGAGGTAAACTGAATAGAGGTTTTAAAATTTTAAGACTAAAGTGCTGCATAGAAGCAATCAGCTTGGAATTTACTGTCGTTGATACACTCTGTAGGCTCTGCTTGGAATAAATTACATCCTGTGTGGCTCTGATTATTTAATAATACATCTCCTGTTGTAGTGGTTTGGGGGTTTAATTTAGGTCTTCCCTTAGCTGCATGATGATAGCAAGTGCAGTGCAGGTGTCCACTTTTCCCAGCACACTCACGGCATTTCAAAGGAAACATCTGCCTTCCTGTTCCCTAATAAGCCCCAGTGGTCTTTGCTTCAGGGTTTTCAACAGTTAAAAGAAAAAAAAAAAGTCACAGAGAATATGAAAAGCTGATGTCTGCGCATATCCATCTCTGTCAACGAAAAAAAAAGCCTAAGCTAAGCTTCTCCAGGAGTACTCCCCCCTGTCACCTCCCAGCCCCCACCACATCAAACCTGATCCTTACCTTGGAGCAGCCTTTTCTTTACATCGTTCGGGTGACCTGTATACGTGTCTGCCTGGATTTCTGATCAAAACAAACCATTCTCCACAGTTCTCAAGCATTTAGTAGATCTTAGTCACTAGTTATTTCATTTTAATGGCAATTTTAAAAATCAGATGCATGATGAGTGTTTATCTTTGTTCCGCAGCTTATTGGTGTCCACATTGTTAACTGACCAATGCTTTAAGCGTCCAGCCTTCACATGTAGCAGGGGAAAGAACTGAAAGTCAGAGTAAGAGGATGATCATTTTCTGCAATGTAAACCTAAGAATTACCATTGGTATGAAGCACTGAAATCAGGCATCAAAAGCCTCTCTCTTACCATGTAGTCTCCTTGGTGAAATGCTAAGAACAGTGACTCATATACTCTTTTGGCTCAGTTCTCAAGCTGATTGTTATGTTTTAAATGGCTTTATTAGAAATCTGCAATGTCTGCTTTACACAATTCTCTATTAAGGTGCAGCATAGGTCTAAACTCCCTTTGCATTTATTTTGTTAGATTTTCAAATAATATGTTGTAGAATTATATTGATACTGGTACTACTAATAATACTAATAATAACCATCATGATCCTACGATGGACGTACGTTGCGTTTCATCCAGGGTATAATCCCTTCTTGTGCCTGTAGCGTTCTTGGTTAGGCTCCAGCAGACCCCTTAACCATATTCTGGATAAATCAGCTTCAATAATAATAATAATAATAATAATAATAATAATAATAATAATGAATTATTATTATCCAGTTATTCCGTTTCCCTAGGTTACAGCTATGGCAGTTGAGAGTTGATATACAGTACAGGAGGATTCATCAGCTCACAAAGTCGACTCAGCACTGTCAGTCACTATCAAGAGCCTCCTGGATGCATCAGTCTCCTTCACTGTGGTCTGAGCCATTTGGTTTTAATGGCCATGTCCAATTTCTGTTAGAAAACTTCCTTTTCTCGTTTTCCAATAATTAACCAATAGTTTGGCCACTGAACAAATCACAACAGTCACATTTTTATTTGGTCTTGGCCTTACCATTTCAATCAATAGAAAATACCTTCAGCAGAGAGCAGGCATTCAGCCCCGGCAAAGTTGTCACTAAAAGATAAAAGTATGACCTCTTTTAAAGGTGGCAATTGAAATGTAAACTTTGAAGTAAATGTATTAATGGAAGAGAAATTGTGGCAGTGTAGCTGTCTAATACATTAACAAACCATAGCTAACAGCCAAACAGCAAAGTATACCAAGGTTTTGCACAGTTCAAATCTTCAACTACTCTACAGTATGTGTTACTTCACTTCTTCGATAGTACTTGATACGTTTTTACTGTGGTGCACAAAGACCTTAGCAGAGATCTATGAGTTATGACAATACCCTGACAGTGATAGTGTTGTGTGTGGCTGAGAGGAGAACAGAATATTCCAGATGTCCCTCAACAGCTTGCTTTTTGAAGCGGGGTGATGGGTTGTATCGAATGTGCATATTAACACACTAATGTGGATGGAATGCAGACTGGTGCCAATGTAGTTGTGCTTCAAGTGAGTCACACATTGGGGCTTTAAAGTTATATTTAAAGGTAGAAAAAGCACTGCCTGAAATACAAAACCACTTTTTTAAAAGAATATAAGAAGCCTAGTTGATGTAGTAAACCCAGTCCAGCTGGGTATGAATCTGCAATTAATTTGAAATCAAATTAGTTGTTTCAAATTCACCCAACCTAGTTTTTATTCAGACTGTAATTTTCTCAGATCTAATGAGAGAAAAGGGCAGTATAGTTTACTGTTTATCAAGTGAGGCCTACGCTAGTCTTGGAGAGTCACAATTGAGGACAAATTGGTCCTCGATTTTTAAGGACACGTAAAGCATGTGCGTTTTGATCAGTTTAACAAACTAATTAATTCAGTTAAGTAAGGATTGGTAAGCTATTAATAGGTGCTGGTATTTTCATTTTAGTTGCTCTGTATACTACTAAATTGAACGAATCACCTATTCAGTCAGTCAAAATGAAATTATTTAAGTTTTGGCAAACTGATGATTTAAGGGTGATCTCCAAGACCTGTTGTGAGATCTCTCCAGGACCAGGACATGGGTTGACCCCTTGAAGTATATGATTACAACCCAAAATGAAGAAGTGTCCAAAACATTTGCATTTCATTGAAATAAGCTGCAAGAATAGACAATATTTATTCTTCTTGTACATGTGTTTTTGGTAAAAACAAAACAGTACAGAAAATAATTTTGTCAAAATGTGGCACAGCGCATATTTTAGTAGAAACCAATATATATACATTTAGTATATACCATTTTTAATTTTTTTATTATTTTAGATAATACATTTTGGGTCAAACATGACCAAATATAGAACAAAATAGCAAAAACATGAACACAACAAAGAAAAAAGGAAGCAAAAGGGGCTAATTGAACAGATTTTGTGAAACAATAAAAAATAATCTGTCCAGGCAACAACAGTTTATTCATTACCATAATGATGCTTCTTTGTGCTTGTTTCTAGAAGCACAGTCTCAACAAATGAATATAACTACGCTGAAGTCTGTTTCAGTCTACACCTAGCCTGAAAAAGAGATATTTTGTCTATAGCACAACCTGCCAGCAAAAGATGTCTTATGTGAAAATTGATAGCAATCTGGAAACCATCACTGAGCACTAGCTGCCTGCGGTTACATGAGTTAGATTTTAGAACATATTAAGTATATAGAGCCAAACGTGCCCTCTTAAAACATATGTCAATAAGGTCCAGTCACACCAAACCTACTGCTGTGACAGAGACAATCAAGAGCAATTCTCAGCTGATACTGCCTGCATGGTGTTACATCAATTCTGAGATAAAAAAATAAAGTGGATCAACTGGTGTTTGGATATTTGCCCAAACTCTGTCCCACTCAATACCGCACTATCTAGGCTTTTTAGTCCTCTGTCCTGAATATGAATGACTGAGAGAGAACTTTTATGTGATACAGTGCTGCCTCTCTGTGCTGAGAACAAGAGACACATAAGCTTAAAAAAGTAAAAGATCCTAATTTATGCTTCCTCAAATGGACTACAAGACACTACTACTACTAATCTTTATTTACTGTACATTTCTGTAGAGTAATTAATTCCAAAGGATCCCAAAGTACAGTACTTTACACAAAGGAGCAAACTCACTTCACCCAATACTACAATGCAGCCTCTCCTGGGTGATGGAACAGCATTCTGCACCAGCTGTCCAACTACACAGTAGATCAACTGTAGAAGAGAGAAATTGCTTCACCAAGTGAATGAAAGGTAAATTTTAGGAAGGCTAGATTGCAGACTCCCAGAATTGAATTTAGCCAGAACACCAGGCTTAACAGAACTAGTTTTATGAATGGTTTGATGCAATTTTTAATGAACAGTCAAGACCTCAGTTTAACATCTCAACTGACAGATGTCCCTTAGTACAGCACAGTGTCCACAGTCATCAGAATATAGGTTTGACAATTCTGGTTCAGATGGAAGAGCGCCACCTACTTGTCCACATCACTCACAGCAGCAACCCAGTTTTCCTTGGAGGTCTGCATCCCCGTTCTGAGCTTGGACAAACTTGCTTAGCTTCTGAGATCTGATGAGATCAGACTTCAGGTTGGTGACCCTGTTCCTTCAATGAGATCTAACCAAGTCCCAAACACTCTTAATTATAAATCATTATATTTTAACTAGGTACTGTACAGCAAAACCTTTGTAACATTTTCAACCAAATCCCTGGATTCTTGTCCCTCCACATTTCACTACATTTAAAGTGTTCTGGATATTTTTGTGGGATTAAAATGTGAATCACTGAAAAAAAAAGAAAGTATGCATTATTTTATTTTTATATTAAAGATTCAAATGTGTTGTGTATACCTTATTTCTGACACTAGATGGTGTGCACAATTTGCTGTTTTACTTGTACTTTGTGGTTCAGTGCTTATATTATCATAAATATAAGAGAATGCTTTGCATTAAGTGTTTGTGATTTACAAAATGTGAAAATATGTAAGTACCAAAATGTAATGTTCAAACAACAGATTTTCAACTTTTCACCAGATTTTTATATATGTAATACTGAGTATTCAAATGACTTATTCAGTATATATTCTTTTGCATACCCTGTTTGTCTTTCTCTTTATATATATATATGGCACTGTACAGTATATTCTGATGGCAGTGCACTGCTTTTAAAAACAAATTTACCATCTCAAAACTGTTTACTTTCTTTGATGCAAGTTGTAAAAAAACTATTATAACCATGCTGTAAAATATGAAAGGAATTAATTCTAAATAATGAGAGGAATGACATATTCACTCCTATTTTATCTTTAGTGCTTTCCATCCAGTGGATTGCAGTCCACCAGGGGGGTTACCGAATGCTTAGATACAGCAACTCATGTGCTGGCTAGCAGGAGGCAAAGGTCATGCAGGAGGCCACACTAATATTGTTTCTGGATTTATTGTTTTAATTAAGCGGCTGGCAGTTCATCATAAACAGTTTATGGTGTTTTGTGCACAGTGCAGCAATTTTTAAAACTGTTGTTTGAATACGACCATAACACTGCATCTGTCAAAGTTCTTAATATCTGGCAAACAGTTGCCAACCGTTATTAGAACAGTACTGAACCCATATTACCAAAGGAGCACTCTTAGTCTTCTAGCCTGTTCTACAACTGACCAGAATTTCAACAGTGAAGTGGCATTCAGATCACTTTATCATTTGATTATCAGTAAAACATTTTTAATAGACAGATGCTTGCCTAGCATTGAACAGAATTGAATTTTTTCACACTTTTTCATCTTAAAATATTTGTTTGAGCACTGTATTTATGAAAAGATGTGGTACCACCTGTTATGCCAAAGAGGCAGGTAATTAATGATTTTAAGATTGCAGTGTTATACCTATCTGTGTTATACCTATCCCTACATTTTCAAGGAATTAACATGAGGAACAAAAGCTAGAAATAAACAATGGATAGCCATAAGTTGTCTTTTACAGTACATACACAGCATGGCCACACATAAATATATATGATACAGTATAGCTAGTGTTAATATCAATCTTGCTGTGGGTGTGAGTGTCATTAGGGGTTAGGCTCCAGTAGTTGAGTGAACAGGCAAATGTATGTTCCCTTCCATGCTATACTTGGTCAAGTTGCATATATATCTTATTCCACATTATTTTATTAACTCTAATATCTACACTTCCTATTACCAGACATGCCTTTCATTCAAAGCACAGAGGCACAGTTCTCTAATCTGAAGTGACAAGCTATATACTTTCCTTCAGCCATTACACAGTAGCCTAGAGCAAGGAGCCTGTTTCTTTGAAAATGTTTGAATTAGGTTATTTTTATTGAAGTATTAAAGCAATACTTCAGTTTAAGCTATGATTTCAGTTTCCTTTATTTTGGGAAGGGAGGTGGAAGGTAGAGGAGGTGATGCAGTTGGAATTCAGGAATTCTGTGAACCCCATTTTGCACACGTTTGTGTTCTACTGAGAGGCTGAGCCATAAGAATAAAATATGGGTTTCCCTATTAACTACATTTTATTTTCAGAACTTACAGAATTTCAGAATTTTCCGGACGGTCAGAGCTGCAATTAAGTGCCAGTGAAATCAGGCAAGCACTAAATTCCATAAGCTTTCATTCTGTTCTGTTGCCTTCAGTTCCATATTTGATAAAATTGTAAAAAAGTTGTTTTTTACAACAAATCAACTATTTGGTATGAAGATGAAAATTCTATAGTTTTGCTCCCTACCTTTGATTATCACTTAATTTTGTGAAATATTAAGGGGTCCAGGTTTACTTATTACTTATCTATTAATTAGCACATTTATAAAAAGAAGTATGCACATACTGTACTGTATGTAAAATTCAAATAATGGATTCCAAGCACTGAATTGAGAATTGGTACTCTTATCTACCTTTACATTTTCATTTGGAAATTGTGTACATTTCAAGTGAATCGCCTTACCATTTTAAAGGTTTATAACAAGCCCACAGATTTCTTTACATAAATGAGCATCATTGTGTGGGTCACACAATCCAGTAAAAGTTGCTTTCTCTCCATGATCATCTCAGAGGGAGAATATATTATAAACGGAATTGTAATGAAATATATAAAGATGTATGTGCATATACTAAGAATTGCCATCGTAGATTTAGTGTATATTGGGAACATATTTCAAAATATTTCACCAACGTTCACCTGTTCTTTATAAAGTTGAACCTTTGAAAAATAAATTTGCATACTATCTTGCTGATCTATGGTTAATAAATACAAGAGACAGTATTTTAGCCGTTAAGAAAGGATATTGGATGCAAGACATTAAATTATGCCCAAAGCTGCACACTTTAAATTTTTTTCTGATAGAGCAATCTTTTGGGAACACATATATGCTTCTAAAAAGTGCAAACATTAAGTGCTTGATTCATGTGTTGACACATGGCGTATCCAAATGTTCAGAGGATCTCCCAGGAATGAAAAGAACATAGCAAAATCATCGCCAAGGGAATCCTACTGAGTGAATATTTTACAGATGTACTTCTTGTATATTTACACAATAATTTAGTTTTATGGCTTTGTTCTTTACCTCTCTTAGCCATTTTTCTTTTATAATGCTATTAAATTCAGAAGCCTAATACAAGTACATAGGCTGTATTGAAAAGAAAGCACAACAACAAAAAGATTTTTCATAATTCCTATGGGTTGTACATGCTATTGAATAAAATAAGCTCAGAGCCAAGACATTTTAAGGTGTTGCAGAACTTTACTAATATATCTTTTATCTGTAGTACAAACTGATGGCAACATTTTAAGAAAGACACTTCAACTTTTTATTGGGATGACATGAGTTCAATTGCTTCAAAATAATGGATAAGCATAATCTGATTTCTCTCAAGCACTTTTAAGAGACCTTTTTTCCTCAAACCTAACATAGTTCAGTGTTTCAAAGAGCTGACCTGCTCAAACTGCTTGAATGAGCTCTGCATCGTTGCTGCTGATGGGGCTTAATTGATCAGGAAAGACAAGGGGAAGATTCCCATGTTCAACGCGAACACTGACTTGGTGATGAAGAGAAAAGGGTAATCTTTTAAGGTAAGGGGTTTTGCCAAAGTGTCCATGTCTTAAGCAACTTAACTGATTTGTTAATTTGCATTCATAGGCACAATGAAGGATCCACTAGGATCTCCATGGAACATGGTCTCAGTATGTGAAAGGAAACTATGAAGCTGTATCAAAGAAGGTGCATTTTCAGAGTTCCTTCAGGAATCATTCAATAGATCTTTCCAGGTTTTCCTATTGGATATTACTGGAGTGGCAAGGGCATGACTGATGTAAACCCAGTTCCTCTGTAGACCTCCTGCCATTCCTGCAGCAAATGTACTGTACATTGTCTTGGAGACACTATACTGAATAGCATTTAATCTATGATATTTTTCCCCTTTATTCCATCAGGTGTTATAGTTCTGTTTAAATTATCATCTGCTTAAGACCTTCTAAAACTGTTAAGTCAGTGTAATTAAGCAAATTATTATTCCAATTAAGTTATCAAGTCCTGAATTGATTAGGTAATCAAGAATCGAGGGCCATCCTCTCAGACTATGTGGTACTCCAGTATTGATAGCACATCATGGGCTTCGACCTGTGGAAAAACAAATTGCAGATCTCACGCAGTCCCCCCAAAATCCTTTGGAACAATACATACAGTATTCCCTGTGCCTTTAAATTCAAGAGGGACATCCCTGTGGTCTTTTGTGAACTAAATCTTCCTGTAAGTGACATAGATGATATGGAGACTATTATCCTTTGTTGACATCTTAAAAATAATTTGAGTACAAATATTAAAACCTTTTTTAGCACAATAAAAAAACTCCATGCAATGCATAGCAGAAAGAGTGAGAAGTGAAATTGCTGGGAAAGACATTTCTGACAGTGTGTGGATCTCTGTAAGTGTGTGTTTGTGTGTGTCGGGTCTCTTAAGTCTTCAAGATATGTTTGAACTCTTGTTAGTTTGATTGGCATAGAACACAGACCCTGGTTTTCGTAATTGCTGTGACAATCGGAATCTGAGAGACAAAAGAGTAGAGAGCCCCAAAGGAGACTCTGATCCAAATGATGTCTGATGATGTCACTTTGTAGCAAATCAGTGCTCACTCATATAAAACTTGACATTACTTTTTAACTCAGAGCTTTTCTGCTCCTGTTCTTTGGTATGCTGATGGCTTGGTTCTTATATTATTCACAATATCAGATTATTGGAAGAATGTTGTAGGGAAACACAGAGAACGAAAGGACCAGGACCATATCTACAAATGCAAATATTTTAAAGTGTGTCTATTTTAATGTGTATTGCCCAGTTAAGCAATGCTTTTTAACACAGAGACACAATAATTAGGTACATGTATAAGGTCACTCAATTATTGGACATTGTCAGAGCATTGGAGAAAACTGGAGAGTGAGAGCAAAGGAGAAATATCTGTGACAGCCTCACTATCTGCTGGTCATCAGAGGCTTTTCGAGAACGTAAGCCACAAAATGTAGGCAAGACATTTCAACGACAGTAAAGATTGCACATACATTTTGTGTAAGGTACTTACCAGTCTGTAAAAAACAGCTCATCTCAGCTCTGTGAAGATATAGCAAGAAGCCAAAATAGTTTCTTTTAAAAAATAAATGCAATTAAAAAGATTTCTTAGACAGACTTAAATGTTTTCGTACACAAGTCTAGAGGTGTAGACCCAGGTTACTTCCTATGCAGGGAAGGGTGTCTATGGCTAAAAACAAACTTCACCTGTTTTGAACCAGCCTTCCAAATGACAATATTCGAATGTGTTTTACATTATGTTAAATAATATTTGGACAAAACTGAAGAAAAGAGACATTACACTGAGAAACAAAATACCACTACACAATATATAGATGTATAATACACTGTATGGTGGGTTATATATATCATCTAGTATACAATATATCTTTAATTTAATTTAATCTGGAGACAGAAGAAAAACGCTAGAGTACACCTTGTATTTCATTCTCAATAAAATAGTGTGCTTTTTTGATAGTGGCCTCTAGGCGGCAGTGCAGACCCGTGTGCACACTCAAAGGATATAAGGTTGCCAGCAGTAGTGACCTTTGTCAGGCACGAAAGCCTTTCATTTATCACCGCTTACAAGAGTCGAATGAACGTATTTAGCTGTGTTTTACTTCCCACTTATATAATATCTGGTGGCACGAGAGGAAAATGAAAACAATTGTTCTTATGGGAAATTTATGTGCTTCATCTGGAAGTGTGATTTCTGCGGCTCTACCAATGTGGCCACTAAGGGACTGGTATTGCATTTTAGGTCTTTAGGCAATGGGGGAAGTATGTTTCCCATTTGCCTTGGAAAACAAATAAAATTTCCTTTCCTTTTTCCCTTTTTCACTTCTTCTGCATTTAAATGCACCTACTTTTGCTGTTGCGTTGATATTTCACACTTGTGCTTTTGTGTTCTGAAATGTATGTGTTTTATGTTTTTTCTGCGTACCTCAGGTGTATTGCCAACTTCCTTGTGGAGTAAGTGAGGAGGCTTTTGTAATATTTTTATTTGGCTCTGAAAAGGTACCAATAACAGTTGTGTTTTCATTACAGTGCAACAGTGGGGAAAACAAAACAGGAGAAAATAATAAAAAAAGAAGAAAATATTTCTGCTATCATAGTTAGACATAATTAGAAATATATGATAGTTTGTAGGTACTATACAAAGGTATAACTATTTTTATAATTTTGTCAACCACATATTAATAATATGTATCTAATATAACCTACAAGAACTCATATACGGAGATTACTACTCCTCTGAAAGTAAAATTCATCATGAGATGCATATTAGACATTGATGCTTTAATTCCATGTGATCACTGAAATAAAACAAACGTATATCCCGCATATTGTACAGATTATTTACACATCAAAGAGATAAATCCCAAAGCTTGTGGTTGTTGCTCTCCTCACATAGTTTTCACTGTCTTCTTTCTGCTATTTTCTCCAGTGGTTGTCTTGAGCATAAGTCAAGTTGCCCTTCTTCATGCGGTAGAATCAAAATGAATGAATTTTCTCATAAGTCTTACTGCATTAAGGATGTTTACAGAGGTCATCAGTGATCGTTTTCCCAGATATTGCGAGGTATGATTGTTGTGCGCACTTCATTTTAGAGGAAAAGTAGTTTCCTTTTTGAACAGGCAGACTTCGTAATTGCGACTTATCTGGATACACATTCAGTTTGCTTCACAATAACAGAATGCAGTTGAGCAAACCAGAGTCACAGACAAAGTTTGTTTGTGGTCCTCAGAAAAGTAGAATTTCTGAAGCCCCTTTTCAGGTCAATATCTCCTCCTCTTCAATTATTACATTGATCATTAAACAAGTTGACCTTCAGGAAATCTCAGATTGAAATAAAACAAGTTACTGTACAAGCTGTGGGCATCCCTTGGGGGAGCAGAGTTAAATACTGTATACAGCACAGAAAAAAAAACAAATCCAGTATACACCGTCAAATGTGCAAGAAATCTGTTGATGTAAATATAGTTTATTGTTTATTTCCTTCAAAACTAAATATAGCTATTAAAATACAATTTCTGGAATTTTATGGAGAATTCAATTTCATCCTACATGTAATATTATTTGTACAGTATATGTGCCCTTTAAACATATGATCTGTCATTGTTGTGTGATAATTCAGGAAATGCTTGAACTATGCTATGAACACTATCCATAGGAAATTATAAACAGCACAGGAAAATTAGACTTACTTTTGTTGTATCCAACTCAAAGCAAAAAAGTTATAAATTACAGGAACAGTCTTTTTTTGGGTTGCTCAACCATGAAACTATTCTCCTTTAGCCTGTTAAATAAATTGCTTATTGATCAGTGACTATTTAAAAAACAAACACTGAAATACCCATGCATGTACAGTAGCAAAAATGAATACCCTAGACTTATCACAAGGGAACATTAATTTTTAGGTATTAATGTATTCATTAAAATGTGGATAGAGATATTTGGTGTTACGCCACACATATTACTCCATAGTATTATTTATATTCATATTTTTAATGTAAAAACTTGAGGTTTTCAGGTTACTTGAGTTGCCACTGTGGGGTACAACACAAGCATGATAGTATGAATCCAGTTACCATATTTATGACCTTGGTAAAGAAAACTTTTCTGAAAACAGTATTTAAAGGGCCTATCATTGAACATCTCACATGTCAGGAATCTGGCATGGGATTTATGAGAAAGAAGGAGACGAGAGAGAGGAAATCATTTCAAAACCCCTGGATGAAATGTACAGAAATAACTTTCTCTCTAAAAAAAGAGAAATAAAGCACAGTTTATTTAGTAGTTTGGCATTATGTTGGTGTTAAACTGAACTGTTTTATCATTCTAACATTTTTAACCAAATACTAAACTTTAAAATTTAGATCTTTTAATTCAAAATTTTACTGAGATGCACTTAAATAGGTATCATTAACGTTCAGGACAGAAGTGTCTACCTAATAAACAGTTATTTATGGCAAATTATTGCCTAATGTATAAAATTAACAGCAAGGACCAATTAAGATTTATACATGATGTAAACCACATTTATTACATTTACTTAAAGTATTTAGTGGCTCACATTTTCGTATAAAACATGTTTTTATATATTACAGTTTATGATAAAATGTGTAAGATTAACAGCTCATGGTATGTTTTTGTTTTTGTGATTTATGAGAGCAATAAAATATGTTTATTGGACTAGTGAAAAGAATTCAATGGTAGACTTTTAAGTGCTATATTTACCTAATGTATGGATATAATGGGAAAGAATATTACCCTGTAAAGCAGAAATTATCACTGGAGTCAAAGAGTCAAAATATTTACTGCAATAAATCTGTCTTTAAAGTTGTGGTTATTACAGTTATAGGACATCACAACAGCAGTTCTTTTGTGCTTAATACGGTTTGATAAATGGTCATTTTAAATGGCTTTCTTTTTCATCAGCACTAATTTAGTGTAAATTGCTTGTGTACCTTTTAAAACAAACGCTTAGGATACCACTTTGAAAGTGTTACCAGCTTAGGGAAGATTCGTTGACTGTAGCCAGACAGATGGTGGTAGAAAGTTCTACTTTTTCCCATTAAGAATGAACATTACATTTTCCCCTTCTTCTTGCTTATTCATTGTTGCTGCAGAGGTATTCAGCTAGATAGCACAATAAATACAAATGTGTTTTTTAGGAACCAAGCCCATTGTTGAGTGAGATGAGGTGGTATGGAACCTGCACAACAGGTTTTGTGCTGCAGTGATGAGTTTTTTCTTGGGAATCTCCAGCCCACACTAGCAGGAATGTGCAGTTAAGGTTTGATCCGTTTCTCCTCTTTATCCATGACCCCAGCTAATGACATCTTTGGCTGCTTTTATGCTCTTCCTGTATGTGAAATTCATGATTTACATTCACAAAATCAAAATTGGATACCATAGCACTAACAAAAATGTCTTGAATCTTTGTCAATTGGCTTACAGTGATTATGTAGGGATTTGCGCTAAAGAATAGCATTTCACAATTTATCATTTTATATGAGTGTTGATACAGTGTACAGTGTTGAACATTGAATTTTTTAAATAAAGCTAAGCATTTTTTTATTTAGGACTCTAGTAGAACCCATTGCTGCATAGTGCAAAAATATTAACTATTTGGCTTAATGAAATGATTAAGTTTGTGCATACAGTACATGAAAATTATATATTTGATGAGTAAATATTTTTGCCCATTCTTCTGTATATACCTTAGGTACAGTATGTAAGAATATATTTATACACTGTATTACGTGTTGTATATACTTGTGTATATGTGTATAACTTTGAGTAAATATTTTAGGTCTATAATTATACCTTTCATTAAAAACCAGTTCTACAAATGCATATATATTGGTTCACTTATAAATGAGTAGGTCTACCTTTATTTAAACTTTGCATGATTTATTTAACAAAAGAAAGACAAGAAAGTAGAAAATAAGATTTCCAAAGAATTTCTCCTAATCCAAATGCTAAATGTTCACAACCTTATAGCACACAATCAGGTATACTGTAATTCTACAATTCTTCCAAGAGGGTACAATTCTGCCTAAAAGAATTTAAATCCTGATTAGCAAGTAAGGTTGTTCCTTTGTACTATACAATCCCTACAATTCCAGGATGTTAGCCATTGCACTAACAGGAAGAAAAATGTCTTCCAGCTAAAAATTCAATAAAAATTCAGTTGCGTTACCAATTACAAAATCAAAACTTTTGTACGGTCAGAACAGGAGGGAAAGAACACATGAAATCATCAGAGTCATTTAACTCTGGTTAGTCAAGTTGTGAAAAAAAAGTACTTTATAAAGATTAGAAAAAAATATTTGAATTATCTTCTGGAAGAAAGGTTAAAAGTTACCAAGGGTCCATATTTACTAGAGTGGCTTTTGGGAAGCAGTTACTGCAAGAATGACTAGTGACAGAGACTAAGGTGTTTTATACTGTATATCATTGTATATGCTAGTGTTAACAAAGGCTGAGTCTTCCAGAGCAGTTCAATCCAGATTCCATCGTCTGAGCCAGAGTGATTAGACAGACATGCTGCAGTCTAGAAACTGCTCATAGATTGTTATAGCCAATTTGAGCCTTCTCCCTCTCATTCTCCACTATTTTGAGTCAATGATCTTACACCTGGAAAATGTAATAGGTTCATTCTGTGTATTTCATTAAAGGTGTGTGTGTGGGGAGGAGAGGGGTGGACTTTCCAGGTTAATGTAATGTGATAAATAATTAATTTCCGTTTGGTTGAAAATACTCAACATTAGCTGCCTTTGGGACAGTAAACAGCTAATGTATGAAAATAAGGTATTTCTTTATATTACTTGCCACCTTCGCTGTATTTTGGTTGCAGATTCAAGTATTTAGTCTGTGGGTTTTCGTACTGACAATATTACATTTATGCCTGTTACTGAATTCTTTATGCACAGAGAGTTTCTGGATTTTTGACTAGAAGTCTGACTCAGCCAGAAGCTTTTTTTTTCTAAACCTCATTTGTTGTTTATAGGTCAGAAAAAATAGTAGTTTGTCTATCTCAGGGCAAGCAAAAAACAGATGTTTATTCTAGAAAACTGAACTTAATACTTTAGGGAGCCAAGTGAGATATATTTATAGACAAGTGGAGTATACAATCAAGAAGTATTTGTCCTCAAGTAAGAAAAATATGGTTTCAGCAATATTTTGTGACACCAAATAAAAGTAATGATTGATTATAGCTACAGAGAACACTTTGTACTAATTTCATCATTGCTGAAAAATGACAGAGGTACTTCTGTACACAACAGAAAGCATTGTTTCTGCAAAGCCTCTTACAAGAGTTGTCAAGAAAAATTAACACAATTAACTTGCCCTTAGGTGTTTAGTTGAGTTTCAAGTTTGTCACATTGCAATTCTTTTATCCAGTGACAGAGAAAAACAGTCTTTTTCTGCAGTTTGTTTTACTATGTTATCCAAGTAAATGTCTTTTGGTTTTTGAAAACGCAGTACAAATTCCTGTCATTGAATCAATACTCATTGTGCCTTGAAAAAAGACACAAGTGTCAACATGCTCATACTGCACTTAATATGTCTTCATCAATTACAAAGGATGCCACTCATTTTCTTTATAAACATTTTCATACTGAGGATTATTACTGCGATGTCCTTGCACCACAATGTCCTTGGAAACATAAATAGAAAATAAAAGACAATAAACATTAAAGACAGCATATAGGAAATATTCCAGGTGACAAAAGAAGTAAACTATCCCTGCATAAGACAGGATATTTAATGCTAGTATGAGGAAGATACAGTTATCCACAAAGCATTTATTCTTTCATTCTACAAATACTTGAAAAAAAGGCAATGCTACTATACAATGTGTGATACATTGACACTGGCAGAGAGGAGCTATCTACTAAAATGATCGGGGACATACTGAACTGGCATAAGATGCCATAAAATGATGTTTAATTTCATTTTCTTTCTTTAACTTGGACAATTGGAGCTGGCTGAAAATAGCTACTTATAATTACACTCCAGGAACCACTATATATAGGTCACAATTTTGCTATGGGTTTATGTTTCATTAGAGTTTAATTACAGAGGGTGTGTATTATTACCCTTTGTTAAGTGTTATTAAAGGATTAAGCAATTAGCAGTCAGTGTAAGTCTGTTTTAAAGCAGTGCTATGTAGTGGCTCCATCCATTCATTTTTATAAAGAAAAAAACATTTCCTGGTAATGGTATGTAGTAGCTCATTGGTTTTACATTGCTGCTTAAATAGAAGGGACACAAAGAGCTTCTCATATTCCAGTGCAGATGCTAGTATATTAATTAATCTAGAAAATATGAATTGATAGATTATTAATATTGATCAACTTTTTTTACTTCTAATGTAATGTCGGAATGTTGAATCACTCCCCAGGCAGGGGGTGGAGACCTAATGTTTCGTGTTAAAGGTTGAAGTTTAAATCTTCATCAAGCAGCCGCACAGAATGATACAATTACAGTATGTTGCAGGGGGATGGCGTGAAAGCGTTTCACATATTCTACATAAATAATGCAAACCAGCGTGCTTTCTAAAATCTGAGGGGGACAAAAAAAAAAGACAAAACGGTAACTGGATGTCATCTTAGAAATATAAATTAATTGGCTGAAACAAATCAGTACGGTAAATCTGCTTTACTTGTAATTAGTTTTGGATTATTGCTGACTTAAATCAAAACTTTTTTTAGTAATATTTAATTTGTCATGAGAAAGGGATTTTTAAAGGGCAGCTAAACCTTTGTTTTAATTGGGGTGAGCTGAAAGGCCATTAACCATTATGGGGATTTCATTGATATTGAATTTGCACTCTATGTTGCTGATGCAAGGGTTTATTACGAGCAATGTTAGGTTCTTCCCAGCTGCCCGACCAGCAACACACAATGAGAGAACCATATTTCCATTTGTTATGTGGAGTTTTTTGCTTGCTGTTTTTAATAAAACTAGAAAGCTTCACCTTGCCGTTCGTGAAGTAGTTGGTAATTTTTTTTTCTGTTCTTCGTCTGTGCTGTTTTGAGGTCTTTCGGGCCTCTCTGTATGATGAAACCTTCAAAACCGTTAAAGAGAATGAACCAAAACCTGTCACTGGAATCGGGAAAACTCTTGACATGGCTGTGGGAGATTGCCAGAATGAAGGCTGACATTGCAGGCTCAGTCAGCGCTTAGGCCTTGAATTTACTATTGTCACCAATGGGGGACATTTCCTGCCTGGGGCTACTGATCCACAAACATGACATCGGAGCTCATCTCCCATCACTTGCACAGCAAAGTGGCATTTGTGTCAGCTTTATTGATATGTCCGCATATCTGCCTTACTTGATGTTAGCTGTACAGGAGGCATTAAAGGGGAGGACATTAATATTGGAGCAAATGATAACAGGAGCAGCCAAGCAGGAAAGCAGATATTGACATGCATAAGAAGAAAGGAATTTGCATTTGCATTTATTGTGCCAATGACATGCATATGCATACTTACAGTATGGTTTTTCTTTAAGCATCCTTTTATTTTCTAAATTTTAATATTTTGCTTGTAGTTATGTACTGAATGTACTCTGGTTTATCCTTAATAAATTTAAAACGTTAGTTGGATTTAACATGTAGCTCTTTTAGTCTGATTAGATCTTTAATAAGGAAACAGATGAATCCCTAAGGAATACCTTTTCATTCTTTTGCTTATTCATTTCTTAACATTTCTTCAATACTAGCCAGGAATTAGCTCTACATGCAATGTCATCTCTTACATCAATACTTCGGGTAATTTTTTAAAACTGTTTGTCTCAATGAATACGTTAATTTACACGTTTGTGATATTTTATTTTTTTTTCAATTTTTGTCTATAAACCCTGCCTACGTATAAAACGTGGTTCTGAATCACTGTGCACAGCAGTTGTGTACCAGAAACTGCACTGTCCGAAACAGTGTGTAAACGGTCCAAGGAAAAGTCACAAGACTGTACTGAAACAGGAGCTACAAAAGAGCAGGCTCTTATTCATCTTCATTTCTTACTTCTCTATTTTGTGCTTTTCATTCCATAATACCATAATAAGTGACAATATACAGTCTATGCAACATAAGAAATGTAAGGAAAAAGAAAAGAATTGAGAGGAATGGAATACATTTAAGAACATAACGTAAATACACATTAATTAAAAATACACTAAAATTATAATGATTAAAAACTGAAACATAATTTGCAGTTATTATGCAGAGTCATTAATTGATTTTGGTTAATAAAACACAAAACTCAAGACATACTTCTATAGTTACACCACACCTGAACAATGTTCAGCAATGAATATTACAGTCACCTTGGGTATCATTTTCCCATTGAATCATAATTTTTTATGCTTTATAGCATTCTAATACACGTACCATGTGGACACTAAAGGCTGTCCTACCTGTAATGTAGTACCACACTTCTGATTGTTAATAAATGGACAAAGTTTTTAATAGCCTTTCTTGGGCAAAAGCCTTGGATTTGTTTCATTATATTTATTCTAAATTCTCATCTTTGCATTGGGCTTAAAATATCCCATCCACACTACATGTGTGACTGAACATAAAAAAGTACTATTTAAATACTTTAAGAACTAAGCACTTACTAAAGGTATGAGGAAGGCAGCAAGAGATTTTATCCTCACCTGGTGTATATACTGTACAAGCATGTGGCAAAACACAATCAGCCTTTGTATTTGTAATGTCTAATATCACACATTATTTTTCTGTCTGTGGAACAGAGTTGAGAGCATTGTAAGAGGAGCCTGTTAGAGTGACATAGCCCAAGAACTCCCAGTAACATTGAGTTTTCTCATGGTATGAGACTGGTGTCCCACTACATTGGAGTACAGTATCTGAGGAGGAGCTGTGTGGCTCGGGCCTGCAAATCTGCCTAAAAGATGGAGATTAAATCCAGGTGAGCACTGAGCCATATACTGTACACAATATTCACTGAAGACCTGTACTGCAGAGGTTGGCAGCTGAGGCCCATAGATCCACAGGCCTGCAGGCTTCAAAGTATCTTTGGGTTCTCAGTGGTTAAATATTTTGAATTTTTTTTTTAAAGGCGGATTTGACTAAGTCTACAGCATATTTAATTAATTAACCGAGAGCTCTAATGGAATTAAATCCACACACTCCCGTGGGTCTCAGAGATTAGAGTTGGCCACCGACATACTGCTTCAATACTGGACAATCCAGATTCTACAGATCCACAGTCCTGCAACATTTATACTGTAGGTGTCTGTAAATGAGAGGGCTCTGAATGTGGTCCCAGAGCTCCCAGGATCTTCAGGGTTTCACTGGCTATACAGTAGATCACATTAATCTTGACTAATTAAGCCAGGTGGCGAGGAAGAGTTCAGTTGGAATGACTAGAGGTGGCTGCCCTGGACTAGGATCAAAGATTCCTGATCTGAATAATCAGTTTCTAAATACCTGAGTGAAAATGGTCATTTGTGACCAATGTGGACCATTAATTGTTCCAATTAATTAGATATGTGGTTAAGAAGAGATAAGCAAAGCAAAGACCAGCAAAGCTCTATATTTCTTCAGGAATAGGGTTGCTTGTTTGTTTCAGTTCTGTTGGTTTTACAGGTCAGCAATGGATTGTATTGAACAACCTGGTATTTCCCCTCATCTAGATATTAATTTCATTAAAATGGACATTTTGAACATTATTCTCTACAGGGAGAGGGTTGGGACAAGTGTACAGATGATGGTTATTGTGCTGTAAAATCGTAGTCTGATTTGACACTTAGAAAGCAGGTTGTCTCTTTCTTATTTACTCATTTTCAATGCAGTTCAAAATTCTATAAACAATAACTACAAAGGCAAACATCAATAAGAATATCAAAGATCTTTTAAATGCAAATGTTGACTGGCTCAGCCTCTGAGTTTCAGAAGGACCCCGTTGTAAATGATCTATGTAAATTACACAAGGACTGTTATAATAAAATGAGACTGTGTTCTGATGCACTGTAAACCGAATCGAATACTTTATATTCCATTGCTCACTCTCGCCTACAGAGGTCGCCATTTCCCATAAGTGAAAGCCATTAATAACATTAACATTAGTGGTGCACAGGGGATTTCAGTACTTTCACTTTTTATATATTATTATGCTTTTTCAATTTTAAAGTACACTAACACATAAGATTTTTTGGAATCTTTAAGACATTTTATTTTGTACTTGATCATTTGAAATCAGTGCTAACAGTGCTGTGTCTATACTCATTTCCTCCCAATGAGAGGCTGAAAGTATTAGAAACAAACCCACTTTCTCATTAAGCATTTGTAAAGTGTAAAAATTGTACTGTTTCAAGATAGTATTTTTGAACAAAAAAGTACTCAAAATTTCCACAACTACACTGCTACAATCAACAAATTTTGTTTTGTTGTATGTTCGGTACTTTCTGAGTGAAAGAGTAAATGGCTTTAAAAGTTCAGACTTTCAATTTTTTCTTCACCTTAAAAGTCTGTTTACATTTTATATCTGTAAATACACAAGACAAGGAGGCATGAAATACCCTGTACTGCAGAATGAATCACCTTACTTTTCTGTTCTTTCTTAATACTTAATACTGACACAAGTCATTCATTAGTCTTTGCTGAAGGGAATGCTGACATCTTCCAGCACGTAATGTAAAAATCTGGTGGGTTTAAAAAAAATGCAAATAAACCTTCAGAAAAACATTTGACGTTCTGCATTTTGCTCCATCAATAAAGGTTTCAAATGATGTCTTAGGCGAAAGATAAATGGTTAAATTCTCATGTATTACCTGTTTAGAATTCTAACACAGGCCTCCCTGTCTATCATCTTTTATCCTTTCCTTCACCTTCTTCCTAATGCGTTCTGTTGTGGCAGCATATAGTGGAGCCAGTTTTAGCATCATCCTTTTGTCTCTAAGCATATTTACCAGCCTCTTAATTTGTCATCGCCCTGGAGGTATCAGAACTAATGAGCTTTGTTTGAATAGACTTTTTCCAGTTCATCAGGCACACTTTGGGGTAATCATTCAGTTGCTGTTTGCTTGAGATGGGTGGGTGACGAGAAATGTCAGAAAATTATTGGGGGGAGTTTAACTTCGAACTCGGCACATGCTCACTAGCATTTGAATAGTAAATACTCTCATCTGAGTCTGAATTTCAGAGGACTAATGCTCAACAGAGGAAGCTGTTATTCAAACAATGGGGTGCTATTTAAGTATTTGCTACTTGTGCACATTACAAAACTACCATAATCAAATTACAATCTTTTGGTGCACAAGGAGTGTGCTGAATATACTTCCAAGACCACCTTATACTGTACACTGCTACTATCACTACCTCTAATTATAATAGTTGTAATAATCACATTAATACTCAACAGATCCCACGTGTTCATAAGGACATGGACAATCTACTCTATATGCCTCTAAATGGAGAAATGCTGTGGCCATGCAAAAGTTAAGTAAAAGGTGTTGAAGAAATATTAGATGGAGTTCAAGTTTGAATATTGTTTGGAAAGGAAAGATTTTGCACTTCCTCAAGCAAATTTTGAAACTGCTTAATTAAGACATTTT
Source organism: Atractosteus spatula (assembly GCF_055471065.1). Taxonomy (NCBI): domain Eukaryota; kingdom Metazoa; phylum Chordata; class Actinopteri; order Semionotiformes; family Lepisosteidae; genus Atractosteus; species Atractosteus spatula. Next base: position 12,844,517 of record NC_142726.1, on the reverse strand, counting down.
TATGTCAGCCATATAAGATACAGAGAAGGGCCAGGAGGTTTTTAGTTTTACTCACATTACAACTGGCTAAGTAACATTTGCTTAATAAGTTAAAAAGTTGTATTTTTTTTCTCACACATCTGACTGCTAAAGGTCGCCAAAGCTGTAACTCAGGAATAATAAAAATACAAAAAGTTTCCAAAGGTGGTAGATGCGTACACCATATTAATTTCTAATCAGTTTGCAATAATTACAAGTATTACAGACTGAGAATTTTAATTTTGTATTAATTAAATTAATTAACAATCAATTAAATTAATTAATTAACAGCTGTCAGTACTATTATTTTTAAGATGTTTTGGTTGTGTCTCCAGGACCAATTTTTGACACATCTTTCGAAACCTTTTTTAAAGATCGCCTGCTTATTCATTTGCATTACCAAGTATATGTTCCCATAAATTACTTTATGGATTATTGTAAAGGAAGAAAACAATTACCCAGAGAGAAAAGCTGGCATTTTTTTAAATATTTTTTTTTTACTTCCTGCATTGTTTCTCCTTTCCCAAACACTGAAAGTATTGCCCTGTTAAATATGTAATTCAGCAAAACTCCAGAAACATAAGAGGGCATCATAAAATGCTTATTTTCAGTGTTTTCGCTTGGTTTTTCTATTATAATATGCAGATTGCCTCGCTTTTATGCAGTGCTCTGCGTTGCTTCCAGAGCCAACATTACCTACGGCGGGCCTCAGTTAGAAAACTGTGTTACTTAATAAATAACTGTTTTAGCACATTTTTACATTCCTTTTCTGCTGCCCTCCTACATGTTGCAAATCAGTCTTAAGTTGCACCCTAAAACTTGACTGAGAGCAATTTCCTTTATGCAAAAGCATAGAGGCATTCTAAGATTGTGTAATGTATTTTTTAAGGATCAAAGGTTCCAACACACAACAGACCTGGCAGCATTAATACTGTATTATATAGCATAGTGTATACTGTATCACCTTTGTTTGTTTTCAAACCTACAGTATGTTTTAACATTAAAAATACAGGACTGAAAATACCTATATTTTCCCCAACACCCACATATTTAGTGGACAAGTTCCATTTGAATGAGTGAACAATGCTTTAATAGCTGAATTTATTTTCTGGTTGATTCCACATTTTAATGATATGCAAGAAAATAATGCCCATGAGGAAATACTGCAAAGAGAACAGCAAGGTGAACAGAAGCTGTGGAGGTTACAAATTTGTGTTGTCCTGTATTTCTCAGTCTTTCCTTTCTGTCAAAAATTCAGTTATCTGTAGTGAAATAAAACTTACAGGCTGTGTGCAATTTTTCTATAATGCTAATTAAATGTTTGTATTTAAAGAATGCTACTTCGAACTGGTTTTCACCATTTAAGTATTTTCTGTTTAAGTAATTTACTGAATAAGTTGTACATCTACTATTTATTATATTATTTATAAGATTTTTAAATATTAAATATTTACAGTAATACTGTAATGATCACTGTTTATATTTTGGACCTTTTTTATTTTTACTTTTGCCTTCTCTTGAAAACACTGTATAATGAAATTAAATTAAAAGGTCTAAGTGCCATTTTTTATAAATAAAAACATTAATTTGATATCTTTAATGTTACATTTAGATATGTTTGAGTTAAAAGGCTGTATTGAGTTATATTGTACCATTGATTAAATTATTTATAGACTTCATGATCATATTTTGTAGGTTTATTGAATGCCCTCATTACTTGTGGTACAAGGTTTGCATAAACATAAGAAACGGAAAATGAGATTTAATTTAACCAATTGTCTGAAACAATACCACTTTTCTTTGTTGCCAAATGTTTTGTTTAATGCCAGCTTTTCATTCCACATTTGTTGACTCAGTAGAAGTTGGGAAAATCCATTGGACAACTAATACTGTATGTGAAGCTAATTAAGTCCCTTTTGTGTCCTATGTCCTATGTGTCACACTTTGCATGGATATCAATCAAATATCTAAAAATATCCATAATTACCAAATCTTGGTTGCCACTGCCCACTATATTGTGTGTCTGCGAGAGGTGTAGTTATGCAAGTTGATGGCTAAAGATCATTCTGTCAAAGAGTGTTTGAAAGCTGCAGATGTCAGATAGTGTACCCAGCAGCATATGATATTACTTCATTTTAGAAAGTTGTCAGTGACAGAGAATTGTAGCACCTGAACAGCTTGAATCATTATACATACTAAGCTACCAGCCATTTCCAGTTTGAATCTATACCTAATAATGTACTAGAGTGACTGTGAAAGAAGGGTCCCACAAAGTTTTAAGTTAACATGTCTGGCGTGTTCTGGCATGTCTGGCAGAAAGCTGTTTTTTACTTTTGTCTTGTACCCCTGCATTTTTTCACCCCTGCATTAATATTCTTCCTTAGTTTGCAGCCAGAATATTTCCAGGCTCCAGTGTGGATTGCATTTCTTCAGAAAAGTGTAAATCACCTTTATAAAGTTGAAAAATATTCCCATTTTGTACCCAAATGCAGAAGCATCAAAGAAGGGACTGCTACATATAGAACTTACTGTGTTGCCCCCCCCAAAAAAGCTTCTTCATTGATGAAGCAACAAAATTAATATTGGAGTCATACTCGTATAACAGTGCTCATCTGTATGTACAGTATGTGGAACCACTGGACAACAGTAACACACAAGGAAGCAACAAAAAGTGTGAGCAACATATTTGATAGCTCAAAATAATTCAAATAAAAACCTTTTTAACTTTCTGCATTTTAATGATCCAAGTTCAACCCTTTCACTGGCATCTTAAGCGACGGTTTTGATGAACTCAGTTTGCATATTTATAAGAACACCATGAAGACCGATAACCTGCATGAGGTGAAGGCACTAATTGAGAATATCAAGAAGCTGAGCTCTGCTGTACAAGCCCAGTCTGCTATGATAAACTGCAGAGCCATGATGTGGTGAAGAGCTGGAAATGTCCAGGGTGCTCATTCGTCATGCAAGGTAGGGTCACTGCGAGCATAAGAAAAGGGCTCTGGAACTGCTGTGTAAGAGAGAAGTGTCAGAAAAATAAAAATTGCTTCCCAAATCTTCGACTGCGCTAAAAAATAATAGAAAGTTTCTCAACCTTGCTGAAGCCTTTTGCGGTAGCGGAAGATTACCCATCTGGTTGATCTTTAGGACACAACTGGCAAAAAAAAAAGTCCTCCTAGGGTTGAAAAGTATGGCCTCCTGTCTCATCTTTAAGTCCTACCTTCTGTTTTTTTACACATTCCCTGTGAGCCCACTCCTCCTCAACCTCGGTTACTGAGAAGCAAGACAGTGAAGGTTAAGGACAAAGTAGCTTGGGCTTTGGCCTGAAAGGTTTTGGGCTGAAGTACATCCTTTGGAAACTTAATTTATTTCTCCTTTCCTTTTTTTCTACATTAACAATGAGTAAGACGTCTCGATGGAGGTCCCCGATTTTGAAACTGTGAGTTCTCAAGGAATTAAACGCAAAATGAGCAGGTTTCTAGCCCACAGACCAGAAGAGAAAAAAAAAAGAAAATCAAAGGGTTTCATAGAACAGGCAGCTTCATAAACCGATTCATTCCACGTGCAGGGTGGAGTAACAAATGAGTATTGAAGAAAAGAGCAATACTGCATGTCATAAAACTGCATAATAAATTTCTTTATCCCAGCAGGGTCATTGAGCTTTGCACTGGGTAGTCAGTGTGAATGCTACAAGCTGGGCTTTCTCAGAACCCAAAGCAGCTTAACCTCCAGTATGCCACAGCTGCCACCATTGAACAGTCACATTCCAGCGTAGGAATCTCCTTTAGAGACTGGATTGGCTGAAAAAAGGTCAACTGTAATCTTTTTCTTTGTTTTGCACTTAAGATCTGTGATGTAAGAGGCCAGCAATTCAAAACACTTTTTACAGCATGCTGCCAACATACTAAGGAAATTTACAGTTCTTTGAGTCCCATCTGGAATAAGTGTTATGTTTACAACAAACATGTTCAAGAGGAACACAACGTGTGCTGCTGGGCCTGATTAAAAGCTTTGAACAGTCAGTTCAAACCTTTAGGAAATATATAAAGACATGTGAAGACCTGGCATTATCCTTCACTATTCGATGCTCAAAAATTCAGAATGTTCTCATAATCGTGTTGTTAGATTGACCTCAACCTTTTCTGCGTCATTACTTAAAACTGTCTAGTTTGACATAGGAAGATATTGAAAATTTTGAAAGAATCAAAATAAAAGAATGAAAGCAGTATTTTTGAATGCAGTTAACACCAGATATGCCAACTATGTTATTTTACAGGGAGGCTGGAAAAACATTAGATATTCTGTCTTGCACATATTCTGTCATTTGCTATTTACTTTACGAGTTGCATGAAGAATCCTTTCGTTATTTTAATATTAAGTTCATATACATTTGTAAAAAAAGAACTGTAAGGGGAAGGATGCTCTTCAGTCTTGGGCAGCATTAATTTGCAATTGTCTGAATAAATGAAGGAATAAATACATTTTCTCCAACTAATTTTACATTCATGCAAATGAAGATACAAAATTAGAAACAGATATAACATGATGAAAACAAACATAAAAACTAACAATAAGAACAAAAAAAAGCTGAGTTTGCTTTAGAGCCTGGTTCCATTGTTACTGTGTTATTGCTGTGGAATCTATGTGCAAGTTTGTCATCACCTGTCAGTGGTGATTTTGATAAATAGCTGTAAATCTGCCCCTTTGTAACTGCTCTGAGTTGCTGCAAATTTCCTTCATGCTGAAGCTCTTGTAAGATCATTTGAATAATTTGGAGTTAATCATTTGTACTTCACAGCCTCTGATAGGCCTAAGACTTGTGGGTGAGAACAGATTTGGCTTTTTAATCGTGTATATCGTAGGACCGGAGATAAATGGTGCTGACTGCCGAATTCTACATCCATGCTTCTGATGCAAAACTGTAATTAATTTTGTGCAGTGTTTCAGAATTGATTGTGGTCATTTCTATTTCTAATTTTTCATCCGTTTCATATGCTTTTTTTCAGCTCCTCCTCCTTTATTCATAAAGTAACACTGCAAATGTGTATGTATTTGAGGGGTTCCTTTACAATGATGCTAAATGGCAGGTTTTCTTATCCAACAAAGGTTGTGCAAGATTTCTTTTTTTTTTTGCTCCTGTCCATCTTCATTTAAAATCATTTCAGACCTGGTACTGCATCCCTTCAATATTAAAATTAATTTTTGTTTCAATCTTCAAGTCTTCAAGATAAGAAAAAATAATTTCATTTTAAAGAAAACAATATAGCAAAGGTAAATGCACAGCACAAATCATTCAATCCCTCTCACAATTAAATAGAAAATGCTGTTCAGATTTAATAAATGAAAGCTAAATAAATTCATTTTAAAAGAATGAAATAAAAAAGTATATTAATTCCTCAGCACATGTACAGAGCTTTAGTCCCTGTGTATGGTTTATTTCACTTTAAAAAATATCTGTCACTGTAAGATTGAACAATATTAATGAATTTGATTACACCATTGTCAAATAGCTCATGTATCACAATTTCCTGTTTTTAATCATTACTGTAAAATCCCATGGCCCAAGGGCAATTTTTTAATTTTTGTGCCTTACTAACGAAAGGAAAAAATAATTGTTTTGCCAGGATTTAATAATAAGCAATAAAACCAGCCAACCAGATTTTACTTCTGTATTCAATCTCTTTTTTATTATAAAACATTTTTGTCCTTTTTTAGATTACTAGCAAAGATATTGAGCATTTTACTAATAAATATTTCAGTTTGCTTATGAAGGCTAATGCTGTCATATGAATATGGAATTATATTTCTTTCATGCTTCATTATCATTTCATGGTTGTAATGACAGTGAGGCGATGGAATATTTACAGGCTTTTCAGAAGACATCTATCTAATATATCTTCCTGAAGGGCACCTGCTTTTAAAGAAGCATTGTCCTCTTTTTACACTAATACCTGTCTGTGCAGTACAATCACAACCAGGATAGCCGTCTGGAATGTTGCTGTCGTTGTTATTTACAGCGGTGCAATGCTTATTTGATTCAGTGTATTATGTGCACAAAAAACAAGATCATTACACAATCATGGGTGTTGAATGTTGAATCCATATCAATGAGACATTTTTGGAGTTCCTAAAAACTACAAAGACACCAGCAAAAGGGGCTAAAAGTAGTTAATGACTACATACCCATTTAGAATCTGATTGCATATATACTGTACAGTAAAAGAAAACCTAAAAACGAATTGTATTACGAATTGAAGGAGCAGTGCGTAGATGCAGTGAAACATCTTCTTGAGCAGATTGGGAGCTGCACAGTGCAAAGGACAATGACCATTTGAGAATAAGGGCTGTTGACGCTGTTGCCCAGGGCTGTCTGGGGGGATTTTCAACAAACAAAAGTTTTGAAAGTGGATTTAAAATTTCCTTCATAGTGTTTAAAAACTAAGATTGCCTATACCTATCCATTTTGCTGTTATGAACCACGGATTTTATTTCTCTGTCCTATATAATCCTGCATACTTCTTAGTGTGGAGCCATGGCTGTACATACTGTAAAGAACTGGATAACTACATTTGTCATTGGGGATGTATGAACACTTTGGTTAATCAATCTGCCTCCCACACAACATACAAGTGTAGTTCCTTTGGATCTGCAATGGGATCTGTGCTTCACTGGTGGTTTACAAATCTATTGTTCCTGAAACCTAGCCTTACAGATGTTGTGGTAATGTGCGCTGTGTTACTGTATCACAGTAAAGTTAGATCCAAGGGCCTAAACTGAGGGAATCTGTGCAAGCAGGCAGAGCAACATTGCCAAATGCACACACATACTGTACTGAACACACACTGCAAGGACGGAGGCCTGTACAGGGAGCTCACATCATTTATCCTTTAACAAAAGTTTTTATGACAGGCTTCTCTGTTTTTTTGAATGATTATATGGGCACTTTATAGACATAAATATTTATGTTGCTACATTTTAGTCAGGATGCTGGCCTTTTAGTAAGATAGCTCTGACAGATAGCGCACTGCACATAGTGTGTTTAAAACAGGAGAAATGGGGTGGGTGGGGGGTATCTTTTGTTTTATTTTTCTTAATTATATTGTTTCTCTTCCAGCACACTATTAATTTATGGCTTTGGCCAGCCTGCAGGACATTTTCGACTAAATAAATGAAAATGACCTTTAAATTATCATATTGTGTTCGGGTTAATTAAGAGAAAAAGAACAGAAGAGCTTTGTGAAATAGTTGACTTTCTATTTTAAGGAACTATGTGCAGTAAAACAAATCCAGCAAAAGACTAAAACTAATCCACTATTTAAAACACAATTATCCAACACCACTCTTTGGTTATTTAGATATAAAAATAAGTGGTATTGCTCACAATATCACAGATAAGGTGCAATACCTGTATTCATCTATTTGGCAGGAGCTGGCAGCTCACCATAGCAAGAAAAAGTACACATAATCAGGTTGGTTTGAAAGGATAAAAGCTGGAAAGGACAATTACAAACAAGGTTTGAATCATTGACAATGGCCTGCTTACAGACAGGGAACCTCTCAATATTTCAATGGCTCTCTGATAAATTGTTGCAGACAAACAATGCTGTGTAAGCAAATTACTATTTAACAAAGTATAGGGAAAGTTTTGCTATAGAAAGAAACAGGAAAGGATGTGTGGCAGTCCTTAATGTGAGCTGTATAGGAGCCTGATTTGTGATTTAGAGATTTGTGAAATACTTCATGATTTTTATTTGTTTTTTTTTAATAGAATATTGACTCACAATATTGGGATCTGTGCAGTACTTCAATTTGAAAGTTGCAACTGCTAGAGTATGGAAGAAGTTGCTTGTCGATCGCCAGTGATAGCTTAAAGCACACAGAACAAATTTTCCCCAGTTTTTATCACCCCACCAATAAGGTTGTTGCTGTAAAGGGTGGTCACAGCTTTGACTATAATTGGAGGTATAGTGGGGAACACTGGAGACCTGTGAAAAAAGTATTCTCTCTCCCATGGGAATCTCATCACTCAAGATCAAGCCTGCAGGCCTGGAAAAATTCACATTGGGTTTGACTGTGCAGTTTCTGTGTTTAGACAGACTGACTTGACTGAGGACATTGTAGTATAGAGCTATGTTTTAAATATCTTTGATTACAACCAAGTACATAATAGAATATAATGGAACAGGGCATGAAAATAGAATGGTCTTAGTTTTTCGTTGTAAATGGATAGGAAAAGATACAATTTAATAGCAAATTTGATAGCACATAGATACATGGACTGGAAATAAATAAATGGCATTTAAGGCTAATTATAAAAAGATGGAACAGGCATCTTCCAAAAAGAAGGCACTTCATTTCATTGTAATTCTGATTTTTATTTTAGCTTTCAGAGGAAAAGGAGAACCTATTCAATTATATCTATTGCATCTGTACTTTATGTTTATACAGCATTTAGCATCAAAGTGCAATACAATTTTCAATTGCTATCTGACTATCGTAATGGTTTCTTATTTTGTTTAATTCATTTTTTCCTTTCTTCCTTCATACTCTGATGTTGGATGAGTAAATAGCTCTTGATAGCAAACTTGAAATAAAGTGCTTAAGCGTGGTTTTTGGAAGACAAATAACTGACTTCCAAGTAAGAATAATAAAAACAGTCAGTGGGAGATTTCACACAGTGTTGCTTGTTACCAATCACAAGACCATTTTTAATTTGCAGATGTCAATAAATTTAATGGATCAAGAGCTCAGAGCTGACAAATGGTTGGATCAGAAATCCTTTGTTAGTCTTAATCCTGAAGAAATTACACAATGCTGCCAGAGTGCTTATCCAGACCTAATTCATTGTCTCCAGCCAGTGCCAAAAGCAGTAATATGAAGACTCTGTCATTGGGTTGTGGCTGGGAATAGCAGTCATAATGATGTTTCACTCATTGTTCCCTAAAACCTGTACACCTTGGCACTCAGCAGCCTCAAGACTTTTTCCTCTTATTTTTCTGTTCCAGTTCTTCTTGTTATGTCTTATTTTCTTAATCTTTCTTATTAATGGCTTTATTCCAGTAGCAGGAGAATACAAGTCTTCCCCTTCTCTTCCAGACATTTATTTTAAAATTGTGCACAACACCCCCCCACCCCCCACCACCACCTTTTAAAAATATCTTTGGCGAACACAAAAACATGCAAAATTATTTTTTCTTCTTAATTAATCAGACCCTGCATCAGGCTTTAGAAGAAATACCATTATGAAATACATTGACTCTGTTTCAAACCTAACATTGTCCATGAGGTTTGGATTTTCTGAAAGACATGCACATGTTTTATTACAATCCCCAGTGATACAAGTGAATGCTCTTACTTGTTCAAATTCAAAGCAGCTGGAGTTCCCTTTATAACTGGCATGCCTATTCACGGGGAGGAACACAACTTAGTTTTATGTTCAGCTCCTGCAGAAAAAAGATGTCCTGAGTTTTTCTAGACGGGTTGTGTTTAAAAGCATTGTACTGCAGTGTTTGAAAAGTTAAAAGAAGAGCGGCACCTCTGCTGTAAAAACACACAAGCATATATATGTGTTTAGTAATTAAACAATGCAAGATAAGGGTGGGTGGGCTTAGATATGTCTTTCCCTTGAGAGTTGTTTTGTTTGCTTTCAAAGCAGCTGCTGTTCAGGCCAATCAGAGATGGGGAAACAGATTCTGATGGGTGGGCATGCTCGTTAGCTTATTCTACTCTACCTCTCGCTAAGCACATCAGGGAAAAACTAGAGTGGCTGTCCAAGGTGCTGATCCATACATGTGAGTACGAGTTGAACTGCACATGTGCAGATGGAAACTGATCCAAACAGTAGTGATCCAAATGAGAAGTGATTTAACAATAATTCCTTCAAAGTAAAGGAACTACCATACCTCATCACATGTATCGTGTATATCATACCATACTGTAAATCAGAAATCAGAAAAATGTGCATTTGGCGTGAGACTTCACAATCTTTTAAGGTTAAATCCATCCTTTATTGTCTATGTTTATTTTAGATTGACTATGACATCAGGTTGTGAATTGTATTTACTGTATATCTAGCTCCCTGTCTTTGTTGCCTTGTTTTATGTTCAATGTTTTTCCTACTTACTTTGAGTTCTTACACATAATGCCTTTGCACCTTTAAATTTGAATCTTCCTCTTGTAAACTTAAGCATGTTTTAGGGCAGGTTGGAAAGCAACAAACAAGCTGCGCTCATTCATTAGCGACATCTGAGCTAATTCCCTATGTCCTCTGCACAGTGCAAGATGTTACTCTTGGTATAGAATCACGTGGCAGGAAAGCAAAAGCCCTTCCCTTCAGGCATCACATGATCCCTAGTGAATTCATGACAGAGCCTGTAAAGAGGCCCATTGCGTAGTAGATATAATATTCCTGACACAACTCTTCAATTGCACAAATGTTGAAGACCAGTGCAAATGTATCGATTTGTTTTTCTCAGCATACCAAACTGTTGTTTGTAGTTAGAGAGCAGAGAAAAACCAGTGAAACAGAATTGAATCTACTTCTTTGGAAGCCTGGGTTATCAAACTCATTAATCTACATGTCAAGGGGCTGGGAATGAATAATTGTGTGTAGAATTTATCTGCCAACATGATAGCTACTTTTCAGCTTTCTCTTCAGCGTCCCTCCATTGTGCTGGTCTTTAATTATTATATGCTTTGTCTTTTCTATTTCGAGTCTTTTGGGGAGGCACAGAAATATGTATCTCAGCAGTCGAAGGACAATTTCTCCTCGACATGCCACTGTCTTCGCTGGAGAAAAACACCCCTGCCCCCATCCCATCCAACCAGCCCACAGCCTCAAAATTCATTTTCTAGATTAATCTTCATTTCCCCCCCATCCAGTCTCCTGTTCGTTTCTTAGGAATAATCAGCTTTAGAAACTAACCTCTCACAAAAATAAAAAGCCATTCAGTAAAGGTAGGGAACAGCTGAAACTGGTTAATCCTCAAATCAGTCACTTCCACCTTCTGTCATCAGCAGATGGCTCTACAGCTGAACTAAATTGGGATATTGTCTTAGTTTCACAATGCCTCCACCCTTTCCTCACACACACCTTGATATTATGATTTTATTATCGGATTCAGTATTTAAAAAGATGAAAGAAAAACAAGAAAAAAATGCTTGAACTCATGCCCCACAGAACCATCTACGTTTGAGTGTAAACCAGAATACTAGCTGAAGGAACCACTTGTTCCCTTCCAATATTCTGTTTGTAAAGTTTACCATGCTATATAATTTTAGACACATTACACATTACAAAACTTTAAAAGCATGCAGTTTATTGTTATATATTAAAATACAATGTTATTATTGCTAATGCCATTTGGCATCAATGTCCCATTTGGTTCCTAATCTTTAAAAAACACAGATAAAATGAAAGTCTTATAGAAGTAATAATACGGTTGTTTTTTAAATAATGCAACAATATCCCCAAACAGCAAATACAAATTCAACTTAAGATTGTGGAACTCTTACTCCATCACCTAGTGCCTAATTCCTCTGACCTGTGATTTTCCATTCCACATAGGGTTTGCTTAAATGGCCAAGGTATAGTTTTAGAATGTGCTTTGTGTAGCAGATTTTCAAATGATCTAATACATTTAAAGGACACACAGCATAGGGCATTGTCAGTCCAAGGATTTAGGAAGGTAAAATGCTCTGTTTATAAATGAGAACCCCTATGCTGTTGTCATGGCATGTTACAGTATATTGGCATGTTGGAGGATTTTGTAAATTTGTACAAAATAGATATATGCAAAATTTAGATTCTTGCATGTTGAAAAAATTGCACTCGGTTAAGATGTTGCTAGACATATCTTTGCAAAACTGCCTATATGCTAATAAAAACAGAATATGAAAATAATATTTTTGTTTCGTTTTGCATAGATTTTCTGGGTCTCCCCAATGGCCAGTGAGAACCAGGGTGGAAAGAGTGAAACCTTTGTCAAATCTGTTACACTTCCTAATTTTAATATTAGCCAATATCCCAGGGAGACTGCAACTTAGAAAGTTGGTCACAACATTCTGATACTCATAGTTTCCTTTGAGTGATGATATTTGTTTATTCATTAGGCACTGGTATTATTATAACTTTAAGAGCGTTTGTATCTCGTATTGGTCAAAACAATAAGTATTTGAACTGAATAATACTCTCTTAGATGAAGAGGACATAAACCATTTGAGCTTCTTTTCTCTTTCATATACTTTTTAAAGTAGCAATTTATACCATTAGTTAAAACAGCAAATTGACAAGAGTTCTGAAAAGGCTGCATAGCTCTGTTTTCAAGTAGTTTCAAAATGTTTGGCTTGTCCCAGGGGTCCCCTGAGCTCAGCTTTGCCTTGTCAGCCACATTTATGATGTGTTCATAATTAAATGTCCACCAAGCTCACAGTATGCTGACCACAGAGGGGCCATAAGCAGTAAAGATAAATGAGATAGGGAGATGTAATATCTTTGTACTAGTGGGACTAGTCTGATGTTAAAGATTGTCAGGGATAATTATTAATATGTAACCTGGCTGCGTCTGTTACATCCACACACAAACACATACACACACCATTAATCAATAGAATGTATCTATTTTATTTAATGATTGCCTTTTTTATTAATCTAATATTTTAAATTATTTTTCTTCTGCCAGAGAGGTCACAAAACTAGCTTAAGCTAGTGTGCGACAGTCGTTAAGCACACTGGAAACCAGACTTCTGACACCTTTTGTGTAGTTGTGTATATTTAGTTACCAGGCTCTCAGCTCATGTTAAAGATTATGGTTATTGTACAGAAAGGCTTAGTGTCCAAATGAACCTTCATTCTCATTCTTAAGTGAAACTGTGTGGAAGAAATGATAAGTCTTAAGACTTTTAACCCCAATGGGTTTAAATGCAGTTTGAATAAAGCACTAAAATGCCATATGTCACACTATCCACGACTTTGATTTCATTAAGGCTTTTGTCCCTTTTCATTTAGTCTGTTGAAAACTTTACAATCAACTGCCCAAAAAATCTGACTAGAACATTTTTGATGGGGTAAAATATGACACCGATTTCAGATGCAGTTAAAATTGTTGCACACCTCATCTTTTTTCTATAATAAACTGCATGAGGTACCTTTACTGTTGAAAGTGCATGGGAGACAAAGGGTTAGTAAGAATCTCGATAGCACTTTACTTTCCAAAGGTAGTAGGAGGAACCCCTTTTCATTCACCACTGAAGAGCAGCACCAACCATGTTGACACACATGACAACCAACAGCTCCACTACCAACATATCAGGAGGAGAAATGAGCTTCGCAAATAGACCGTTTCACATCCCCATTCTTTTGTAGGAGGACATTATAAGCTACAATCACCATACATTCTTGTCCAACTATTTGCCCACTAACAAGACTTCCAGCAGCATCCTTTTTTCTCATGGAGGTCTCTCATTCCAGTCTGCCCAGCCTAGGATTCTGAGACCAGCTTCTGAGATTTCAGGCTACAGTTCACTAATCTGACACCTACTGTATAATGTAATTTACCTAACAAAAATGGAACCAAATAACAGTAAACATTTCTCACAGTCAAGTCTGTACTGTTTATGCCAGCACATGAGTAAGCAGTATTCTCTTGATAAGAGCCATGTATTGTTAGCAGGTTTTGTGTCACATTCAGTGTGTCCAAATGAGAAGAGTTCTGATGATATTTCTTTCCGTTACAGTAAGGGTACTGCATGTCTCACTAAATGTACCATGTACAGTATATCGTGTCATACTGTAAATCAGAAATCAGTAAAAAGTCTTTTCTACGCCATGATAAAACGGAGGATATTCAGATTAACCCCACCGGGGGAGCAGTTGAAGAACAAAACAACAAAACCGAATGAGACAAAAAAAAAATGAAATAACTCAGACCAGAGTCATTGAAAATCCTTTCTGGAAGTCTACTGTTAGATCTTTTACGAGGAAACTCTAGCTGAGAAAAAAAAAGGTAAAAAAATACTAGTGCCCATGCTCCACTAGAGACCAGCACACCAACACATTAAATGCACACGCACACACTCTCCACTCACCTCTCAAGCCTTATAGAGGTGTTTCTTAATCTAGACCTGCATGGTTTTGCCATTGTCAGCTCAGAGCTCCTAGCGAGTAATGACATCAGCCTCTAGAGGGTTTATGGATCTAAACTTGCTGGAATTGGGCTTGACTGCATTAAAGGGGAATTACATGACACAAGCTTTAGATGAGTGGTTTATCTACTTGCAGTGTTACTTCAGCAGTCAGCTTCCCTTTACATCTTGTTACCTTCAGACCAGGCGGGTCACATTGGTGTCAGCTGATATGTCACTTTGTGAATGATATCAAAATAAGTGTAGGATTAGTGCAGGAGGGATGAATTAACACTCAACACACTGGGTGCTATTTGATACTGTAGAGCTCAGTTTGACGTGGGATTCGTGTCACGGCACAGGCGTTCATACTGATGGCCAGCATACCTTACAGTTTAGTTAATTAGTTTATCAGAAAAGGTAAATGAACAATTAAAGAGAAGGCAAATCCTAAAGTTTGAATTATTTTTAAAAAATCAGATTGCCTCATCACTACAAGTTTTTCCTGCAGAAACTGTGCTATATACTTTTTTTATGAGCTCTTCACTGTGTGCTGCAATATCATAACAAATTAACAAGAAACACTTTCTGTGTTGACTCCTAGTACCACATAAATTTCACACTCCAATACTGCGGGTCTAGCACTTTTCAATATCACCAAAATTCATTAAACGAAAAAAATATTGACATTTGCTTAATTGATGTTGTAATGCAGAGCTGTCTGTCTGAACTCATATGCCTGTACTTTACGGATGTTGAAAACAGAGACAAGGTTTAATTAGTTAGTGGTGCGTGATACAGCTCGTGTAGAAGAAAATTACACTGTGGGACATGGAAGTGCTTCACTTCAAGAGCCTGGAAGAATAGCTCTGATTGGCAAAAAAAATATGATCTTTTCATTTAATAAACAAATAGGATGAGGCTAAGACACAAAGCCTGGTGCTGCAGTTGCTATAGAAATTCAGACTCCCATTTTCATAATAAAATGCCTGAGAAAAGTCGTGCCCATTTCGTTCTAGAACATTGCAAACCTGGGCACAGCACTAAACAGGACAGAAAAACCTACAACTGGAAAGTCACTGACCATAGCTCAGATGATTTCTATTGTGTGCCATTGCTAATAATAATAAAAATGTATTTCGAGTTATCTTAGGGAAAAAATAGGATTCTCTCCAAATGATTAAATAAGGCCAACAGTTTGACTTGTTCTTCTCTTCTCAGTGGAGTTTGAATGTCCTAGAAAGTGGGAAGAGCACCATAGTTAAACAAACGCACAACCCCACAGTTTGGAATATGTGATTGATCTGTTTTTTAAGGAAAGGGAAAACAAAAGACTTTCTTCAGTGTATAAGTTAACACCCAACCAGCACTTCCTCCTGCTGTGCACAAAGGCAAGGAATACTCTTTCATATTCGCTGGAAAGAAAAACTGACGCAATCTTTCTTATGTAATGCTTTTAATAATTTATTTTGGTACAGTTTAACACCACAGTGCGTGTGGTGATTGTGACTGTGACCTGGTTGCCTGTGAAAATTGTCTGCTTGAAGCAGCAGACAAGGAGACCAGATGAAAGTGGCCTCAGGGGCCAGATTGGGCATATGGACCAGATTTTGGTTACCAGTCAACAGCTGTGAAAAAGCTCTGTTTTACAGACATTGAGATAAACTGTGGAGACCATATAGACGTTGCCCATATTCCTTCGCCAATATTGACCAAATCAAGAAGCTGCACTTCATTTTATTCTTGCAGAGTGTCTACACAGCTGCTTTTCAGCTTAAATACGAAAAAAAATAGATCTGGGTTAAACCTCATCTTCACAAGGTTTTTTTTTTCTTCCCCACTACATTGATAACGATTAGGAGTTGATCACGGTTTTTCTGTTTTATCAGAATAATTCTGAGAAGCCGTTCCTCACAAATTGCTTGATACTTGGTTGCAGCAAATGAAGAATTCTCAAATGCATTATGTATGTACAGCAGATACTTCAATAAGTAGAAGAATATTGGCTAAAAATGACAATTTTATTTTTTACGTTTTGCTAAGACTGTTACTAAATAGCCTTCATGAACCACTGTACAATAGTGTTGGGTTGCTCCTATTTGTAGTTACCTTGTGGTGCAATCTCAATGTACACACTATTAAAAAAATCTTTATTGGTAGTTTTATTTGTCTCATCTTAAGACTTTATTGATGTACCAAACAAAGTGACTGCTACTGTGAATTTCCCCTCAGGCATTAGATTTATGGATGATAGTGGGGGCTAAAACTCCTAGCCTCACAGTAAGTAGACATTATTGTCCATTTGACCATGTTAATTATGGATTCTCATGCTATGAAAATAGATGCATTTTAACTTACAATTGGTAAGGGTCTGACTTGTAAATAGATGTGAAAAAGCAGTTCTGTTTTTAGTTTAACTCCTATCTTCTATCACCTTTTAATTTATTAAATAGGACACAGGCCAAGCAATCTTTACCTTTATGAATTGTAGATCTCTACTACAGTGTACATGTTATAAATTGTTTAAGGAGGCTGTACACACCAAAAGCATTTACGCTGCTTCAGGAAGGACCAATCCAGTATATACACATGATTACAGAGTTGCCACAACATATCCCAGTCAGGCACTTTTCTTATCAAAGTGTTCTTTACTCATAATGGGACTCTTAAACAGATGAACTATAGCAATTTCAAAGTCACATAACGTGATGCGGAGAAAGAGAACAATTACAAAAAATGAATGTAATTCCATGTTAAAGAGAAAAAAAAACACTTGTGAGTTTTTTGGCAGCAGGGGGTGGTTAATTTTCAAAAAGATAAAACAGGTTTCATTATGGCAGAACCCACTTGAACAAAAATGTTATGCAATTAAAATATACAAATTTGCAAGTTCCTGCAGCCATGTTAGACAGCTGTAGTGATTAGTCCCTAGAAAGGGAATCCAAAGCATTAATAGTTCATGCAGTCCTTATATCTCAGTTATCTCAGTTCACACTCTCAATTTAATTTTATTGCACCCATTTCTTGCCAGCAGAAATCATTAGGCGGGCTGAGAATTAAAGCGTGGTTGGAACTGCTCGCTTAGATTATGGCCTGTGTTGCGCACAACTGCATGGGAGCTTGTGGATCAATGGGAATACAGCTGGATCTTGAGTCCTATCATCTAATGTGCGCACCCGCCACTGGACTGTGTACAGATTACTGCAGTCTGTCCTCCATGTTGCCAGTGTTACAAACAGGAAACATTTATTACCTTGCAAGTCATGTTTGCTGCATAATGCCGTGAAAGGGAGTGAGGCATTGCCTCTATTATCTTTTTAAACTAACTGCTACTGCGAGCTCTAAGCAGGTTTCTAGCGTCCTTTTGTTTCCCTGAAAGGGTCTCACTGGTGCTGTCAGAGAAAGAAGGCTGCAGAAGGATCTGTTGGCCTGGTCTGCTGGCCATAATAAAAATGTGCCATTATGCAGTTTTACAAATCGACAATACTCGCATTGAGCCAAACACATTGTGACTCCTGCTTTGAATCAGCAGCAGAGGAAGCTTGGACATAAACATGGAGCCATGAATGCCTTGGACTGAAATACTTCAGAACTAATGGAACCCTTCCTTTGTTTTTAACAGGAGCACCATATTGGAGAACCTGCTGAAATACATTTGGAATTTGCATGGGTGATGGTACTAGTACCGTTGAATCATGGAGAGCAAGTTGGGGTATGCGAAAAGACAAATTCCTAATACAAGAAATTATATGGCCAATAAAGTGATCTGATCTGATCTGAATTGGAACTAATGAATGGAATTTCAAATCAGTGCAGACGGGAATTGTATTTTTGTTTCTTGTACATCTTTAACCCAGTTACATATCAACTGTAAACAGCACATCAGCAAGGTTTTTGTGAGTAAAAGTTTGCATTGACTTTTATATCTGTTGAGGTATTAAAAAGCTGTCCTATCAAGTCTTTTACTTGAAAATGAACTTGTCTTAGTGTGGCAGCCCTGTTCCAGAAGTCTTACAGGTTTTAATAATTTCTCCATATCATGTATCTAAAGAAAAACAGACCAAATGGTAGTTTTGACCAATTAAATCTGTAATTGAGCCAATGAATTTATAAAGTTTGATCATCTACTGACCTGTGACTAGTAGAGGTCCAATAAGAGGTCACTGACCTGACCTGTTTGATAAACCACCAGTAATAAGGTCCAATAATATAGAATTACTTATAGACCAATAGCTACTATGAACTCCAAAATAACACACGTACAGTAAATTATTTACCAAGATTAATAATGTAGTGAAGAAATTGTTTACCAAAAGATCCTGCAAGGAGCAGGAGTAGATATTTCTCATTTATCCTGGGGAAAAAAGTGTTTTTCTTTACTTCACTTGAGTTTGCACAGCTTTCACAATAATGCTCCTCAAGATGATGTTCTTTCCTCTGTAGTACAAGTGTTGCGCCTTCTTTTCCGTTTTTATTTAAACCACGTAAAAATCGGTAAAAGTTTGTAGAACTTTCTCCTCTCTTTTTTTTCTCGGTTTCCCCCCGTTTTTTTAAAGGCTGTGAGAAGCCTCTGATTGGTATGCATTGTTTAGTTTCTTTCATTAATGCCTGCTGCCACTCTGGATGCTCAGATGAACAATAGCATGGGCCTGTAGAGATCAATACTAGATTGCTGATAGTGCCCATCCATTCGGTGAGTAGATTACATGATAAATGGCATGGTCCATATGTTTTGACACCCTTTCGGTTTGGAGCTCAGACCTGGCCTACAGCTTCTTGGGCCTATCATATGATGCTGGAACTGCAAACACAACACTTCCCCTATCTCACAAACCCCATATTGACAATTTTAGAAAAAAAACCCAACTACGGCACTTTTTTTTATAAAGAGCTTCTACTTTTTTTTTAAAGGATTTGCATTTTCTTTTTCTTCATTTCTTATTACCTACTTGCTGAATATTCCATGTTTTTTTTAATAGTGTTGAGCCACGTTGAGGTAGAACCCATGCTTCCTACTGTATGTGCACAAAATTCATTAAAATAGAAATGAAAATAATTTCAGAGCCTTTTTGTGTAATTTAACTCAGAGCCCTATAAGCAGCAAGTAAAAAAATAATATCTGTAAGAACCTGGGTTATTAATAAGCTACAGTTTCTACATATTGGCAACTCTTAAGAATACAATATGAGTTTTTGAAGGATGTCTTTGTTACAAAATAAATCTTATAGTCTTTCTTAGGAGTATAAGAAAGATATTTTTAACAAAAAACTACATTACAACCTTCTACCTACATATAATTTTTATATACATATAAGACAGGGATATTTATCCAAATTTACACCATAGTCTCCTGGAAAATTGTACTGTAAATTAAGTAGTCCTGGCAATAATCCATTTCTAATGTCTATTATGCATGTTTTATAATAATTTGCTTTTTGGGTGTTGGTGAGGTGTGTGTGCGTGAGAGATTACCCACCAAGCTGTCAATGTATCTACAAGCACACCGAAGGCAAAATCAACAGCTATCCGTTGTCTCCGTTTTTGAAGCGTGGCTTTCAGACACAGATAGTTCGGCTAATTAATAATTCAGTCAGCTTGCATACCTGTACGCATCATTAGTTAATTTCTGACCTTGAAGCCATTTGAAACAAAACAAATTGCTTAAAGAAGACTAGAAAAAGGAAAAGATTTTTCAGTGAATAAAAGGCTCCAGTATGAAAAAAGAGATCTTTGTAAGCAAGATAGCTACTATATACAATAAATAGGAGAAATGGCAACTTAAGGGAGAGGTTTATCTGCCTTTATCTGCTATTTGAATTCTGGCAGACTGTGTATCCTGTTACTGTTCTTACTGTGTGCTCCATGTGAATATCTTACATGTTTTGATTTGTGTTTTGAGGTAATTCTTTACAATGCTAGACAACTATACCAGTACTGACAGTGCTTTTGAAAGGTGTTTCTGCAGACAGATTGCCAGGAATTGTGGAAAGGAAGCAGATTAGTGATGCAAATTGTTCTGAAGCCAGTACCACACAGGCGGACTCCTCAGCCTAATTTCCTATCGTTCCTTTTTAAGGAAAGCAAAGTGTGTAAACTGCTCTTAAATGAACCATGAGCATGTCAACAGAGCCATCCATGTATTGTGTAAACATAAAGCCATGATCTGAGGTTTCATTTCATGAGGTAAATGTGTGTGGTAAACTTTTCAGACTATACAGTCCTCCAATCTTCAGCTGTGCCCTTTACCTACTGTATGTACAAAATGTTTCACACTGAAGAATTAGGTAAGGTCTGGTGTTTGATGGTTCCTGACTAGATGATTTGTATTCATTTTTAATTGTACATTTACTAATATTTTACTCACATTTCTCACATTTACTAATATTTTACTCACATTTCTCCAAGGAGGTGATGACTTTTCTATGTGTAGTTTCCTACACACATACAGTAGCAGCCTTGATTATGCTGTTAATGTAAGCATTGATTTCAAAGCAAAGAGAAAACACCATACAGCAAGCTCAGATAGTTTCCACACTCTTTGTCCTTGAGAACTTTTCCAAACATCAGAATAAATAAAACTGAAAAAAAATAGGGAAAGTATATCCCCTTTCTGCTGAGTGAATGCGTTCATAAATGATTGAAGGGCACTAGGTGAAAAAATGATGGTGTCAGAAAATAGAATCATTTAAAACAGAGACTAATGTACTCTGGCTATGAGGTGAGCATTTAGTGAGACTTTGAGTTTTATTTTATCTTCTTCTCCTTTGCTCACATTCTTCAAATGAAAGTGATCAGGCCCACCATTAGCTTAAAGTGCAGATATCAATTTCTGCCTCTTTCAAAATCACAGTGCAGTGCCATCTGGCAAGAACGAGAAAGATGATTAATGAAGAAGTAGAATGATTTTCCATAACAATTTTAATAATAAATACTGTATGTTCTGCTCTGGCTGTTGAAGTGTTATTAAAAGGCACTTTTATATTCAGCATATAGCATATTCCCTGCTTAAAAGAGTCCCATATGATGTATTTTAATTTTCTAGGATAATATTTTTAATGTATTTATGTTTGCAAAGTTAATCTGCATTTTATAACTAAAAGATGGACAAGGTTTGTTACCCCTAAATATTATTATTATAAAATTATAGAATTTCAGTGGACAGTACTGTAAAGCATGTTTTTTTTACATTACAAATCTACTGTATTTCTACGTTTTAAATTCCTTTTTATTTGCAAATACAGATAGTAGAATTTGACATAAGGTTGGATTTGGAGCTGATATATTTCTTACTTTAAATAAAGCCGATATGTGAGTGACAGAACTAATTATTTCCAAATGCATTTACAGTATATACAATATGTGTAGTTGTGTAGTTTAGCACATCACAAATTAGTGGAAACAATTTTGTTTTGAAAATAGCTTCAAATCGCATCTAAGCAGGCGTCTCTCTCTAGAAAACAGTGCTCAGCTCACAAAAAAAGATAAGAAATTACACTGTTCTTCTGAAAAGACAAATGTAGTTAAATACTGTCATGTAAAAATACTGCAGATAAAGCAAGTAGCTGATGCAAGTAATATTTCCATGACAGTCTTATTTGGCATGTGGAACCATTCTTGCTACTTACTTTTTAAATATTAAAATGAAGGATCTGTTGCTTTAAATGTCATGTTTTTGCCTGGATTGCTAGCCAGGAGACAACAGAAAATACCCAGCCTTACCTGTGTAATCCCACAGTGTCTCAGGTGCCAGAGTTTACTGTGGAGAGCTCATGTCTCCTGTCAGAAACGCTTGGCGTAAGACAGGGACGGCATGGCCACTGGGCCCAGTGATCTGAAGGGGTCAGTTTTCAAGGGGAGACACTGTGGCAGTGATGTACCAATGACAACCTGTCAAGTTATCTTGAGTACAATCCTGTCATTTCCACTGAAGGCAAGCGAGGCAAGGTATTTCTGAATCGAGAACTGCGGGTTTCACCGGCCATTCCTCCCTTTTCCTTTCATTTCTCAACCCCCCCCCCCTCCCCCGCCCCCCCGTCCTCTGAAATTGCATGAAAAGAAAATAACCCTTAATGTCCCATACCTGTCTCTGGCCATCTGGCAGGCCATGAGTTTTAGTCTGTAACCTTGCTCTTGCTCTTGCTCGACAGGGTTTGATGGGAGGACAGAAACTGAATCTGAATCAGGCTGATGAAATTTAGGACATCACGCCTGCTGCAGAGATTCAGAAGGTCACGTTTGGGAGAGTTTCCAGAGCTGTCCAGCAGGAAGTCACAAAGCCACTAGTTGTGTCTGGAAGCCAAAGGGGGCATTTACATAACGAGGAAACACATGTAACAGCCTGTACAATCAGAAATTAAAGCCCTCATTTAATTTGGGAAGAGGAACAATACCAGTTATGCTTGCTCTGTATGAACTCTAAAGTGAATGCAATGGAACCTGCTGATATTAAAACATTTGTCTGACCCCTCTCTCCTCTGGGCTTGGTGACACTACCAAACCACAGCCCCAAGCACTCACACACAACTTGTACTCTGGTATATACAGACAAATAGGTTTTGCATCATTGTTGTACAAAATACATACATTTTACAGTTGTTATAAATCTTATTTAAAAAAAAATAAATTTAAGGTGGAGATAAATAAAGTTCTAATTGTGATTCTACTTACTGTGAATTTGGCCAGTTGCACTGAGCTCTAAAATGTGCTCCAGCTGCCCTGTGGGTTTCTTACCTAGTATTCCAAGAGCTTTCAGCTGCACAGAGCAGTGTAGATCTACAGTACCCAGGGCTGCAAAATGCCTGCCTGAGAAATGCACGGCTAATTGATCTTGGACAAATACCTCATTGTGCTGCTTATTAATTAAGTCTCCCGAAAGAATTGGAGGTTCAAAAATATAAAAGGTTTCAACATCTCTTTTTTTTTCATGGTACCTACCAGAGTTTGTTTACAGCGTTTCATTTATTCTTATCTTAAACAAAACTCAGGTTTCAAAGGCTTTTGTTCCATGGGTACTGTACTCTTGAGGAGTGTTATATTTGCAATGCTCTAACCAGAAGCATATGCAGTAAGTGCAGCACATTCAGACGCCTCAAAATAAAAAAAAAAGGCCAGATGAAAAAAGTACACATTACTGCTGTTAAATAAAATACCTCCAGGATGTAAAAGTAGTTTTTGGTTCAGTGTCAAGAACCAGGCTTACAGTATCCAATTCCAGAACCTTATCTGTGACTGGAGAGAAAACAATCTTGAAGATTACTTTGTGCACACTGCTGCGGGCCCTGTGGATGAGCAATCAAAGGACTTTTCCCACAAAAACGGTCGCACTGCAACACATTCGCTTTTCTATCCCCAATCCTTCTTTAAAGAAAAGGAAGCAAATAACTGCACAAAACACAGAAATCCTCATATTACCTAGAGCACTGGGATTAAAAAAAAAGCCAAGATGTGGAAAACTGTAGTAAAATAGTTAATTATGTTCAGATGAATAATGCAAACTCCCCCTTATGTACAGTACTTTCCAAGAGGACAGTTACTGTTAAGTGAAATACTGTACTGCTACTACTGCTAATAAAAACTGCAGTGGCAATGAAGCATAGGACAAAGAGCCGATTCATCTGAATTCTGAAATCAAGTCAAAAATGTTTTGTTTGCTTAAAATATATGCCAAAAATATTGCGTGGATGAAAAATAGTCAAGGGATACTATGATGGAACATATGTACTTCCTAATAAATTATTTCCCCTCAGGCGATCAATAGTTCTCGATTCGGGAGATATGTTCATATATTTGTAAGGCAGGCAAGGAACAATGACACACGCATGTCCCATGTTTCTCAAAAATAAGACATAAACTTTGCCAACACAGCCAAACGTTTCACAAGTTTGAAAATCTAATAGTGAGCAGAAAAAACTCTATTGCTGGCATGCAATGTTAAAACGAAACAGATGTACCAGTTTACTGAATGTTATCTAATTTTCGCTTTCTATTTTTTAGCTTTATATATATATAATACATTGATTACTGCATGTTAAATAAATCAGAATGGAAGATCAAAACAAGCTTGTTGTTTGGCAGTAAGCATAAAGTTAACAAATATTTGGTAAATTCTGAAGCTTTCTCTGCCTATTCTGCTCTAAAAAAATGAAAAAGAAGGTATTTTGAATAATTCTTAAAAAAAACAAGCATAATGGCCCCAAATGCCTGTAATTTTGGATATAATAACCTTCCCATGCAGCTCTGTATAAACTCCAGAGTCATTGTTTAATGAGCCGATCAATGATTTAGTATTTTTTTTCTCAGTAATTACTTTCAATGTATAGATTTTGACACATTTTACTTTTATATATTTACATTTTCAGTTAGATTCTCATTTAAAAGTGTTTTTAATGTCCCTTGTTTATTTGTAATATGTGTGGTTCCACACTCTTGGTCTAATGATTTTTCCACACTACATTGGTAATCAAATTCATTTATTTCCTTGGCTTAACAATTCCTTTGACTAAAAGGAATATACTATTTCTTTCCCTGGGCTTTCAAGGAGGTTGAAACACAAGCAGAAAGGATCAAAGGTGTTAGTGGGGCCAGCAGGGGGCACTCACCCTGCGGTCCATGTGGGTCCTAATGCCCCAGTATAGTGATGGGGACACTATACTGTAAACAGGCGCCGTCCTTCGGATGAGATGTAAAACCGAGGTCCTGACTCTCTGTGGTCATTAAAAATCCCAGGGCGTATCTTGAAAAGAGTAGGTGTGTAACCCCAGTGTCCTGGCCAAATTTTCTATTGGCCCTTACCAATCATGGCCTCCAAATAATCCCCATCTATGAATTGGCTTCATTACTCTGCTCTCCTCCCCACTAACTGCTGATGTGTGGTGAGCGTTCTGGCACATTATGGCTACCGTCGCATCATCCAGCTGGGGCTGCACACTGGTGGTGGTGGAGGGGAGTCCCCATTACCTGTCAAGCACTTTGAGTGGAGTGTCCAAAACAGCACTATATAAGTGTAAGTAATTATTATTATTATTTAATACTCACAAGTCATTATGTGAAGTCTCAGAACATTGTGAAAAATACTAAGAGTAGAGAGGAAAGGTAAAAATTGAGAAATCTTTGCTTTTAATTCTGCTTAATACTCTTGCATGTAAAGTTTCCTTCATGCATGGCCACAAATGTATTATCAGTAGGTCCTCTGTAACAATTGATTTGTACACTTCTTTCCTTTGTATTTGTGCGTATATATACATGATTTATAGCTGGGTGCTGTTTTCACCACTCATTACAAATACTTGTCATCTTCAACATTCTGAAAGAAAAATGCAGCGTTTGTACGAAGGCCCAGGTCAGGGAGAGTACTACATGTGGCCTGGAGGTACTGAGATTCTAATCCTGGTCTTGATCAATACTGGAAGCTGGTTAGAAGGAGAGTCCTGAGTGTTGTCTATCAATCTTGTATCTTGGTTAGCCAGTGTGTGCAAAAGTCTTGCTGCTCCTTAAGGAGGCACCTGGCCTGGCTGATAACAACAGTGTCATTGACATGTGAGTCTGTCACCTCATCTCTGTCAAGACTAGTCCCATTGGAGGCCCTGATGTGCCAGGAGATTTCAATACTGCAGTGGGAAAGGGCAGGCTCAATCCAGACCATGGTGAAGAGACAGAAAATGTAGGGACTCTAACGGGAAATGTCTCTTAAATCAATTTTTTTCAATGTTTCTGATATATTTTAAATTTGAATGTCTTTGCTACAGATAAAGCAGAGGTTCAGAAAGCCCATCTAGCAAAACAAAACAGAATTTTGCAGACACCAAAGGATGGTGAATTCTCCTGGACTTCAGAAACACACCTTTAGAAATGTTAACCTGTATCACTGTGGTCTGAATTGTACAGTACACTGGAAAAGGGGGAATCAATATTTAAACTGTATGCAGTTGTGTTTACATACGCATGTGCCATTGAATTGCAACAGAGTAAAAAAAAACATTTTTCCCAGCAACTGACAGAGCCTTTTAATATGTATGCTTAAATAGATCAACCTTTTAATATGTATGCTTAAATAAACACAAAATCAGAGTCTGGGACATTATTAATGATTAATAATAATGGTTCCAGCACTGGACTTTCATTCTATGTTTGAAACCATAATGGAAGTTATTGTGCAGCTTTTGTGTGATGAATTAAGATCCTTGAACCCTGTTAAATATTGCTGTACTTTCCTGTAATTCCTGTCTGATGGTTTAACCAGAAATTAAAAATATCTGAGCATGTGCATGTGTTTTAATATACATGAAAACTGCCTGAGAACGTTTTTCTGTTTTATTGGCAAGGTGTATTCTCAGGTTTAACATTTCCAGAATTCCCTAAGCTATGGAATATTTAATACTGCTTTAGTTAATAATTATATTAATGAAAAGTTTATTGTAGTTTGGTTCTCAATGAGAAACACAAGATACAAATGTTAAAAGTAAAGTATCTGAAAAAAACCCCAAGAACAGTGATAAACAGGGATGAATTATACGTGTCAGAGATGAAATTGCATTTAGTAGGAAAACATAAAAAGAGATGGTCTTTCTGAACAAACAATGACTATTATTTCTGAAAATAAAAAAAGAACTTAATTTTTTCAGTGAAAGAGAGGCTTATTATCCAAAGCATTTGCATGATGAGAAAATACATCTAGTATTCATCTTAGTAAAGTTGTAATAAATGGTTTCAACAGTATTATCATCAATTCTCTACAGGTGCAGCTGTGAAAATCAGTCACTTCAATCAAAAGCTCCTGCTAGCCTGTGTAAGAGCATCATTTTTTACACTCACATACAGTACTGCTGGAATTAACCAAAATATATGATAAAACAGTCTCAAGTCTGCTCAGAGGAAGTCAGCCTTTGGGTGGTGCTTTTGAGCAATGATAACCCTGAATGCAGTCTTACAGGCTGTGCCTGGTGCCCTGAGATTTGTGTTTCACCAATCTCCAGCAACAGGAGACCCCACAAGATCACCAGGGTACTTCATATCGGCCTGTACTGATGCTTTCACCTCAAGGATGCAGCAAGTGTCACACGGTTGCAGTTATTTCCGCGTTAACACAGTTAAAAAAAATCTAGAAAAGTACAAATTAA
Organism: Atractosteus spatula; assembly: GCF_055471065.1. NCBI lineage: Eukaryota > Metazoa > Chordata > Actinopteri > Semionotiformes > Lepisosteidae > Atractosteus > Atractosteus spatula. Next base: position 12,817,263 of record NC_142726.1, on the reverse strand, counting down.
AATGAAAAGCAACAATTAAATTGCCCCACTGCATAATTTTCAATCTAACATCACACAAAGTTCTCTCCAGACCAACATGAGATCTACACTACAGCCATACTGTTAAATACCAGTAGTTTTTTTGCCTGAAATCTCATTCAACTCCACAATTTTCATTTTCTCTCTTGAATTTGCAGAGGGCTTTTTTCTTCTTCTTCTGCATACCAGAAGAAAATGTTTTGTTTGGTGGAGGTCATGGGTGGAATGAGTTTGCTGGTCTCAGCTCAGTCTCCTGGGGCCTGGACTGAGCATCAAAAAGGAGAAAAAAATCACTAAGCAATCTGGTACATAATTGCAAAATTGTCTATGTATGTTCAAAGGGGGCTTTGGGCTGTAGAAGCGGAGAAAAAGAATTGCCCTCAGAGGAGAGGGTGATCTGTGCGGGTCAGGATGAGGCAAATTGTCTGATCAATGTGAGAGCCAGACGACACTGTGAGGAGCTGTGCTGGGTCTATCTGTCCCTAGAGTTCTTGTTACATCTCTCCTTCTAATGAGCTCTAAACGTCTGCACAAAAGTAAGAAATGCTTATGATTCACACTTTGTGGAATATATCACGTAATACTGTTTAACATCGTGTAGTACAGCACCTTTGTGGATCATATTCAACAGATCCAAATATTAATTTCTCACCTGGAGTCCCAAAATATAGAATATTATAAATTTCTCTCAGTTTATAGGTAATTTTTACAACTTCCTATTGTTTGGGTATTCTTTGAGAAGTGGTGATGGAGGGTGTCAAGTTAAGATGATAAGACTGCACTAAAAAGTAAATGATTTCTAAGTCATGTTCATAAATTTATAACAAGAATGCAATGCTACAGTATATATTAATTGCAGTACTCCAACTCAGTTAGATATTAATTACCTCTCAAAATTGTTCTTTTTGTTTGTTTCATGGGTGGCATGGTGGAGTGGCAGTTATCTCTGCTGCTTCATAGCCCCTGGTTTCAATTCAAGGATACAGCACCCTCTGTATGGAGTCTGCATGTTCACTCTGTGCTGACATGGGATGGGTGCTCTGGTTTCCTCCGACCTTCCAAAGACTAATTGGTTATATTAACTTGTGTTTCTAAAATGATCACGTGTATGTATTCTGCAATGGACTGATGTCCTGATGGGGTGTAGCCGCAACTCATGTACTACAGTATGTGTGACAGGTTAGACCCAAACTTGTCTCATCTTTCTACAGACTGAAATAACAATAGATAATGCATAGATTATGTATTTTGCCTTGCTTAGCGGGAAAGCTAAGATATGGGAATAGAAACCTGAAAAAGAAACTAGTTTCTTTGCTTTGTCCAAAAATTGTATTGTACTGTATATACAGTATATAGTAGAGTATACATACAGTATTACAATTAAGGTCTCTTCTTATCACCTAAGCTACAGCTGAATTAAAAAATATATATTTCCAATCATATCATAATCATGGGAATCATTTTCCACTTCTTCCACAAAATAATGAGAAAACTCTGCCAAATAACTGACTCACATAAAATATCGATAAAGAAAATTAGAATAACAATTCTATGATTTGGAAAAGAGCAAAGGTTTTCATAATCCGCAGTCTCACAAAGATAAAAGGGTGTATAAGAATTAAAAACATAATGTTCTGCTTAATGATACCTATTAAATGCACCAAAATGCAATAATATTGAATAAGAGGGTTCAATGCACTCTTAACATCAATAAGATGTGATAACATTCTTTTACTGCCATATTTCATTACACACCCACACACACTGAGTGCACATCAGGATCGTGGTCAGTTAGAATTACAGTAGAATTAATCTCTTTAGGAGACATTTTTACATAATGGTATGTGGAGTTTGAATAAAGGTTCTTCAATTTTATATTTTTATTATTAACCTGAAAATACCATTTCTACTTTAGCAACATGAGCTTTGTAACTTACTTGCATTCCTCATGAAGTCACACATAGGTTAAATGATTTCCTTTTTTCCCCGACAAAATTGGGCATGAATCCACAATGCTCTTTTTACATAATAAAAGAAGAAAAGGGATTGTACCATGCTCTTAAACATTTGCTAACATAAATAAATAAGACCATAAATAAGAACATAAATAAGACCAGTTTAAACAAAGGACTAATCATGCTTCTTCAGGGACCCGAAGATATTTTTTGTTACGGATGACAACCGTCTGCATATACTGTAACAACCTTTTTATTTTTATTTTTCAATTATGAACAACGTATATTTTACAGCAGTTTATGGACATGGACCTAGTAAAGCAAAATGGAAAATCGTTAGAAAGACACTTTCAAAAACTACTCAGGGAAAAGACATGATTCTGGTAGTGCTGGTTTTCTTGCAGAGAATATTTTATTGCCTTTAAATGCTAAAATGATTATGTTTCTTTCTTCTTTTAAAGAGCACCAAATATATTATACGGATATCTCTGTATAATTTTCTAATATCGCCAAACTGTATATTTTCTTCTGAGGAAGTAACTGCACATCTTCATTAAAGTGTCATCTTCTATTATTTTTTTCCTATCTCAATTAGCAATTCCTTTAATAAAGGGTTTTGCTCTGTGTCTGTAGTCGAAAGCACATCTGTGCCATTATTACAAAAGCGGCTGATACCTTCCCAGAGAGAGCAATTAGGGGAGCACTTGTGACTGGATTCAGAGCAAAAATTTAAACTCCACGAATGTCTGCAGGATGGTATAATCACTATTGAATCTAAGAAAATGCTTTACAACCATTTCAGGTTAGAGGTACTGCTGAAGAAAGTGCTGCCTCCAAGACATTGAGATTTGTAAGAAGGGAAAAAAAAGTGCTATGATATAAAATCCTAATAGCAGAGAATCTGAGGCCCATATTTTAAACTTGGTCTCTTGGTATTATCATACACCAGACTGCTATCCCTTGACCATTAAGATGTGCTTGGAGCTGCCATTTTACATTTAGGCCTTGTAGCTAAGGCTGTATGCAGTAATTGATCACGTCTGTTTGCACTATCTGCGACAGTATGTGACAGCCCCTTGGAGTGTGTTGTATATGCCTGGCTAGTCATCAGCTGATCTTTCAAATTTAACCCTAATTGGGGAATATTAAACGAGCTATCCCCATTTAGCCCCTGTCCGCAGGCATAGAGAGATCCATAAATATTTTCCCTTACACGTCTGCTGTATGTATTGACTTCAATACAAACTGACATTTGGAACTGCACACTACTGGCTGTGCATTTTTTAAGATGATGATGATAATAATAAAACCAACAACAGCCCCTTGTCTCTTAGTGAAATAAATACAAAAAAAAGCGTGAAGTTCAAAGTTTCTGGCACTAAAAAGGCGTCTTATTAGTGGTGTCCAATTTATTACCCTTTCCAGCTAATGCAAATTAATCTGTAGAACGAGCTCTTACACAACATGTATTCAAAGTTATTTGTTAAGGATATACTCTGATTGAAACCACTGCAATGGCAAAGAAAAAAAAACAACCTAATTTGTGACTAGAAAAGACCTACCTGGCAGAATCTGACACAGGGTAACCGTGCTGCATCTTTAAAAGTAAACTCACAGCCAGGTATTCTGGGACATTAAGAAAAGTGTTGACCAAGCAGAATGTGACTAGACGAATGTCTTCTCATTGTGTGAAGCATGAAGGCCGTGATAGATGATTTCAAACAACAAAGCGCAGCGACTGAGACAAAATTAGTGTTGTTTTAATTACCAGTGTCTGTAATGTTATCTATCCATAACTGTCTTGAAATGGACTGTCAATGGGCAGAGCGGTGGAGAGCTGGGATTGATACTGTGTTGATGTGTCTGGTATCTGCACAGCCACAGACCAGGACTGCTTGTTTGGTGTACTGTACATGCATCCTGTAAATCTGTGCATATGGCATCTGTGCAGTTTTACAGTACTGGGTTAAAGAGCACCTCTGCACTCTTAACATGCAGCTTCAATGAGACAGAAGGGCTTCATGTCCTATGTTTTATACATAAAGCATTAACCCACATTAAATATACACACATAGAACATACTGTATTAGAGATACATTATTTTGCAGAACAGCTAGCTTTACCTACAAAATACAGTATTTCCTTTTGCAAGGGAGCATGTCTTTGGATTATCAGCGAAGGAGATGTCAAGGATTATGAAGCCATGACAAGCGTTTGCTGTTTTGGAAATTTAAATCTCGGCTTGATTCGTACTGATGAAGTGTTACATGCTGTAGATTGTCTTTACGTAGTTATTTACAATTCAACATACTGTACAAATCTAAATTATATCCACGAACAGGTTCAAGTGGGTGCCTCAGCATGCGTAGGCTAGCCTGAAGAAGGCTCAACAGACGAACGGTTGTGCCTCTTTTCTTTTCAGTATGGAATAAACCTTCACCTGTTCCTTTACAGTATATACGTGAGTGATGAGTAGGAATTTTGGCAAGACCTCCCTGTCAAAATCTGACACAGGGTAAAACTTACAGCCGGGTATTCTGGGAATAAAGAAGATATATTGATGTGCATCTGTTGTTTTTGAAAACACAAATGGGTCAACAGTGAACCAGTGCAACTTAAAAACATCTAACTCTCATACAAAACATTGTTATCCAGTACTGCTTGTTAAGATACATTAAAGGAGTTTTGGAAGATGAAATATCTCTAATTCTTGGGGCTGTAGGGATGAAGGATAGCCCGCCTCTTCAAAATGGCCTGTATGGTACATGCTACAAATGAGTAGGGAAAGCAATCGAGCTAATAGATTACAGTAATTATCCAATCTTTGCCTAGTTTGTATTGGCAAACTATAAATACAGTACACATTAGAACAAGGTGCTTACAGAGCGTACATGAAAGGTCAATGCAATTTGTAAGGAGCTAGTCATTAGAATATGCTAAAAACATTGCTTCAGGGTTCAGATTTTAATGATGAATACATTGATTATTAAGCTGTGAGAAAAAAACACACCAGAATTCATGTTAAGTTTCATTATTTTAGGGGAAGGTGGAGGAATGTTTATGATAATAATAATTATATATACGCAGAGTACATACCTACAGACACGTTTGAAAAAAAATCCAACTGAGCCCCGGAATGCAAACATTGAAAAATATAATTGCTGTGAGGAAAATTCCTTGGAGGAGTTTGGCACATATTAAAAGCAAAAACTTGAGACATGTTTGTGATAAGATTACTAATAAATCTCTGTTAAGCCTTAGACTCCTGACAATAACATAGCAACAGAGCACTTCATCGTCTTTGGGCTGTAGAATTTAAGATCGGTCGCAAACTATCTAAATTACGACTGATACTAGGCAGATGCAGTGCTGTGTAGTGCTACCTCTCATAAATCTCCTGTTCCTTACATGCAAATTACATTCCATTTTAATTGATAATTTCCCAGATAGCTTGCACTGTTGCAAACTCAAGTGGTTTAATCACAACAGCAAGAATAACCTATTGTACATTTAAACCTCAAATAAAAAATCGTATTTGTAGGTGAGATCATTTATTTGGCAAAGGAGGCATTTTTGTATCCTCACACTGCTTTTGTATGTGAGCCCTGATTGAAGAAAGGTTCCTTAATGTACCCAAAGAGTGCTATTAAAAATACAATAATTATAAACATGTTTAATGTATGCCAGGCCAGCACTGAAACATTCCTCTTAGTCTAAAGTGACGTCATAGCATTATTTATAATCATATTTGATTCCATGCAAATAATAGGTTCAGATAGAGCAGATCAAAAATTAATGTCTAACTTTAGAAGCCCCATTAATTATTAAGATTGATTAATTCTTAATAAGTGCCGTCAAAAATCACTACCTACACTGATTCTTGTTGAACTACTTTACTTAAACTAGTTTTCAGATTTGAATATTTTCCAAAATAAAACACAAAGCCATTTTCTTGACAAACCCATGGGTACAGAAATAAAGAAAAGGTTTTTGTGTCTCTGTTTGGTTTGTTTGAAATGTTGCAGACTGCAGAAATGCAATTTGTCTGTTGAAAACATTTTTTTTTTATCAGGCATGTCACCAGTCAGACCACTATCATAGTTTCTACCAAGTATGTGCAAAGTTTTCATGAAAGGAAGCAGACTACATACAGCCATTGATCTTGTTATCTTGCCTGTCTTCTGTAAGATTCATTCTTCAGAGGCATTTCATATTTTTACATTTGGAGTCACAAAGTACAAAATAAAAAAAAGATTATGTGCATTGTTAAAAGTAACCAACAAACTCCCCTAATAAGAAGGGATGAATGAAAACTAAGTGTAAAGAAATGGAAAGCAAACACATATATTTCAATAAATACTCAAGGCAAAGGGGGTGCTTTTGGAAATGCTACAATTTTGAGCTGATTTAAGAAATACAGGTAGAAGAGTATCCTTCAATACTGTAATATCCCACCCTAACTCTTTTTAAAGGTTAAATGGCAATTTGATTCCTAGACAAATTCAGGAACATCAAACATTAAATATTATGTTACATACGACAACTACTACTATTACTACTACTAATAATAATCATAATAATACCACAATTATAATATTACACCACCAGGGGGAACAATGTCCAAAGAAACAGATACATTAGTGTCATAAACAATCAGTTGTACCCTAAAAATCAGATTATCCTTCAGTAAGGCTTTCACACAATTTGGAGTTTCTAACATTCTAATGACAAGTTTTGCTACATTATTTGCACAACTTAAAACTGCAATAGATGACCTATTTGCTCTTCACAGTATGTCTTTTTAAAACATACTGTAGTTCTAAAATATTTCTTTCATTTAAAAAATCCTCCTTATTATTATCAAAAAGATATCCAGTTTCATACAGTACATCTTACCAATCATCTTAATTTATTAAAGTAACAGAGTGATAATATAATTCTAGCTATCCTGATTTTATGGAGGAGTGAAGAAATGACCCCAAAGTTTGTTAGGAGCCTCATATTTATTTATTTAGTAGCACCACACCTCTGAGTATGTTTCTGAGATTAAGTTTACCGTGTTGCACCTTCTAAGGCCAAAAATAAACTAAACAAAACAAAAATAAAACTAAACAAAATAAAACTTTTTGTCTATTTTATAAATTCTGTTTCATCTATTCTGTTTCACAAATAATAGTTTGAAATAAGCTGTTATGATCACATACTACAGACTGCAATGTATATTTAAAAATCTCAAACACAATATCGTTATTCACAGTTGGATTTGTGAACCTTTAGTTTATATCTTAAACCTCTTAAATACACTCAAATTGATTTCTTGCAATCTCATTGTTTTCTGAGAATTTTTTTCCCAATGACAATTTTCGAAGCTTTCGGACAGATGATCTAAGACAGTACAGTCACCCACTCGCACCTCAAACCTTGCAGAATAAACTTTAGAAGACTCCCAACTTGTTCCCCCTTTAAAATGCGTAATGGAGATAACCCCCCAAGATATCCTTCCTACACCTGTGCTAACTAATTAAAAAATGACCATGTCTCCTATGGTCAACAACCAGGTTGCCTTGTATCCCTGCACATAACCTGTCTGCTTTGAAATGGATTGCAGGTACTTGAATAGTGTGCTGGAACAGCCCTCAAACATACTGTACTGTAAGTGTCCACGGTTTCTGTAGTTTTGTAATTCCTTCTATTCTTTACTGTTAACAGTCTGTGCTCAGAGGGTATTAAAACCTAAACTGACATGGTTTTCTAAAAGGGTTCAACAACTCGCTTGTTATACACCAAGTAATTAGCATGGCATGCTGATATTAATTAGCATGAAGTGTTTTTGTTTTATTAATAAAAAAGACAAAAGAAACCACACATTGTGTATGAACGAATTTCTATAAGTTAATTTAATGGGCCCTTTTATGACCCTCAACCTAACCAAAACATAACGGGAGTATCAGGCTAACTGTTAAACCATTCATTAAACATTTTATGCAAATTATGTTTGTTTATAAACAAATTAACTGCAAGGATTTTCAAAACAGGTGCTGTGGTGTGAATGCGTACTAAATGATGTGGTACTGAAAGAATTAATTAGACCTTCAGCAGTAATTAGATGCAATAATTTGCGTGATTAGCGGGTTGGTTAAGAAGTAAGACACACACATTGTAATGCATGGAGGAGTCACTGCAGTAGTTTTGTCTTTCATACATGCAGATGAGATTTTCCTTGTGTTTAGGAAATTTTTCATAAAAAGTGCTGACATTGCTGGAGTTAATTGCAAAAGATGCTGTGGGGGGTACTGTTTTATTCTCTCCTTTGCTTCTTGTAAGTCAAAAAGCCTCTTTCCCTCAAAGCAAAGGGGAAGCTCACACACAGCATTTCTAAATTTGGAGGAAGCTAGATGATAAAAGCAAAAACAATTTCATTGCATATTATTAAAACCAGAAAGTGCATAATTAGTTTCAGCAGATTTGGTGTATTTGCTCTTTCCGTTCGCAGAAAACTTTGGGCAAATAAAAGTTAAAAGGCATCAGAGGGCCCAAATACATCATCTGTTTTTGTGCTTTTTAGTGTTTAATTTTTTCTGTCTTAATAAACATAGAAGGTTGTCTGAGTAAAGTTGATCATTTTAAAGGTTCACTTGCTTAATGCATTTAATAAACATTCTACAAATTAATAGCATATGTTCTCTTTAATATAAAAAGGAAAATAAATAAAAAATGGTGCATCAGGGCAATAATATTATGCAGCAAACAATACAAAGAATTTCTTGCCGTATCTGAAATTTAAGATATTAAATTTATGTTACAGTTCAAATTAGCACACAAATTTCCTGCTACAGATTTACACTGCTACAGATTTACACCAACAGATTTACACTGTGTAAATAAATTACAGTCTTTTGAATCCTTTCCATACTTGTTCAGTGGCTACCTTTACTACATTGATAAAAAATGAACAATTTATTCAATTATGGAGAGGGCTGTGGAAAAGGCTTGTTATTTTCTGTAGCAAGTTTGAAGAAAGTTATCATTTGAATTTGAATTTAAATGATCCTAGATGTGTGTCTCACTACTTTTTTTTCTTCAGAGACCAGAGACCATCGTATCCAAAAGATGCACAGAGAGTTGGACCGCAACACGTGGAACTCTCCACAGAACACAAGAGGATGTTTATTTTCCTTGAGGTTTTTAATATCCAGAGGGTAAATATGAAGCAATTCCTGGCCTGTGTGAAATTAGACAGTTAGGGAAAACATTTTTATAGCCCAGTTCTTGTTGCTTTTTACTGTGCTATAGAAGTTTATATTAAAAGCTATGATTTAATGATAATATAAAAGTGGGTATTCTTTGCTAGATATCAAATGCTTCAGTGTGACTTCGATTCCCCATTTTCATCCTTCCACAGAACTGTTCTGAACCTTTTTTATTCAATGTTACTTTTATTGCACACAGAACAAATGTGTAAAGGGTATTGCATTGTATTGAAAATAATTGTATTGCTCATACTTTAGATGTTGAAAAATGGTAAAATAACTCTGGAAGAAACAAAAAGTAGTGCAAAACATTTCCTTAGCTCAAATATTTTCTGTTTCAAGACATTTACAAACACCTTGACAAATGTGTTCTCTGAAGCTCAGGAGTGGACAATACAGGAAAGATTTAACTGACCTAATGACCATAATTGGCATCTATGCAATAAACATAATGCACTGACCAGCATACGAATTTGGATTTGGTTCTGCAAATGACTAAACTCAAAAAACATGCACTTTGTTTTTGCCCAAACAATGCTAAGGTAACCCAACAAATTAACTTGAAAATGGACATGCGGCCTACTACATCTCTAGATCTTTTTGAAACATTCTGATTTGAAAAACTGCTCCACAGATCCAAATAAAATTAAGACCTGTAATTTAAAATGAGGGATCGTGGAATGTTACAGTGGGCTTGGCTTTTACTTCATATTGTCTTAGCTTTAATTCAGCTTTGAAGTCATCCTGCAGGAAAAATGAAACTGATTGTTATCAAGGGACAGTGATGCACGATGATGAAACAAAGAATGTACTGTATCTGTTACAGATTCTGTACAGAGCGTTGACTTCAATGGTACAACACAGCAATGGATCGTACTTGTGTGAAGAAAAAAAAAATGACATCTGGATTCGAAGCTTGAGGCCAGAGAATATGAAAGGCTTCGGGGAGTATTTAAATTAGTCATTTTTTGTAAAAACCTCCACTGGGACTGTACTAGGTACATGCATAAACCCCACAAATACTCAGCTCGAAACACGTCAAAGTGCCTTCCAAAGCCATAATAGGCTGTTCCAGATGTTTGTGCCACTCATATTTGCGTAGACCTCTTAAATGAATGATTTGCAACCTGCAGAAATGCCACCTAAATGGTTCACTGGGAAACAGAAACATACGCTCTGCTTCGTTAAAAACTGCAGAATCAACTAAATGACACTGACAGCACAACAGTAACTGCGTCAGGCCTAATTTTCTAGTTTATTTTATTTACATTGTTGATTTTTCTTCGTTTCTTCACGCAAGAGTCCATATTATTCAAATGGGCTGTTATTGGTTTTTTTTTCCATTTCACCCTTTTCATGTCTTGCAGCAGAAGAATGAGCTAGCTCAAACCACGTCTTTGGTAGCAAATTTGAAAGCTCAGGTTGCATGCTGTGTTTTGCACACAGTTTCTTTTTTGTAGGGACTGCAGTCACCCATTAACCTCTGCTGTCCCACACAGCCATCACTAGGCATATATTTATTTGGCTGACATTCATTCAAAGTGAATTGCAATTGCACCCATTTATAATGCTGGGTATTTCACTGGAACAAGTCAGGGAAAACACCTGTCTCAAGGATACAGCAGCAGTGTCTCACTGTTTAAACCCCAGGAGTTGTGGAAAAACACAAAGAACTGCAAGCTACAGTTCAAGGAAACTTTTCTTCTCACTTTACTCATGTGAGAATGTGACTCTCAGCCCTTCACCAATTATCATTAATCAATATTGCACCACATGTGAACCTATTTACACATAATAGAATCCTGAACAACCTCTAGTGGCAGGACAGCTGAAACTACTAGCCTAATTACTGTTGGGCTGCTACACACCAGTCTTATTTACTTTTTCAAACTCATTATTTGGATTACAAGTTGAACCACCTGTTTCATTCGGCCTTAATTATTTGTTAATAGAAGAGAACCCACAAGAGCTTTAGGGTTCTGACCCCCCCAAGGCCCTGAGTACCCTATTTGTGGAATAGGAGTTAAAAAAAGCCTCTCTCTCATGAAACAGAGCCACATGAACAATTAAATCATTTCTAATCAATTTCTGGAAAACTATAGTAAGCACACTGTGGCATGCTAGATATTCATGCTGAATGTAGTGCCCAGTGGCAAGTGTTTTCTCAATTTATCAGCTTGCACTGGTAGGAGAGCAATGACACTGCAATACAGCGGTGGATGGAATCTACCCAATATTCAAACTCTGCCTGTCTTGTGTATTGTCTTCTGAGGGGGCCATGGAGGCAAAGTAAATGGATTTAAATAACAAGGAATGGGATTTGCAAGAGTACGGGCAAGCTGCCCCTTGAGATTTCTGCTGAGAGATTTGCCCAAGAATGTCTCGTCTTGCGCTTTCTCAATTTGCCAACAATACCTTCACTTTTGTTAACCTTAGCGGGTTATTCTCTCAGCACACTGCAGGAGTGGATGTTTCCAGATGAAATGCTAATTGTTTAGTTTTTTTTTCCTATTTTAATTTAATGGTATACAGATTACATTATATAGATAATGTTCTCCCCTTTTGGATCTGTAATGAAAGCAATGATTAAATCATTTGATCACCTACTGTATATGATCAGATATGATCTAATTGATCACCTTTATGGGGGTAAAACAGATCCTACGGATTAGTCCACATGGACTTAGAGAAGGTGGGTATTGCTTAACTTGTTAGAGTTCTTCAACAGTAATGGACAGCCATTTTATATTTCTACATCATTAACTTCTTCGAGACAATCTGGGGGAATCAACAAAAACGTAAACAGAATGTTAGGATACAAGAAAGCTATACCATTTTGCAGATGTTTTGTTTGTTGATTTTGAAAAGTGAGAGCTTTCTGAACAATTGTGGTCACGACAAAAAGTAAACCAAACATATGTTCTACCCATAATTGTAAAATAATAACAGATATGCCGGAGATGTAATTTGTCATCTAATACTTTACGGAGGGAAGAACCAAATGTAATGACCCCCACCACCCACACACACACACACAATTTCTCATTTTGGAAATCACAGCTTTGATATCTGCATCAAAATAGAATGAAACATTATATACATTACAGATAAAAAAAACAAGGTGGTCTAAATGATTTCACACTTGTACTCTAAATGGAAAAAATAGTTGTATTGCCTTTTATATAATCCAACATAAAATAAACATTTCAATATACTGAAAATAACAGCATGAGTTACAATGTTTCAAAAAGAATATAGACCACGCTCATCATACTCCCCAAAGTAAAGGATTAGTCTAAATGTTAAGAGATGGTTTAAATATGAGTATTACAGAAGTCATATTGAATTCCAACAGATAAATTAGACTGTGCTTTTGGTAGCTCTTAGGGGCTGTGCAACATAAATTATTACCAAATATAATTTGAGCTATTAGTCTACATTTCTGAACATCCATCATGCACATTTCAAGTATTAAATGAATATTTTGTAAAAGTGTGTGACTGGGACTAATTTTGCTGTCCTCAAATTGGATTTCGACACAAGATAATCCATGGTGGGCATTTCCAAGAAGTGAAATGAAAAGAAAGAAAAAAAAAGGATTATGTGTATTACGTTTTTTCCCTCTGCTAATCCTGTGTAGGTGACAATTTGTCACAATGAAATCCGTAATTGAAAAAAAAAAAGTTTCAGTTTTCAGTCACTACATTTGTAGTTATTACTATCTCAGTGCCTTATTTATCTATAAACATGCAGTTCTGACTGTATGAATCTTTGGGGCTGCAAACCCAGATTTGTATGTGGTTTGTGTAACGTGGCCAGCACCACTGGTATGTTTAATAGATGTCATTCTGCATTTAACTCAAACAGCTTGGTCATCAATGACCCTCAGTTGGACCGCAAATGTGGAGAGTTAGTGTACTGGCTTGGACATTATGCTCCCACAGTAAAATGTGCTGGCATTCTTGTCCCATTCAGCTCAACACTGGTGATGACATTCATCAGAAAGATGTCCGATGGCAGTGGTGGAATGTTTTGAGTGACTAAAGTTGGATTCTCAGCTGTAGCACAAATAGCACTGACTTCAGAAACAATCCAAAGTATAATCATCCACTTATTTTTTCCAATTAGCTTGTGAGCCAAAGCACAATGGATTGCCTTTGTTAACATCCCCTCACTTACTGCAGCTTCTTGCTAGTAAGGCATGTTTCATACCTTGCATCTCCTGTTATAATTGGGAAGTTTCAAGTGTCAGATGTTCCGTGCATTTAACAGCACACATACTGTACATGCTTATACGAAACATTTCTTTGTCAGTGTGTTTCACTCAGGCTGAAGAAGAATAATAAAAAAGTTATTTCTAACATTTAAAACAGAAACTGCTAGAATCAAACTTAATGGCTGCCTTTTGTTTGCCCAGTTTGTATTTGTTTTCCGCTTTGCACAGCGACCTCTTGAACACAGCAGATTTTACTTCGGCAAAGGGTTACTCTATTGCCTTGATTTTTCCCTGATTATCTTGAAGCCTGTCAGCTTGCTGTGCGCTCCCCTCCCTTGCTCTTTCTCCCTAATAGATGTGAAACAGTCCAGTCAATAATATTTTACTTGTCTTCCCTCTGCGCGTCTCTTTCTCTGATCGGTTTAGGCGGGTTTGACTGTAAGAGTCAGGAGGGAGGTTCAGATCTGAAAGTTCAGCCAAATGTTATCAACCATGGAGATGTTGCTAAGGGAAAGGCCTCACAGCCCCCTAGACCAGAGCCAATAATAGCTGTGCGTTACTGATAACATCAACAGCTGTCAAAGATCCAGGCAATTGTGGTTGTCTGTAAACCCAAACACCTGTATTCTCTCAAGCTTTGATTGTTATCCCTATCCCCATCACTCATATCATTTTGATTTGCCTGTCAAAGCCCCTGCCAGGATCTTCAGAGCTGCGAGACGATTTATAAACTGAAAGAGCCTCTTCAAAAGTTTGGCACCGTTTGAAAGGCTCACTAAAAACCTACATGTCACTGTGCTGTTGTAATGTACCAACATCAACTGTTTTCCTTTAATTACAATCCTAATCTGGGAGGTGCATGCTCATTTTTAGTGAGGAGCAGGTCCGATGACAGGTAAGTGACAGACTGTATTTGGTGTGTAAGTGCACCTGTATGATGGTAGGGGCATTAGAGGTGTCCCCCTTATTAGGGAAGGACTTGTACTTTAGGCAAATCCCAAATCATTGGCTTGTCATGCAGACAAAAAGAAAAATGTTATAATTTTGTGTTGCATGAACATTGCATTGCGTCTTTCCTCCCACATGAAAATCCCATTATAACATCAATGAGCTCATTTCCATTTTGGAGGAAATACTGAAATTTTAAAGACCTGATGATTGCTGAAAAAAAAACACGTTTGCACAAAAGAGTAAAATTTATAACACTGAAACACCTCTCCTGTTGGAACACTTAATACTTACTGTTAAACATTTATACTTCTCCTGACATGATTATACTCAATATGCAAAGTGAATCATGTGCCATTATAAGTGCAATTATAAAATATCTACAGTATGTACCATGTCTGTTTTCTGTACAGTCTTTCATTTTTATTCCAGCTATGAAAAGGTTTCACCGGAAACCTTTGTGCTGAAACACACTTTACCTTAAAATGCAAAAAACTACATAAATGCTTTAAAAATTAAAATATAGAAACATATGCTAAACTGTTTCTGAGAAAACTGTTGACAGATGATGAATAATGGAGTGCTAAGAGGACAAATGTGCCAGTATTTTGGAAAGATCAAAGCTGTTTGTTTTAGTTTTTAATTTTTAGACTGCTCAACCATCCCTTTCTCTAGTTTCCTCATTCCATGTCTCTGTTAGCATCTGTTGGTCAAACATTCTTTTGTGTATCAAGAGTTTTTTCTCCTTCCATTCCTAAATAATGAAAATCCGCATCACCAAGTTTAGTAAATCAGCCGTCTCTCATTACAATGATTTATGCATGCAGAGCATTAACAGTAGAATGGTATCCAGTACTCCTTTAATTTGCAGACATCTGGTTTATTCTTCTCAAGACCACAGTCGAAGATGACAGAGATTCGCTCTCAGGAAATGAGACTGAGCACTGTCATTCACAGTTCATTTTCTGCAGAAGAGCTTTAAACAGTATGCCTTGGCAAGACTGAACTTAAAAGGAGGAAGAGGACATTCTTTATTATTATGTTGTATGAAGAAACTCTTGCACTGCTTAATAAGTATATTACACCCTGACAGCAGCACTATCATCATGTAGCCTTGTCTCATCAGACCTCAGAAGATAAGCAAAGTTGGGACTTTGGAAAATCAGGTTACTTCTATCAGTGGGTGTGGTGGTGCAGCAATAGTTGGTGGCCTTCACTTTGGGCCAGCATTTCTAAACCCATGAACCACTATGTTAACGGGACACACTCTACTATAAGAGCTGATGTCATTTGGGTGAGACGTTGAACAGTGGTCCTGACTACTCGATCATTAAAAAGATACAATGGTACTGTTCATAGGAGGAGGAATGTTATCCCTGGTTTACTTTGAGCTTGCTCAATCTGGTCTTCTTCAACGTCTCTCTCTTGATTCAGTTGTTGTAGAGATTTCTCCCTTCTCTGCCTGATCTGGTGTGCAGTGGGGCAGCTGGAGCATAATGACTATCAGCTGCCACCCAGGTGGGTTCTGCACTTCAGTGGGATGAAAGTGCTAAATTAACAGTTATTAGTAACCCTTAATGAATGTGATTGCTGAATTATATGATTCTTAATCCTGGAATTTAAACTTATGCCCCACAAATGCCCATTTCTTGACTGCATTGCTTTGCTAGCATTAAAATACCACAAAAAATTATGCATTAGAAGGATTTATGGATTTAATTGGAACAAATCTCTTTTTTCTTACACCACTGTGTAAATAAAACCAACACAGATTGGAATCTCAGAAAGGTAGTCCCCGTTAAGTAAGACAAAAGCTACTCAGTGATAGTTTTTCATATTGTTTTCATGTTTTGCTGACTTCATGGGGAAAATGTGGTTGAAATAAAATAAAAAAATATAATAATACAGCCAGTCTTGGAGTGTTCCTTTAAAAATTCCAGTGGCGTAAGCAGTTTATTTCTTAACACATAGTTCATATTGTTTAAGGCACTCCATATATCTGTCAGTGATGCCACAAAATATGGGTTTAATACTGCATCACGCACAACTGGGACACAAGAAATATTTTTAAGGCTGTTTGTAAAACTCAGATGAGACCCTCTTTTTTTAGAATAGTTCAACCAAACCATGTCATTTTTTAACATGTAATGATTTGCACTATCCATTGTCATTACCTTTTATCCAAGTTTAATAGTTATTGCAAGTACATTTACAGTACAGGTGGATTACTGTCACAGGTTGCAGGTAATGAAGAAATCTCTGTGAAGCAGTAGAGCTCGTATTTAAACAATGTCCACAGGAGAACAAGATTTTGCATGAATCCTAATCTCATTTAGCAAGACTAGTAATTTGACCAAAACATAAAATTGTCCTTATATGAACAACAATAAAACACATAAATATTTACATTTTGCAACACAGAACAAAGAAAGTGTTATGCAGTAACTTAATTATAATGTTTTAAACATAGACCCAATATTTCTACAATTAAAATTTACATTTTCTACTTAAGGCAAATATTTCTTTTTTCTGTTACTAAAACTAAACTCTTAAACTAGGATCCTTTGGGTTTCATGTAGTCCAATTAATAACAATGCAATATGTTTAAATAACAACAAAGTGTTTATTAATTAGCACACACATTTCAGTTATTTTACTAGTTAGTCAATAGTCCTGGACTACCTAATCTTAAACTAAGTGAGCAAATCTAGATTGTTGCTAATAAGGAATTTTTTTAGCTCTCAGAAAGACTTAAACCATTAAATAGATTCACTGCTGTGAAGTCATTGACATTTTGAATTGTTCTATTCTTTGTGTTCAGTGATTTCTGTTCTTTATATACAGTAGAAACACAAGTCAGTCATCTTCCATGACCAAATCCTCTATATTTTGTAATACAAAGAGTAGCCTTTTAGCTTTAAACTTGTCTATAGAGAAACAAAAAAGATGTTAATACAGATTAACATCTGACAATTAGATTTGATGTTACTGCAACAGTTAAAACTGGTGGAGTGAACATCATTGCAACTTGTTGTAATTATATTTTTGAAGAATGGTCAATGTGGATTAAAGCTGGCCAAATGGGGCAATCTTGGTTTCTTCTCACCCAAAATAATCTGTATTAAGTCAATTCAGTAAATCTAAAAATAGAGGATGCTAGTGGAGACTTTGAGTAAACTGCTAATGCTCATACGCATCGTAACTCCTCATTGTGCCAGAATGTGTAAGACATTTGCACAGTAGTGTATACAAGTATATGCACTGTAAATGACTGACTCCCCTACAGTAATATGGTTGCAGCCCTATAAACCTTTCTCTGTTGACTTTAATTTGGCTCTATGAATCAATTTTAACATCCTTGCACAAGCTAGGCTAAATTACAGAAAATTTTGTTTTTTTTTACTCTTTTTCTTTTATTTTGACTCCATTTGAGTAAACTGACATTTGAACCACCCCTGTCACTGAAGGAGCTACAACAACAGCCATACCATTTTCCCACATGCATCACCCCCAGCAAAGCTTTCACCTGAGCCACACCACACTACATTTCTTAACCCACAAGATCTGTTGCTTTCTGTGTGTCGAGACCTAAACATTCGGCCAGTTTGCTTTAATAAATGGCCCCTCTTCCTGATTCACAGCTGCACAGCATTTTTTTCCTATTCAACTGCTTGGCTGAACCCCCACCTGAACATTTGCTCTCATTACATTCCAGTGCTAAGTGATCATTTGCTTCACTATACTGTAGGTACGAGTGTAAACCTTTCTGTCAGTGACCTGTAGCACCTAATCAGTGCAACACATAGCTTTCATTGAGCATTATTCCATACATACAGTATACGGTATGCAGGCAGGCACTATTATTATTCATGTGCTTACTTGTGTAGCATTTTGCTGGACACCATCCATCCATTTATAGAAAATTATTACCCTTTCTATGTTTCCTTGACAGTGATCTGCACAGAACCTAGGGTTATATTCACAAAGGAAGTGTACTGGGCCATTTGGCATGGGGGAGTTCATTTTATGATAACTTGTACCTCCCTGGGAAGCTGTGCCATTTCCAAATCACAATTACTCATATAACCAATAAGCATATTAAAACAAATATTTTACTACTACTATGTTGCACTATAATGGAAGTCAGTAGAACAGGTTATACATCAGTTATGGAAAAGATTTTCTGAGTGATTTAATCCTTACCAGAAATCAGGGTTCTTGGGATAGTAGCAGTGTGCATGGTTGAAAATGTGTTCTTTATTTGTACGGCAAAATGTGATGTATCATTGCCAGAAATATAAAATGTACAATTTGTGAAAGGTTGATTCAGTAGTGTTGACAATTACTTTAATTTTTGTGTTGGAGGCAAAACAAACCTCTTTTTTATTTTTTCCCTGATATTTATAACCTTATAGCATCCTTGCAGAACACCTTAGATCAACATTCTATAACATGTACCTGTAAATCAAATAGTGCTTTGGTCTCTGTTGAGCATGAAAGTATTAATTACATTCAGTACATCCAGGCTCATTTTCTTGTCTGTTTCAAACCCATAGCCTCCTGTTTTTATTTATTAGACTTTGCATATCTATTGACTTTTGATTTACGTGTTATAGGACATTGGGTTAGTAGCTGATTGAATATCTATTAAAAACCCATACTGTATACAGTAAACCATATGACACTCAACGGAAACCATTACCGAGTTTTGCTATGTTAATACAAATCATTTGCCATCCAATGGCACTCTACAGTCTTGTTAGATTTTCTGCTCTTTTTATACCATTGTCTGCTGTCCAGATTGCATGTCTACTGCATTACAAACTTCTAGACTCAGTACAAATGTAGTTACCCTAACACTGGCATAATGCTTCAGAAAAAAAAAATATTGTACCCTATATGTACATATAAGCCAGATGAAAGCTTGACTGTGTCACATTGTTATCCATATACTGTATATGGATACAGTATATGTACTGTATATTTATGAAATATACACATACTGTATACACAGTACCATGTTATTACATAGACCTGTATGTTATATACACACATGTATTATTACAAATACTGTATGTTATTATATATATAGACATAAATGTATGTATACTGTACATATACATACATACAGAGCACTGTGTTATTACAGACTGCTAGCTGCTTCATTAGGCAGTGCTTTGCACAAATAGCTCATATATGTTGCACTAGCAACACAATTTTTACAATTGTTGCAGTAGGGCGACATATTATTTCCCATCTTTGCATGCACAGTATTAATTACAGAATGGTGTCTGATTTTAGAATCAACAAACTAGAGGTTTCTGTGTTTGACAGAAAAGAAGAGGGCTTTACTATTTAAACAGCACCAACAATTCCCAAAAAGGATTGGAAAACAATGTCTGCTCGCATTTTTTGACCTTAGAAAAAAGCAGTTATTGACTAATGGATTGATATTTGTGTTACCTGATGCCATTATGAAGTTTCTAGCTATATTTCATGGTGCTTGCAGTGAGAATGGAGAGTGAAGAGAAGAGATGAGTGTGATAATGTACCGTTATGTTCCATGAATTTATGCCCCAGGTAATCAAGGTCTTTTGCAATTGAAGATTTCTTACCCATTACTTGTCAGATATTATTGGGTATATAATAGGAGATTCAAGTTTATAATTAATTTGAGCAATAATGGCAGTTAATTTATAACTTAAGATTTTAACTTAACATTTATTTAATTTGTGAGTTAACATTTTTAGTAACACAATCACAACTGGAAGTGTGGTAAGTGCAGAGAAAGCCCACATTTCCCTTGTTACCTTTGCAACAGTGTCAACTGTGCAACGGAGCAGAGCAAATGATTCCTTTGAGTGGTGAGAGATTCAAAAATAAAATATTTCGGCTGTGCTGAAGGCTAAAAAGGTTAAAAATAAAGGAAGACGAATGAGCTGTGGAAAGACAAATGGATAAAACAAAAAGAAGGAACTTCCTCAAATATACACAGTGAAGACGAATGAAAAACATCTTGTAGCAACAGGTCCTCCTAGCAGAGATCTGCCATAAGATTGAAACGATGGCCTTTTGATTACAGCTGGCAGGGCGATGAATTCCATGTTGGTTACGTTATGGGGGATATAGCTGCAGGTCTTTGTTTGTAAATTCGAGTTTTTCCTTTTGCACAATGTAAGATTACTTCACAGCGATAATACAGATTTTTTCAAACGACAATTAATAAGCATTTACACTATGAAATGGTTGAAAGTGATAAGGCAGAGGTGAGAGTAATTCCACTTGTCCAGGGAGTCGAGAGAGATTTAAATGGACAGGAGGACTCATCTTCATTCGATTGTTACTAGCCATCTCTGAGTAGTTAACAGTCAGATCAATACCCCTCCTTGAGCTATAATAAAATGGCTTCGACAAGCTCATCTGTGGCTGAGTACAGCGTATACACATTGATTTCCTGGCCTGATGTAACCCATTTACCTATTCAGCTTGCCTGTTAAAGAAGGTTTAAGGCTGTCGAGACCCATGGGAGCAATGATGCCTGTAAGTAGGTTACCACATACTTGAAAATGTCTTAATCTAGTTTACCATTACTACTTCTATACAAGATCCATCTCTATGGTCTCTCACGTTTAGAGAAAGCAAAATGAAATCTGCAGTGCATGTTTACAAGTTTACAGCACACAGCATCTACAAGTCAACACAACTGCACTTTGACATTCTGTGAAGCTGGCAATATTAGTTATTGGCCTTCAAACACTTCTGGATTAAAGTCACGTTGTTTTTTTTTTCATCTAATAGCATTCAATTTATTCTAAAAGCTCCTTGTTCACACATGCTTGAAGGACCAGAAAAATAATATAATTAGAGAAGAGAACATCAGCTTTTACTGCGTATTTTGCTGCCAGGGAATTCAGAAGAAGCTGGTTTTTGACAAGTCAGCCACTCTACAGTAGTTTGCAGCAAAAGTCACTTGGCTGTTTTGGTCTTGAGCTTCAGGCATCTTAATGCCAATTAACAGGAATGCCAATAACCACTGAACAAAGCAGTATTCATAGAGAGGAATTCAGCAACAGCAGCCCAGTGGTGATGAAACTGATCTGCATATCTTTTTCCCTCTCTAAAAACAAAAACCTCCTTAATTTTAATTTGAGTTTGGTCTATTTTGCTGAATTAATAAATATATATGTTTCTTCTGTGTTACTTATGGTGTTTTTGCATATACTGTATATATTTATTCTACATATGTTTATTTCACTGTCAGATTTCCATTAGATTTATCTGGTTGGTGTTAGAAAATGTCTTTAACATTTATACTTGTCCTGCTTATTTCCAGCAACTCTCTCACTCCCTCCTTCCTGCCAACATCATGTTTTGCCATGAAAACATAATAGCTCTCTGGATCATTGAGGCAGTAGCTAAGGAAACAAGTGCCAAATATGGTGAACATTTTTTTTTATTTTCTATTTAAATCCTCTAAATTCTCTATGAAACAGCTTCTGTTACAGGTTCAGAGTCATGGAGTCAAAAGTATCAATATATCAAATACAAAACCCAGAATATTAAGAAAACTGCCTGTTCAGCAGGCCCCTATTTTGTCTCTGAAACTGCACAACTGCACTGTAATCTACTGTACTTTAACACATTAGACAAAAGAGAAGAAAGTGTAGTACAATAATTTACTATTGTTAAGGGCATATTTTACTTATCAAAAGAGATGTAATGAGCACAGTGCTTTTTATTAAATTTACTGGTGCAGCAAGGTGAGTGTAGGACAGCATTTCTGTTCTTTAAACTAATCCTGAAAAGCAATGTCTGAATTCTGCGGACAATGCTTTGCTCTCTCAGAGAACTACTGCCCTGCAGTGCCTGATGTAAAATGCTTTGATTGTTTTAATAACAGCTCGGCCATCCTAGACATAATTAGCTTGCAGCAGGTTTTCTGCAGTAACTCGTTTGTGTCAGTTAGAAAATAATTGTGTTGTAAAATATCACAATGAATGATTGCCTAATCAGAGCTTGATTTGCAGCCCCTTGTATATTAATAAATAATCATAATATATTTATTTAAGAATAAATAATAAATAAAAGACAGGTTTAGTGTCTACAAAGCAACGCACAGCTTCAGGATTTGACTGTTTGATTGACCTTAGCTGAAGCATCTCTGAACACTGCTTTGTAACATTAAACACTTGGCTGAAATTGTATTGCGCCTTTTCTAAGCTCAATGCACAGCTGTGGCTGCAGCTGTCCGATACTTTCTGGTACTCTGAGAATATTGCTGCTGTGTGATTTGAGTTACAGTTATGTTTAAGGTATTCCGCAATGAAAAAAAAAGAGAGCGTACCTATGTCCTGTAAGTCATTTTCTGATTTTAGAGATTGTGGAAGAAGGTGGAATAAAATTTGGCATAAAAGCAATTAGGAGTTATCTGAACATGAGATAACAACCTGCCTACGTATGGATTTTGCAAAACATAACCTTTCAGTAAAAACAAAATCATGCCAGTACATTTCCCATTACAGATTTCTGGAAAGGTGTGATCTGGTGTCGAAGACCAGAAATACACTAGATATGTATGTATTGTTTCTCGTTTACCAAGGTACTGTATACGTGATATATGCTGTATGTATGTGATATATGCTTTACATGGTATTTTTTCTCATATGTATACAAATATACTCACACTTTTTCTATTAATATGTGCCTTTGCACAGCTTTAGCTGTGGATAAATCAAACTTCTGAAGAACGGAAAGGTGGTTATTAGCACTACATAAACTATTATTATAAGATATTTTAGGTACATTCTAATTACAAGATGAAGTTGCCTACATTAATTTTCCTTCTTTTGACAGTGTATTAGGCAAGAGCTGTTATTATCACAGCCAGAAAGTATTTGCTTAAATTTCATGCTTTTATGTATGAAGGTGTTATTATGCCTGTCTGCAACAGGACCTACTGTTTAAAGAGCTTCTTTACTTCTGCATATTCAGGGGCGAAATCAGACGAAAGATGAGGTGCCAGAAGGGTAGGAATGGGGGTGGAGATGGGAGGTGGTCATCTGACCTCATAAAGCCGCATTTTCCAGTCACACAAATATTAGTCAGCTGAATACCGTCTGTCAGCATTGTACGTGTTTCTTTAACAGCGTATGTCTTTCAGCTTTACTAATGGGAGCACAAAAGCTCAAACAGGATTGAATTTTCACAACCTATTCTTTTGGTTTTTTAGCAGTGTTCTTTATCACCTATTGTGTGCAAAACAGTTCAGGTTACGAAATGACCAAAACAAAATGTCTTTCTTTAGAATCCAGTCCTTTGGATCAGCAAAAAAAAAAGAATATTGCGAAAAGCTACCCTCTGGGAAGTGTATTCATACTTAGATACAGGCTATTCTTGTTGAGTCATTGAATAAATGGAAACAAATACTATTTCCAAACTCATAGACTGAGAGATGAAATCCAGGACTACGTGTTAAGAGGCATGAGGCCTCTCAGATCCCTGTGTTATATGGTAAAAGAAACATTCCCCACTTTACTTGATTTGTTATCATAACAGTCATTTCAGTGTGTCATGCTACTCGCAGCACCCTCTCTAGATACCTCACTAGTTAAGTCAAAAATCTGAGGCTTATGGCAAGCTTTAGAAATGTTTCAGTTACTTCTTTCCAACAACAAACAGGGCAAGTTTGTCAGAGAACTGGAATATGTGCACTTTGTATCTGAAGCAAACTGTCAGATAATGCTTTTTTTCCTCCATTGCATCAAATGAATGATGTAAATGGTTTGGGGATTTTTTTTAACAAGAGGCGCCAGAGTAAATGATCAGAGAAGTAGCTCTTTTAACCTTATCTATCATACTGAAACATTTTTTCTGCCTGCAGTACAACATGCCAGCCTCGATTAAGGACATCCTTCAATGAGGTTTAATTCCCAGATTTTTAGTGCTGAATGCAGGAGCATTGAAGTATTAAAGAGGCTGTGAATACTTAATCGTGGATACCTAGCTGTCTACATTTTACTGACTTCTCTTTTACACTTTGGTGCACTGTATCAGGAAATGCTCTTTTCCCCTGATGCTAAAATAAAGAAAAAGCTAGGTACAATAGCCAAGCATATGTCACATTGTATCTGGTGACAGAGCAGTGAAAGATATTGCTGTTCTGGTACATTCAACCATGCTTACCTGGTACATGAGCGCACATTACTTTCTGCAGGGCTGGATCACTTTGGACAGTGTCATTAAATGCCACGTCATTACCTGTTATGGAGTAGTGCTTTAACTTGAAGCGCCTCCTGGGATAGCGCGCATGGGAGAGGAGGTGGAGGAAGCTGACGATGGGCAAAGATGGAACCAGCATTAAATTTTCAATACAGGCACTATTGACTTTGACTTTTCAGAGAGCGAGCGCTGTTAGCTCATCTTGGAGATGGTGTTTGTCACAGGCGCTGGATAGCCTCCGACGTGCGTCATTTGAAAGTTGCCACGGGCTGAACGATATGGATAGGTGAAGGCTCCAGTGGGATCGGCTGGGCAGGCGTTGAGTGGGAAGGGGTAAATTGAAGGTTTATTTATCCAATTCGCTGTCAAGGCCGGCTTGCTAGAGAGCTGTCCTGTGTGTGCTTACAAAATGCCAAAATCCAGATGAATTGTTCAAGAAGGGCCTCCAAATCAATGACCTTTGTGCTGCACACATCAACATGCCGAAGTCTCTTAACGCCATCCTTACACACTATTATTGTTTGTTTTTAAATCAAGACTGGGAAATATCCGCTGAGCATCTCTAACCATGTATAAACTGTATATAATGTGTGCGTATAGAGAATACTGTAGGTTGTTACCTTCTTGTCCCTTTTCCATTAAGAGAATTAATTATTAATTATCACTGAGGTCAAACATTTTCATTTTCCTCTTGTCTGATAACATAGAGGTTAATGGCCCCACCTTATTTCTTCTTTTCTCTTTCTCACAGATATAATTGAGTTCTGATCATTTTGCCAGCCACAGTGGGATTAAAGGTCAATATTGAAGACTGTTCATATGTTTGATTTTTACTAAAAGGGGTGGTGTTTGTTCTGTGTTGAGCTGATGCACCGATGTTGTGTGAAAATAACCCCTGAGTTGTCAAATATTTGCATCCCATTTCTTTGTTTTTATTTCAGTAATTGAATACAAAAAAACTTTCTGGTGATCCTTGGGGTTAAATGTATGCATCAAATGCATGGGATTTTATTGAAGTACGTTTGCCTTAAAAATCTAACTTAGTGACTAAGGACTAAAGTACTCTTCCACATTTTTATGTGAATGGGCCTGACCTACAGTGTTAAATTCTTAACCATGGTCAAGAAGATAATACACATCTTTACTAGCTGGAAGCAAACATTCCTTATTAAATTTTTGTGATGATTAGATGCTTGCACATATTGTTTAGGACAGTGTGGTACATGTACATAATATGCCCACAAATACATTAGCTTGATCATGTTTATCACATGATTGTTTTATAAAAGAGAGATATATAAAATAATGTTAACACAAGTTAAGGTATGGACTTTATTTTGCAGTTTGCACATACAGTAAACATAATGTAATCTCTTCCTCAAAACGGGAAAGAATTAAAAGGATATTTAAAAATAAGATGGTTGGTTAGGAAACTCAAAATTAAACAAATTGTTACCATGTTGGAATTTATTTCATGCATAATAATAAAGTCACTAGTACTTACAACTCAAGTTTAGTGATGTTTAACATAATATTACATTTGCAATTTCATTCTTATTCTTTTGGTTTGCATATTTATGTTATTACATTCATTTCTGCTTAGTAGCATATCATATGTTCATCAAGTAAATTTTGTTTTGCCAGCTAGAATAATGGGACTATTAACGGGCAATTAATTAACAGTATTGCTCTCCAATAGATGTTTGCAATTGTTTTTAACTAGGTGTTTGCAGTTTGAAAAGGATAGTCTGCATGAATAATATAGCAATGCTTACTAGTCAACACAGGTATGCTGAAAAGACAGGACACCCTCTTTTTTTAACCTTTGCTGCTTCACTTTCAAAGCTAAATGTTGCAGAAGTCATTTATTTCTGAACAAATATTGGAAGACAAAGCCGAAAGATTTGACTGCACATTTGATCTCACCCGCTGGAGAACTGTAAAAGAAGTCCGAGTTCTTGTTCACTAAAAATCCTCTATGGCTGTTAAACCTTTCAGCCCCAACAGATGCACAGAACACTGTGGCTGGATAGCAACATTACATACTGTACTTATCCACACTCTGTGTCTTTTTATCCACTGCTATCCTCACTATTTTCAATACAAAGAAATAAAACAAGCATGTTATTGTATGCACATTTTCTCTTGCACATCAGAAAGTTTGATGAAAATGTTGTCGGCATTTTAATATGACCAAAAACGCAAGCCGCAACCTTTTTAGGCAATTCATATCTTTATGGTAATCCCACGCGTTGTCACCCTCCCCCCCCCAAGTATGTCAGTTTATTGTTTTCAACATAAAATCAGTGCTGTCTTTGAAAGGCTGTCTGTCATACTTAGGGGCAGTTCAGTTCGTTGCTTAGTTTTCTAATCAGTTCACATGATTGAACTGACATCAACTTGACGCTGAACTTAATTCCTTTTCCGTCTGGGCAGTGTGATTCGTGGAGGGACCCTCGTCAAAATTTTGGAGGGCCCTGTCAGTTTGAAAAGAACATGACCTTTAAATTGTATCAGTATGTTTGCTGGTGCATAGGGGAAACGAAAAGGTTCAGACTGATGAAAAACCGCTTTCTTGAAATGAACAAGTAATTCACTTAGAGGGGTTTGAAGGAGCAATTTGTTGACACTCCACTGTAGGGTTTAATGCCATTCAGAAAAATGTAAAAGCTGTGTCTGCATGAAGCATTTTTAAAAATTTCCTAAAGGAGCAAAAACTGGCATTCAACCAGTTTATTATAACTGAGAAACTGATTTACTAACATTCAGATTCAGATATATTTTTTTGACAGACAGCATAAACCATTTATTCCCTGCAAAAAAAACTTAATTTCTGCATTTATTTGATATATTTATAACATTTTTACCAAGTTCATATACTGTATAATGTGCTAGCTCCCAATTTTCTAAAAAGTGACCTATGGACACTTAACAGACAGATACAATGTATCACAATGACATCAAATGTATAAATATATTTATAGGAGGTTTAAGATTTATTAAAGTGGCTTTATTAATGTATTCTCAAAGAGAATTGGGACAATTTATTTTTTATAAACTTAATATTGAAAAAAAATTCACATGGAAATGCGTCTTCCCTTTTAATCTAAGCATACTTGTTTTATAATTTATTAATAAATTAAAACAAGAAACAGAACTATTGTCTCACTCAGTAGACATGAATCACACCACTGAAACATCTTGAAGGAATTGACAATTTGTTACTTTGAGAAATTAGGCAGTACATAGTTTAAGTAGTGGTAAATATGCAAAAAAGGAAAGAATTAAAAGGACTTTTAATGATGCAGTAAGAAAACTGTTTCCATATAAATAAAAGAACACATGTGTTTTTATAAATAAATAATTGTATGCTAGTGTATTATATGACTTCAACACTCAATAAGCCTGAGGAAAAATAGAATACTTCAAGTCAAAGGCAGTGTTATCTAATTCAAATGTCATGAAAATATAGGCACATTGTCAAGTTCACAAAGATAATGTTGGTTGGTCATACTAGTTATAAAACAGTATTGTTATCTGATATTGTTTTTATGGATTTAAGTTTTGGTTGCATCCAGAGTGAAATAAAAATTAAATAACACTGCTGTCATAATGCAGATTTAACACAAATCTCTCCTAAAGTAATTTGGGGAATTTTTGTGATAAAAGTAGGCCAATATTATAAGCAGACAGGAAAGAACTCTTACATTGCTTTAACTTAACATGACAAATGTCAACATGGCAAATATGATTAGAGCAAAATAGTGTTGTGTAAAACATGAGTGCTGTCTTTTATTGTGCTTTAAAAGGAGGGGACATTAACAACAGATATTGACTCCAATATTTTACCACTTTTTAAAAATAAGTATATCCTGCGATACTTTACAGAACACAGTCTTAGGTTTAATATAATACTTAATGAAAAATTACCAGCAATTTATATTTAAATGTTCCACTGAAATTATGTTTCCCTACTTTTCTAGAGCACAACACAAATGAGCAAAATTCACCTTTGCTGAGTACATTAGTCAGGAGACAAGTCCTGTTTTGAAAACTTTTAAAACAAATTCATGCTGGTCAAAAACTTGATAGTCAAGGTAGTATCGGTTCCAGTTAACCAGCACGTTGTAGATGCTGTCTGTTTGGACACACGTGCATATTCACTGGTCTCTGAGCCCTAGATGTTACACATTGTTCCAACTCACCCCACAGATGTTCAAAGGAACTCAAGCCTGGTAAGAAGAATATATACTGCATAACTGTTGTGTTCTCAACTTGCGCGGAAGATGTTAATTCACATGCAGTATGGGGACTATCATTGTACTGGCATGTACAAGTTGTCAGGATGTTATTAGTTTGAGGAAGGGCAGCAAATGAGGTCCCAGGACTTGGTTATTGTAGTGCTTTATAGTTATCAATCACTACTTGTGGAGTTCTTTGGCAACAATACAGTCCTACCGAGGGCATTACAACTGGACCTTCCCATTGATCTTGGCAAGATGCATTAGCTTGTAGTGTCCCAGATTGTGACCTATCATTGACAGGTTGTGTTTGGCTATAATATCTTGCCAGGTTAGAAGTTCTTAGATGTGATAACCCCAGATGGGGAGGGACAGTCTGCACAGATAATGTGAAGGTGTGGTTCTCTTTATACAGAAAGTGGAGCATATTGGCTTACCCTTTATACATTTTATCCAGGCTTGACGTTTGACTGGTTAATTCTCTTACTAAGGTTGTGATTTAATACTTATGTAACAGTGTCACCTAACTATTCTGCAATCAGTCAGAATATACTGACTGAATATATTTGAATATAATTTTGTGTTAAAAATAACACAAAAATAATCATTATTCAAAATCTGCATACTTTATCTTTCTAAATGCATGCCGAAATAAAGTCACAAGTTTCTTTTGATGCTCAGCACGACATCCAGTTTTCTACCATCAATCCCCATAAGGCCCTCTCTCCTCTTAAGCCTCCTTTATCTCCTCCAAAATCTCAGACATCCACAAGCTCATCAACACTTCATCTCTTCCCTCAGTGAACCACCCAGATTGTCTGTATTTCATCTCCATTTTCCCTGTTACAGAACCTATTCATTTTCTAACCTCAGGAATGAAACACCTACAGAAATCACAAATGCTCAGTCCCTGATCAGCCTTCGCTCTGTTCAAAACTCATCTGTTAGACACCACTTGTGTTCTCATCAATAGTTAACTTCAATAATTTGTTCACACTTATGTTTTCAGTTTTAAAATTCTTATGTCACTTGCGAATTGCATTTATTCACTGTAAACATGGAATATATACTGTACCTTCAAGTTGTTTACATTACAAATCTGTATCTTAACATTACAAATCTGTGCCATACAATCTGTATGCAGTTAGAGTTCTTATTCATTCGGTTAATGTTTCCTTTTTGTTGCTCTTCTTCATTGTGGTTGCACACCAATCTGTTGATGTTTAGTAGTTCCCCAATAGCAAATAGACTGAGCTGGTGCCTAACCCAGCAGACAATGGTTGGAAGGCAAGATACACCCAGAAATGGACAGCAGCCCATTGCAGGACACATGCACACTCAAACTTGTATGAAGCCATTTAACATGGAAATGAAATCCTGGGACTGTTCAGGAAACAGGCACATCTGGTAAAAACTCACACAGCTGCAAGAACGACATTCAAACTCTACACGGAAAGCACCCACGGAGTCTGAAAATGTCAAAACATTTTTCTTTTTAGTTTTATATATTATCGGGGGTGCATTTAACAATGAGTAGAAGAGTAACTCATTTACACAAAGGGCTATGAGACTGTGTAACAAGCTTCCCAGCCATGTTGTTGAAGCCGATACCCTAGCATCCTTCAAGAAATGACGGGATGGGATTATTGGATCAATTAACTACTACTTACCAAATGGGCTACACAGGATGTACCGTAAGATCTCATCTTGTTTGTAACTGTTCTTAAGTGAGGTATGATTACAGACCATTTATTTTTGGTTTACTTTGTATTTTAGTTGCTCTTCATTTATAGTTTTTTTGTTTTTTCACTAACACCTTTCTAACTGATTGCAATTGTTCTCTCTTGAGATTGCCTCCTGAATGCTCAGGAGGGGCTCACAACTCAACTCTTTTGTTCCCCCTGCTATTCCAGCCTGATTCCCCAATTTCATTGCACTGCCAGAGTGTCTAGCCCTGACTAGCTGAGATTGTCACCTGTCTCCCTGCCACATGTCGTTAGATCCTAATAAAGCTGCCGCCTGTCAGCTTGGTTCACTTTTTGTCTCTCTGCTTCTGTGCTGCATGCTGCAGCTGGTATAATGCTGCTCTGAAGAGGTGAAAAGGATCCGATGCAGATGCAGGAGTCGTTGGGAGGTAAGTAAGCGAACAGAGCAAAACCAGGAGCTGAGTCATAGTCCAAAGGCGTAAGGTAGGTCGAGATCCGGTAAAGGCACTGGTGGCGAACAAACCAAAATGTGAGGTAGAATCGTGGTCGAAATGAGAGCTGCAGGGTCAAATCCGAAATAGACACAGATAGCAAACGATCCAAGGGGCGAGACGAGATCCGAAGTCAGAAGGCAAAAGGTGTCGACAGAATTCCAGGAAGGCAAAAGGGTAAGAAATGCTAGGCAGAGCAACAAGAAGTGAACTCAATACCGAGCAACGGGAAGTAGGTTAGAATAGTATAAATAACCTGGCGTGCCGCACGGTAGAGCAATTGCAGGTGTGTTAACTCGTGCGGCGGCGCTTGTTAATAGTAACCCGCTGCTGGTGCTGATTAGCTCGCTTACGCGTTGATCTCTGCTGGCTGGTGGTCGTGACAGCTGGTCCTGGATTGGCAGTGGCTGCCATTGTTTGCTCTCTGTCTTATTCTATCCATTGTGACCCACTGTTTCGGAGGTTCTTAACCTGGCAAGGAGTTACATCATGACTGTGGAGAACATTCTATTTCCTCTGGACTCACTGTGCAAGTTTAGATCAACTTTGGCATTTTTAACAAGTCTTTCCTGGGTGTTGATAATCATGATCTCTTTTCCTCTCACAAGGAGATTGAATCTACTGTACGATCCCTCACTTCCTGTGTTACTAAACAGAGTAAACAGAGTAATATGTTATTGCTGTGATAAATTTATAATTTTATGTACACATGTGAATCAGCACAGATACTCTGGTCACAGTTTTGTTTGTAATAATACCTCTAACCACAATTATTAGTGCCATCTTGTCTCTTTAGCGTCACTTTTCACTTGAGAGCCATGGTATCGATCATGGCTGGTGATGCTAACACCCCAACACTGAAACTTGTGCTGTCTCTGAACCTAACCGCTGTTTTGGGAAGTGATCTCACTAGATTTCGTCTCTTTAATACTTGATCATGAAATAACAAGACACTGATTGTGAATTACATTATCACAATGCCTACTGAATGACAATTTGCTGTTGAATAAGACTACTCCTACTGGCTAAGAATATGTTAAAAAAACTTGCAACTCTATGGTGGTTTAGCTGTCATTCATTGCTTAGATGCTGATCTAAATATAATGCCTGTACAGAATCTTACATCTTGTGAATGCTTGGTTATTAATATCAAGAGATTTCATTTCAGAGCTACTAATACTACTATGCCCATCCTATGTGGGTATTTTACTTCTTGGTGATTTTAATAAAAAATTGGATTAACCTAACTGCTTGGCTCCTGCTGGTCTCAGTTTTGGATTGTTTTGTATGTTAATTTCCATACAATAGACCTAATTCTTGCAGTAAGTTCCAACTAACAATCATTTGAAAGGGGGTATTTCTGTCTTATTTGATGTTGCAGTGCTTCCACCTCCTATAAATAGTAAATGACCATCCATAACCAGAATTTGAGCAAATAAGTGGAGGTCTGTCTTGCCTGAAGATTATGTAGCTCTTTACAATGACGCAGATGTTATTGATAATCTAACTCCCACTGTATAAAAACGTGTAGTTTCTGTTCTTCTTTGTTCTTCTCCCTGGTACAGAAATGACCTGCACTTTATGAAGGCAGCAGGATGTCATCTTGAGCCTTTGTTGAGGACGATGGGGCTGACTGTTCATCTATTGTACATTTTTATGAACAACATCAGCAGTCCTCTAGGGATAACCTTAAGGCTGTTCCAGTCTTATTGAGATGGGTCACTGTATTCCTATAGTCTTGTTCTCCATCATCAATAAAATGCCCAGCCAACTAATAAGTCTGTTTTTAGCCCTCTACTGAACAATGTAACAATCCAATTCTTTTATAACAAAATAAATTATATTAATAACAAGCTACTCATCTCACCTCCTGCAGTCAAATAGGCCTCTTCTGCTTTCATTGGTTCATGTTTCTCTGATTTTACTGCTATCGATGCTGTTTATGTGACCAAGTTAGAAAGTTAAAAACATTTGTATTGCTTTTGACCCTGTGTTGTCACCTGAAGCACATGCTAAAGATATCACAAAGATTTCTTTGTTCTACCTGCTAGATTGTTCGGTTAGGACCTTTGCTGTGCCTTTCTAAAGTTGAAATACAGTATTAATATGTACTTTTATTTTAGCAGGACTAGATTACAGTAGTATCTAAAGTACTGAGGTATTTTCTAAAATACTAAAAAGATATCACTATGTCCAGAATTCTATGGCTTGTGTGCTGATTGCAAGCACTTTACATCAGTGTATATACAGTCCTCTGAAAATTGCCCTGTAAAAACTGGATCCCAGGGAAATGTTGAGTGGACTTCCCTTGCTCTCATACTGTGCAGAATAAGCATGAAAACTTATAGCATGAACACTGAATCTGCCTCCTGCTAAATCAGGCTTCCTTGCTCTGATGATAATCAGGCTCCGCACTATTGGGATAGAACCCTTCTTGTATACAGGACCATGTCTATGAAACTCACTGCCCAAATCCATTTGAGTCTCCACAATTGCGAATGTTTTTAAAATGACTTAAGAATATAACTTTTATCTCTAACTTTGAATATAGATTTTTTATACTCTTGGTTTTACTAAATTAATATGGTGTGTGTTTGTTATTTTTCTTTACTTCTGTTAGGTGTATTAAGTGTGTGTTATAATAAAGTGCTTTGCTTTGAAAGGCACACACAGAAACATTAATGTTTTGTTTTTTTTACCCATTCAAGGGTGGTGAATTCATACTGCTTCAATGCCACTGGGACAATGAATCTGGTTTGGGGTAAACATGTTTCATACTTCTCCTGCAAGACAAGTAAATGTTTACTATTTGCTTAAAGACATTGAAAGATATAAAGATTTGTACAGTCACTTCCATACGGTCAGCATTATAATAAGACTAAAAAGCAGTGTAGCACTTGGAATATATACAGTTTAAGCATAAATATCCACAATCAATAAACAATAGAGGTTATCCCAGCTTAGATGTTGATAACTTCTGTATGTGATATATGGGAGATTCTATATCTATTTTAGATCTGTAGTCCACAGATATTGATGAATGTTACCCAAAATACAGTAAGCTAATGAAAGTTACCCAAAAGAAGTACACCAGACTTCTATCGCTTCAATGTTAACTTCTATTGCTTTTTGGATTCCAGTAAAACATGTTTACTTGCAGTCATAATAGGTTAGTATTAGTGTATTACCATATGTTATGCAAATACCTACAGTAGATGCACCCATTATGGAAAAGCACATCTTATACCGAATTATGTGTGTAGTTATTTTTTACAGTTTCTAATTTCACTAATACAGACTTGATAGCATTGTCAAATGTGGTTCTTTGTTCAATAGAAAAAAAATACTAGAAGTGCTGTGGATTTTTAAGAAGGATGAATAGATGTTTCTAGAATTTTGACACCCCCCCATAAAACTGGGTCATAACTATGTTTTTTGTTTGTTTGCTCTATTTAACATTTGAGGTCTGTTGCTGCTGCTCAGTGATACATAGGACTGGGATGCTGAACAAAGAGTAGGTGTTGATGGATTATATTTCTGGGACAGCATGTGTCAATATCACATGAGGATTGTGCAGTTTGGCAAAAATCACCTGCACTGCAATGCTTTGGCAAGGCTTTCGTGCTTACAGGAAAGTGTGTTATGGAGTGTGTATCACAATAAGCTTTAACATGCACCAACACCCAGCCCAATTACTATAGATTAGAGGTTTGGAATAGCAATATAATTGACAAAAAGTATTGTGAAATTTTGTTTTACCACGATTTGCACAGGAAACAGTAGACATCTTTTCACATAAAGAGTTGTATAAGCCTAACTAAAGATATCTATCCTGAGAAGCCAATACTCTGGTTTCTTTCAAGCAGTGACTTAATAAGATCCTTGGCTCAAATAGCTACTGAAAACCAAACATGCTAGATGGGCTGGCTTCCTTTTGTTTACACTTTCATTTGTTCTTACATTTTTTAAAGGATATTTATTTTCTTATGCTTAATGTAGCTTTTAATTATCCTTTTCCCATTAATATATGAAGCTAGTAAAGTTAGTTTTAACACAACAAACATCAAGTGGTTGGTTACCTCAGGTGACTGATGACCTGGATTCGCTTGTGGCTTAAGAGACAAAATCTGGAGACAGATTTATCAAGGGGACAGTTGTGGGACAAGGAATCACGGGTTTTTAAACAGTCGTGAGCATGAATTATTGAAATAGATGGTCAGAGTTTTACATTGTAGCCCACACAATAACACAAAACCACAGAGAAAAAGTGGTCCTTTCAGTTATTCCAAATAAGTCAGATGTGAATTCATGGAAAAGAGGCATCAAAAGCATGCACAGTAGTGTTAGCAATTGCTTGCTCCATTGTGCAATGAGTGCCTGGGCCTATTTAAACAGGAAAAGGTGCACATACAAACATACAACCCCCATCCCTTCCAAACACACATACTGTATATAAGCCTTGGGCAGAAGATGTGTTCAGCTCTTGGGAGGAGCTGCTCTGGTGTAATTGCAGAATATCTATAGGTTTTTAAGCACTCACTGTCTAATCAGTCCCTGACAGATCCACTGTAAATCAAGGGTCCGGTAAGTAGGGATGCCAGAAATGTTTGATCTTATTCCAAGCCTTGAAACAACTTGCTTATTTTCTCTTCAGTTTGGCTCCTTGCTAAAATAAAACATTGAAAGATGAATGTTCTGACAGGTCATTGTGTGTCAAACTGTCACTCTGTAATGGCTACATCTTTCAGCTGGATAGAGGTGATGGTTGGGGTGGAGGGGGAGGAGGGAGAGAGAAACAGAGAGAAAGAAAAGAGAGAGAGATCCGCGCAAAATAACAAGAGTCTTCTCTTCCCAGCTCACAGCACATCTTCGCACAGACCAAACACTTGTCATGTTCAGGGAAAGTTATATAAATTTTTAATGATATTGGGTACAACTGGTGCTTTGAAATTTGCTGTACTTTAATTTTTTCTTCGTTAGCTAAGGTTTGCTAATGCATTAAAGTGCTACTAGCGTGTCCTAGGGAAGCCATGATAATTGTGTTGTTAATAATATTGTGGCTCGAGTAATGTTCTCCCGGTAATCAAGCTGTGATTTTTTTTAATATATTCAGTTATTGCATTGTATCTCATACAAATCTTGTCAATTACAATTGCCAGTGTATGACAGTTAAAATAATTATATACATTTTACTGAATTTTTTCATTGGCTTGGTTAATCAAGCTTAAAAAAATCATTGTGCTGTTTGCATACATTTTTTTCTCAGATCTGCATCTTCATTCTCAGGTTCTTGTCACCCATTTCTTCTCTCATTTTTAACCATAATGAGTAAATGAATACATTAGATGGCAGATGGTTGTTTCTGATATAACCGAACAAAGTGTTTATAACAGAACCACAGAAAGGCCACCATAGTCTCTGATATTAATGAGTATATAGTGCTTTATCAGTGCACTAATTGGATGTCGTAATGACAAAGTCAAAACAACCGCAGCATCCTGAAAAATTGAAGAAAACCATTTTGTGTTTCAAGTCTGAGTTTATGACCTCTTGATATAAATAAATGAATTGGAAACATTTGAAGTGATTGAAAGGAGATTATTATTTAAATTTGTGGCCTACAGCTACACAGCCTGTGCTCACTTTAAATCTCTTTGATGTGTTTCATTGTATTTAAGAAGAATTTGCTGCTGCTTCCTATTACATTTGGACTGGGTGCTGGAAAAAAATATTTATACTATCTCAGATAAGTTATTAAAACAATAAGATTTATTGTAAAGAATAAGATAAATAGTAATGCAATTTAATAAGCACGTGTCTGTTCAGCCAAATAAAAGCCTTTGATTGAAGTGTAGTGGAGGGGAATATAAATCTGATGCCTTTCTTTTCTATAATAGTGAAAAATTGCAATTTGATTTTCCCTAAATTCTCCACTGACGTTCAATAATGTGACACATCCACCAGTGGCTCCTCCCTCATCAGCACTGCCCCTTTCTTTATTTTAATGCCTGAATCCGTGTGGAAATTCTGGCCAGTTTATCATCAGTCTGCAAACAAGTAAGAGGGAACAAAAATCATACAGCGGTAGCTGTTAAACACAAAAGGACCCTGGTTTTGGCAGTCAAAGCAATGATGCCCTGCAATAGCAGTGTAATATCCAGTCTGATATTTGCAGACTGCTTATCATTACTGCATTGATACCTTGTAGTGTTCCCTCTGCTTTTGTATCCAGTTATGCACACTGGTGCTTTTTCGAGAGGATTGTTTTCGTACAAGATTTTCTAGAAACCACCTGTGTCTATCTGTTAACAGCTACTGGTCTCTGACATATAGGTCTTTAAGAAAAACTGAATAAAATGTTTTTGTTTTTCTTTCACAAAACTAAAATACCAATTCTGCTTTGAATATTCCCATAAAAAATTCATTTTAAATCTGTGCATTTCCGGATTATTTTCCAGTCTTAATGGTTTGCATTACAAGCAGAACAACATAAATTAAAAACTAAATTTCTTGGGATTGTAAACTTGAAATATCACTAGCTAAAAAGGAATAACTAATCAGACACACAAACATACACAAATATATCTACTGTATATGAATGCATAAAATAGTGTGGGCAAAAACAAGTCAAGGGCACACAGAAAAACCGTAAGCAAATTAATTCAATTAAGTAAGCACAAGCAAAGGTACTGTATGTACTGTGCCAATGCAAGTCAGAAACAGCAAGCAGTCTGAGGTTAAGAGGTCAAACTGAGACCCATGTGCATATATATAAAGCTCCTTCTAAATATGGCCCACACCAATCCTGTCTGAAAATGTTGAATTTATTCTGCAAGTTGGCCTCCAGGTACGAATGGAAAAGAACAGAATTTTGCCAGGCCCTGTGAGTCCTGACCATAGAGAATGAATGGCTTTAGTACTGTACCCAGACAGAAAAATCAATGGCTCATATCAGGAGGCTTCAGGGGTTAGACTCCCATGTTCATGTCAACAAGGCTATTGGTTTTCTTAATACTCCAAAGTTGGCGTTTCCCTGCTGCAGGAACCACTGCTGTGACTTACATGGTCAAAGCTTAACAAAAGAATTCTGCCTCGACCTACCGCTGGGGTGGTGAAGGATACCGAAATTAATTACCAACACTGGAGCCTTAAAATTATTTTTTTTGTCAAGTGAGACCACAAGCAAGAAAAACTGACCTGAATCTTTTAAGAACCATTGAAGGAAAAACATAATCTGTAATTGAGCTCTTTTAAAGTACTGTCTGGTTGAGAGGCAGTTTTAAACTCTACTTGTACCTACTGTAAGCTGACGTAGCCTACAGTACAAAATATTATTGGCAGTATTTTAAATCCTTCTTGTTTAGAAACATACCTCACTTCTTGCCATTTTTTTCCCTGTATGATATTTAAAAAATATTAAGGACATTTATTCTTTTCCAGTTCATATAATTTCTAATTGCACTTACGATTCAATGCAATTTATGCGGTTAAAATACTAGTGATTTTCTGTAACTGCATATGTTATAAACCTAATTGCAGTTCAACTTTTTTGCAGCATAGCACACTTACATCATATTAAACAAAAAACAAATTAAATTGTTATAAAATCTTTACACATTTAATTGAAGCAACTTGTGTTATTGTGAATTAATTAGTACTTATTGCCTATTACTGTTTCTCTTGTGAATGACTGGATTGAACTTCTAGCATTGCATAGTTAGATTATGAAATCCCAAGTGATATTTTTTAAATTACTTTCCACTAATGCTCACTTTTAAGTTTTAATTTTGAATATAGTCCATTTTTTGAAAAATGTTTTTTTCTACATGAAATGCTGCAAGTAATTTGTGTGTAAAATATAAAATCAAATATGTACATGTAAAATATAAAAGATGCACAGAAATAATGTCACATTTACACTGAAATCAAAAGTACATTAACTGTACAAACCTATCAGGGCTCGATTAATATAAATTATTCACAACGATACATTTGTATATTACTGTACATCCAATTTAGACTGTTTCTCTAGTCTAAATAGACTGCATTTTGCTACAAACAAAATTTAAATTATACCTCTCAGGATTCTTTTACAGAATTATGTCCTTGATAATATTTGTGTGTTTTGTAAAATCTAATGACGACAAGCTTTATGTTCAAAATCATTCTACTAATAACATGAATCTCTACCAACCTTTCTGGATTGAGTGGGCATTTTTTAAAAACTTTTTTCATCCTCCCACTATCCCCTCCATCTTTGGAGGACATCTTTATTATTTAATTACCCTTCTTTAGTAAATGAGCAGTTTGAAGATCCTCCAAAAATTCAATTCTGAAATTCGGATTTGTACTGTGATTTTGAGAAAAGGAATTTGCAGCATTGTTCAGCTTATCTTGAAATCACTATAACATGACACTGTGAGGCATTAAATAGGAAAACACACACACCTCATTTTCCCAAATTCAAAATGGCACAGTAGAGTCTTACTGTTGATTATACAGCTAATACTTTTCTAATGGTTGAATCAAACTAGGTAATTACAGCAACTCCCACCCCCCTCTTGTGATGTTACTTTCACTGACTTCTATAGTGTCACTAATTTAAGCTTTTGTTTCCCCTAAGTACCTCTCTAGGTGCTTTTTTTCCTAGATTTTTTTTTCCAGCGTCGTCGTTAGTGACATAGTGCTAACACTGAAAAAGCTGGAGGCTAGAGTGAGCATTGCTCACCCAGAGCAATCGGATGAAAAGGCAGTGCAGATGTAATTTGTTTTCAATGGCTGTTTCAAAAGAATAATTGTGGTGACATTGTGGGATCAATATTATAGATTTTTGTTTTCGAGTACACTGTATGTGTGGTGCTAAGGGGAGGCAGGAAATATAACACTGTAGCCTGAATACAATAAAAATGGATTGAGGTCTGTGGGTATTTGTCGGCTGGTAGCCATCACAGACCCGGAACATCATTGGTGGGATTTCTGAGCTTGTCCTTTATGTTGGTATTTCATTGTAGATGTGTGACCACATTTGCTTCTGTTCCTACTGCACTCTCTTTGGGAAAACACCGACTACACATGGATAAACTCACTTTAAACCGAACACAGTAAAACTCCCAGTACGCCTTAAGCCTAAATGGCAAGAACAATGTGGGAAAGAGATTAAGAATGTCTTTACGTCTATGAGCTTTTACATAAACAACACCTTTTGTTCCTTTACTGAGGTAAAAATACAAATATTTTAAACTGAGATCAAGGGACTTTCTAAGCTTATCATCTGAATGTTTACCAACTGGATAATAGTCAGCAGTAATTCTTTAAATGGGGCCCCATTTACATCTGACAGAATAAATACAGTACTGTCCATTATTGTAATTTCTAAAAAAAAAACATAGCATTATTTTTTTCATATGTCAAAAGAAAATACAGATCCATATTTGATACACAAATTTGCTTCTATTATGTATTTCAAATTAAGAATACGTATTAATAACAATGAAATTGTTTTCACCAAAATAATTTTCTGTTTAATCTACTGTACATTACTTTTTAGATTTCCTAAAAAGGCATTTTTGTGAAAAATGGAAAGCAGAAGTATTACATTTTAGCAGACAAGCCCAGTTATTTTACCACAATGTGTGACGATATCTACTCGTGTATTTTAATTCTATAAATAACAACAAATGCCAAACCCAAAGAATGACAAAAAGGCTCAATACCACAACAAAGCCCATTAAAGGTCCAATATCTGTTTATTAAAAAAGCAATGTCATTACTGTTATTCATCCAGCTAGGACTTGACTTCACAGGAAGACAGAGTTTGTTGCCTGTGATGGATTAGACTCTGCTTCTGTACATTACAAAGGAGTGATAACCTGCTGAGTGTTTTACTTTGGTTGCACCATAAGAAAAGCCCTTCTTGTTGACTAATCTATCCTTACTGTACTTTCCCTCATAATGAGCTCACTTGCTAACACAATATCCTAGGCTATATTTTGTATCATTCACCACAAAGAAAGTTTTAGTAATCTTCTCAATCTGATATGAATAAAATACATTTTCTTTACCAATTTACTAGAGAAATACAGAATAAACAAAATAAAACCATTCTCCTCATTACAACTGAATCAGAAACCTCAGGCGTTCCTTTAAAGACCACATTAAAATGTTAATTAATTGTTTTCATTTAAGGCACGCATTTGAATGTCAGGCATTTCTGTTTAAACTGTGCATCTACCAATTGTGCTGGCCTCCAACAGGCAATGTTGAACTTAATGTTGCATTACACTTACAGTGGTAGTTCCTTAGAATACAATTTGATATAAATGTGATTGCACATACTAGAACTGAGAGCATTAAAATAATAAAACAAAAAATGGTATTAGCTAGCCTGTC
Organism: Atractosteus spatula; assembly: GCF_055471065.1. NCBI lineage: Eukaryota > Metazoa > Chordata > Actinopteri > Semionotiformes > Lepisosteidae > Atractosteus > Atractosteus spatula. The sequence goes on along the minus strand of NC_142726.1, from coordinate 12,775,831 downwards.
CTGCATTAATAAAAAAAAAGGCTGAACTAAATCGCATGCACAAACAATCTGGAGAGACAGATTTCACAGTTGCTGTTTTTTTCCAACACGTTTGTGTGTTTGTTATATTATACCTTGTTTTAAGTGTGTTGCACTGATTGATTATCTTCACATTTAACAGCATGTTTAATTTATTTGAACATTTCAACAAAACTGATCATCGTTTATCATACTGTATTTAGATTTTATCCAAAAAAAGACAGCACCAGTGTTGCTTTTCAATGCATGCCCGGAGTTTCAACTGTTTTTTTAACAAAGAAGGGATGACAGTAAACAGGTGCTTTTTCACCTGTCCTGCTCTAATTGGTTCTCCTACAATGGTGTCACTTCCTGAAAACCTGTAAATACCATAGTAAGCTCTTCTCCTCTTTGCATTCATCTCTCTGCATCCCTCCTCCACCTTCACAGCTGCACCTTGGTTCACTCCTCCCTCTGCTTGAGGGTCCCAACATCCTCGTCCTACAGCCAGCTGGTCACCCTACACCAAGCAGGCCAAACTTGGCCAAACAGGCCAAATTTGAAATGCACATTCCGAAACACTTCCATCTATCTATCCATTTTCTAACTGGATCCTGGATAAAATCCATTACATGGTTGCATAGGAGCCGGCAAGCAAATGGGAGCTAGGCAAGATACACGGTGGACAGGACGCCAGTCCATTGTAGGGCACACACAGGCGCAAACACACACACACACACTCACGCCAGAGCTAATTTTTCCAGAAGCCATTTCGCACCTGGCGAAAACCCACATGAACATGGGGAGAACATCCAAACTCCATACAAACGGGACCCCAGGTCCAAAATTGAATACTGCCCCCAAGAGCCCTGCTCTGCACTCCAGTAAACATTCCATTTGTAAAATTTTTCTTGCTGGGTGTTTTTGTTCTTCATAAACTCTTGGAAAGCTCCAGTGGTGCTACGGTGTTTATTACTCTTCATGCAGGTTCTCATGTTGTTTGGCTGAGCTGACTGAAATGTTACGAGCGTCTGTTCAATAACATCATTCTCTTTGAAATCTTTAAATCTTTAAGTTGTTCAGAATTAAGTGTTTAAGATTAAACCAATTTGGGTGACATACTGTATGTAAAAAGAACAGGCTGCCAAATAGAAATTAAAACTTTAATTTCAGTTTCACACTCCAAATTTGTACGCATTATTATCTAACACATTTTCTTTTTTTAATGTAGATAAATCTAAAAGTAAAACTGTAGTTCATTTTGTTCTCTTCATTCAATATACAGTAGGATCTATAGTGTAAAATACATAACTAGACATACAACTGTTTTTTCATTAATATATTAACTTTATATTGTATTATTGTCAATAATCCCTCTAAGCTTTAAGGAGAAGGATTCCTAGGAATATCATCTTTAATGTAAAAAGATTCTTTAAAAAAATGAAATATCAGAACATAACTTACATTTGTCTCGTTTTGTTCACTTAAGTTGTAAGCTAATACTGCCTGTACTGCACATCAGTGGACATCAATTTCTAGAGCTTTTTATTCCTCGGGAAAATCCTCTGTAATATATATTTCATTTCCTGCCAGGTCTGAAAAAAAAGGAAGTCTTGGGACATATTATGAAATTTGATCTATAATAATGTTTTCTAGAGAATGGGGTGTGCTTATTGAACACAAAATGCTGGTTCGGTGGAGCCATTTAGAAAGGAAAGCAACTTTTCTTTTTCTTTTCTTCTTTTATTATTAACTCTAATAAGACTCACATAAGCTCAAACGAGGTATTTTCCCAAGGGTAGTTAGCGGTGTTGGTGGCACCAGATGGGGGTCATTTTTCAGACACACAGTTTCCTATGTGCCAGTATCCTAAGGCTCTCCTATAAATGGCCTCTTTATGCAGTGAGATAATGGCCAGTTTGTGCATTGCTAAATCGGTCCTATTTTGTCGGGGAGCAATGCAGTCAGGGCACTTCTAATTTGTCAGAGGGAAAATGCAGAACATCTCTACAGGGGTCTGTTTAAGAGAACATCATTTCTCGATAAGCTCTTGCTTAGGTCAACATGCAGCATTGCTCCAACAGTATTCCCCTGTTGCTTCTGCCACAAGGGAATGTACTGATTTATTAGGATTGCACAAGTCCTGTCCTCCGCCTGACTGAATCCACAATGTAGAAATTTTCTCTTTTTAACAGCAAGAGATTCTCAAGAAGGGTACATTATAAGAAACTCTTAATACAGTATCTCATCACCTGTTTTCACCATGTTCCTTTTTTTCACTTTCTCCTGGAAGACTTGCATAAACGTTTTGCAGCCTTTAGAGCTCTTATCTGATTAAATTAAACTGAACTGATCTTGTTTTCCGAAACACCATTAAAATGCAGGGATGGTGTTTCTATTTTCTGTCTTCTTCCCATGATCCAGGATTAGTGCGATTGGGACAGAGAGATCATTTTCTGTGAATATTTGATACTGCTGCGTTGTGTATCGTTTCTTTTTTAAAACAAAGGCAGCTGTGAAATAGAGGATATTTGATTTAAAACAAATGTGGAAAGGGTTTTATTCCATGGGAGAAAGCTCTGCCTGTCTTGTTACTGGTGGAAAACAGAGGGTTAATGTACTTCCTATAATTGAGAGACAAGTGGCTGGGTGTATTAGGTGCTTCCCAATGAGCAGCTTCAAGCATATAATCAAAATGCAAGGAACCAGCAAATCTAGATTACCTTGTTATTAATCCAGTTATTGGTATGTTCTCTGAACATTGACATTAAAAAATCATTGAGAGTGTCATAAAGCCTCCAGGATAATAGTTATTCCCAGAGGGATGACCATAGATGGTTCACATGTCTACAATTTTAAAGGTATACAGAAATCAATTTATGAAATTAGTAAATGTGTAACTGGCAAGTATTAATACAGAATAAGGAATCTGAATTTGCATGTATTGATAACTTTTCTCAGAAGGCGATTTGTGCATGCACCAATATATCTATAAATGCACATTGCACATCTCATTTTTATCAAAGAACAGTTCAATTTTTTAAAGCATGCATAACAAGATAAAAGCACTTGAATAGCTACTGTACCACTCCTTCATGCATGGCCACAGTCATTTCTACCTTTGGCTAATTGTAAAAGGGATTAAATTATTCTACCTTCTCTGGCAGGTGAGAAATAGCTCTAGCATGACCACTACAAGATTTCTCAAGTGGCCCGAGCCATGCATCTGGAAACTTACAGGTGAGGCTTTCAGCTTTAAAAGGATGACTGCAAAGAAAAACAAGATGTCTTCTCTGGTTATAAATTTAACTCTTGTATGATCAGGCTGGGCCAATTAGGGCACCCTTGGGGTTGAGCTGGTGGTGCAAGTACGAGCTGGAAGCCTGATTAGCCCTGGTCTCCAGATACTTGTTCTTGGTAGTAAACGCTGGCACATATAGTATTGATTTTCATTTAGATAACTTAATGTTCGCAGACAATCCTAGCAGATGTGGGCTGAACTTAGATCTACGAGCATGCCTTTCTGTAATCTGTGAGCATTTTTCTTGGCGTTTTGTTTCATTTTTCCTAAACTTAACTGATTTGGAATGGAGAGATATAAATGAAAAATGCTGACTGTGCCTATCAATCATGGCATGTACAAACATTGCTACTGCCCTTTCCTAACATCCTATTACCACTGGGTAGTTGGCTAGTCAAAAGGGAATAAAAATTACACTGAAAACATCATAAGTTAGGCTTGATTTGTTGAGCAAGAAGCCTGACAATTCTCCAAGACTTATATACCCAAGCCTCGCTGAAAATCAGCCTTGTTATGGCTCTGGTACGTCTATAAAGATTGTTCATTTCATATAAAACAGCTACCTGCGCTGAAAGCACTGAAAGGAAGACTGATGCAGGTTATAAATATAGAAGAAAATCTATTTGTCTGGCCATCGTGCTGTTAGCAAGTCAGCTACTGCGGAACCGAATGCTGTTACTAGGCAGCAGGGGGAGTTTTCCTTAACCACCTTCTTGCTTTCAACCACTGGGCTGGATTGAGGACTATCATCTCTCTTCGTCAGATGAGATAAAGCAATGATGTGTGACCAGTGCCACTGCGGAGCACCCTGCCCACCAGGAGCACGTTAATGATAATGAAAAACTGTGCTGCATCATGCTTAAATTTAATGTTAAGTGGTAGCTGCCTGCCTCTGTACAGGCTGGACGACTGGCTAATTCTCTTAGAGATATATTGGGGTGAGGATTAAGGGGTTTTAAAGCTTTATTGTATGTTTGCTCTTTTCAAACACACACACACAAACACATGAAAAAGGCTGATTGTTTTTCATTATGACTCGGTAATCAACATGACCTGTTGACCTCGTAAGCTCAACAGACAGAAATATCTAATGCACACATGTTTATTTAGTCATTTATTCAGTATTGTGCATATTTTTTAATTATTACGGTATTTTCTTTTTTGTTTAACCTGTATGTTGTCGTCACCAAAAACAAGGATTTGATTAGGAATCTGGTTAAAAATGCTGTTTTCTTTTATTTGTCGTGGTAAATTGGGTTCCATTTGACACTTCTTCATTTGCATATAGATTTAATTGTTTTTAATTTTTTCGCAGCGTTTTCTGTGGTAGCTCTTGTTATACTCCACAAGTTTTAGCCCCATGGTTGAAATAAGAATAAGAAATTGCATAAGACAAATTCATTTGATCTTTATTGCATTTGTTATTTGAATTTACAAATAAATAGAAGATGAAAACAGATAATTCTGGTAGGGAAAGAAACAGTGACCTAGGGAAATTAAAGGGTCCCAAATGTAAACTTGTTCCACCCTGATAAACTTAAATGAGATACCAATTCATAACAAACAAGTAACCTTCAAAATACAAAGCAGTTCACTTCTGAACACTTACAGAAAAAAAATGTTAATTTTTCAAATTATTTATAATTTTAAGCTTGTGTGTGGTTTTGGATCCAGAATAACTAGTCTTTCTGGACAAGCATTTTACTGAAGTCAGTTATGGTCATATCTTTGCAAACTAATTAAAATTCCTAAATGTATTAAAAGAGATTGTCAAGTTTTGGGACACAGTGAAATATGGACTTTCCTGTAGCACTGAGATAACTGACAAGTACCTCTGGTGTATTCGAGTGTCACTATGATTATATGTCAATCACATCAGCATCAAAATAATTTGTCAGGCTATTTATTTTTAATGTGATGTTGTCTTCTTTTGAGGAAATGCAGTTCCTAACTGGAGTGGGTTGTTGATTTTTATACCAGTACTAATGGAAGGAATATTGTTTCTAAAAAATATTTTTTTATCACACCGATATTAGTAGCAATATACCAAGCTGCATTCAGGAGTAGATGATAATCTTCACACCACTGTGTTTTTAAATTGATTTTGTGAAGGTCCCCTAACTGTGAGCACTCATTCATGGTAAAGCCTCAGAAAAATACTATCTAAGTAACAAGATTTATTCCTTACCAATGGACAATAAGCTACACTTTCCACATAACCCTCAAATTCCACTGGCCAGCAGTATTGTGATGCTGTGCCGTCTGAATATTTCAGGGCACATGGACCTGTCCAGCAGGGCTTATAAATGATGGAGCTAACATGAGGTGACTGCATCTGCCACTGCAGTGTTCAGATGTCTTAAAGTGTTTGTTAAATCTTCTTCTTGGCATTTTTCTTGGCAGCTGTCCTCCATCAAAGTGCAATGAAAGATGGTTCTCTGGAACTTAAAAACAGTGTGTGGCATGCAGACAGGATGTCTTCCCTGAACACTTCTGGCTGTCTGAAGTTCTGATGCTGTCCAGCAACAGGACACTTATTAGCTTCGCCGTCACCTTAGATCAGGCTTAATTTAATTTTAAATGATACACTTTAAAAACATTAACCAAGTCAAAAAACACCAAGATGCTATTATGACATGGTATCAGATTTTGACAGGATTTTTCATGACACTTGACGTGGAGAAAAGGTCATAAAGCTCATCATGAATAAACGTGAAGCCATATTTCTTCAAAAAAAAGTTACAGAGAAATGCGACAAAAAAAGGTCTTTCTAAGGAACTACTGATAGACACGTTTTGGACTTGAGACTGTTTTGAGAAAGTTGTGCACGAGCGTTTTGTGGTGGCACCACGCTGGAAAGTGAACCTTTTTGTTTAAAATTAAGAGCAATAGATGACTGTGCTTGGTTTGATGTACAATTAGTTGAATCAGATCATGTAAAAAAAAAAAAATGGAACACAAGGCATGTGTGAGAATGGGGTTGCATGGTAACATGGTAGCATGGTGTTTAGTACTGCTGTTATACCTCTTGGCTCCAGGTTTTAAAATGCAGTCTATGATGCCTTCTTTGCAGAGTTTGCATGTATGTTAGTGCCTGCAATGGCCAGGCATCCTGCATCTTGTGCCTTGTGTTTCTTGGACAGGCTGTGGGTACCTAAGACTGGAACATCAGAAATAAGGGGATTTCTGATATTGGACTATTTTAGCAAGTTTAAGTATTAGGGTCCATTTTATTCATCTGAAAACCATCCGACCTCAGACTTTAATACATGACTCACATCAAAGTTAATATGGTGACATGCTTTATGACCTTCCAATTGACCAAATATTGAAGAATTGTACAGGCTACACTTTATATATGAAGAGATCCCTAAAAAAATTGCATTGATCTTGATTATATTTTCTAGACAACAATTGTAGATGCAACAGTGCATGAAACAGCCCATTTGATCAGATAATATTTTCACAGAACATGGGACATGTCCCTACAGTGCTTTATCCTCTCACAGTGTGACAAAAGTAGATCTCACATCGAGTTCCATTAGGAAGACGGAAGCAACCGATCTCCAACACATTCGATTTCAATTTTTAAAGGAAGATAAAAATTTAGAACATTCCATAATGCTACTGGAGGTTCATTGTAGATTATGTGCTATATGTTTTAATCAGATACCCACATTACTGTATATTAGCTCACAATGACCAGCCTCCTCTGACTCTAACTCTGCCATCTAGTACTCAGCAAAGGATGTGAAAGGATACTGTATACATTTAGAATGCAAGAATGTGTTTTAGCAACAAAAGTAAGGAAGAAAAAAGTAAAGAAAATGAAAGGTGCAAATTTTATATTAACTGTTAAATTAATTGAATTTCTCAGAACAATTTCCCACAGAGAGGGAGAAGGCTACAATGAGGCCAGAGAGATCCCATGGGTGTTGTTACTAGGCGAACAATTGGTTTGTGACATCTGCCTGGTTCAGTAATTTCCAGAATGGTATAGGTTCCTCAGATATCAGCTCCTAAAACATTCAATGTTCCCCTATGAAATATTCCACAGAGCTGTTGCCTTAAAAGACTTTTTCTTTGTGTGAAGAATTAAATGGCCTTTGAAATATTTTTGGAAGGTTAATTCCAAATAAAAAAAGACCAACTGACCTTTGTATTTATCCATCTGTCCTTCTATCTATTACTTTTCTTTTGGTAAATGTTAGGAATCTCTAAGATCCTCCTCTAGATGCACATTTACAGTACAGCAAGATTGTAGGAATAACTCCCAAATGCAGCTCTATCTTTGAAATAAAAAAATGAATGCTTTTTTACTCTGTGTATATTTTAACAGAAATGAAACCTGAATAGGCTTTTAGCTACCATGTAGGAATTTCAGCCATAGAACTGCCTTGTCGTGTATTCACAGAAAATATGTACTTATTATAAAATGGGTTTTCACACATTTATATGGGGGGGACTTCAGAGGTTGTTAGGATCTTCTGTGTGGGAAGGTCTTTTAACAGCAGCAGTGGAAAGTCACTGATCATGTTATATTGAATGAGCAAAAATAAATAGTTTTGACATCTTCTGTTTGACCAAGTTGTATAATGCATGGGCAGTGTGAATGTGAGACTTTATTGTCATTGGGAAATAAAGTAAGATACAGTGTAAGTAAGATGGTGGTTTTTTGCAAAGGGAGAAGAACAGATAAAAGTGAGAGTTCATTTATTCGCAGTAAAAACATTTTTTCATCTACATTAAAACTTTTCTTCCCTATCTTTATCCATATAGCAAAGTAAAGGCAGAAAATAATTTGAGACCAGACATTCCATGGCTAAATTTTATTTTTTCTTGTGAGACTAAATCCTGGATTTCATCTGCTATTCCAGCCTTTTGTTTAACACTCCAAAGCTATGACAAGTACTCCTAAAAAGGCTATCTCTCTCCTCATCTCCGAAACCCAGGAAAAGAAGAGAGAGAGTGTTTTTGCATTCTGGACACCTAACAATTAGACAGACTGCTAACAAATATTCCGAGTTTAACCACATTAGTCTTTAAAATGTTACACAACGCAAAGACATCCCTGACAACGAAACATTATTCTTAGATTTACAATTAATTACCCTCACGTCTGTAACTTGCATTCCATTTGCATATCTTAAAAAAGAGATGAGAATTCACTAGCAGAAGCTGTAGGTTAGTTAAAAGGGGGGTAAAAAAAGAAAAAAAAACATTTTCTTTCCTTTTACCAAAAGTTTACATTGTTAACTTTTGATTCCTAGTGTAGTTCATGTGAAGATAATATATCTGGATTCACATTGTTTTATAATGTTATAATTTTTCTTTTTTTGCTGTTTTTTTTCATTATTTTTGCTCCTTGTTCCTCGTGCCCTCTCATTTATAATCCCCTGAAGAAGCTGTAGATAAAGGAGGCAGGCATAGAGACGGAGTGAGTGGTCACATTCTCAGATGTTATCTGTTTCCCAGAACGCATTGGTACTGGGTATCTGACATGTTCTATACATCTTTCTACTGTTACACTCATTAAACAAATATCACTTGATATATAGCTCTCAAGAAATGAATTTTTTCTTAGCGCATGCATTCTGTATCTTTTCCTTTTTTTTTACAAAAAGGTTTTGTTCTGTCTTCATTATTAGTCCTTATTGGTGAAAGTATTTCCATCGAATTGAACAACCGAGAAAAATAAGTAAATTAAATTAGAGAGAACTACTGATATTTTTGTTGCCAAACACCAATAATGTAGCAGTCACTATTGACTTTCTAGAATATGGGATTTCAATCATCTGTGCACATACTGTATTGTAATATTGTATACAACATTTTCATTTGAGATAATGTGATGTAAATTAGACATTATATAGTATATACGGTACAGTATCTTATGTTACTTGAAGAACTTTGCAGTACACTCATTCTGTAACTGCTGTTACTTGAATTTTTGTTGCCCTGGTATTAATCTGAAGATTTTTAAAATATTCTATATGATTTTTTATCAATCATTTAATGCATCAGTCATTGAATCCAAATTCACAATCTCAATGCTGTTTCAGAATTATGAGGGTAATATATTGACACTACTGTATATAAAATGATACCTTTTCTAGTCACAGTGTATATATGAAAGTGGATAATAAAATATAGGATTATACTAATTGATATCACTTTCAAAGTGATAGTGAGCAAAATACCTCATTCTGAATGTTAATGCACTCATAAATTCTTAGAAAAGCAATCAACACTGATTATATTGTGTATTGATGGCTTCTGGAATTTTCTATTCCTTAATTCTAGTTTTATGTTTGTATTGTACAGTATATTGGTAAACATTTTAGTTTTTAGGACAAAAATCAAGCAATATAATCATTTTATGTATCTGCTTTTTTGAATTTTGAAGTAATTTATCCCAATACAGTTAATTAATTACAAAATAAAAACAGAGGTTTTGTTTCAGTGCTTTTCCATGTGTCAATTTCTGATTGAATGTATTTTTTTATGCAGAGAGTTTGATTAAGACTACTTTTCATTTTACTGTAGGTAATCAATTGTCAATTTAACAGAAACGTCTGAAAAAATCAAGCACAAAGAAATCATGCCAAATGTTCTGCTTTTATAATACCTTCAAGATGCTTTAAATACCCAAGACAGATTAACTCTATTTGAAATCAAGGCTAACTTGAACTCACTGATCGAGTAATAGTCAATATACAGAGAGTCTAACACAGTGATTGGACTTGATGGACTAAATGTTTCTGGGTATTTATAATAAAATAGGTACAAATATTGTAAATACAGCCATGATGTAGTCATATATATGTATAAAAACATAAAATATGTATTTAGATTACAAACGTTTTTGTACAGTACATAATAGAAAATACAGTAGTACTGTATGTAATTGATACCACAATATTATAAAAAACTAATTGTGAACAAACAGAACAAAAACTGGCTTATTTCAAGAAACGGCTGGATATGATCTTCAGTCAGTAAGCGGTGACTAAATAGGCAATTTGGTCTTTTCCCTGTTCTTATGCAGTTATACTTTTGAAATTAATTAACTTTTATGTTGTTATAGTAGGCAATGTCTTTCATTGCTACATATCAAAACCAGATCTGGTCACTTAATATTTTAAATGATTATTATTGATTTCCTCATTTGTTTCCTACTTTTCATTGATGACTGTACAGTATATTTGGCTCTGGGCTCCCAGTTGGAGTTAGAAATTGCTAAGAAATACTTAGCATGTAATAGTATTACAGTAAATAGTAATAGACTAATTTAGGTGGGTAGCTGTGTCAGCATGCTGCAAAGGAACAAGTAATAGGTTTAATCCATGCTGAAAAAAAGAAGAAAACACAATGTTTCAGTTGTGGAGCCTTCTTCAGGTGTCACCCGAAGAAGGCTCCAAGGCCGAAACGTTGTGTTTTCTTTCTTCTTTTTTTTCAGCATGGAATTAACCTATTACTTTAAGACTTTAAGACTAATTTAGTTAGTTATTGTGATGGTGAAGTCTAAAAGAAAAGTCTCAAAATACAGTGAAAATGAAATATAAGCAATGTATTGAAGTTTCTTACCCTCTATATTTCTCCACTTCACCCCCTTTCTCCCCAGCTACTTCTTACTTCAAAGAAACAGGTAAAAGATTATTTGATGCTGAAAGGAAAAGAAAACGCACGCAAGATTTTGGCTGTGAAACCTTCTTCAGGTGTGAGGGTGAGAGGGAAATGTGCAGATAAATAAAGTTGCTTAATTTATCTCTTTTCTTTTCCTTTCAACATGGAATAAACATTTACCTATTCCTTTGCATGCAGATGCAGCTATTTACTTTCACTTTACGTCTTATTACTATTACTTCTCCAACAATTAACCTACGCGGTGGACACTAATTTAAACACAATGCTCCTCCCACTTGCTGAGGTTCAGCCAATTATGGCATACTTAAAGGCAATTCTCCTCCCACTCATTCCAGTCTGTCCAATCAGATCATTCACTGCTATTTAAAAGTAGAAGAAGAAAAAGTCTGTAAATCTTGAAAACAAAAAAGAGTCACACACATTCCTGATTTGTAAATTACATTAAAAAAATCTCTGATAATTACAGTATTTGCGATATTTACAATAAATGGGTTATTGTGTGCATATAAAAATATGTATGTCTATTTTGATTGTGTCTGTTGCTAATCATGTTCCTTCTTTTTTCCCCACATGCCTTTCTCTGCCAGGGATGAATCATGTGATAATGACGTGATTCAGGATTCAGGTGACTAGGCATTGTGTGTCTGTCTTGTTTGTACAGATTCTCTGACTCCTGTCACAGTGATTTTAATGTCAACTAAACTAAGCCCTCATTTATTCACCCAGGAGAAGGGTTTTCAAACAGTATCTGTAAAAGAAACCTGATTTTGATTTTTTTGGAAGGAAACGGTTTTAAAATAACCGAGAAAACTACACTATGGAGGCAAAACTCCATACTGTAGTTACCAACAAATTAACTTAAAAGTAAGAGTGCGTCCTTTTATGACTTGTTTATTTACTTGCTTATGTTTGTTGTAACTGTTCAACCCTTCCTTCTCTAGTGTAGTTATTATTCTTCACAACTGGCATCTTAATAACATACTCATTTTCATCACAATCTAGTCTGATGCCTGCAATACCAATATCCTTCAGTAATGCTACCCTTACAGGCCTACGAAAGAAGTATTATTAAAAGACAGGACTATAATTGAGACAGATCTCTATGGCGATGTGCATAACAAAAGAAGCTGAAGACATACATACATCTTTTATTTAGTTTAAGGACATGTGCACAGTATTAAGAACAAATGTAGGAAAGGAGAGGAGTCCTCTGGCTGCTAGTAGTTAAGTCTTTAAGGTTGAAAATAAAGGCAAATATAAAGGCCTTTGGAAATCTTAACATTAATGCTTAAAATCTATAGCAGTTTGGCATAAAAAAGATGAAGTAACTGGATTGCATTCTATGTATATCTGTTAAATTACTCACTGATCTCATTAAATAAAGCTAATGTACTTGTAAAACAGTAGGCAGCAACTGTATATCATTGTAAGTGTTGGAAAGAGCCGTCCGAGCAGGGAGAGAGAGGAGCCAAGCGGCCTAGGTGGATACTGGTCAGTGTAGATGTTTCTAGGCCATAAATCTTGGCCCCTTCCTGCCTAGTTATTGTGTATTTCTTTTGGTGAGAGATTGATTGTAGCAAGGGAAGATGAATTTGCCCACAGACCCTTTCTTCTTTTTTTTTATACTCCTGATGCCTCGCCAAGGTGATAATGCTTCCCCCCCCCCCCTCTCTCTGCAATCATTTGTTTCAGATTAAAAACAGCATGCTGAACAAGGGAGAGAGCTCATCCTGCAAGCGGGCAGAGGCGAGGGCATGAAGATGTACAACTGTCCCAAGTGTGAATTGAGTACACAGACCCCCACCCCCCCCCAGGACCTGCCGTTTTTTATCCCGCTGAAGGAGAGCGGCGAGAGTCATCACCGATGCTTCAACATGCCTATAGATGTAGGTACATCATCATTTACTCTGAGCAGCACACTGAGCAACAAACACAAGAACCATGGGAAATAAGATAAAAAAGTGGAAAGGACAATGAATATACTTTGAAAAACCTGTTTTACCAACAGTGTGATAACAGAACTGCTTCCATTCAATACCAAAATAAGGTCTCAGATTTTCTGATATATGGACACCTTGCTGTTTATAGACTGTATATTTAGTGTATGCTGAGTTTTGCATTTTTTTTCTGCCACTTAACGTTTTACCACTGCTGCCTAAAAACAAGAAAACCTTGTCATTTAGCACAACATTTAAGCAAAAAATAACCGCTTAAAAATCATTCCCTTTAGAAAAATTCTAAGCAGATGTGCTCTAATAATTCTAATTCTAATACCTGCCAGTTTGTGAACTGGTGGCCAAGAGGCGGTCTATTTAACAAATAATCACAACCAAAAAAGAGTAATGGTTAAACCAGAAAATACTTAAAGAGGATTTTCACGCCTAAGAATGAGACAGTGTTGGCTGACGTCAAATTTACAGACACACCAAGGCAGCGTGGCTGCCTCTTAGAGAAACGAAAAAAGAAAGACGCCAGAAAATGATACAAAACACGACGTGAACGCATTTAGTCTTCCTGATTGCTGGTGATTTTTACACTGGGAAACTTTGAAAGTCAGGCAAGTACTTTTATGTTGACCTTTCTGCAACACTGCCCCGTATTCACTGGTTGTCAGCACATGTTTGTCTGGAGTCATCCGTCTCTGCCATCCGTCACTCCTCTGCCATTCCCATCAGTCCCATTATCTGGGATCAGGAGAGAGCTGAGAATGTAGCCTGAAGGATCATTAAACCTCTGCTCACAGGTACCGCAGGTAGTCCAGGTGGCCTGTTGTTATTTATAATAAAGAAACAACACAGCAGAACTTGCTGACAGTGGCCCAGGAGGCCTGGCAAAAAGGACGGTAGCTGAGATGTCATCACTGAAGGACAGCTAAAAGTGGACTTCCTTCCTCTCCCAGTAAATGGGGAGGACTTATTGAACAGCTGTTAGGTGCATCGCCGGGAAGATTGATTATTTTAATTGCTAACACTTTGCTTTGGTAACATCTGAATACTTAATGTCAGGTTTGAAGGATGTTACAGGGGTTTTGTTCGGTTTCTTAAAGACGCAGCCTTGCTTTCAACTGACCTTCAAAGCCCTCTTTGGTACGGGTAGAAAAAATGGTATGTGATGAGTGAGGCTGGTTTAGGGTTACAAATGGACACCCTAAGTCAAACATCTGGATTTCATCTTACTCATCTGTACACATCCAGGCTGTTAAGTAGTTGTCTTTTCTAATAGGTCGTTTAATGCAGAGGTATACAGAATCTGAAACTGATATAAACTAGAAATGAATTTGATACAGGACGCTCTCTGCCATTTAGGGTATGTTTCCTTTTAGCATGGTTGGTGGTTAAGTGTTCTAAAGAAAGGGAAAGCACACTTCATAATCTCTCTTTTACTCTGACCCTCTGTCCATTCATCCATCAATCTATTTTCAATAACCACTTTAACCTAAGTTTGTTGGGAAGAGCTGGAGCCTAACTAAGAAGGCACAGGGCAAAAAGTGGAACCACATCCTGGGCAGGATGCCAGTCAAACAGAGGGCCACACATTCAGGATCCAATTCATACTGTACATGCCTGTTTACCCGGACAGCTTGTCTTTGAATTGGAGAAGGAAATCAAAGACCCTCAGTAAACCCACAGTGACACAGGGAGAGCGCCCCCTCTGTCTCTTTGTACAGATATATACAGTATAAATCAGCATTACAAAAAGCCACAGCAAAAACCCAGTTGTAATATCAGAAACTACAAAACAATATGCACAGCATACAAAAATGGCTCATTGTGCCAAAACCAGAAACTTTTCTCTAAAGCCTGCTCTACGTCAGTGAAGAGTGCCTGAGCTTTTCTTGTGAAACTCCTGGCAGGGTTATACACACTATAAAATATGTCACTCTCTGTATGGATCTCTCCGGGAGAAAATCAGAGTGCGGAGTACTGGAGCTGCCTCAAGGGCAGATTTTGTCATTACTTTCAGACTTAACACAGGGAATACCACCTATTTCATCTCAAGGCATGAAATAGGAACATGTTCGTCGCGCTCCCAAACCCTATGCTGCGTGGTAAGTGTGGTCTGCCCTAGTCCAGTCCTCTGTGTTTCACACACATTACAGATTACTTTTGCAGATGTGAGAGAGATGTTGGGAGCATGGGACACATACCTCTCATCAATCTGCCCTGTTCATGTGGAGGTTCACAGGAATGGGATGGAATTTGATATCAAAGATTGCCACTGTGGAAAGGAGGTAGTAAAAAAGAAAGACTTCAATACTCTCTTACAATGAACATGCTAAATGAATTACTATACTATGTATACTGTACAGTATATGCTGTAAGCTTTAGATTATCACAAAGGTGAGAGAAAGAGAGACAATGGAAAAAATGCAACCCTATGATGAGCACAGTTCCAGTTTCAGAAATTTATCATTTCAGCAATGCAGGAAGTGAGTTTTGTGAATTCTGCCCCTGAAAGTGACCATACACCATATTTCCTCTTCGACATAGCTAGCTGGGGGTTGTCAAGGCCAGAACCAGGTGCCTGTGTTACTTGCATCCCTCTACATCAGTCATACTGGAGGGAGCAGACAATTAATTCTGGAGCAAAATTGAAAGTCAGAGGCAGAGTGTGAAAGAACAGAGTGACAATAATAAAGTGCCCCTGCCTCACATTAATCTCCCTCACTTCAGGGCTGTCAGTGGCGGCCTGGCTGTGACTAATGCCAAGCTTTGCATACAGTGGTCACAGACATGAGCAGCATGCTCCCTTTACAGCACCGGCGATTCGCTTTGTTGAGTTTTTGACTCCAGCAGAATCATCGGGAAAAAAACAGCCCCGTAACCACTGGCCGAGAGGTAGATCAGGCAGAGCCTTCATCATGACTATTGATCGAAACCCATGATTCCACTCTTCAGCTTTGGGAAACAGAATGCTGACAAACACTGGAGCATTAAAATAACTTTTAGAACAGTTGAGCTCAGCAGAAGAGGGTTAACATATCTGTTCCCTGAGCAAAGTAAAATATCACTCTCACCAGGTACTGTAGGAAGGCCTGAGCCACTGAAATAAAACAAAAGCCCCAAGTGGGATGTCGGGCTGGCTAATCTATTAACATTGCAAAACACTTGACGCACTTTTGGGAATTGTTTGGAATTGATTTTATTGTCACTCCTTGCACGAGTAGTAAATGGGCTAACATTTAAGATACAGTGTAATTATTCCCGAAAAGCAAGACGTCAATGTAAAATTTATAGTCGCTGACTAGAAATTTTGGCAGGAACACAGTAATGCCCAGAAGGGTCTTGGTAAAAATAAATAAATATAAAGAGGAAGACAATAAGAATACCAAAAAGTTACTGGCAGTGGAAAGGAGAAACTTAATAAGAGAAATGGTGAAAATAATGGAGTTTGATCCAGCTATTTTTTTTTTATCCTCCAAGGACTGAAGTAATACTACAACTGTTCCATATAAAATTAATGAAGATCGCTTTTTCTCTGTTACATTCTGCACGGGCACATGTGCCAGCGCACCACATAACGAACACTCTCTAAAGGACACTGAGAAATTTCTATTTTTAAATCCTTAGCGTATTTATACACTTTAAAATGTTAAAAATGCCTAATTACAAATTGAAGAATTCTAACAGTATTTTGTGAGTTAGAAACACTTAAAAACATTTTGTTTTCATTACCTGCAATAATAATGAACTTCAAGCAAATAGATCTTAAACATGTTTATGTACCTTTTATATTTTACACTATTATTTAACTCAATGTGGCATGCATTACTGTACTTTCCTTTATATTCTTATGTCATTTTTAGCCTTAACACCAGTTCAGTGCCCTCAGACAACCCTGAAGAGCCTTTGTTTTCCTTGGCTTATTTAAAGAACAAATTAAAAGTGATGCGGAAATGAAATCTGAGATAGCAATACATTTTCGTTTCAAAGGTTTGCATATGTCTGGGATGATACTATCTTCAATGGGAATTCATTCCTAATGCAAGACATGCGTTTCCTAAAATAAAATAAGCAACAACAGTGCTGTAATGAAATTATGCAATTTGCATTGCATACTTTTACCAACAAAGGAAACTATTAACCATTGCAATTTCAACTGAATTTTTGGAGGGCTTCTATTCCATGCTTACTGTCAACCAGCTTAACTCAGATAGTAAAAACGGTATGTCAGTAATACTGTACAGTAAGTCTGGTTAAATGTGCTAATATAATTTCACCTTTGAGATTCTCAGCAACATATACTGTATTTGTTTTAAGAACATTGTATTTAACAGAGGAATACTTTGTTTTATTATGTTCACATACTGTAACTTAGTCATGCATATGTTTTTACATTACATTTGTTTTACAGGTGAAAAATCAAAATACTTTGGACCATTCATTCTGGAAAATAAAAAAAATAATCTCAATATATTATAAACATACACTTGTTTGTGGGCGTTTCTAAGTGTTTAAAAGTGTTTTCTGTAATGCAGAAAAAGGATATTCAGATTGCTTGCCAATAGTTTCTTATTCAAAAAGTTGGTAATTTCACTGATTTCATTTCAGAACACAAATCTGTGCAATGCTCCTCCCTTGATGTCTGTCTCCTATTGTACTATTCTTTAGCATAACTAGAATGAAAAAGATACTTAAGCTGTTTGCACTGCAAATATTGCTGAAGCTGTGAAGCCTGAGTCTCTTGTCTGTGTCTTATTCTCCCTCTCTGTCTACAGCATTGGCACTGTGTGAGGTTCAATCTATTGTACTGTCAGATTATTGTCAAGACTCCACACTATTCTACACATACAAGGACATGTATTAGAGATTGTACTACATAACTGATCACAGTTGACTAACATGGTTCTATTAAGGGTTTGAGAGATTAGGGTCATTGCAGCCAGCAGGAGTACATGATCCTTGCAATGAAATTCTGCCCACATACACAGCAGAATGAGTCTGCATAGACTGTTTATGTGTTACAGGGTGACCATTTAATAGAAGTCGATGGAAAAATGCTGCTGCTACCAGCAAACCTTCGACCAAACCAACCTCAGGAAGGGCATAAGCCTTTACGTTTATTCATAGGGTGCAACACACATACACAAATACCTGTCTCAAAAGGTGGCATATTTTCGCATTTCCCTGCTTTGAATGATAGTCTAACAAGTCTTGAAACAAACTTTGTGCATGTACTGTATGAATGCTTTCATTTTGATTTTGTAATGCATTTGCATGAGGTTTCTTTTGGTGTGCTGTTCAGGTCATTGGAAGGATGAATTAGAGAAGAAAAATACCAGTTTTAGAGATGAAGAATGCAAGGTCCCTCCAGTTAGGAATATTCTCATACAGTACAAAGCACTCTTGTGTTGTAAGCCGGATTCACTCAGACATTCAACAGAAGCATCTAATCAGTAAGATTTTTCGCATTTATGTACTTCTGTACAGTATATCCTCTTGCAGTTTTATCACCTTCACATTGTTTTGAAGAAACAAATGACTATCATAATGTTAGTATTTACTTCCCCACATGTACAGTAGTAATTCAATAAACCTAGTCAGAGGAAGCACCCACTTACTTCATCCGGTCCTGATTAGCAGGCTACTTCAAGTGTTGAAGCTCCTGTGTTTCAATGGTCTTCTTTTTGTGATAAATCGCCCCATCCCTGCCCCCTGTAGCTACTGCTCATGTCTCTGAAAATGGGACGAATTTGTTTGACGGCTATACTATATTTTGATGAGAAACCAGGTTTCCTGATTTCTGTGGGGAAAAGGGAAGAAATGCATGCGACAGTGCTGGTGTACTTGAGCTCCTTGGTGACAGATTGTTCCTGTTAATGTCATTAGGACTTAATTGAGCTGGGGCTGCATTTCTGTTTAGATATCCAAACTAGTGCGCCGAGCAGCCCAATGAATAATAAATAATATTATTGCAGTTCACGACAACTGATTGAAATTATACAGTTAATAGCAGAAGGGGGTAGCTCAGAAAAAAAACTCTCCAAGGATGATACCACCTAAGGAAGGCACACTGAATTCATTTTCAGGGGCTGAAAGCAATGACAGGTCAGCCGTTAAGTACAGAATCATCACATTTATGACTCTCTAAGGTCATTCACTTTCTAACAGCTCAAATAAAAAGGGTAATTTCATGGTTTTTATCTTAGATGTATGGTTGCAGTGATCTTACTGTATTTAGATGTAATATTGTATATGGATTGTTAATCAGTTTGTCATAACATGCATTGAGAGAAATTCTCAGAAGAACAACAGCCTATTTGTTATTTTTATTATTTAACCGGGAAGAAAATCATATTTCTACTAAATGCTTCATAAAAGAAACCCTCACACAAGGCTTAATAATCACATTTTCAGAAAATCATAGAACAAATGGCTAAATTATTAAATCACAACTGAATGGCTAAATACAATAAAAAATTCCAACAGAAATACTTCTGTTATACCAGAGATAACCTAAAAAAAAACTAATGAGTGATATGATGTGTTATTCAAAGAATATTTGGAGTTTTTAACTTAAAATATGTAGGTCAACTGTCTAAATGAGCTAAGAGCACAGACTTATTTGCATAGCCATTTGTGGGCTTAGAGAAAGCAAAAACTTAGGGAAAAGAAGGTTTTGTGAATTGGGTCCCATCCTTTCAAAATTACCCTTTTTTAGAAAAAACACAGTTCCCATAACAATTGAATTATAGAGTTGAACATGTATCAGATCGAGAGAAAGCAAGGAAAGGGCTTAGGCGCCAGAAATGCTTAATGATTGGGGTGTTGCACTATAGTGTAGAATAGCTGCATTACTGATTTGTTGCCAGGCAGCAGACCAATTAGCAGCACTGGTTATTATTTACATTTCATGCTATATATCACTACAACTGTGTGGTTGATTTATCATTTATACTATTGTATTGTCAGTGTAATTTATTCAGATCGTGCTGAGATTCCTGGGGAGTGAGGTAATGAAAGAGGAGGGCATGTTCATGTTAAAAGAACTAAAGTGTTGGATTCAGGTTTGAGAACCCGAGGTGCGTTCACTTTGTCCCCGTCTTCTGTCATCTGTCAACGAAAATGATGATTCTTTGCCCAAACATGGAGCAGGCTCATCCCGAGACGTTCAGAACAAAACTGATGTAGTTTCTCACCCATTCTCTGTTCGCACTGGAGGCATTACTACACCCTGTGTAAATTGATCAAGGGAATAAAAGAATGCCCAATGACTTAAGAGTTTTCTCTGTGCTCTTTTATGATTATTTCTAGTATGGTTGTCTTGCAAATAACATGCCATGTGAAAGTGAAATGTGTAACTGCAATCATATTTAGGGATGGTTTAAAGTAGTTTGACAACAAGAGCAGTCGGAAAATAAAGCTCCTATGACAGAAACATGCTTAAGATCCACTTAAATGGATTCTTTCCAGCTCTCCCGAACAAAATCAGAAATTTGTACGAGTTTACCAAGCCTTGCCATTGTAATTTAAACCTCAGTTCCTCCATGGCCTAGGGAAAGAGATATACCACAGTGGCAGTTTTTCACACAGCCCCCCTCACTGACCTCAACTCATTCACGAACACTCAAAGCCAACGATGAGTGAGAATTCTGTCTGCTTAGTTTTATGAAGTTTTCTGTCTGAAAGCAAATGGAGGGAAAGCAATATCCTCCACCACTTTTAATCATGTGATAGCTTTCAAATGTATTTTCGTGTGAATCATTGATCAAACGAAATGGTGCTGATGGGAGCAGGACAGCTGAATGTGGACAGAAGGAGCTATTGCAAATAGCTCAACAGAAAGTCATTTGTCAAAGTTTTATCTGATTCCAAAGGTATTGGATCTATCAGTCACAATATATAAAGGGACTGGCCTTTTATCAAGAGCCACAAAAATTAGACCACACTAATGTGTGGGCGAACACAAGAAAAGAAACCCAATAATGGGCTAATACTAATAAAGTATATGTTAAAAGAATGTAGTACCATAAGTTATATTTTACTGTAACAAAAAAAAAATGTTTCACTACACTGCAACTTTCAGACCTCTAAATGGTTTCTTTCTTGGATTAAATTGCATCTTGTCTGACAAAGCACCTGCCAGGAATTCATTGTCTCACAGTCTGTCTGTCCATCAGTGGTCTGGGAGGCACTTTCCTCACCACACTCAACAGGTAATATCTGAATCCATCTAATTTAGTATGGTGGAACTCTGTCTCATTGACACAGGGTCTTTGTGATTTTTCTTTTCCTGATCAGGTATCTAGGCAGTCATGTAAGACAAGCTGTTTCACTCTCATATTCTTTCTGCTGCTCTGAAAACAAGTAGGCAACCTTTGTCTTTATACGCAAAAGATAGCAAAACTGGCACTTAATTATGCTATTTAACCACAGTTTAAGAAAGACTTCCGTTCCACTTCTAAAAGGCCTATCCCTGTCTTTCTCTCCCCACACAGAGAGAAAAATTGCCAAGGCATGTTTTCTAGACCTCAGGCTTAGAAGGAAAAAAGGAGTGGTTATAATGTAATTTAATCTAATTTTAAAATAAGCACAAATATTCACATGATGTGGCCAAACCACTTTAAATCTTCAACACTTTAGTAATAAGAAGTAACACTTTACCAGTCCAGCGTATAAATGTTTCTCTAACACCGATTTAAAGTTTTTCCATTTTGATTCTAAAATTGATGTATTGATGGAATGGATTTGTGACTGTGTTTTTTCTTTTTTTGTGAAAATGTAATCTGAAAGATGAGGACTGTGAACTTCAGTGTACTACGTAATTGAATATTAAAGGTTATCAGCTGTTGCCCTGGCAGGGTTTTATACTACAGATTAGAAAGGCTAAAGAAAATGAAAAAAACAGTCTTTATCTTTTACAGCACAGTAAGTTGTTCACTCTTAGAAACTTGCTGCCATGGTCTTCCATACAGTAACTCCAGTAAAATATCTGTCCAAACGTGTACACTAGAACTTGACATTTTAAATTGCAGACGAGGGGATCCTAACCCTGGGCATGGATATCCACACTTCTGTTGGTCTTAATTCAATCTTAATTGAATCCTTAATGGAACCAACAAGCTGCTTCACTGGATTTTGCATTGGTTTTAGCTGTTCAGAAGCTGGAGATCTTATGTCACTTACAGTCTGAAACACAGTAGTAAAAAGACAACTTCCAACACGTTTAGGAAATGAAAACAAGTAGTTCAAATTAAACCTATTAATATGTTATTTAAGGGATAATTTATGGAACTGAGAGCTTAGCTGGAATGAAACTCTGCAGATAAGTGGGTCCCCAGCACCAAGGCAAGGCTGCTGTTGAGGCTCAGGGCTTTGCAGATGGTCTCTGTTTTCTCCATTCTTACATGTCAAAACCTTCTTGCTGAAGAAGAAAATGTTTTGTAAGAAACATACTGTACACCCAGAATGAGCCTTTTAATAGATAAAAAACAGAAGATTTATTTTTGTCCTTCCTTAAATCAAAGCTGTTAAACAATGCTGGTCAAGGAAATCTTGTAATTCAATTAGCTTTGGAATTTCATTTGTTTGCGTTCAATGAAATTTGGAGGCAGTTTCTTCTCTGGTCATGACTAGTGCTCGGCTCTCTGCCTTGGGGCTACCCTTCGGGTAACTGTTCAAGAACCATTACACTCTTCTCCATAAGTTGAACCCCCTGGAACTTCAATACTGATTTTTTTTTTATTTCAGCCACCTACAGATGAATTTCGATTAGAAACATCCTCCAGTCTGTCTCATCTTTTTGCAGCCTCTCAGTCAGATCAATAGCACTTGAGTTAAAAATATTCCAACTCACTGACAATGAACGCTGTGAAGACTGCTAATCATTTCTTTATTTGCTCCAGGAACTGATATGATTAAATCTTTTGTGATAACAATGTTCGGGAACTGTGCCAGTACAATTTAAAACAAAGAAAATGTAAAATATAACAGAATTAAATAATTGTTGCATATCACTGAGAGCTGTGCTATTACTCTGTTGATAATTCAAAGGTGATGCAGTTTTGCCAACATAGTTACCACATTTTATTGGTGTGTGTGAGCACTGCTAAGTTAACTACATTAAAGTTACTGTGCACTTGTTAGAGTGGAACGTATGTACAGTACATACTGTAGTTATTCATAGCATACCCAGTTGCACATCATTTAGAAAAAAAACATTGCATTGTATAAATCTGTCAATGTATAAATTGTATAAATAAGTAATCTGTGACTAAGCAGGCAGTTAAGCAGGAAGTTTCCCATGTTGAAAATGAATGACTCACTTTTTGCAGTAGATTTACCAACTTGTCTAGGAATTAAGAAGAGCATGTGACTGACATGCTTTGATAAGAAGACTTAATGCTGAAGGAGATGACTGAGATCTTTACAAAGAGATATGACAGTATTTGAATTTGAATAGTATATTTGTTGTACATTATTGTATTGCAGTTCACTTATCTGCTCAGTTAATAGCATTTATTTGTTCTTACGTTTCTCAGGGGAATGAACAACAGCTGCTAGAAGACAAACACAACATGACTTTTTGAGTATGCTGCTTAGGAGAAGGTATCTAGTAAATGTGATGAGATTAGTTATTTAGTCAGTGACTAAACTAGTAGTCTGTATGAACAGTGTTGAACTTCGGGAGTCAGAGAAACACAAAAAGAAGAAGCATTTTTAAAGTTACTGTATAAAGCTACACAACTGGATTCACACTTTAAAGAAGACTGTGGAAGACAAAAAAATAGAAATTACATTGTTACAGTATGCAAAAGAAACCAATATTCACCTTTGTTTATCAGAGCAATGGAAAACAGTATATTACATTTTTATGTGTCTTTTACAAGGAGCATTAAAACAAAATATACCTTAATCATTTTATTGCTTGACAGTTAAAACACAGATAGTGTTAATGGTTTAAATCAGTTGGAAAATGACAAGAACTGTCATTTATCTTGACTTACTACATATGAATATCCATCACAGACTATGCCGTTTTTATGAATTATAAAAATGCACTCACGGACAGGATATTCGATATTTTTGTAAAGGGATTCCACTATCTAAATCTATTCTGTCACAAGGTCTATTACATATGTTTTAGTTTACAGGTATTTAAAAGGAAACTTGTAAAAGAAGCAGACTGAATGCCCAACATTAATGACTGATCCCACTGGGAAATAGCTCAGCAATCAATTAAACAAATGCCCTTATATTCATTATAAAACTTCACCCTCAGATATACTGCTTTATCTCCTCCAGAATACCTCCAGTAGTAGAATAGTGGCTGGGTGCTGATAAATGTGGAAAATCATTTAGTTTGTGAGTGATTGAGCACTAACCCTGTTTAGCTTTCTTAATATACTTGTATTAGCATGAATAAATAATGACTACGCCAGGCATCTTTGAATATTTGATTGTGTCTCCATAATGGATTTGTGTCTCTCTTTCTGATAATGTCATTGCAACTTTGTTGGTGTCATAACTCCACACCTTGGTAATCGATCTTTATCACAGTGTCTTAAGTCAATTACCTCTCACGGTGAAATAGCTAAGCCACAATGTACAGGGTCTGTAATAATATATATAGTAAAAACATATTCATGTTTTACCATTTTTCTGTTGGATAAAATTTTCCTAGTCCCCAATCCCATGACCCACATTTTTATAGTCTTTGCACATGGCAATTAATTATTTATAGCCAAATAGTATTGACAAACTATTACATTTTTCAACTATTGATCAATCTTAAGTAACTCAGATGGTCATAAAAGGATAAGAAGTTACAAACAACAGGAGACAATTCAGAAAATCTAAGTCCATTAAGTATTTTTATGGGCAGACATTTTATGAAAGAAGCCAGGGTATCCCATACTTCCACAACCTTTTGTATAAAAAGCATCTTCTGTTCTAATTTTTAATTGCACTGCCATATACTGTAGGTTCCACATGCATCCAATGGTTCACATTGCATTGTTGAATAAGTCTGCTGTGATGTTTTTGTCGATGCCTTGGAGAAGTTTGAATACTTGAATAAGGTCTTCTTTTATCTTTCATTGTTAAGACTACAAAAGTTTAGTTCTTTTAGGCTGTGGAGGAGATTTCTTTGAGCCTGGGATATCTAGTTGTTCTTCTCTGGACCAATTCCAGAGTAGCAATATTTTTTTAATCACGTCGACCAAAATTGTGCACTATTTTTATTGAACTTTTACTACTATAATTGATCATAGTATATTTTTGATGTGATTTACATTCTGACATTTTGATTTTAAGTTAAATAAATAATATTCCCCAACATTTTGTGGTGTACCTTCTTATTATTCCTCTTCTGTGCTTGTCAACATGAAAGTCATATACTGTACCAGATGTTTTCATGAATTACCTTAACAAAGCAGGAGCAGTGGTCCTAGTACAGATCCCTGTGGTACTCCACTAATTACATCACCTGAATCAGAGAGCTCATCCTCTAAATGTACTCACTGTTTTCACAATACATTATCTTCACAGTACATTATACAAATTCTCTGATACTATACTGCTATAAAGTGCTATAAGGAACAACATTCTGCTGTTCATCTTGTATGAAAAAAAATATTCCTGTGAAATATTTTTATATGCATAGACATTTTATTATTATTTGTATCAGCAGTGTTTCATGAAACTCTGTTAGGTCTAATTTAGAGAGCTAAAATCCTAGTATTGAGTGATCATGTGGATAATATCTCCCTTATATTCTCATTTGCGCTATCAATAATGAAGGCTGAAACATTTTGTTCTGCATATTGTATCACAACAAACTTGTCCTGCCAGTTGTCTTTGGGTAACTGCAATCCAGACTTGGCATGTGCCCACTCCTCCTCACTTTATCTTTCTGAGAACCAGACAGATGAACAGCCCACCTTCCAAACATGTAACATTAACCCTTTAACCCCTCACCTCTTCTGACAGAGTTGGCTGGCAAAGCACTAGCATTGAACATGGAATCCCATCAATCTGAAATGCCTCTTATGGCTATTTTCCATGATAGGGCTTGTACAGATTAATTAGTCTACAGAGAAGTTTTTTACAGGTTTCAAGAAAGCACAGTTTTGCATTTTAATAAGTAAACCAATAAAATGCAAAGACAGAGGAATATGTTATGGTCATTTTCTTTTTGACATCCATTCACTATGTAATACTTTAAAATATATGGAATATTTTGTTCAGATGAATGTCTGTAGCCACTGATCTGTAAGTTAGATGGTTATTAGAGACGTGTGTGTACAGTATGTTATGAAAAAGACAATACTGAATGGCAGAGATGACAAGATTATAATAGGAGATGCAAATCTCAGAGTGACTAAAATCTAGACACACCCTCTGAAGGTCCATTTTCTAGCTTATATGTCTAGTGTTTTTAGAACCATTTACATTCTTTATCCCTAAGTGCATATCACAGTAAATAGCTTTATTAAAAGATACGTTTTTCCCTTTTGGTACCATATCTCAAATAAAGTGGATTAAGTGAATGTCTGATATTATATCTACTGTGTCTACTGTAATTTCTTCTATATGTTTCCTTCTTTTTTGTATTATTTTTTTGTTTATTCCAGTTGACTGAGAGTTCTAGATTGCCCATCAAGAGCAGTAAACAATGCTTGATAACACCACAAGAGTAATCATACAAGTGCTGTAGAACATAAAAACCAACAACCACTAACTAAGCCCATGATTTCTAACAGGCAATTAAATGTGTGAAGATACTAAGAAATGTATATAATTATTGGAAATTTAATTAGTCTGAATGCAGAATAGCAACTCGCTTAATTTTTTTGAAAAGGTTGATGCTCATGCAATGCCATTTATTAAACTGGTACAGTATACATCTTTAAGAATACATGTTTGTGGGTTTTTTCAAACCCTTACAGTACTGCTTCCTTCACAAATCTTTTCTATCATTTCATTTTTAATGCATTTATTTATTTAGACCGGTGTAATATGCATCTTAGTTCACTAAATAAATCCACAAATTATATTTTAATTCACATAAAATGATGATTTACATTTTAATTTAATTCATATACCTTTATTCATTACAATGTGTTTTTACAATTATAAAGGAAGCATCATATAACACAGCTGTAATTTAGTCTAGACAGATAAAATAGCTTGTTATTTGATATCTGGATTGTAAGGTATTGTTTAGTAAAACTACTTTTGCAGGTGTTAATACTTTGAAATAAAACATTTTCCTTTAATGCCAAGTTGTTTTTTTTTTCTAAATTTAGGTTGAAAGCTAAAAGCAAACTAAACACAACTTAATAAATCACATTCAATATACATTCTCTTTATTGTTACTGTTTAAGCCAAATAACTGGTACAATTCAGTGGGGTTTATTAATTAACGTTGTGAACATTCATTAAATATCAGCACTAGAGATGACAACATTTATCTTTTGTATTAATTTTGTAAAATTGTGTAACTGTTAGATATTTTCAGGTAGTATAATTCCTTTTTAAATAGTCATCTTCTGCATATTAATTTCTAAACCACATATTAAAAAAAAGTTAAGTTAAAAAAATCCCACAGATACTGACAGTTTTTTTCTCTTTCTTTTCAAAGAACGTTCTGGATGTATTAAATATTTATAGAAATTGAATAATTATACCATTTCAATTATACAATTTTATATACAACATTTCCTTAACTATTCAAAATATAGTTTTAAGGGGAGTGAAGAAATCATAAAGTTAGAATCTATTTTCTTTTTTGAAAAACAAATGAAGCCCAAATGGCATGAGGCTAAAAACGAGTTTGAACACTCATAGTCTTTGTTCATCCGGTTGCTATCTAATTCATGCTTCCCTCTCTATATTGTGCTCTTATTGTATATTCTTTTTAGTTCGCTAATTTGAATTGCTAATTAAAGTTATGTTAATATATTTATAAGACTCATCAAGGCGAGCTTACATATCAAAGTGCCAAACTGGTATTGATGTTAAAAATCAAAGCAGTGATTACGTTAACATTCATGGGTTTAGTTCTTGATTGCTCCTCTCACTGTCCGAAATATCTAAAGTGCAAAAAAAAGGTTTAAAGGACCTACTGTATTTGGATACACAAGAAAATAAATATAACCATATCTTTTGTAAAGAAACATAAGAATACTAAAATATGTTGATACAGACTTATTTTTTATGATAACAAACTTTATTACTATTTATTCAGGATTAATGTTGAGTCTTTTTTATAATAAGAGTCAAATATATAAGAATATAAGAAAGGTTGCAAAACAGAGGAGGCCATTTGGGTCACACTGTAAGCATGTTTGGTTGCCAAGAACCAAGTGATCTGAGGAACTTATTCAGCTCCAAGCTGAGTCTTGTTCCATGCTCCCACAACCCTTCATGTAAAAATGTGCCTCCTGTCCACTGGCGTATGATGCAAAATTTGTTTTAAAGAAGTGCAATGGGTATATTCTATAATGGGTCAGTGTCAAAGAAGATTTTGAATCTTCAGTCCTTTTCAAACCACATTCACATGTATGTAAGAACAGGTCATATATTCTTCTTAATCATCTCCTTTTTGTAATGATCTCATTCATACTTTCTCCCCCATAAAGATATTCAGTTCCAGTCAATGACTGCTTTTAATTGGACAAAATAGGAGGCCACTGGGCATAAGAGGTGTGTTCACATAACCTGTGTAAGGGCATTTCCTTTTAAGCAAAAGAAGCCTGACACTAATTTCTATGGGTTGTTTTTTAGCTTCTCCTGTTTTTTTTTCTAAATTCCAATTTGTTTTTCCTCAATTAAGTGCGATAAACTCTAATTTGGTTATATGTGAATTAAAAAGAACAACCAATTCTATCTTAAAATGGGGCTATTGTATTTTTTTTTTAAATAGGATTTTTTTTTTCTTCTGTAGGTCTGGTAATGGAAATGCATTCTCCTATGTGCTGCCATTAACTCGTCCTGCTACTTTCCAGGTCACTAATTTTTCAGCTATGAGTTCATTCTGCTTAGACCGATATGCTGTCTTTTTAATGAGGTTATTTCTGGGTTATTAGCTTTCCCATGATATGATACCTTATGTGAAAGACCTAATTGATGTAAATCAAATATGGTTAGCAGCAACAAATCTGGAGTCTCATCTTTTAAGGAAGTTTCTTTTATTTAAACGAACCACAGTATTTTTTTTATTGTTCTGGGTCCAGTTTGGAAGTGCAGTTTTTTTTTCCAATATTAATAAAATAAAAAAAAAAACAAGTGAATTTTTGTACCCATGCCTAAACTATGGACTGAAAATTAAGAGGAGTCATTGGCATTTGGCTTTGCTGAATAAGCTTAAGCTGGATATTAAAGTGAGAAGCATTTAGTAGGAGGGGTTGAATTGTACAGCTGAGTGACCTAAGCATCCCCATCTATTACATTTAGAATGATCTTTGCTTAAATTATTCTGCGCTGCAATTTAAGAAAAGTTTAACATTTATACTCAGCCAGCAGAGGGACACAGTTGCTACCCTTGATGGTCTGTGATATTGTGGTAAATAATGAATGTGCCCTCAGATATTTGTTTTTCCAGGACTTCCAACAAGTTTCCTTGCTTTCCTTCCATGTCCCCGATCCAACAGAGTAACAGAAAACTACAAATCTCTCTGATTGTTTGAGTTGTATTTAATTATTCAAAGTGATGGGATTATATAGTTTATCTCCTCCCATACAAGTGAATACTGCAAACATACTGCACACTATTGTTTCTTGATATAGTTAAAAAAATACATCTATAAATAATTATGAAAATATAATATAGGAGATGCTGTATTTAGGTAATGTTTCCCTACTGCAATTCTTACATAAAACTGTGATTGCAGGTTGATCTGTTACAATGAATAAACACTTTTAAGAACGAATATTAGTCTTAATATCAATACATTTACTCATTATTCTTTTTATTATTGTTATTAATATTAAATTGAGAGTAACCGTGATTTGTTTATCTGTGGGGTGAGTTCTGCATATAAAAATGCTATGATTTGTAAACCGCAGATTTGTGTCGCTTTCTCATCTTTCACGATTTGCTAAACTGTGCACTGATTGGCATTAGCTACACATTTTTTCTGTTGTGCAAGCAGCTTTTAAGCCGGATCAGAACTTGTCCCGCTCTGAAATGCAATCATGTGGCTGTGCACTTGAAATATTCTAAAATCCCATCAAAGCCTGCAGTCTGTCAGGTAATTCTTATTACTGCTAAATGAGTGGGGATGACTGATGTTAAGCATCTGGAAAATACCCCTGTCAGTGTTTCGTGGCATGACAGCAATGTGGCAGGATGTCCCTCACTCATACAGATTAGCCTATTGAACTGCCAGGCTATACCAATCCACACATAAATAAGGTGGCATGTATTGATGACTCTAAACACATCCTCACATGTTGTGCTTTGGTTATAGGAAATGGATTGATTGTGTGTATTGAAAGGTTAAGTATGAATTTTCCCTAGTTTGAGGTTGTCTGCAATATGTTCCTGGTCTTACACATACCATCCTGTCTCTTGCCTGATGCACTTACATTACTGAATGAAAAACCTTTTGTGAAACACACTGTACCTCTGCAGGACCTGTGAGATTTATTGTTTCTCAAATCTGCACTCCTGGATTGCCAATTACATTTGGAGATACTTAAGAGCTGCTGACCTCACCCTTTTCCTAAACATGAAAATTGAAACAAACAAGCAAAAAATCTGCGCATACAAATTTTGCACCCTATGTCAAAGGTTTAGATTGATTGCCAAATATGCACTTTGGTATCTCCCAGGTATTTATCATGTTATTATTATGTTTTCCTTGGTTTGCTAATAAAAAAGGACAACAGAGTGTAAAACTGTATGGTGATGTTTGCAGGAAAAAGAAAAACAATTCAGAATAAAATACTACATGCCAAAGACAGCTTCACTAAAGTTTACAGATTTCAGGAGATTATTAAGATGCAGCAAAAAGCTTAAAAAAGGCAATGGGAATCCCAGAACAAGATGTTAAAAATGTGATTTCCTTTTAGAGTGTGTTAAATGTTAATATGTTGTAGAAGTGTTGCATTTTAACAAAAGGAAACATTTCAGCAGTGAGCAGTGCCTGATCGTGGACAATACAACATTGAATCGAAGCAAAAAATGTAATTTATCCTTTACATTTTGTATCCACAGCTTTGGAAGATAGAAAGATCAGATTTCCTTTCTCGCTTTGACTTCATTATTCTGTAAGGGAGGATAACATCGACTTATACAGACCAGATCTAACTGCAAATTACACTGTTTCAGACAAGTTTTTGCTAGTGCCTTTCATAGTGCTGACTTTCAATTATATTTAAGTTCATAAAAATGCTTCAGTCCGAACAATGTGTATTTAATAACAGTATTTTTATTTCAAACCTGGTGCCTAAACTGCTGAACCATATGAACAATTTTCTTATCTTGATCTAAAACCTTTGTAGTGTTCCTTTGAATTAAGTGCTTCAAGATTATCCACTGTTTCTTTCAGTCACTTCTTTAATTTAGTTGTTATAATTAGGCATTAACTGGTGTCAGTGGTGTGGCCATTTACAGGCCATTCAGTTCTGCTTGTCTTGATTATCACAGTTTGGGGGGAAAGTAAATTATAATGAAGGACTATATAGTCCAATTACAGATAAAAGCAGCCAACTGAACTACTGTAATTAGGTGCCACTACTTCTTCTTCTAGAATGGCATGTCCTATAGGGAATTTCTAATAGCCATTTTTATTACTTTAACCCATTGGTCACTTTTTTAACCTAAAGACTTTTAATCATATGGACCAGAATTCTCTTGTTGCAAACAATTATTGTGCATGTCAAACAAAATAAAAGTTAGGGAGAAACGTTGAGCTGGCATTGTTAGTTAGTGTCATGGTGTTCACTCTTAGACTGAAGGGTATAAACAAGGAAGCAATTCCACATGTTCACAGTTCAATGGGTCAGTATTTAATTATTTGGAATACTGTACCTGTCTTTTGAAGCCACGTTGCAGTTGAGTCATATACAAGGCAGTCGGAAATGAAACCTTAAAATGGTGTCACTTTGTCGTGTGATGGTTTTCTTTAAAACTAAGATGAATCGAAGAACAGCAAGTTAAACTTTAAGAGAGGGAAAATGAACCAAAACAGAGAAACAGAAAAATTCATTTGGGGAATGGTCTGCAATCGTGTTTCCTTGGAAATTGCTCAGCACTACATGTACAACATTATATATTTAAATTGAACATATTATAAGATACCATCAGGTGGCACTGTTCTCTATGATGTATTAAAGTCCAAATGCACCCATCAGTCCTGGGCCACGGCACCGTCTGTGCTGTATATTGATGGCCAGTTCTCCACCTCAGAGGGGAAGGAATTCTGATTCTGAACACCTGGGTTATTAGCACCAAAACGAAATATTTTGGGTCACACATCTCTCAAACATGAAACAAATAAATCTGTGTTCTCAACATCACCATCACCATAATACTTTCGCAGTTCATATATATGAAGCACATTTAAAAGCAATATTTAGCACTTTGAAGCATTAAAATAGCGTTCCCATGAAATTCCCCAAAAAAGCCGCTGTAAGTCTATAAGAGTATTAAAAAGATTCTTTCTTACATTGGGGTGGAAGGCAATGGATTAAACAATGAATGGATGATTTATTAGTCACTGTTGTCATGCTATTTAGATGGATTACTATATATGGCCCATGACCCCACTTACCAGAAAACTCCACGTTCCTTCTCAGAGTTGGTCTGAATGAACATTACAGGAGGGAGGTCAGGCAGTTCAGTGACCAACTGTGATCAGGAGACAGGATGTACCTGGTTGATCAATGATGCAATGAACAGGCAAAATAATCTAGAGGTGCAGTTATATCAAACTACAGATGAAGTTGGTGACTGATGGAAGAGCAATGTATTCAGAATAAAATACTGAAGCATTTCAGGCTGGCGCAAAACTTTCTCTATCTTTTCTGAGAGTAAATGATATATGTCAACAGAGCAGATTCTGTAGGATGGGATTTTCAAGTTTTATTATAGCATTAATGTTTTATTGCTATTCATACTATTATTTCATATAAATTAAATGGAAAGAAAATGTACAATTTGACTGAAACACTTCGAAAGTCGTTCATTACAAATTAATAATAAAAGTACAGTGATTTATATAACAGCAACATTAAATGGACTATGCAGCATATTCATTTTCCACACAAAAGTCAGTGCAATATAAACTTTGATCCAGAAAAGATAAAGATACACTTTGCAGCAAAATTTTAATATTTTCAACACAGCACTAATTGTGATAGTGTATGATAATGTACATATTCATAGCTGCACATAGATATGCATGTCAGTTTAAGGGTGTTTTACAAAAGGCCCCTT